>NC_058521.1:7255685-7855685 GCF_904849725.1 Hordeum vulgare subsp. vulgare | reverse complement strand
ATCGGCCTTCTTAGGACCTCCACCTCGTCGTCATCCTCGACGTCGGCCCAACAAAACGGTGCCGGGCGAGGACGCTAGGTCGGAGCTGGGGAAGTCGGGCACCATCTACGTGCCCGCCTCCCCACTCGAGCGCGACGACGCCGGCTCCGGCCATCGACGCTGCAAGACGGATTTCAAATCGCCACATGAGCTAGCCGTACAGGGGTCAGGGACTAGCGTTCCGGCAATCGTCTGCTCCCGGCATGGAACCCAAGCAATCACGCTACATACTATACGAAGCAAAATGAATAAATATATGCTCTAAAATATGTTTATATATCCGTATGTAATTTATATGAATTATTATTTAAAAATGACTTAAATTTGAGAACGAAGGGAGTACATGATTTTTTTCCCCTCTTGGTCGACGGCCATACGTGACTTAGAGATAGTACAGGGATGGTGTTCGTCCAAGTCTAGCAAATAGGAAAAGAGGAGGAGAAATTCGTAAGTGGAGTTGACACTGTAATTGGAAAAGGTAGCGCTACGGTGCTATACTACATAGCCACCAAAAGTAAAAAGTGCAGGCCAAATGTCACCCGACACGGCCCGCTCGTCGTAGGATTCTTACCAACACTAGACTATTTCGTATTGCGCGTAGCAACCAGCAATCAGGTGAGTGGGCAACTTGCATACAGTATGTGGATCAGCTTGAGCAACCTTTTTAGATAGTTTATAAGGGATAGCAAAATATCATCCACTATATATTGAGGAACACCAACGCTAATTCAATTCATAACAAAGAAAAAAAAAACAATTCCGTTATGCAATTTTCTTCCAACTGGTCTTTGACCTTGCACGGATCATTGGGCCTCGATCGGGTGCCAATGCATCCGAACTGAAAATAATTGAACAAATGGTAACAAAATCACTGAAACTTTCATGAAATAAATAAACATGATCTAGCGTTAGGCTCGTGTGAAAAGTTTCATGCCGGGGTGACTTCCATGATATCCTGGGCGAAAGAAAACAAATGCGACACTATAAAAAAGGCATTGTTTATTTATTTTTTAGTTTTTTCACTTTTGTTTTCGTACCCTAAAGTCGACCAAAGTCATTCCATCGTGAAACATTTAATTTTTTTAATAAGAATATAACACTAGATTATACTTCCTCCGTTTCATAATATAATAGCGTTTTTGAAACTGATGAGAGAGTATTTGTTTTCAAAAAGCTTCAGAGACACTTGCATTTTTTTCGTAATTTCTTTCTTTCTAATTCAGGTGCACCATGACCCAAGACCCACTGGCCATTTCCCAATTTGTTTTGAGTTGGCTTTGTGTGATTTTGATCACAGTCCAACTACTTGCTTACTAAAATTGAGTGGACAGAAAGTATTTAAGTCGTCAATTTCCGTTAATTGTTGGTGTAAACACTAGTATGTACACTTGTTTCAGCTTGCACAAACACTCTAATTAATAAGGAAAGTTGACAACAAGAATCAACAAAAGAAGGAGCTGAGCTGAACTGATGATCTATCTCCTAATCAAATCAATCCGATCAAAAAAGATTGGCGCTCGATGGAACGCGATCATCATCACAAGCTGTCGATCCCGGTGTCCGGCCGGAGCAAGTCGTACTTTGCCCAGACGGCGTCGAGCGGGCACGGCCGGCCGGCGTCGAGCCGGTCCCACGGCTTGCCCTTGCCGCTCCAGTGCAGCAGGCTGACCGGCCCGGCGTGCAGGCCGCGGCATAGGCCGCGGTAGTTGTCGCCGCCAAGGCCGTGCTGGTTCCATCGGTGGTCGACGGCGGCTATCCGGCCGGCGAACACGAGGAGGAAGGGCGGCAGCGAGCCGAGGTCGTAGATGCGCACCCGCCGTTGCAGCTCCATCCACCCCTCGATCTGCGCCGTGTACCCCGCCGCCCGCCACCGGGGGAGATCGAGCACCATGACGCCCGTGTTGAAGTAGCAGGCGCGGCGGCCGCGGAATGTCCGGGAGAGCGCCGGGCTGGCCCAGAACCCCGGCGTGAAGTAGGCGGTGAAGTTGGCCCCGCAGTACTCGGGCGCGGCTACGGCCGCGCCCTCCGGGAGCGGCGTGGCGGCGAGCTGCGCGACGTCGTCGGTGAGCACGACGTCCGAGTCGAGGTACACGACGCGGCGCACGCACGGCGGCAGCGTGGCGGCGAGGTAGGAGCGCGCGTAGTTGAGCGGGCGGTCGAGCGCGCCGCGGACGGACGCCGAGATGCGGCCCGCCACGCGCGACTCGTCGAACGGGTACGCCCGGAACGCCAGCGACGGGAACGACGCGCGCACGGCGGCCACCAGCTCCGCCGTCCTCGCGGGCGACCCGGCGGAGGCGAGGAAGTGGAAGTGGACGGACTCCGGGCAGGATGCGTGGCGCAGCACGGAGAGCACCGCGGCCATGGTGCCCCGCAGGTAGGACGCGTCCAGCGTCATCGCCACGTGCACGGCCGCGCGCGGCGAGCATGCGGCGTCCGCGTCCCCGTCCGCGTTCGCGCCTAGCGGCGCCGGGCAGCGCGCGGAGGCGGAGTTGGTGAAGTGCGGCGCCTCCCTGAACCCGGGCAGGGGCGCGGCCGCGGCGGCCGCGCAGAAGAGGAGGAGGAGGGCGAGGAGGCGCGACATGCCTGGCTGCTGGCTTGGTTTAGAAGGTGGTGTGTGCGGCTGCGCGTTGCCGGTGTGCGGGCATGGGCATGGGCATGGGCATGAGCGCGCGGCCGGCCGCGTTTTTATACGGGCGCGTGCGGGAAAGGGGAGGGCTGTCAAATTTTGGGTCAAAGGCTTGGAGAAGTCGGGTTAGGACGGACCGGGGAAAGGCAGGAAACCGTGTTTGAATGTGTAACATGCGCGCGTAGCTTGGTATGGTATAAAGAAAAGAAAACTGGGTGAAAATGCCGGTAGGTCAAATAACGTCTACGTGTTCGACTATGGTCTATACTATGGCATGGTGCAATATCGACTATGGTCTATACTATGGCATGGTGCAATCTTCCATTTTATTTGTAAAGGAATTTCGGACGACGGTCGACAAATTCCTCTCGATATCCGTCCGCAAGCAGGAAGGAGCGAGTCCATGAACGTTGATATGGGAACGGTCATCCAACATTGTCCATATACATTTTAAACATTTTTGGAATAAACAGGATTGATTTCATCAAACACAACGGATTTTGATAATACACCAAACGAAATCCATTATATTTTGGGCATATTTTAACTAAGTAGACAAAAGTACGTGCACGTCCGACCGTGGGGAGCTCCATTCACAGACACAGATACACTACACTAGTCTATGGTCGACCGCCGCGGATCCCTTTGTCTTTTCCATGTCCGCCAACCTGCCCATTACACTGCCGGGAGCCCCGCATGCATATTCCTCCAACTTTCCTGCTCGCCGGAGTGGCAAAGGGGTGCTTCAGTCAGAGGGGAAGGGTTGCATCCGCATCAGTGTAGCGCAGATTCGTGCTTGTTGTTGGGGGTGGGGGCGATGGCGGCCGGCACGAGAGTACGAGATACTGGCTTTGGACGCCTGCGAAGGTGACCTCTCATGTTCTTCTTTTCCTCGGTGGGCAGACAACGTTGACGGCGGATGGCACGACGTTGGGCCTCGTCCATGCCATCCACGATGCCCACTCCGCCTTCCATCCGTGCGTGCTTGCGTGGAGCAATTCATCACTACTCCGCGAGCTCGTTTGGAGTGGCGAGTTATTGAACCTGACGCCGGCGTGGAGAGGTAACTTGCTTCGTCGGGCTAGGCAAGCGAGGTGGATCCGCGAATTGTGTGGCTCGTATTTGGCAGGCTTGGTGGCCATCCATCCGACTTTATGCTAGATAAGTGCTATTCTGACTCATCCGCGAATTCTTGCCCTCCGTTTGGCCTCCTTTAAACAACGAGTGGGCGTGAGGAGCTTGCCCGTCGTTGTATTTAATACCGGGCGGCTCACGAACGGACGTGTGCCGGAGTAGGTCCTTCGGGACGCGCGCAGGTTTAAAAGAGGCGTTTGAATGCGGCGAGGAGACATGTTCAGTCGGACGTGAATGGTCGACACTGGCGTCGGCGCACCACTTCAATGATGAAGCTAGTGAGAAGTCGCATCCACTCAGGTCCGGACTCAATGTGGAATGGCCGCTTCACAACGGCATGATTCGAATGCGGACAGCTGACGCGCGGGCGTGGGAGGAGGGTTTTGGGTGGGTCACGACGGTCAGACGCAGGAGTGTGTGATGTTCGAACGATCGCAAGCCCCAACATTTGTCTTCGGTTTGCGGGAAAACATACGTCCGAACCGTTCCGCAGAGCGATATAGTCTCATATTGGATGACTTTCGTGATTCGAACCGCACGGTTCGTTCATATTTTGTCGGTTTGAGAGTCGACGTTGGAGATGTTATATGCATCTGAAATCGTGTGTTTTTAGGGCATCTTCAATGGTTGTATGATCATCGTTGATAAAATTGCTAATAGATGATTTCGATGACATGGCGCATAATAAAAGAAGAGAGAGAATGAAATCGTATGAACTTGAAGCAACGGTTCATGCACAAGGTCCGAGGCAAGCATGGTTATTTCTTCCATGTTTAGTGGACCTATTTAGTTATTTTACATACGATTAACATACACTCCATTAAAGAGATTGTATGATGTGCTGTTGGTTGTTGGTGTGGATACTTATACCAACGATTGAACATACGGACTGTTGAAGATGCTCTTAAGAGGCGTGGATATACGCATACTTTTCACACACCCATCGTTCATCCATTCATGTGCAACATGGGCAGGAAGATCGCGCGGCGTAGAAACGATTGCACCCTTCCTACATCAATGTTTTGCCGGCGAGAACCGTATGCAAGCGTCGGGTGACACGTCGTCTTCCGGCCTGTGGCTGCGGGACCCGCTCAAGTACGCGCCACGTGGTGGCAGGCTGCCCGATGCCAGATCTGTCTGCGCGGGCGAATCCTCTGGTGCCACGTCCAGGTTCGCGTGTGTCCAACGCAGCAGTGGTGGAGAGCTCTGCCCAAGACGCAGCGTGTGGCCAGCAGAGCAGAGCTGGGAGGACATGATCAATGGCGATCTTGAAAAATCATCCTTGGATCGTGAGGCGCCAATCAAGTGCCTCCGCGGCGCGGCAGCCGAAGAGATTTATACCTTATGTCGGCGTGCTGAATCCCGGGGGAAAAAAATACTGGGTGCATGGATTTGTAGACTCGAAATGATAAAGATTCCTGCGAGTGGTATCTGTAGATTTGGAATGATATTCGCCCGTCCAGTCCTGATTGGTATCTGCTTGCTTCGTTGCACTTTATGCGTGCATTTTTTTAGAGGGCTTTTTATTTTATGCGTGCAGTTTTTTCTCTCTCTTTCTCGTTTGCGTGGGTTTTATATGTGCATGTTGGCTTGAATTGGAATTTGAAAACGCACGGAGATTGCGCACGACGACGCGACACCGGGCATTGGATCGTCTGGTTGTTTACGGCGCGGTAGAGGAAATCAACTACATTGGTAGGAAACTCGTGACGAAATGGGAGCAAAAATGATCCGAATGAATAAACACATGTGAGTGGTCGCCGTGGAAGCAATACGACGGCGTGTGCCTGGCATGGTCGAAACCTTTTCATGGCAACCGGAATACAAACAGTGAATCAGAGGTAGGGGGGTAGAAAATGGACGCCGTGAGAAATCATGGTGTGAATAATGGAACCACATTAGATGTTCCGAAAGAGAACCACATGTTAGATAATGCTACGATGTAACCAAGGGCAGAGCAAAACTTCCAAAAACGGCATGCGGAAATATACCTCAAAATGTCTTAAATAAGTTTGTACCTGCAATAAAAAGAACACGTTAATTTGAAAACCACTCCTTTTTCTAAGTTATGAATGTCGGTAAGTCGAGATGTACTATAGTACTTGATTTGTATATGTGTAATCAACCGAGATGTACTATAGTAGTTGATTTTTTAATTTTTTTTACAAATGATGACTTATGAATGTCAACTAGACCAATTATAAGCGTCTGACTGTTTTGAATTTATTTTAAAATGAAAGAACACCTCGACCTTTGCAGCAACTAATGTCAACCAGCTATGCAAAACATTTCTGACTCCTTTTGTTTTATTTTGGAAAGAAAGGACACCTCGACCTGTGCAGCAACTAATGTCAACCAGCTCTTCAAAACATTTCTAACTTCTTTGATTTTATTTTAAAAAGAAAGGGCACTTTGACCTTTGAACGGACTGGTGCATAAAACCTACTTTGATGAAATTTATCATTGGTTTTATAGAAAGAAAAAAACTTATCGTAAAAGCATAATGTCTTAGAGCTATAGCAATATGCACCAAATAGGACAACTTATGCATTATAGATTCTTTTACTAGAACATAATCCATGTCAGATGAATAAAGTGCAAATCATGGGCTTCACGGATGTTTTCTTAAGAAACCGGTACGTAATTTTTAAATTGGCCAAGAGTTCTTTTAAGGAAGGTCGATCATAAGCTAGACCCCACCTGGTTTTAGCGCCATGACCCGGTCTTCATATTTTACAGCTGAGACCCCTTCTCACAATGTTCAGGGTGGGTCTTCAGTTTTTGTTGTTGGAGATCCATGTGTTTTTTATGTTGGAGATGCCCCACTATATATACACTGTAATAAGAACGATATCCAGATAAAATGGGTAGTCGTACTGATGACCAATAACCACAAAAACCTCCCATTTTGTTATAAGCATGCGAGAGTTCCATACACCTCAACATTGAGCCTTCACTTTGTGGGTTTGCCTGCAAAAGACCTTTCACGGGCATATCGTAAAAACTCAGGTTGATATGAATTTATTGCCAAAAACAATGCCGCATACAGTGCGGTTGTCGAGTTGCATCCATGATTTGGCACTGGCTTTACCAAGTGAAGGTACCAATTACTTCTTCCGCCGGGTTTATAAGCCCCCATCCTCATATTTTGAGTCGAACTTTAAACAAAGATTTAATTAACAAAATATAAGTAACACACCACAAAATTTATAATACATATCATTGGATTCCTGTTGAAAAGAAGTTTCGAATGGCCCCGCTCCCCGAAAAAAAAGGGTTTTGAATGATTATCCGTAGTAAATAGAGCGTGCATTTTATTGGTCAAATTTACAGCTAAAATTTCACCCAAAATACAAGGGAGACTCGTGTATCCAGACAGAGGGAGCATATAAAAGTTTTTTTTCTTTTGAACTAGTATGAAGGAGTTGTTGCCGCAATCCTTTTTGTTCTGTCCAAGGTGCCCACACCGACAATAAGCCGAGCTTTACCATGGGTTTAGAAGAGAGAGAAAAAGAGTTTGTACCATACACGCACCCAATGTGTCTCACAAAGGGCAACACGCCAACAAAGTCCAAGGTGGCTTGGGCGAGCATGTCAAACGGGTAAACCGCCGGTCAACTTTTAGGCCACTGTTAGGCGAGCACGTACACACTTTGTCTCTCATTGTTTTTTTTTGTTTTTTTTTTACCTTTTGATCGAGACCACGTCGGTCCATTCAAACAGCTTACCATGTCCCAGCTCGAAAGCGCTACTGTAGAACGGTCGTGGAAAAGCGCGGGAAGGAAAACCAGCGGAGAGTCGGGGTGTGCGTCCCTCACAGAATTATCTTGGAATCTCAGGTAAAATATCTCGGCGCCGCCTACATGCACGTACGTACGTCGACTTGCCACGGCTCGCTCATGATGGGGCGAACGGCCGGAATATGTTTCGAGGCCTACCTTACCGTGGCGTGGCGTGGCGTGGCGTGTGACTACGACCCAGTACGCAGCGGTCCGACTATGGACTAGGGTGGGTGGTAGTTAGTTATGCACACACTGATCCATCCAGGAGCAGCACACGTATAATATCTGGGACACATTCTCAGTTCATGCAGCCTTTTTGTTGACTGATCGAGTCCTACATTAAAGCATCTACAACTGAAACTTGAAAATCCAGCCTCTTAAACTTTTATGAATGCGTCACACGTTTTCATGGACATTGATTGGTCAAGCTTTAAATTTGCCTTCTCATAGCCGGACATTTTAAATTTGATATCCCAAATCCATACAAACTCATGCAACTATCATGTCCTCCGGCTACTCCATCACGACTAACATGCCACCGGACTATCAAAACTTAACATATTTGCCTATGATGGACATCATCCACGGCAGTCCTTTCCCTTCCCGAAGGACCCTTGTCGTCCTTCTCGCGGAATTACAGGTCAAAGGCGCAGTACGGATCGAGCCGTATCTACTCATCGTCAAAGTTGTCCTTCCCGTCAATGACCTCCTTCTCCACTTTCATTGACAGTCCGATCATTGCACGGACCGTCCGATTCTGCTCTTGAGCGAGGGCACACGTGTTCCTTCACTGCTGCTTCTTAAATACGGACGCATATGGCTTCCTCCTCTTCGGCCGTCTGCGTTGACGTATCAGCCGCCTTCGTCGCCATTTCCTCCGCGATACGGGCCTCGATGGTCCTTATCAGTACAGTACAGGAGATCCTATTTGGATTCAGTGATACGGGCCTCGATGGCCCTTATCAGTACTCCTGCTGCAGGGCCGGTGATGGGGAAGGAGAGATTTTCCAGCCATCGGGCCCGCAATGATCCAGCCTCATAGGACCCGAGCGCCCGTTGTGATGACTTTATGGAGTGACAACGAACAGATCCTGCCGTCGGCCGGACGCTGTCCTCGCGGGAGTGATGGAGTGCAATATGAACTGCTACTGTCTCCTCCAACCTGCAGGGGATGACACCCTAGTCGACAGATCCAGACTGGTCGGAGTTAGGTCTGTTGCCTTCCATGTCGAAGAAGGTCGGAGCTCACCAAAGGTGAGCTTGGGTGACGGATGAAACTGAAAGGCAGTGGAATGAATTGACTAGGGTTTGATCCGACGAACAGATGGGGGCAAATATATGTGGGATCGATGCGGGCCAACGTACGCCAGGCCGATGTGACGGGCGTGCCTGGGGATGCCCGAACGCCCATATACGTCTCATATTTTGGTTTAATATGAGGGGTGCTGATGCGCCCGGGCTTTGAGGCCCATTAAAGGTGTTCTGTTGGATTAAAATTCCGTGACCGGTCAATAAGTGAACGGCCTGTTCTTCCGTTTGAGATGGATACGAAGAGTGTGATAGTAGATGCTCTTATCCCGCAGACGAGAAGTATGAGAATAACGGCATGCGCAAGTGGTACAAATGATGCATGGCATTGAGAACATTGCATTGTGTCGCTTCTTGCTATTCAGTTTTCAGTGTGCAAGGCCTTTTTGGAGGCCACGTCTTCTGAAGTTCTGATGAACCAAGATGCAAGCGTTTTGACATGCGAGGCACGCACCTTTTTCTGTACTTTTACTAGTTGGTGCAGTGCTCCGGTCGCTGGTCTACAGGGTCGCTAGGCAGGGAGGGAGGGGCAGTGGCCATTCCACTCACCACCGTAGATCGGCTCACCCAACCCACTCCCCGTCCCCGGCCCCGGCCCGACTCGTCTCGATCGATCATCCTTGCCCTTGCCCTTGCCCTTGCCCGTATAGTGCCGGCAACTTGCATCTTCCTTGAAGCTTCGCCGCCTCATTTTCTCTCTCTTTGTTTCCGCATGCAAAACATCCGTAAAGATGGAGGGCTTTCCATCAATGAAAAAGTGAGCCAGCTGAAGCATCGCATAGGGCGCTGGTCAGAAATTCTAGATGGAGAGCTAGATTTTCATCAATGAAAAAGTGAGCTAAGTTTGGAGTGCTACGTCCATGAAGAAAAAGGTATGGATAGATAGGTACGAATCAGTGGTGTCCGAAATCTATACCGCTAATAAAAGAACAATCATTATCTTTTCTAAGCACACCCATCAAATACACTATACTATACTTATATACATATACATATACTCCCTCTGTAAAGACAAATATTCCATTTTGAAAAAAAGAAGATAAATATGTTTATCAAAATAGGCCGAATTTTTTGTTGATATTGGGCTCATTTTTTTTCATGTAGTTTACACATCACCATATTTTTGAATGAAATATTACAGATCTGTAATGAGCATACACAAATTTTCACAGATTTTTTGAAATGCAAGTTTTAAGAATGGTTTCTGATATTTTTAAAGAACCCCATTAGCTGGCGAACATTCACCAGGAGGTGTGGCATTTGCGAAGGATTTGGTGGTAGTTTTAGTTGTGTGTAGCGTGACAATTTCATCAGAACAACATGACATTTTTTTAGGGTGCGGGCTCAAAACTGCTCTTCCAAGAAAATGTCATACTGTTCTTCTAAAAAAACGTCACCCCCGACACAACTAAAACTGCCAGAGAAGACATTCTAAATGACATCCCCTTTCATCGAACACGTCAGGTATAGAACTTCGTTTTGTAAAGGAGGCTCCAATGGAGCCCGTCGTTTATAACTTCACACTCGTCTGAATCTGATGATCATATACAAACGTCTAAACAAGTGAAGCATGTCGATGATTTTCCTTTCATTCAAGCAAAAACTGTCGATGGTTTTGTCACGCAAAAATAAAATAAAATTAAAATAAATAAATAAATGTCGATGGTTTTGTCACGCAAAAATAAAATTAAAATAAATAAATAAATGTCGATGGTTTTGTAACCACGCGTTCATGTGCCGCACGATAGTTCAGGTTTCAGGCTTGTTTTGCTTTGTCTTCATTCAGCTCATGAGCGTGGTCGGCACAAGAGGCTAAGGCTGGTGGTGATTCAGCACAATAGCCTGGGTACAAGCACAGACAGAGACAAATTCGCAGGTTTCATTGCACGTTCTACGGATTCTACTTGGCATCACCATTATCATGGTACAATCTCCGATCCAAATTAATTCTCGCAGCTCTGGTACAACTTTAAAAGGAGTAGAAGATTCAGGCAAGTGATGAAAGTTTTGAGATAGCCAGCCCATCTGCAAGAGTTTGGGAAGCGTGGCGTGGCCTGGCCTGATCGATCATCCTTCAGAAGCAAGCACAGATATAGATCCTACATTTTCAAATTCAAAGGTATTACTGCAACACCTTGAACTTGCTGTCAAAAGGTATACGAATTTTCACTTTGTGCAAACATGAGAATTATTACATGTAATAATGTACTGAGATCTACACTGTCCAATCTAGATTGATACAGGTTACAGGAACGAGGAGATGATCCCCCCAACAATTGTACACACCGTTTTATCAAATCAAAGGAGTCAAAATCTAGATCATCCAAATCTAGATAGACACAGGAACTCCATGGACACTCCATACATACAAACTGAAATTCAAACGGAACAGAACCTCTACCAAACACCACCGCAATTTGATGATAGCATTAGCAGCAACAGATTTACGCCGCGAGGAGGCTTGCAATCACGAGAACCCCGACCATGATAAGAAGGGCCTTCAGGTAGACATCCGCCTGCTGCTGCTGCTGCCCTAGCGGCCCTTGACGGGGGACGCCGTGGGCAGGCCCCATATGCCCGCCATGGAACCCATGGCCATGGCCAAACCCATAGTGAAACCCAGCCGGCTGGGCATATGCGGCTGGATCTGGAAACCCATGCATTTGGAAGCTGAGCATGGGGAACAGGCCCCCGAATGCGGCCGAGAACGCATAGTTGCCCCACCGTGCATTCGCCAGCGGGACACCCGCCCCCGCCCCTGCGCCACCCACGCCCATGAACCATGGGTTTGCATGGGCGTTGCCGAAATTGTTGTTTGGATCAGCCTGTGGGGCTGTCGCGGGCCTCTGGCCAGCTGGGCGCTGAGGAATGTCGGCGCCAGGCGTGTTCTTTGACCTTGGGTCGACGCGGTCCTTGCCACGGCCATAAAGGGGGACAAGCTTGTCTTCTTCAACAATGGCCTTGCACACAGGGCACTCTGGCGTGTTCGCGTGCATGTGCAGCCATCTGTAGAGGCACGGCCAGCAGAATAGGTGGCCGCAGAGAGTTACTATTGGCTCTTGTGGCAACTCAAAGCAGATATTGCACTCGAAGCTCCCTCCGGCTGCATCGCTGCTGCTGCTGCCACCGACTGCCGCCGATTCCCCAACATTGGCAGCCATCTTGCGCTTGCTCAGGGTTGAAACCTGCGATTTCAAGTGATAACGATCACCAACACTGCTAGAAAGAGCTATGGCAAAAGAAGAGAGTGTACTCCACAACACTACAAGTTACTCCCTCCGTCCGGAAATACTTGCGATAGGAACGGATGTATTTAGATGTATTTTAGTTCTACATGCATCTATTTTTATCTATTAGTGTGACAAGTAATTCCGGACAGAGTGAGTATTACTTATTACAAGCAGGACAGAGTTACACAGCATACAGCAACCTACTCTTTGCACCAGCCTGAGTCAGCACTAAGAAGCCTCCCAAAACCAAAAGGGTCATCATTTTGGGCCAATGTGAAAATCCATCATCCATATCTATAAATAAATATGAAAAAGAAAAAAAACTTAATCTATCAAGAAGATCACCTAGAAAGACTGCCCATGGTTACAACCGTGTTAAAATACAGCTGCATTGTATAACAAAAAATACGACTAATATATTTCTAATCTTAAGCATTCTAGTACTTAGCCAAATCCACAGACCACAGGGCATTCAGCCAAACAAGGCACTTGATGATCAGGGACTCCCAGAAACGTTGATTTCGCTACTCAGAGTGAGCACATCCTCTTACAAAATAATCTGTGCACCGACAGTAATATAGGATCGCTAGCATAACCCACACCCTTCAGCCCGCTCAAACAAGCAAAAAAAAAAAACTGTGGATTATCCGCAGAGAAGAATATTCATCAGACCCTCTGGAAACCAGACACGGCCACACCAGATCGATTCGAGCTCCCCGTTCACGCTCTAGAATCAGACAGATTTCTAATAAACTACTGTACTCAGGACCATTGAATTTACTAAACCAATTCGATCTATTCCTTGGACAGACGGGAGGAAATTCCCAATTTCCCCCAAATTGCCAAGCCGCGCCCACGGATCCAATTCCGAGCGCAGATCAGCACCCCGAGGCATACAATCCAGGGCTCGCCCGGATCACCAGGACGCCGGGAGGATCGTCGCGTGAATCGGCGAGAGGCCCCGTCGAGCGAATCACATCCGCACCCCACAGGAAGCGAGCAAGTCCTAAATCGCGGGGAAATTTAACAAGGAAGGAGAGGGAGGGTGGGCAGGCGCCGTTTACCTGGGCGGGGGGGAGCGGCGAGCGGAGGCCGACCAGCGGGCGGCGGGCGGCGAACGGAGACCTTGCAATCCACGGCGGTGACCTCGACGGGACTCCCGCTGTTATAAAATCGGGGAGGGCGCGCGGCACGCCTGGAAGATTCCAGCAGAATCCGGACGCCTTCGCGGCGGGTCCGCGGTTTGGCCCGCTGAATTCCGGGCCAGGATGCGTTTTCCGTGAAGGGATACGGAAACTTCTTCCTTTTTTTTTTTCCTCTTTTGCGAAATTACAGGGAAACTTCTTCCTTTTTTTTTTCCCTCTTTTGCGAAATTACAGGGAAACTTTTTTTTTTTTCCTCTTTTGCGAAATTACAGGGAAACTTCTTCCTTTTTTTTTTCCTCTTTTGCGAAATTACAGGGAAACTTCTTGGAAACAGCGGGCGCAGGTCACGCAGTGAAGGCCGGCGACCGCCTTCCCGGCCGTCCGATTACCACGGGTGTGGTCGTTAGATTGGCTCAACGCATCGTCCATTCCACGGCAGCATCCACGAGTTACCTCACCTCACCGACAACCCCTTGCAACATCTACACATCGGTAAAAAAATGGCGTTTTCCCTCGCCGCCAATTCGACACGCGGCACAACGGTGCCCCCTCGTAGATCTAGCCGGAGCTCGACGACGATGGGCCTTGCAACATCTAGCTCGAAGCACGACGACGTCCCATGCAGCTCTAGGCCTTGCATCATCTAGCCCAAAGTACGACAACGTCCGTTGTTGCTATGGTTCGTAGCAACTACGAGCCTTGCAACATCTGCCTCCTCGTAGATATTGTAAGCACCATCGTCTTACACCATCAACAACGGGTCTCGTAGCAGCGTTGCCTACTTTTTAGATGCCGACGGCTGCCCCCTGTACAACATCATGTGGCGGGGCTTTCGCTCCCTCAAGCACCGGGTGGCCGTCTCTCTTCCCTTGTAGAAGCTTGTGCGAGGGTTTATAACATCATGTGCCTCTACGTGAAGCAACCAACAATGGTAGTTCTTCGTGGCTTGCGGCAACTGCGGTGCCCTCACCTGGGTCGCAACAACGACGTTGGCAGCACGTGCGACCAACAAGCGTGGTGGTCCGAGGGGTTTAAGACCGACATCGCTGGTAGCGCAAGGCCTTGTGTGCGGTGGTGGACAAGAAGAATGGGGAAAGGAACGGTGGAGATAGGGGAGCGTTGAGAGAACTGGATTGATCCAAGGAGACAACGTAGTGAACCATAGGTTTCGCGCGAAGGGAAAAGGGAAAATGGTGCATGAATCCATGGGACATTTGTCCTGCGTACAAGGCATACGCACTTGACGCATTATCGAAAATCAGTCGGTTAACAAGAAATGATTTTCTGCAATGAACTGATGATTTGTCCAGAAATGGTTTGTACTAGAAAAGTAACCATGAATCCTATTTGGCACCCGCTGTGTAACGATGGGCCTTGCAACATCTAGCTCGGAGCACGGCGACGTCCCATGCAACCCTAGTCCACGGCAATGATGGGCCTTGCATCATCTAGCTCGAAGTACGACAACGTCAATTGCTGCTATGGTTCGTAGCAACTACGAGCCTTGGAATATCTGCCTCCTCGCAGATATCGTAAGCACCAACGGTTTACACCATCAAAAACGGGTCTCGTAGCAGTGTTGTCTACTTCTTAAATATCGAAAATTTGTTACAAAGGGATTTAATTTTGTGAACTTATTTTAACTCCAGACTTTTTGTGCATTCAACATGCACCATTCAAAGCCACATCATCAATTTTCAACCCTTTGTGACTTCATTTGGTATTTTTCATGCATTTACTGATTTTTTTTAGCTAAATGACCCTCAAATTAAAAAGCACTACAAATGAACTCTGAAAAGGTTAAAAGTTGGCATGGTATCATCATTTCACCCACATAGAACGTGCTAAAAAGTTGAGAGGGTTACAACAAAAACTGGATACACTTCGTGTACAAAATGGACAATTTTTTTCGAAGTATCAGGGTTTCAGACGAAAACTCATCTACTATAAAAGAATTTCATTTCTTCACGTAATCAAATCCATCATCAGAATAGTTGTGGAGAGAAAATCTTCACTTTTTCTTCACGTGTGTCCCTTGCTTATTGAACCGTAACCATGGATAATCTTCATCGCTTAACAGGGTGCTTGGGTCAGCCTTCACTTTGAAGGGAGGAATTTCATGAAACTTTTCATAATCTTGAGACATGTCTCTCTTGCTCTCCACTCCCATAATGTCTCTTTTCTGTGACCTTGAAACTTACACATGGACAATACATAAAATCATTCTGCTTGATTACCTTGGCCACACCGAAAAATCACGCAGGCCCGTAATGTATTCTGAAGTGCGTCGTTCATCATACATCCATTGACGGTTCATCTGTATTATGAAATTAAGTATATCAAAAATCATTGCAGAATATCATGAATAGAGAAATGACCAAATTAGTACAGGTTCATCATCACATTAAAACCAAAGTACAATAGTGATCAAATATTATTACTGCAAAAATAAATACATAAAGTTCATATATAGTTCTCTTTAAAAAATATACAACTATGTGAAACATTTAAATGCAACAACCAATGTGATCAAAATCGCAACTAAGGTAACAATTGATCTAACATCATAATGATACCAAGCCTCTTCATCAATGACATATTTTCTAATATTCATAATATTCAAGCGCATTGCATCCATTTTCAACCATATTGCATGCATCTTGATCTTGTGATCATCGACGACATGCATCGGCAACATGCAACTCCAATTCCATATTCTTCTCCTCAATTATTTTCAATTTTTTCTTCAAATAATTGTTTTGTTTTTCAAGTAAATTTAACCTCTCGACAAGAGGGTCGGTTGGAATTTGCGGTTCACATACCTCCTAGATAAAAACATCCATGTCACGTTGGTCGGCATAATTGTCATAAATAGTAAATAAAACAAATAGTTATAAAAGAAAATATACCACATCCGAATCATAGGCCGGACGAGGGCCGACGTGGGCAGATACCAAAACCATTGCACTATATAATAACAAACAATAATAAAAGTAAGAAACTTGTACAAGTATCTATCTAAATCATACAAGTAAGACTTTTTTTCTTTTAGAAAGAAGATAAGAACAAGAGGCTCACTACAGTGGTGCCAGCAACGAGATCGGCGCGGACGATCGACGACGATGAGGATGGGGATGGGATGGCACCTACACATGTGCAGACTCTAAGAAATCAATTTGAGCTCAAATTGTGAATCTAAATCAAAAGAACTCCCACATACACTTCTACACTAAAATCCACAAACCACTCTACTTCTAGAGCATTTCAAATCAGCTAAACTAGCATTGAGAGATGAAAGGATGAAGTAGCTAACTTTTTAGAACACTTGTGTACTTGGTGCACTACCAAACCTAGACAAATCTTGAGAAAAATGGAGCTTGTAGGTCAAGCTTGGAGAGGAGAAAGCTTAATTGTGGCTCGAACATTTCATCGAACACCTCATGTGAATGCATATAACGGTGAACAGAGCAGGGCATGCACACCTTCCACACGGCCAAAAAACAAAGGAAAGGGTGGGCAGGGGCGAGGGTATATATAGGCATCTCTTTGATCTCGGTTGGTGGCAAAAACCGGGACAAAAGACTGACCTTTAGTCCCGGTTCCAGCCACCAACCAGGACTAAAGATTCTGCGCCAGGAGCGAGGACCACTGGCCCCGGTTCGTGTTTGGAACCAGGACCAAAGGGGTCAGACGAATCGGGACCTTGGCTTGGCCGGCGCCCTAGCCTCACGAACCGGAACTGATGCACCCATTGATCGTGGTTCGTAACAGAACTGGGATTAAAGTTCTTATCTCGCGTGGACCAAAGCCCTATTTTCTATTAGTGAGTAATAGTAGTAGATGCAGATGGTGAAGTCGGAGTCACTCGTTCGAGGCAACCAGTGATGACGATGACGCTTGCGGCTCCATGGCGGATGTCTTTCTTCTTTGTAGCTTCGGATCTCATGTCGGTGATCAGGTTGACCGGTGGTGCCCGTGTCATATGGGTAGTGTATTGTATCGGTTTTAGCCCGTTTTCTGCCAGTTAACGGGCAATTCTCTTCTTCTTAATCAATGAAAATGATAAATCTTTTGTCTAGTTTGGGAAAAAATATTTTTGGCGTGTGTTGTAACTAAAATAAACTCTATTCTCCTTCTTAAATAATGGAGGAAGCAAATCTTTTGCCTCCGTTCAAGAAAAAAAAAAAGCTTCCTTCGCCTGTGAATTTGGGTCTTGCAACCTGGACTGCTAGCAGCAATACTCTGGGTTCAGCCTGCGATGCACTTTTTGCGTTAGGCCCCGCTGCAACGCAGATTAATCCTCTGTTATTCCTCTCTGGAAGTATTGTTGTTCCCCTTCCAAGCAGCATCTATGAATAGGAAAACGATTTTTTTCAATCCAAATCCTGCAAAGAGAAAGCTGGCGTTGCTGGAACTTTGGTGTATAAATCACTGTAAATGTAGAATCACTCCGAGTTCAAGTGACTGATTCACAGCATCCGCCAACTTTATTAAGCATTTATTGTTATGGATATGATTTCGTCCTAGATAGAGTTATTATTCTCTCACACGAGCGCGATGCGTTCGTGGTCACCACTAACACAGTAGCCCTACGTACGTAGCTTACAGTCCATCACCTTGATCTCCATGCATGCTTAAATCATCAGGAACTCAGGATAGATGTAGATATATAGGACCAGCGGGCATGCATGCATATGAGATGAGCTAGCCGACGTTGGGCGGCGGCACGGCGCCGTCGTAGGCCATGACGGGGGTGCCGCTCTCGTCGCTGGTGGGCATGTTGTAGGAGCAGCTGGCGGAGGCCTCCAGCCGGTCCTGCCCCGCCGGCACCATCGCCGGCAGGTACTGGCCGTCGTCGGGGCCGAGGCAGTGCTGCATGAGCGGGAAGGGCGTGTTGGGGATGAGCGTGGAGAGCAGCTCGGTGCAGCTGTACGCCTGCCGCCACGGATCCGTCGCCTCGCCGCTGCCCCCGACGTCGCCGCCGCCGCCGCCGTGCATGCCGGGCACCTGCGACTTGCCGTCGTACACGTCCGGGTCGCTGCCGGCCGGACACAAAGTAAAAAAAAGAAAGAAACGTACACGTCAGCATCGTCACTGACTGACTGACGTACGTGTCATGCATGTTGCCGCAAAAGTAGACGTGCATGCCTGAGGTAGATCATCGGGTCGGTCCCGCCGAAGATCTGGTGGCCGGAGTTCTGGCCGTCCTCGGAGCCCCACAGCGCGGCGGCGTCGCCGGCGAACGCGCCCATGCCGCCGCTTTCCTCCGTCTTCATCGCGTGCACGTACATCTCCGCCCCGTTCCCGCCCTACAATGCCATCGGCAAACACATGTTCATGGATGAAATACATAAATCTTGTGCGAATCAACACATTGATTGATGGCATTACTGCGTAGGATCCCGCGCATTTTCAGCGCGAAGATCCTACGCATTCAAATGTGATCTTGGAGGTTGCCGTACCTGCATCCCGGGCGCCGTCGGGTCGAACGGGGCCAGGTTGCTCAGCAGGTAGTTCTGCAACTCGATAGTTCAAATGGGTTGCACACATGAAACTGCGATTTTCCAAAACAAAACTGTGGACATGATCTTTATTTACCTTCCTCTCGACGACGCGGGTGAGCATGTCCATGAGGAACTTCTCGCACCCGTCGATCTCGCCCATGGAGCCGCACGCGGCGGGGTCCGGCTCGAACAGCATGCACGCACGCACGCACGCAGAGAACACACGATCACCATCGAGAAGGTGTGGTCCGATGAACAATTAAAAGTGCTACAAGCAAGGCAGCCGCGTGTCCTGGTTTGTACGTACCTGAGGCGTTCCTCGGAGATCTGCAGCTGCTGCTGAGACGCGTATATCTCCTTCTGGATCTCCTGCAACAAAAATCGTTGGAAGAGATCGACCAATTAGTAAGCTAGATGGTTTCGTTGTCGTCCAGACGTGATCTAACGTTACACCAAAATGCATGAGCTCACCTCTATCTTCTCGTTCAGTGCCCCCGGGCTGAAATTTGTGAACAGCATGAAGATTTTGACGCGTCAAATCAATGAGAATAATACAAGGCATATGGAGTAGGGTAGTACGTACTTTGCTAGCTGTGTGGCCATGTCGCTCTCGCGCTTGAGCCTCTGGAGCATGCTGATGAGGTACTGCATTGGATATATATAGGTCAAACGAGTGATGACTGAGTGACCGATCGATCATGGACTCCTTTCTGGGTTAAAACAAGATTTGAAAACTGAAGACGAGCTAGTTTCTTGCTTTTCTCACCTCCCGGTTCTGGACGGGTCTGCATGCGGTGGTGAAATGAAGAAATCAAAATGTTTGAGAAAGAGGAGATCCAAGTTGGTTATACGGTGCATGCGTATTTGAAGTCTGGCACTCACTCTCCCCGGTCGTTGTCCGACATGTTGAGGTACCGGAGAAGCACATCCTCCACCCTGCCATGCACGCACGAATCAGAGACGGAATTCTGAAGGACTGGGAATGAATGAAGCAGTGGCGGCCGGAGAGAGGAGAGGAGGAACCCGTGGCGGCCGGAGAAGGGGCAGAGGCGGCGGGAGGGGGAGAACATGAGGAGCGCGATGTCGATGTCGCAGAGGACGGAGAGCTCGTAGGCCTTCTTGATGAGCCCGTTGCGGCGCTTGGAGAAGGTGACGTGCCGATTGGTGTTGTTCTCGATCCTCTTGATGGCCAGCTTCACGCGCCCCATCGTCTTCTTCGCCGCCGGTCGGCGAGGCGGGGCTGGGGTTGCGGCGGGTGGGAGGAGGAGGAGGAGGGGGTGAATGGCGGTGGCGATCGTAGGAGCGTGGGGGCGGCGTTGAGGCCGGGGGGCGTGGGCGGGCGGGAGCGCTCGTAGGAGCGGCGGAGACGGGGGCGCGGATCGCATATGCCGAGGACCTGTAAATAAAGATCCCACGCACGCAACGCCGGTTCCCCGCGGGCGATTGCCCTGTGATCTGCTTGCTTGCATGCATGCATGCATGCATGCAGGCGCCGTGCTTGTTGATGCGGCTTGTCCGATTGGAAAGGCAGCAGGGTAAGCTCGAACCAGCGTGACAGGGCTCAGGGCATCCCTAGCCGATCCACGATAACCTGTTAGGCCTTTGTACAAGGTGTTTAGGGAAGGTGCTTAGAAAAATAAATTACTTCCTTGGTTTGTCTAAATATAAGTTTTTTTCGAGGTTTTACTGAGGACTACATACGGATGTAAATTTTTCTAACCATTGATTCTTATTTATACGTGGTAGACGTTTAATCAGTTAGATTTTTTAATATATAAATAGGCATTGGTGCTCAAAAAAAGCCTGATTTATTTTTTAAGCATCTCCTGTAAAACCTTGCACTGTACAAGGATTTAAAGGAGTAAATTTGTTTAGGAGGAATAAAAAGAACAAAGCAAGTGCAAGCCGTCCGGGGCTTTTATTTTTGAGACCGCAAAAGCAGGAGTAAATTGTTCAAAACTACCATAATTCGCGTAACCGTGTCCAGGAGCTACCACAATACGATTTTATGCGAAAAACTATCAAATTCGACCTAATTTGTGGCAAAAAACTACCAAAAAATTTAACTACCCGTTTTAGTTGTTTTAACCGATTTCCTGGCAAGCTGGGCCCACATGTCAGGTCGTTAACGGCGGCGCGTGTTGGGCAACTGGGCTGACCGAAGCGGCGGCTGGGCCAGTCCAGCGAGTGGTCAACGTCGGCTGGCGGGATCGATCTGGGACCAGATCGAGCGTGGGGGGCGGCGACTCGTCACGGCGGCCTATGGCGGCACACCGACGACGGAAGGTGCTGGAGGGGTCGGCCGAAGGCGGAGGCCGGGGCGAGGGCCTGGGATCCGACGAGTCCGGCAGCTCAGGAGCGGATCCCGGCGAGGCGAGCTCCAGCGACGTGCGGCTGCACGAGCTCGGGCACGGGGTTGTGGCGGCTAGTCGGGCTCCGGCCGGCTGCTCATCTTCTGCTGCGAGGTGTGAGGTCTCGGACTCCTTGGCGCTCATCTTCTGCTGCGAGGTGCGAGGTCTCGGACTCCTTGGCGCTCATCTTCTGCTGCGAGGTGCCAGGTCTCGGACTCCTTGGCGCTCATCTTCTGCTGCGAGGTGCGAGGTCTCGGACTCCTTGGCGCTCATCTTCTGTTGCGAGGTGCCAGGTCTCGGACTCCTTGGCGCTCATCTTCTGCTGCGAGGTGCAAGGCCTCGGACCCCTCTGGCGTGGCGCTCATCTCCAGCAGGGCGGCGCGGTACATGGGTGCGACCTTTGCAGCCGGTGGTCGCAACCTCGGCGAGGCTGACGGCGCCGGAGAGGAAACAGTTGCATGAGAACTGGGCTGCTGGAGGACCAGGGTGCTACGGCAACGCGTTCATGCCTAAGGGCAGCATGTACGATGATGACCTGGACGAGGACGACCTAGGTGACGACGGCGGCATGACGGCAGACATGAACGTGAAGCTCGTTGATATGTCTCAAACGTATCTATAATTTTTGATGGTTTCACGCTCTTATCTTGTCTTCTTTGGATGTTTTATGTTTCTTTTATATCTTTTTTGGGACTAACTTATTAATTCAGTGCCAAGTGCCAGTTCCTTTTTTTCTATGTTTTTAACTCTTTTCAGCTACGATTTTGGAACGGAGTCCAAACGAAAGAAAAACCCCAAAATGATTTTTTTTTCGAACAGAAGAAGATCAGGGGGCCTTTGGGCCAAGCCAGGTGGACTCTAGGGAGCCCACAAGCCCCCACTCCGCCACCAGGGGGAGGCGGCGGTGGGCAGGCTTGTGACCTCCCTGGGCGCCCCCTGACCTAGATCTTTGGCCTATAAATTCTCAAAAATATAGTAAAAAATCAGGGGAGCCTCGAAAATATTTTTCCGCCGCCGCAAGCTTCCGTTTCCGCGTGATCTCATCTGGAGACCCTTCCCGGCACACTGCCGGAGGGGACTTTGGAGTTGGAGGGCTTCTTCATCATCATCATCGCCCCTCCAATGACTCGTGAGTAGTTCACTTCAGACCTACGGGTCCGTAGTTAGTAGCTAGATGGCTTCTTCTCTCTCTTGGATCTTCAATACAAAGTTCTCCATGATCTTCATAGAGACCTATCCGATGTAATCATCTTTGGCGGTGCCGATGAATTATGGATTTGTGATCAGATTATCTACTATATATATTTGAGTCTTTGCTGATTTTTTATATGCATGATTTGATATCCTTGTAAGTCTCTCCGAGTCTTGGGTTTTGTTTGGCCAACTAGATCTATGATTCCTGCAATGGGAGAAGTGCTTGGTTTTGGGTTCTACCATATGGTGACCTTTCCCAGTGATAGTAGGGGCAGCAAGGCGCACATCAAGTAGTTGCCATCAAGGGTAAAAAGATGGGGTTTTTATCATTTGTTTGAGATTATCCCTCTACATCATGTCATCTTGCTTAAGGCGTTACTCTGTTTTTATGGACTTAATACACTAGATGCATGCTGGATAGCAGCCGATGTGTGGAGTAATAGTAGTAGATGCAGACAGTATCGATCTACTTGTTCTAGACGTGATGCATATAGATATAATCATTGCATAGATATCGTCATGACTTTACGCGGTTCTATCAATTGCTCGATAGTAATTTGTTCACCCACCGTCTACTTGCTTTCATGAGAGAAGCCACTAGTAAACACTACGGCCCCCGGGTCTATTCACATCCATCGTTTACACCTCCGCTTTTACTTTGCTTTGTTGCCTTCAGTTCTCACTTGGCAAACAATCTATAATGGATTGACAACCCTTCATAGCATTGGGAGCAAGCTTTTGTGTTTGTGCAGGATCTTGAGATACTCCTCCACTGATTGATACATTGGTTCTCAAACTGAGGAAAATACTTACCACCGCTGTGCTACATCATCCTTTCCGCTTCGAAGGAACACCAACGCAAGGCTCCAAGGCCACGGGGGAAATCCTTTGCATACTTGCCTAGGAAGTCCCTTAAGGCGTAGCCGCAGCTGAAGGGTTCCTGGTGCCGTCGACACGACAATTTCTGGCGCCGTTGCAAGGGAAGCACAGCTGACATCAAAAGTATTTCTGGCGCCTTTGCCGGGGAGGAGAAATCAACATCTATCCAAGTAGGTCTCGCAAACTCTTCTCTTGCATTTACTTTTGTTACCAGTTGCCTCTCGTTTTCCTCTCCCCCACTTCACATTTGCCGTTTTCATTTGCCTTTCTCCTTCGTTGTTTTCTTTTGCCTTTTTGTCGTTTTCTTTTGCCCGTTTCACTCTCTCTTCCTGCTCGTTTATGCGTCAGATAGTCCATCAATGGCTAGACCCACCACTCCAAACGACACCCCTAAAAATGAAGTTCTCAATTTCAGGTAGAATGAGGAAGAAAATTTGAAGGACGCTTGGTACAGGATTTGCAATGCTCAAAGTAGATCTACTCGTAAGCAATCCACTACCGTCCTCCTTCGCAGTTTCTATGTTGGAATTTCTCCTTGGAATAGGTATATCCTTGATACCATTGTAGGTGGGAACTTTTTGGGGAGCCATACTGTTGACTCCTATAGAGCTATCATTAATTTGATAGGCTCACCCCCGCTCATGGTTAATGGAACTATCTTGACCTTGGAACATGTGATGCAAAGGCTTGACGCTATTGAAAACAAAATTACCACAGTTGAACTTATTGAGGGTTTGGATAGAAAACATCCACAATCAAATTTCTCAGTACGGATCCAAAGTGGGAAACTTTTTGAAAAAATTAAAGGAGAAGGAACTTATAGTTAATGATTCTTCTAGAATTGGCAAATTAGAAGATGTCATAACCAACTTGGGTTCCGCTTTTGCCGCTGTGCAAAATACTCCAAATCTTACTCTCAAAAAGACCATCAAGCCTGTTTTTGTTCCTAAAGCTAGTGGTGAGTCATCTAACAAAGATGAAAATCTTAAGATGATAAATGATCACACTACCTATGGTTTGAGCACCAAAGATGACTATACGTGATTCTATCACTTTTTGCCTAGCTAAGGGCGTTAAACAAAAGCGCTTGTTGGAAGGCAACCCAACTAATCTATCCTTTTTTTTTCTGTTTTGTGTTTTCCACACTTTCATAATTCTGTTATGATTGTGTTTTTTGTGTTTCTTTTTGCGTTTGTGCCAAGCAAAACCGTTATGATTAGTCTTGGGGATGATCGTTTGGTCATGCTGGAAAAGACAGAAACTTTATGCTCACGAAAATAATTTTCATTTTTTGTCTGTAAGAGCTTTTGAGTTGATTCGTTTTGCTGCTGATTTCTACGCAAATTCTTCACACTGTCGTAATTTTTAAGAAATTTTGAAGTACCAGAGGTATAAGAAATATACAGATTGCTACAGACTGGTCTGCTTTTAACAGATTCTGTTTTTGTTGTGTTGGTTGCTTATTTTGATGAAACTATGGATAGTATCGAGGATTATTAGCCATGGAAGATCGAAAGTACAGTAACCCAACATCAGCACAAGTAGAATTTAAGTTTGCTACAGTACCTAAGGAAGTTGTGGTTTGCTTTCTTGTACTAATGTTATCACGAGTTTCTGTTTAAGTTTCGTGTTGTGAAGTTTTCAAGTTTTGGGTGAAGTTCTTATGGACAAAAAGATAAAGAGTGGCAAGAACTCAAGCTTGGGGATGCCCAAGGCACCCCAAGAGATTCAAGGATGTCGTAAAAGCTTAAGCTTGGGGATGCCCCGGGAAGGCATCCCCTCTTTCGTCTTTAATCCATCGGTAACGTTACTTGGGGCTATATTTTTATTCACCACATGTTATGTGTTTTTGCTTGGAGCGTCTTGTATTGTAGGAGTCTTTTATTTTTGTTGTGTCACAATCATCCTTGCTGCACACCTAGAGAGAGAGACATGCACTCACCGTGATTTTGTCGAGCTTCACTTATATCTTTTGGTAGACAATTCAGCTCACATGTGCTTCACTTATATCTTTTGAGCTAGATACTTTTGCTCCTTGTGCTTCACTTATATCTTTTAGAGCACAGCCGTGTGTGGCTTGGTAGTTGATCTATGCTTTGAAAGTAGTCTCAAAAGGGGTAGTTATCCAAAGGGATACGAAAACTTCCACCTTCATGTGCATTGAATAGTTAGAGAAGTTTGATTCATCTCAATTAGTTTTGAGTTGTGGTTATGGTAATATTGAAGTCATGCTAGTAAGGTGTTGTGGATCTAGAAATACTTGTGTTGAAGTTAGTGATTCCCGTAGCATGCACGTATGGTGAACCGCTATGCGATGAAATCTGAGCATGATTAGTCTATTGATTGTCATCCTTTGCGTGGCGGTCGGGATCGTGCGATGGTTTATACCTACCAACCCTTCCCCTAGGAGTATGTGTTGAATGCTTTGTTTCGATTACTAATAAAACTTTTGCAACAAGTATATGAGTTCTTCATGACTAATGTTGAGTCCATAGTTTAGATGCACTTTCACCTTCCACCATCACTATCTTCTTAGTGCCGTGCAACTTTCGTCGGTGCACAAAACCCACCTTTAGCCTCCCTCAAAACAGCCACCATACCTACCTACTATGGATTTTTCAAAGTCATTCCGAGATATATTGCCATGCAACTACCACCATGACATGTGCCACCACGTCTACATTGCCTTTGCATGATCATAAGATAGCTAGCATGATGTTTCCATTGATGTCTATGCCATGCTAGATCATTGCCACGGTACACTACCGAAGGCATTCCATATAGAGTCATAGTTGCTCTAAGTTTTTGAGTTGAAAGTGTGATGATCATCACTAATGGAGCATTGTCCCATGTGAGGAAATAAAAGAGGCCAAAAAAGCCCACCAAAAAAAGAGGCCAAAGAGCCCACCAAATAAAAAAATGAGAGAAAAAGAGAGAAGGCACAATGCTACCACCTTTCCACACTTGTGCATATTAAGCACCATGATCTTCATGATTGAGAGTCTCTCGTTTTGTCACCACCATATAGCTAGTGGGAAATTTTCATTATATAACTTGGCTTGTATATTCCAATGATAGGCTTCCTCAAAATTGCCTTAGGTCTTCGTGAGCAAGCAAGTTGGATGCACACCCACTAGTTTTCTTTAAGAGCTTTCACATACTCGTAGCTCTAGTGCATCATTTGTATGGCAATCCCTACTCATTCACATTGATATCTATTGATGAGCATCTCCACAGCTCATTGATATGCCTAGTTAATGTGACCATCTTCTCCTTTTTGTCTTGCAACCTCCACCACACTCCACACCATCTATAGTGCTATAACCATGGCTCACGCTCATGTATTGCGTGAGAGTTGAAAAAGTTTGAGAAAGTAAAGGTGTGAAACAATTACTTGACCAATACCGGGGTTATGCATGATTTAAAGTTGTTGTGCAATGATGATAGAGCATAGCCAGACTATATGCTTTTGTAGGGATAACTTTCTTTTGGCCTTGTTATTTTAAAAGTTCATGATTACCTTGCTAGTTTGCTTGAATTATTATTGTTTCCACGTCAATAGCAAACTATTGTTTTGAATCTAATGGATCTGAAAATTCACGTCACATAAGAGGAATAACAAAGGACATCTATGCTAGGTAGCATGAAAGCATCCAAAATTCATTCTTTATCACTTCCCTACTCGAGGACGAGCAGGAGTTAAGCTTGGGGATGCTTGATACGTCTCAAACGTATCTATAATTTTTGATGGTTTCACACTCTTATCTTGTCTTCTTTGGATGTTTTATGTACCTTTTATATCTTTTTTGGGACTAACTTATTAATTCAGTGCCAAGTCCCAGTTTCTGTTTTTTCTATGTTTTTGACTCTTTTCATATCTGATTTTGGAACGAAGTCCAAACGGAAGAAAAACTCCGAAATGATTTTTTTCCGAACGGAAGAAGATCAGGGGGCCTTTGGGCCAAGCCAGGTGGGCTCCAGGGAGCCCACAAGCCTCCACTCCGTCAACGGGGGAGGAGGCGGTGGGCAGGCTTGTGGCCTCCGTGGCCGCCCCCTGACCTAGATCTTTGGCCTATAAGTTCCAAAAAATATAGCAAAAAATCAGGGGAGCCTCGAAAATACTTTTCCGCCGCCGCAATCTTCCGTTTCCGCGAGATCTCATCTGGAGACCCTTCTCGGCACCCTGCCGGAGGGGACTTTGGAGTTGGAGGGCTTCTTCATCATCATCATCGCCCCTCCAATGACTCGTGAGTAGTTCACTTCAGACCTACGGGTCCGTAGTTAGTAGCTAGATGGCTTCTTCTCTCTCTTGGATATTCAATACAAAGTTCTCCATGATCTTCATAGAGATCTATCCGATGTAATCTTCTTTGGCGGTGTGTTTGTCGAGATCCGATGAATTGTGGATTTGTGATCAGATTATCTATGATATATATTTGAGTCTTTGCTGATTTCTTATATGCATGATTTGATATCCTTGTAAGTCTCTCCGAGTCTTGGGTTTTGTTTGGTCAACTAGATCTATGATTCCTGCAATGGTAGAAGTGCTTGGTTTTGGGTTCTATCATGTGGTGACCTTTCCCAATGACAGTAGGGGCAGCAAGGCACGCATCAATTAGTTGCCATCAAGGGTAAAAAGATGGGGTTTTTATCATTGGTTTGAGATTATCCCTCTACATCATGTCATCTTGCTTAAGGCGTTACTCTGTTCTTATGGACTTAATACACTAGATGCATGCTGGATAGCGGTCGACGTGTGAAGTAATAGTAGTAGATGCAGACAGTATCGGTCTACTTGTTTTGGATGGGATGCCTATAGATATAATCATTGCATAGATATCGTCACGACATTGCGTGGTTCTATCAATTGCTCGACAGTAATTTATTCACCCACCGTCTACTTGCTTTCATGAGAGAAGCCACTAGTAAACACTACGACCCCCGGGTCTATTCACATCCATCGTTTACACCTCCGCTTTTACTTTGCTTTGTTGCTTTCAGTTCTCACTTGGCAAACAATCTATAAGGGATTGACAACCCATTCATAGCGTTGGAAGCAAGCTTTTGTGTTTGTGCAGGATCTTGAGATACTCCTTCACTGGTTGATACCTTGGTTCTCAAACTGAGGGAAATACTTACCGCCGCTATGCTACATCACCCTTGCCGCTTCGAGGGAACACCAACGCAAGGCTCCAAGGCCACGGGGGGAATCCTTTGCATACTTGCCTAGGAAGTCCCTTAAGGCGTAGCCGCAGCTGAAGGATTCCTGGTGCCGTCGACATGACAATTTCTGGCGCCGTTGCATGGGAAGCACAGCTGACATCACTCGTCGTCCCACCCGCAGCGCGCCGAGGAGCTGCCGCTCCACCGCGTTTCGCTCCTCCTCCGCGGCGTCCGCGCCGTCACGCGGCGTGTCGAACATAACCGACGCACATAACTTCTTTGATCTAATGCGCATGAGGATGGAGAAAAGTGGAAGAAGAGGATTGACGTGTGGGTCCTACTGTAATAACGGTCAACGTTAATTGTCAACCTTACGTATGGGCCCAACATGTTAGAAAGGCGTTTTAAAGAGGTAAATCGGACGCTTTACACACCTGGTAGTTTTTAGTCACAGATTAGCAAAAAAGTGATAGTTTTCGGGACAAAATTGTATAGTGGTAGTCTCTAGGCACGGTTCCATGAATTTTGGTAGTTTTTGGTAGTTTACTCCAAAAGTAGAGATGGTTACGTGCATTGAAAAGAAAATCCAGTTTCGTTTGAGGCTGTTTTTGTCTCTGGAGTTTTTTTTTTAACTTGGATTAGCTGCTCACATAAATTCTATAGTGGAGTAAATATTTTTACTTCAAGCCGAGCCAAGCGCCTAAAGTTGCTCCTTCGCTCGGACGGGGAGCAAAACACACACACACACATCTCTTTGCCTCTTTCCCACCCAATCCCTCGTTGCCCACACCTCGTCGGCGAAGATTGAACCACCACCCTCATTGCGATGGCCGGATCCGGTGGAAGCCGCTCTCCGCTTCCTATCTACAACATCGATTCATGCCGTCACAAGCGCATCGTCAGCCAATCTGTCTCCCGTCGTCGTCGTTGTGCTTCCTCCAGCCACTCCGCCCATCTACCTCACGCGGTCACCTTCACGACAGCCCTGAGGTCCCTCCGTCGCCACCACAGAGTCTGTACATAGGCGTGTGGCAGCAGGCTTGGGGGACATGGATGCCCAAGATTATGGATAGACATACCTACATGAAATTGTGGCTTGGGGGATTTCACTCTGCAGAGCAGGCCGCCCATGAGTACGAACTCTCGTTCGCAAACGTTGACGACCACCGAAACTTCGAATTCGGTGAGATGTCGCGACTGGATCCCGTTGACCATCGCGTGATCTCCACGTGGTAGAGAGGGAGAGCCGGGAGGCGAGGGAGCGCTTGGCGGCATAGGCCTCCTACAAGGCGTATATGGCAGAGCTTCGTCGCGTGTACCCGGAGCAAGTAGAGCGGAGTGCATCATGTACGAGCAGCTACCAACCGTCCAGCGATGACGAAGACACAAAGGCGTGTTAAACATCTCAGACATTCTTTTATGGACAGACATTTTACAATTTTTGTGTACATCTCAAACATTCTTTTATAAACATTTATCATTATTCACATGCTTGATTTACAAGTTTTTAAAACACATTTTTTAACATTGTTGCTAATACGTGTTAGACATTTTTTCAAATAAATTAGAAATATTTTAAAATATTTAAACACTTTTAAACTACGCCAACAGTTTTAATGATTGTATAAAAAAATCTAAAAAGTTCTTGAACAGAATTTTCAAAAAGTGTAAACATTTTAAAAATGTAACATACATTTTCTTAAATGCTACAATTTGTTTTAACATTTCACAAACATTCTTTTATATAAACATTTTTGTAATGTAACATCCTTTTTCAAAACGTGTTAGTCTTTGCAAAATGCCATAAGAATTTTTTCGATTGATATCAACAATTTGTTTTATGAGTTAAGTGAAAAAATATATATTGTAGTTTTTCAAGTTCGTGATATTTTTTTAGTAATTTATGATTTGGAATATTGTATTTACAATATTTTAGAAAATCAGTACAAAAAAAGACGAATGAAAAACTGCAAAACATACGGACTAACTTGGAGCTACCTGCGCCGACCTATATATGGTGACACCCGCGGGCTCACACTCGGTCTTGCACGAAGCGGGGCATAGTCGCTCCCGCGTGACAGAACTAGCCCATTTTATTGGATGCTGCAGCTGCACCATCGATGATACTGTCAAGCAATAGTATCTTTATGTATTTAAAACGGGTGATCCGAAAAACTAGAATTAGTTCAGTAATAATTCCCTCGTGGCCTATACGTGAGGGCCACCTAATTAAGTGAGAGGGTGCTCGGATTCAAGGGACTTATTTTAGTCTGACTAAAAATAGTCTTTTTAAAAGGCTAAAGTTTCAAGCACTCCTGACTAAAGAGAGACTAAAACTAGTCTTGAGACTAAAAGAAATAAGTCAGGGGTATCCCTATTAAAATGTGGATTAGTCATCTCTGTCTTCATTTAACTCCTCTCCTTTAACACAGACGAGTTCTGGATTGGAGGCTTTGGAGGATAATAAATACTCATTAACTTGATTTTAGTCTCTTTAGTATTTGAATCCAAACATGAATGAGGCTAGCAAGTTTTAGTCCCACTACTTTTAATCATGGAACTAAAACATATCAAGCATCCTCTCAGTGATTCTAAAAAGAGTTATAATGAAGTGAGTTAAGGAGAAATTATTAGGTGATATCATCCCTTAAATGCTCCCATCATCCCAACATTCAAAAACTAGATTTAAATATTTGACAGCATACTGACTTTTAGTGAATTTTCACAAGGCATGTGCCTACGAACCCTAAAAAGTCATATCCAAATCAAAATACACATCGAAAATCTAAAAGGACAAATCTATATGCGAATAGTGTCGTACTAAAAAAGTTTTCAGTTTTTAGTTTCTCAATGTGCATTTCGAATTTGGGACTAATTGTTTTAGGGATGTGGACATATTCCTTGTGAATATTCACATTTTTTCTATAATTTTGGAAACATTTAAAAATCATTTTTTTAAATGTGAGCATGAGAGCATGTGAGGTTTGGTATCACTGGATATACTCTTGTGAGTGGAGAGGACTAGTAGAAATGTAAGTAGTGTTCAAACAAAAATATTGGTACATACTTAGTCTTAATTTTCGTGATACATACTCCTATCGTTCTTCAATTGCATATCTCTCCTACGGAGGCGTGTGAACTCTTCCTGAGATTTCAGGAATATTTTTCACATCATGATGTTTATTTTCTTATTTTTGTGAGGTCACTTTTCTTCTGCTATTACGCATGTTATAATTTCTTAAATTCTTTTTTGTTTAAGTTTTATAGTAAGGAAGTTTTATTATTGATGTTTCTATTTTGACATCATATGGATTTTTGTTTCACAGTATTTTTTTCTACTTCTTTATATCATTGCATAAACATCTGATTTATCAATCTGAATTACATTTTAACTATCAATTTAAAATAATATGTGTATTTCTTATTTCATGTAATATTTAATATTTTACGAATAATGATTTTTTTTGCATATGTATTAAGACGCTTGGCCTGATTTTGAAATTGTCCAAAGTTTTATATGTTGTTTTCGTTGCAAAATGATGGGTCTCCTTCCATAACTTTCCAATTACGAGTACGAGAATTGAAAGACATAAATAAGGGTGTTATTGATGGAATTACCAATGGAGTGGGTCTTGCTAGTTTTTGTATAGGAGAAGAAATTAAATATGTAGGGGGAGGTCGAATCTCGTCTTATTTATTCTTTTTTTATGTTATGTATCTGTGTTTTTATTCTTTTTTCTTTCTTAAGTTAAGGAATTCAAGTCTCTTGCAAAAATAACTATCCTACCCCTTTCTACAATCTCTCTATAATCCTTGTTACATTACCTCCTTATGCATTCATAGCACAAGACTTTACTACTCAAGCTGCTTTATATACTCATCACCAATATATTGCGGGGTTCATCATGACAGGGGCTTTTGCTCATGGAGCTATTTTTTTCATTAGGGATTACAATCCGGAACAGAATGAGGATAATGTATTGGCAAGAATGTTAGACCATAAAGAAGCTATCTAGCAATTGCCAATAAATCGAGGCTTTTTACCAACTTGATGGTAAGAAATTCCGGGACCTAGAAATTCATTTCGTACAATTGAACCTTTTCAAACTGTTTCTTTTTGAGAACCAAAAAAACTTGTGCCAAAATAACGGATGCGAAGAAGAACAAAAGGCCTTGGACACGTAATGGTAATCTTAAAGTGGCCGATTTACCCTCTTTTGCAATGAGTTTCGCTACAGCACCTGCTGCTCTAGCTAATTGCCCACCCCTTCCACGTGTGATTTCTGTGTTATGCATGGCCGTGCCTAAGGGCATATCGGTTGAAGTAGATTCTTCTTTTCTCTCAAAAAACCCCTTCCCAAACTGTACAAGCTTCTTCCAAAGCATACGGCTTTCTAGATGTATATGACGATCTCTAGACAGATGGATCTTATATGAATCATATGATGAAGTACCACATGAGTGGATATATAGGAAAGGAATCCAAATCTGCCGTCCTGATTAATAATGGAACGAATCACATTTGCTAATGGAGCAAAAAAATAGACTAAGTAGACCTGGAATAAATCAAGCCTAGTGAAACGAGTCATGGTTGGTAGTACATGGATAGTCGCAAAATTTAGACGAAGAACTCACTCATTTACTCGTTGTGAGGATTTGATCAGTGTAAAGTCTAACTTTATGCCACCTCAAAATAAAATTATACCACTCAAATAAAGAATATGAATTGAAATATGATATCACCTATAACATATAATTGTTACATCAAAACAGAAAATTGCAAGATATACGAGTTGAATGAAATGATAACATCACTAGTTTACATATCGTAAATAGAGTAGTATCAACATAAATATATGCAACTTCGCATCTTCCTAAAAATATATGGAAATGATAAGTTAGTTTGGCATGTTCAAATTAAGCATAATCAAGCTAAAAACACATGGAAACAAACTCACATTTTAGAGCAGCCTTTTTCGATATTTCATCGTCTTATCAAAACCACATCATTATGAAAGTTTTCTTACCACATAATAAATTGGACAATCACTCATGAACTAAGCTCCCATTTTATTGCTCAAATTTTTATTGAAAACATTCATAGATTAAAATCCCCTCTCCCAAATCCTACGACAACTAGATTTAGACGTTGATAGAAGGTAACTTGAGTATTTTTCTACACTGTTAATTTAGCAAGATTGCCAACACTATCCAAATTGGAGAACCTTTCATCTCCTCACACATTGTCAACGTAAGTGTAAAGTCCAGGACCTAGAACATCTTTTTAATCAAAATCATCTAGATAATACTCAACTAGATTCACCAACTTATCCAAGTTGAAAGTTGTAAAATAGTCTTATGGGTTGAAAGAAGCCATATGATCATACAATGCAAAATACCTCACTGAAATAGGCACCAAACTCTCGAAGATGTATGTCAATAAGAGAATTAAGAAACTATATTCGATAATCATGGAGTCTTGTCATGTTGTAATTTTTTGTTTGATATAGATGTTCGAATTTTAAATGTGATGTTCTTAACAAAATAGAGCATGCCTTTTCAATCTTGAAGCAATCCACGTCCATTCTATCTTAGTTCTTGTACCCCATTCCTTATTGACTTCACACATGACATGACATTTAGGATGTATTGATCCATGTTCTGTAAACAATGTGACAAAGTATTTGTGTTTCCTAATATATGCACCATAATGTGCAAATAAGACACATAATCAAAGGTTTCAAAAAATGACACAAGACGATGTGCCTAAAATTTCTTCCCAACATATTACAATAGAGATATTGTGAGGAACTATTTCACAAGGCTTGAAAGGGTTATGTAGCATGAACCCCAACATGTGTACCTAGCTTTTGAAAAGTTTGATCTTTATTTAACCCTTTTTAGTGCCAATTCCCCCAAATGCCTATTATATTTATTACCGCCTCTAGGCATTTCTCTCGAATCATGCCTTTTATTTTGCAAAAAATTGCAACCAAATTTGAATAAAAGGAGTTCATGTAGAAAAAATATGTAATATCTTCATGCATCTTAGCTACTGTCATAATACCCAACTGAAACTGGTGAGCAAAACAATACACATAATATGATGAATTATTATCTTGCATGATCTTTTCTTTCAAGCCATTGAACTCGTTACGCATGTAGCTTGTGTCCCACCATAACATTTGCCTACGGGTAATCAAAGTTAGGTGGTGGTATGTAATGTCCCTTGTTTAAATATCTTTGCTTAATCCTTGTTTATTAGGATTTCTTCTATCTACTAAATTATCTTTCAATCACCCAGATCATAAGGCAACTCATCTGAATTAATTTCTTACTGAATAGAAGGCTTTGGGAGATTGCTTCCATCAACAACATTAAATGCGTTTTGCCTATGTCTTACAGGTGGACTTGAAGTGTCTACATCATTATGTGGAGTTGGTGATCGATTTCTCTTTTGGAAATATTGTCCCATAGCCTTGATTAGTCACAATGAAAGAAATGAGCAAACGGAAGACCATGGAAAAAGACATTGTCATACTACTCTACTACGCTAGATAGGGTATGCACAAAAGAGAGGAGACATAGTAATCTGATCTTACCACCTCAAATCTGGACCACAATTGTCATCTTGTCGTTGGCGCCTCGCGACTGGTCAATGGGCGAACAAGAGGTGGGAAATAGATCGCCTAGTCAAGGAACCGAATAGCCAACACTAGTGGAAGAAAATAGTGTCCACGGGCCGTCACAACCACTAGTTGAAGAAATCTCAGTTATTAGTGGCATGCAGAGTTAGGGTAAGTAAAACGAAACTATAGTGTCCGTGGAATATATCATGATTGCTAATGGGATAAGAAAAAAAGATTAGTGCTCGTGGTATATAACTAAGAACCACAAAAGACTAGTCAGAAACATAGTTTCTTTCTTGGCTATGAACTAATCACATCCACTGAAACAAACTTGCTCGATGCATCAAATTTGAGTATTTTGTAACAAGCCAATACTCTACACATGCAAGTGCTAGGCCATGGCACATAGGCAAAGAGCCTATGTGACAGGTCAATAAAGAGGAGTGAGAGAGCGACGATTTTCGTCCCTCGAGAGGACGAAGACAGTTACAAGCTACGAAGCACCCATACAACGATATGGGTACGGTGATATGGGATATGGTAATTTCTAGAAACAACAATATGACGATATAGTAAGCATATACAAATAATAATAAAATGACATATAATGAAAACTAACATAATAAAATATGTGAGATGAGATAAAAAACTATCATAACAAGCAGCAAGCCAACAACGTCAACAAGCAGCATTCTTAGTAAGCACTTTTATTCAACTATTACATTAGTATAATACACGTTCACTACCATTATGTGTATACCGAAAGGTGATACTTTGGAGATACCCATATTATACTGTGACATATAATGAAAACTAACATAATATAATGAAAAATAACATAATAAAACGATACATCAAGTTGGAGCAATACCGAAAGGTGATACTTTGGGGATACCCGTATTGCCATTTTTTTCTTTTATTTTTATATACAAAAAGACAATACTTCTGGGATACCCGTATCGAAGCCGTATCTGGCGTATCGTGGTATTCGCGAAGTACGGAACGGTGATACACAGATTTCTAAAATATCGGTGCTTCGTGGGTTACAAGGCAATGTGTATATTTCAACCACGTGTGTGTATATGTTCTTGTGTTGTCATCTTTCTTTTCCTCTTGATTGTTCGGATAATTGTATAAGGCATGTGTCAATGGAGGTTTCTTAGCGCGAGTTCATAGACGTTCTGCTGATGTGTCACACAAGTTAATGATGAGAGAGAGTAGGGTTCTATATATCTTAGCTTTTTTTAGAAAAGGAGGGTTTGGCCCGGCCTCTGCATCAATAGATGCATACAACCATTTATTAAAAGGATTCCGAAACATGTCCATAACGGAGTACACAAATGCCCAACCAAATGAAGATACAAAGCGCCTTACATGCCATAACCAACAAATAATAGGCGTAGATGACTAACCACCTAACCTAATACTGTACCGCCACACAAACCGGTTGAAGATACCCGAGTTACCATCTCCCAACGGGCACACCCAATAATCAAAGGCCCACTGGCTTTCGTAGGAGTGAGTAAGGACAACATACGGATCATGGCAGTAGCCCTGTATTCGACCATAGATACAACATTTGCACGTCACCATTGGTAAAAATGGTTAATAGCCCAATCACATATATGCATGAACATCAAATCATTAAAGAGACAACCTCTCAAAACAATGCATTGGGCTAGTAGTCTCTTAAGTTATTAATTCTTCTATGATAAGGTGCTAAGAAACGATTTATTGGCACAGGCCTAAGGCTGGTTATAGTGAGAGTAACTTAGGTAGTATCATGTACTTGGGACTAGCAAACATGCTGATGTGGCAGACAATTAAAGAAGAGTGAGAGGATTAGAGTAACGTAGGTAGATACCGTAACATGTTAAATACTACGCTATTATGTATCATGCATGTCAACAAATGAGGGAATATATAATACTAGTTTATGATACTATGCACTATGGAGATAGTATCGTACAATAGTATCATATGCATGATACTACTATATGATACTCCCCACTATGACCAGCCTAAGGTCCTCCAACTAACTGTACATATCAAAAGTTCAACCTATAACCAATTAAATGCATACACATTTAATGAGTTTAGTTTCTAAGCCTTCCCACGTCCTAATCATTTTGTTGGGATTGGTCTTATAGCAGTTAGCTTCTATTTTCTGTACCATGTGTCACTAACTCACTATCAATATCAGTTATCCCGGTAGCATCGTCAATATCAGTTATACCGGTAGCATCGAGCTACCTCCTGATGACTATGCAGTGTGACATAAATTCCACAATTCATATTGAAAAACTCAAACAAAATGTCTACAAGCATGTCATACTGTCATAGGTATATGCATTTTATCGTTAAAGGAGCGAGCAACCATCCAACAAACATGGATAAGAAGACATGTAGAAAGCCATGTGAATAATGTTTACCCCGTGCAATTCTGTGCAAATGTTCTTGTCTTTTTTTTCCTCTTGAATGTGCACATCACCACATACAATCGTAAAATTAAATAAATACTAGAAAAAATATATATTAAAAATTCAAATATAAGAAACCAATCGAGATTTAGTCTCTAAGCCTTTACAAACAAATATAAGACGTTTTAGAGAATTGACACAAGAGAAAGTAACCATTTGCTTGAAGCAACTCTAGGTTGTAGCAATGCTTTCGGAGGTGCTCGTATAGGTATAATATGCGCATGTGTGTTTATAGAAATAAGTCTATGTGCGTACGTATATGAACGTTTGCGTCTGTCTTGTGTTTAAGAAAATGTCACTCAATAACAATTATTCATGTACATCGGACCACTTTGTGTCACAAACTGAGTATGTGGCTTGGTTGAGAACTCTGGCTTTAGATATTAGGCTTTTGTATGATGTCTGTTTGATATTATGTTCGGACTGTCGGCACTCCTTCATCATGTGGTTAGGATTAGCGACAAATGTTGCTAAGATGATGGCTTCAGACTACCTGGTGTACTACTTTGTAAGGTTTTTTATGAATAATCAATAAAATGGCCGCATGCATCGTCCAATGCAGAGGTCATGGGTAATCCTCCATTTCTAAAAAAACAATTATTCATTTCCTGATAAGTAGTAACAATTAGAGCAAAGACAACGCATCGACCCAAACAGACGTCGCTTTTGTTCGTTTTTTGTCTGGTTGGGCCGGCCGCCTACTAGACATCCGTTCAGTTTAAGATTTGGGTCGGCCGTGCGTCCAACGCGCCGATCCATTTTTCATCCGCGCACCCGGCCAGTATCCATTTTGAATGTTATTTTTATATCAAATGCATTTTCACATACATTTTTACCAATTCTTTGCTACGAAATACCAAAGAAAACAAGAACCATAATTAAACAATTTAAAAAGATTAACTGTTCCTATTAGTTGGATTAAGATCTTCTCTATGTCTTTATTGTTGATTTGTGCATTCTTAAACACAACGTCTTTCTTCTTCGATGTTAAAGAATTAGACGTTGCTTCTCCTTTGGTCTATTCTTTAGTCTCATGTATACCTTTAATTCTAGATAAAAGTGCACGAACATCTAGCAAATTTTATGAAATCACTAGATCAATGTATTCTTCTTCCCAATATTAAAAATTGTATTCATCTTACACACAATATTAAAGAAATTATAAGCTACCAAAATTACATAAATCAAAGAGCAAAAGGCCGAACAAAAATCGTACCCCATCGTTTTTGCACTTCACGAACGCCCAACCGGGATGTTCCGGCGTCCAAGAAACGCATGGACGACCTGCAACGAGCAGTAATCGCACTTGATGAACGACAAAGATGAGCGACAAGCTTTTGGGCCAACGCCAACTAGGGCGCCGGCCGGCCATGGCCTTGCCAGCGAACGTGTGATGGGTCAAACCTGCATGTATGTGGCATGGAGGGATTGCCTGGACCTGGTGGACCGGCACCCGGCCAGTCCATGGCAAGCGCAGTCTGCCGGCAACCTGATTCGGCAAATCCCGTCGGCAGGTTGTGCTAAATTTTGCCAAATCCCACGGCCGCCGCAGATCCACCTATAGGCCTCCCGTACCGGGACGAAGGAGCACCCCGCCGGGGGATTTGCTGCTGGAGAGCTAGGGTGGCCAGGGGAAAATTGGTCGCCGGTCTAGGGTTTGTGTGCTTGCGGACGGCGGGGGGGGGGGGGGGGGAGGCATAAGAAGGAGAGACTATGATGCCGACTAACGGTTAAGAAAAGAGAAGACGGGCGAGACACGTGTCCGCTCCGTATCTGTGACAATATAAATGACGTCTAAATTTACGTCCAGAATGGATCGCAAATGGACGGGAAACGGACGCGCGTCTTTTGAGTCGACACGTTAAACCGACTTTTCTATCCGACACGACTCAAACGGATAGGCGTACACGAAATGAGTCTACTATTGAAGCGGGATGTGCCGTCGTGATGGTTCAACCTCCGCGATGGTTCGACCTGGCAGCGATCGATCCCACCTCGCAAGAAAGAAAAAAACATACGATCCCCTCACCCTCCTCATACTAATCAAGAAAACCCACGACCCCCCATCCCCGCACTCCCCGCTCCTCTCGCGCAGCCGCTCACCGCCGCACAAGCCCCCGCGCCGCTCGACACTGGCCGGCCCTCCTCGCCGCCGCGCTCCCTCCCCGCCAGCCCTCCGCGAGTGGGACACCCCCCCTGCCGCTCGATGCTGCCGCCACCCCCGCACCGCCACCGCGCCCTCTCCCTTCCCACCGGTCCTCGCCGCCGCGCCCTCTCCCTCCCCGCCGTCCCTCCGCGAGTGGGCCGCCACCGCGCCCTCTCCCTTCCCAACGGTCCTCGACGCCGCGCCCTCTCCGTCCCTGCCGTCCCTCCGCGAGTGGGCCGCCACAGCCGCCCCCATTGCCCCCTGCGCTGCCCAACCCCGCCGACGGAAAGAACGTCACCTTCCACACCGAGCAGGCCATCGAGTACGTTACCAACAAGGTATGTCCCTCCGCGCCGCCTCCCTCCTCAATGCCTTACCTGATCCGTTCATTTCGTCCTCCTTGGTGCGGCTCTAGGGTTTGAGATTGAGAGTTAGGGCCGACAATGCGCGATCTCGTGGATGGTTGGTTGTCGATCTCCATTTCCTAGCCTTTTAGGGTTTCGTCTCTTATCGATGCGTGGCTCCACGGTGTTATTCTGTAGATCAAACCATGAGGAACAAACGTTCCTATGGGTCCCTTGACGTTTTGTAAATCTAGGGCCTGGTCGATCTAAACTTAAAGAGAGCCCGAGAACCAGTTTCCATGTGCACGCCCTGTAATTTTCAAGCCGCTATGGAAAATCAAACCGAACTAAATTTTATGCATCTAATGCTAGAATTCTTCAATAAGTGGTGCGGAGACATCGAGTCATATTTTACCTCTCATATTATTGGTAGCAATTTGGGCAGGGTTTCCCACACAATAAGAAAACGGTCATGTGGATGGTAAGAATTATGTATGCATTCTGAGAGTCATGTTGATGGTTCTAATTGTTGGGGAACGTCGCATTGGAAACAAAAAATTTCCTACGCGCACGAAGACCTATCATGGTGATGTCCATCTACGAGAGGGGATGAGTGATCTACGTACCCTTGTAGACCGTACATCAGAAGCGTTAGTGAACGCGGTTGATGTAGTGGAACGTCCTCACGTCCCTCGATCCGCCCCGCGAACAATCCCGCGATCAGTCCCACGATCTAGTACCGAACGGACGATACCTCCGCGTTCAGCACACGTACAGCTCGACGATGATCTCGGCCTTCTTGATCCAGCAAGAGAGACGGAGAGGTAGAAGAGTTCTCCGGCAGCATGACGGCACTCCGGAGGTTGGTGATGATCTCGTCTCAGCAGGGCTCCGCCCGAGCTCCGCAGAAACGCGATCTAGAGGAAAAACCGTGGAGGTATGTGGTCGGGCTGCCGTGGAAAAGTCGTCTCAAATCAACCCTAAAACCTCCGTATATATAGGTGGGAGAGGGGGGGCCTTGCCTTGGGGCTCAAGGAGCCCCAAGGGGGTCGGCCGAGGCAAGGGGGGAAGGTCTCCCCCTCCCAAACCGAGTTGGACTTGGTTTGGTGGGTGGGAGTCCTTCCTTCCCTTCCCACCTCCTCCTTTTTTTTTCTTTCTCTTTGATTTTTCTTCCAATGCGCATAGGGCCCTTTTGGGCTGTCCCACCAGCCCACTAAGGGCTGGTGCGCCACCCTCAAGGCCTATGGGCTTCCCCGGGGTGGGTTGCCCCCCCCCTCGGTGAACTCCTGGAACCCATTCGTCATTCCTGGTACATTCCCGGTAACTCCAAAAACCTTCCAGTAATCAAATGAGGTCATCCTATATATCAATCTTCGTTTCCGGACCATTCCGGAAACCCTCGTGATGTCCGTGATATCATCCGGGACTTCGAACAACATTTTGTAACCAACCATATAACTCAAATACGCATAAAACAACGTCGAACCTTAAGTGTGCAGACCCTGCGGGTTCGAGAACTATGTAGACATGACCCGAGAGACTCCTCGGTCAATATCCAATAGCGGGACCTGGATGCCCATATTGGATCCTACATATTCTACGAAGATCTTATCGTTTGAACCTCAGTGTCAAGGATTCATATAATCCCGTATGTCATTCCCTTTGTCCTTCGGTATGTTACTTGCCCGAGATTTGATCGTCAGTATCCGCATACCTATTTCAATCTCGTTTACCGGCAAGTCTCTTCACTCGTTCCGTAATACAAGATCCCGCAACTTACACTAAGTCACATTGCTTGCAAGGCTTGTGTGTGATGTTGTATTACCGAGTGGGCCCCGAGATACCTCTCCGTCACACGGAGTGACAAATCCCAGTCTTGATCCATACTAACTCAACTAACACCTTCGGAGATACCTGTAGAGCATCTTTATAGTCACCCAGTTACGTTGCGACGTCTGATACACACAAAGTATTCCTCCGGTGTCAGTGAGTTATATGATCTCATGGTAATAGGAACAAATACTTGACACGCAGAAAACAGTAGCAACAAAATGACACGATCAACATGCTACGTCTATTAGTTTGGGTCTACTCCATCACGTGATTCTCCTAATGACGTGATCCAGTTATCAAGCAACAACATCTTGTTCATAATCAGAAGACACTGACTATCTTTGATCAACTGGCTAGCCAACTAGAGGCTTGCTAGGGACAGTGTTTTGTCTATGTATCCACACATGTAAATGAGTCTTCATTCAATACAATTATAGCATGGATAATAAACGATTATCTTGATACAGGAATTATAATAATAACTATATTTATTATTGCCTCTAGGGCATAATTCCAACAGTCTCCCACTTGCACTAGAGTCAATAATCTAGCCCTCACATCATCATGCGAATTACATTGTAATAAATCTAACACCCATACAGTTCTGGTGTTGATCATGCTTTGGCCGTGGAAGAGGTTTAGTCAGCGGGTCTGCTACATTCAGATCTGTGTGCACTTTGCATATATTCACGTCCTCCCCTTCGACGTAGTCGCGGATGAGGTTGAAGCGTCGTTAGATGTGTCTGGACTTCTTGTGAAACCGTGGTTCCTTTGCTAAGGCAATGGCACCCGTGTTGTCACAGAACAAGGTTATTGGATTCAGTGCGCTTGGCACCACTCCAAGATCCGTCATGAATTGCTTCATCCAGACACCCTCCTTAGCCGCCTCCGAGTTAGCCATGTACTCCGCTTCACATGTAGAATCTGCTATGACGCTTTGCTTGGAACTGCACCAGCTTACCGCACCCCCATTAATTATAAATACGTATCCGGTTTGCGACTTAGAGTCGTCCGGATCTGTGTCAAAGCTTGCATCGACGTAACCTTTTACGGCGAGCTCTTCGTCACCTCCATACACGAGAAACATCTCCTTAGTCCTTTTCAGGTACTTCAGGATATTCTTAACCGCTGTCCAGTGATCCACTCCTGGATTACTCTGGAACCTACCTGCCATACTTATGGCCAGGCTAACGTCCGGTCTAGTGCACAGCATTGCATACATGATAGAACCTATGGCTGAAGCATAGGGGACGGAACGCATATGCTCTCTTTCTTCATCAGTTGTTGGGCACTGAGTCTTACTCAATCTCGTACTTTGTAAAACTGGCAAGAACCCCTTCTTGGACTGTTCCATTTTGAACCTCTTCAAAACTTTATCAAGGTATGTGCTTTGTGAAAGTCCTATCAGGCGTTTTGATCTATCCCTATAGATCTTAATGCCTAGAATGTAAGCAGCTTCTCCTAGGTCCTTCATAGAGAAACTTTTATTCAAGTAATCCTTTATGCTCTCCAAAAACTCCACGTTGTTTCCAATCAGCAATATGTCATCCACATATAATATTATAAACGCCACAGAGCTCCCACTCACTTTCTTGTAAATACAAGATTCTCCAACCACTTGTATAAACCCAAATGCTTTGATTACCTCATCAAAAGCGTTTGTTCCAACTCTGAGATGCTTGCACCAGTCCATAAATGGATCGCTGAAGCTTGCACACCTTGTTAGCATTCTTAGGATCGACAAAACCTTCGGGTTGTATCATATACAATTCTTCCTTAAGGAAACCGTTAAGGAACGCCGTTTTGACATCCATTTGCCAGATTTCATAATCGAAAAATGCAGCTATTGCTAACATGATTCTGACGGACTTAAGCATCGCTACGGGTGAGAATGTCTCATCGTAGTCAACTCCTTGAACTTGTGAAAAACCCTTTGCCACAAGTCGAGCTTTATAAACGGTCACATTGCCGTCAGCGTCCGTCTTCCTCTTAAAGATCCATTTGTTCTGAATAGCCTTGCGGCCCTCAGGCGGTACCTCCAAAGTCCACACTTTGTTCTCATACATGGATCCTATCTCGGACTTCATGGCTTCTAGCCATTTGTTGGAATCTGGGCCCATTATTGCTTCTTCATAATTTGCAGGTTCATTGTTGTCCAACAACATGATTGATAAGACGGGATTACCGTACCACTCTGGAGCAGCACGTGGTCTCGTCGACCTGCGTGGTTCGACAGAAACTTGAACCGGAGTTTCATGATCATCATCATTAACTTCCTCCTCAACCGGCGTCGCAACGACAGAGGTTTCCCCTTGCCCTGCGCCACCATCCAGAGGGATGAGAGGTTCGACAACCTCGTCAAGTTCTATCTTCCTCCCATTCAATTCTCTCGAGAGAAACTCCTTCTCGAGAAAAGCTCCGTTTTTAGCAACAAACACTTTGCCCTCGGATTTGAGATAGAAGGTGTACCCAACTGTCTCTTTTGGGTAACCTATGAAGACGCACTTTTCCGCTTTGGGTTCCAGCTTTTCAGGCTGAAGCTTTTTGACATAAGCATCACATCCCCAAACTTTAAGAAACGACAACTTTGGCCTTTTGCCATACCACAGTTCGTATGGTGTCGTCTCAACGGATTTTGATGGTGCCCTATTTAAAGTGAATGCAGCTGTTTCTAATGCATAACCCCAAAACGATAACGGCAAATCGGTAAGAGACATCATAGATCGCACCATCTCTAATAAAGTACGATTACGACGTTCGGACACACCATTACGCTGTGGTGTTCCAGGCGGTGTTAACTGTGAAACAATTCCACATTGTCTTAAGTGAGCACCAAACTCGAAACTCAGATATTCACCCCCACGATCAGACCGTAGGAACTTGATCTTCTTGTTACGATGATTTTCAACTTCACTCTGAAATTGCTTGAACTTTTCAAATGTTTCAGACTTGTGCTTCATCAAGTAGACATAACCATATCTACTCAAATCGTCAGTGAAGGTGAGAAAATAACGATATCCGCCGCGTGCCTCCACGCTCATCGGACCACACACATCGGTATGTATGATTTCCAACAAGTCACTTGCACGCTCCATTGTTCCGGAGAACGGAGTCTTAGTCATCTTGCCCATGAGGCATGGTTCGCACGTGTCAAGTGAATCAAAGTCAAGTGACTCCAAAAGTCCATCAGCATGGAGTTTCTTCATGCGCTTTACACCAATATGACCTAAGCGGCAGTGCCACAAAAATATGGCGCTATCATTGTTAACTCTAACTCTTTTGATCTCAATGTTATGTATGTGTGTATCTCTATCAAGATTCAATATGAACAATCCTCTCACATTGGGTGCATGACCATAAAAGATGTTACTCATAGCAATAGAACAACCATTATTCTCTGACTTAAAAGAGTAACCATCTCACAATAAACAAGATCCAGATATAATGTTCATGCTCAACGCAGGCACTAAATAACAATGATTTAAGTTCATAACTAATCCTGATGGTAACTGAAGTGAAACTGTGCCGACGGCGATTGCATCAACCTTGGAACCATTTCCTACGCGCATCGTCACTTCATCTTTCGCCAGCCTTCGTCTATTCCGCAGTTCCTGTTTCGAGTTGCAAATATGAGCAACAGAACCGGTATCGAATACCCAGGCACTACTACGAGAGCCGTTTAAGTACACATCAATAACTTGTATATCAAATATACCTGATTTTTCTTTGGCCGCCTTCTTATCTGCCAGATACTTGGGGCAATTGTGCTTCCAGTGACCCATACCCTTGCAATAGTAACACTCCGTTTCAGGCTTAGGTCCAGTTTTGGGTTTCTTCGTCGGATTGGCAACAGGCTTGCCGCTCTTCTTTGAATTACCCTTCTTGCCTTTGCCGTTTCTCTTGAAACTAGTGGTCTTATTCACCATCAACACTTGATGCTTTCTACGGAGTTCAGACTCAGCAACTTTCAGCATCGCAAACAACTCGCCGGGAGACTTGTTCATCCCTTGCATGTTGTAGTTCAACACAAAGCTTTTATAGCTTGGCGGCAGTGATTGAAGGATTCTGTCAGTGATAGCCTCTTGTGGGAGTTCAATCCCCAGCTCAGCTAGACGGTTTGAGTACCCAGACATTTTGAGCACATGTTCACTGACAGACGAGTTTTCCTCCATCTTGCAAGCATAGAATTTATCGGAGGTCTCATACCTCTCGATCCGGGCGTTCTTTTGAAAGATAAACTTCAACTCCTGGAACATCTCAAATGCTCCATGGCGCTCAAAGCGATGTTGAAGTCCCGGTTCTAAGCCACACAAGACTGCACATTGAACTACTGAGTAGTCCTCCTTACGTGCTAACCAAGCGTTCTTAACATCCTGATCAGCCGTAGCGGGTGGTTCATCTCCTAGCGCAGCATTAAGGACATAATCCTTCTTCCCACCTTGTAAGATTAGCTTAAGATTACGAGCCCAGTCTACAAAGTTGCTTCCATCATCTTTCAACTTAGCTTTCTCTAGGAACGTATTAAAATTCAAGGTGACTGTCGTGTGAGCCATGATCTACAACACAAATATATTCAAAGTGGACTTAGACTATGTTCAAGATAATTAGAGTTTAACTTAATCAAATTATTCGCTAAACTCTCACTCAAAAAGTACATCTCTCTAGTCATTTGAGTGGTTCATGATCCACTTACACTAGCTCAAGTCCGATCATCACGTGAGTTGAGTATAGTTTCAGTGGTAAGCATCCCTATGCTAATCATATCATCTATATGATTCATGATCGACCTTTCGGTCTCATGTGTTCCGAGGCCATGTCTGCACATGCTAGGCTCGTCAAGCTTAACCCGAGTATTCCGCGTGCGCAACTGTTTTGCACCCGTTGTATGTGAACGTTGAGTCTATCACACCCGATCATCACGTGGTGTCTCGAAACGACGAACTGTAGCAACGGTGCACAGTCGGGGAGAACACAATTTCGTCTTGAAATTTTAGTGAGAGATCACCTCATAATGCTACCGTCGTTCTAAGCAAAATAAGGTGCATAAAAGGATTAACATCACATGCAATTCATAAGTGACATGATATGGCCATAATCATGTGCTTCTTGATCTCCATCACCAAAAGCACCGGCACAATCTTCTTGTCACCGGCGCCACACCATGATCTCCATCAACGTGTCGCCATCGGGGTTGTCGTGCTACTCATGCTATTACTACTAAAGCTACATCCTAGCAAAATAGTAAACGCATCTGCAAGCACAAACATTAGTATAAAGACAACCCTATGGCTCCTTCCGGTTGCCGTACCATCGACGTGCAAGTCGATATTATCTATTACAACATGATCATCTCATACATCCAATATATCACATCACATCGTTGGCCATATCACATCACAAGCATACCCTGCAAAAACAAGTTATACGTCCTCTAATTTTGTTGTTGCATGTTTTACGTGGTGACCATGGGTATCTAGTAGGATCGCATCTTATTTACGCAAACACCACAACGGAGATATATGAGTTGCTATTTAACCTCATCCAAGGACCTCCTCGGTCAAATCCGATTCAACTAAAGTTGGAGAAACCGACACTTGCCAGTCATCTTTGAGCAACGGGGTTACTCGTAGCGATGAAACCAGTCTCTCGTAAGCGTACGAGTAATGTCGGTCCAAGCCGCTTCAATCCAACAATACCGCGGAATCAAGAAAAGAGTAAGGAGGGCAGCAAAACGCACATCACCGCCCACAAAAAACTTTTGTGTTCTACTCGAGAAGACATCTACGCATGAACCTAGCTCATGATGCCACTGTTGGGGAACGTCGCATGGGAAACAAAAAATTTCCTACGCGCACGAAGACCTATCATGGTGATGTCCATCTACGAGAGGGGATGAGTGATCTACGTACCCTTGTAGACCGTACATCAGAAGCGTTAGTGAACGCGGTTGATGTAGTGGAACGTCCTCACGTCCCTCGATCCGCCCCGCGAACAATCCCGCGATCAGTCCCACGATCTAGTACCGAACGGACGGCACCTCCGCGTTCAGCACACGTACAGCTCGACGATGATCTCGGCCTTCTTGATCCAGCAAGAGAGACAGAGAGGTAGAAGTGTTCTCCGGCAACATGACGACACTCCGGAGGTTGGTGATGATCTCTTCTCAGCAGGGCTCCGCCCGAGCTCCGCAGAAACGCGATCTAGAGGAAAAACCGTGGAGGTATGTGGTCGGGCTGCCGTGGAAAAGTCGTCTCAAATCAGCCCTAAAACCTCCGTATATATAGGTGGGAGAGGGGGGGCCTTGCCTTGGGGCTCAAGGAGCCCCAAGGGGGTCGGTTGAGGCAAGGGGGGAAGGTCTCCCCCCCCCCAAACCGAGTTGGACTAGGTTTGGTGGGTGGGAGTCCTTCCTTCCCTTCCCACCTCCTCCTTTTTTTTCTTTCTCTTTGATTTTTCTTCCAATGCGCATAGGGCCCTTTTGGGCTGTCCCACTAGCCCACTAAGGGCTGGTGCGCCACTCTCAAGGCCTATGGGCTTCCCCGGGGTGGGTTGCCCCCCCCCCCCGGTGAACTCCCGGAACCCATTCGTCATTCCCGGTACATTCCCGGTAACTCCGAAAACCTTCCGGTAATCAAATGAGGTCATCCTATATATCAATCTTCGTTTCCAGACCATTCCGGAAACCCTCGTGATATCCGTGATCTCATCCGGGACTTCGAACAACATTTGGTAACCAACCATATAACTCAAATACGCATAAAACAACGTCGAACCTTAAGTGTGCAGACCCTGCGGGTTCGAGAAATATGTAGACATGACCCGAGAGACTCCTCGGTCAATATCCAATAGCGGGACCTGGATGCCCATATTGGATCCTACATATTCTACGAAGATCTTATCGTTTGAACCTCAGTGTCAAGGATTCATATAATCCCGTATGTCATTCCCTTTGTCCTTCGGTATGTTACTTGCCCGAGATTCGATCGTCAGTATGCGCATACCTATTTCAATCTCGTTTACCGGCAAGTCTCTTTACTCGTTCCGTAATACAAGATCCCGCAACTTACACTAAGTCACATTGCTTGCAAGGCTTGTGTGTGATGTTGTATTACCGAGTGGGCCCCGAGATACCTCTCCGTCACACGGAGTGACAAATCCCAGTCTTGATCCATACTAACTCAACAAACACCTTCGGAGATACCTGTAGAGCATCTTTATAGTCACCCAGTTACGTTGCGACGTTTGATACACACAAAGTATTCCTCCGGTGTCAGTGAGTTATATGATCTCATGGTCATAGGAACAAATACTTGACACGCAGAAAACAGTAGCAACAAAATGACACGATCAACATGCTACATCTATTAGTTTGGGTCTACTCCATCACGTGATTCTCCTAATGACGTGATCCAGTTATCAAGCAACAACATCTTGTTCATAATCAGAAGACACTGACTATCTTTGATCAACTGGCTAGCCAACTAGAGGCTTGCTAGGGACAGTGTTTTGTCTATGTATCCACACATGTATCTCAGTCTTCATTCAATACAATTATAGCATGGATAATAAACGATTATCTTGATACAGGAATTATAATAATAACTATATTTATTATTGCCTCTAGGGCATAATTCCAACACTAATTCCATTACTACATTCTTGACCAGGAGCTCAGAGATAACTGTCATATACTGGGTGTAACAGTGACATACTGACCTTTTCCCACTACGGTTACTTTTATACGCTGAATCATTAGTTCACTTATGAATGCATCTGCGGTGATCCCTTTGCACCATCAAATCAAAGCACTGACATGTTTCTGTAAGGTTGTTTTGACTTCTCTTAAGTCTAAGATATATAGATATGTAGCTTAATTTTTAAAATATAAGTATCTTCAACTAATTAGCATGTCTCTGCTATGGTTTTCATCAAATGATTCCCTTTTAACTTCAGTACTTTGAATTGAACAGGTAGGTGGAGTTACTCCCAAGAAAGGTGGAACTGAGCACCTAGGCCTTCCAGTTTTCAACTCAGTAGCAGAAGCTAAGGCCGAGACAAAGGCCAATGCATCTGTTATATATGTTCCACCACCATTTGTTGTTGCTGCAATAATGGAGGCATAGGAAGCAGAGCTTGACCTTGTTGTCTGCATTACTAAAGGGATACCTCAGCATGACATGGTATGATATTTTAACAATTAAGTACATCACTAAGCACCTTGTTTGTTGTGTATCTGAGCATAATAATTTTTGTGATGCCATTTATTTTTTCTTTTCTCTATAGTTGTCCATGCAAGCTGAGTTTTCTTAATACAGAAACACTAGAAAATTTAACGCGCGATCAGTGTCGCTCAATGGATATGGATATGTAGCTATATGCAGATGGGTACATATTGAACAGATTTCGGATTTACTTGTAATTTTGACTTGACCCATTTTACGGTTAATTTGTTGACATTAAGTGCACAATGTTAATAATCCATACTACACCATAATTATGTGTTTATCTTTCTCAAAGTTTAGGTGACTTATTTTTGTTTTGCTTTGTTAAGACCTTATCAACCCCCTGCAGTAGCACACGTTAAGACCATATACAAATAAAAGCGATGCTGATGAGGAAATGTAGTTTCAAGAGGTTCATCGAGCTTATGAGGTACTTGAATTTCTTTGAGCGATGCTTATTGAGAGAGCTTCGAATATTACTGAACTGCTGATACATACATTTTTGTCTTTTCTCTGTCGAATCTAAAGTATGAAGAAAAAAGAACTCTTCGTGATCAGGTAACAATTTAATTTCTGTGATTATACACATGTCTACGCTGCTTTGACTTTAAATTAATGGTTGTTTTCTTGTATGTTCATGAGTTACAGAAAATTAATTGCTTGAAACAAAAGATAATTAGACAGAAATATAGTTTGACTAATTGTTTGGTTTTTGTTTCCCTATTCATTTGCAAGGGTCATCAACCTTTCTAAAAAAACACCAACCTTTTAGAGTAAGCATGCCCCTCAAAATCTCACGCTACCATGGAATCTGCATTTGATAGCTTGGCCTGATTTTTGTAGGTTGGCACTGACCAAGTGACCAGTATGAGAGAGCTGCTGCTGAAATTGGTAGAGCTGGCAGTTTGGAAAATCCTTTTGAGGATATTTTCTTTCATACTACTGGCTGTGCTGGCAGAATGAATGATGTATGCCATTTATTCTGAGTTAATAATCTTGTACTACTCTTAGGTCTGAGTTTTGTGGTTTTGCTTATTCTCAAATTTCACATTTTTTACCATTATTATGTATGTTTCTGACTAAATAGAAAATTTTGTACGAAAATCATTTCATCTTTGTAATTTTCAGTTTACGGAATTGCTTTGAGGTAAGCATCTGCATTTGTGTGTTAATCATTACGCACTAGATACCAATCTTTGTGTTCTTATCTTATATGATCGGTTCTTTTATCTTATTTCTTGAACCATCCAATAGATTGGGGCGGTTTTGGATCGATGCCGCCCTCTTGCCTACGACGAACTCAAACGGCAGCACCGTCGCCCGCCTCCCGACTACGGCGACCTCGAACAGAAACATGGTGCAGCCAAAAGACTAGAGCGGTGGGTGGGTGGTTGCATCCCTTTGCCATCTCATCTCTCCTTCATCGAGTCCAAGATCGAGGAGCAGGATGTGAGAGGGCGACCTGCAAGAGCGTTGCGTCTGCGGCAACGATGGATGACGACCGAGGTAATCCCTTGCACCCCATCTAATCCTATATCATGTACACCCGCACTGGCGCACCCCATCGTTTTCATCTCCCATCGCTTCTCCCCTCCCTCTTCATCCCACCAAATCACACCTCTGAGAAACCATGGCCGAGCTGCAGAAATTTGATGTTATCTTTCATGTAAATGTGTAAAGAACAAAATAATTAGGTAACTAGGTCTCTAGTTCTAGCACGGCCCAATATATCCAGTGGAGTAATCCTACATTGCACAACCACCTTTTACTGGAAAATTGACTTGCTAACAATTCTATTCTTCACAGTACAATGTAAAGTTATCTCGTACTTTCCGTTATCTCGTAGATTTATCTGTCATTGAGAATAAACTGGGAAATATAGGTGATGACTTTTCATTCCACCCTTTAGAATTTCTTTGGTAATTAGCCTGCCCATATCAATCAGATGCAATCTCTATTTGATTCATTCTATCAAAAAAAGAGTGCACGCTGAAGGGAAAACCATTGTATATTATAAACCATGATAACTGATATAATTGGAAGATTTTTCTTTGTGCTCACATGGTCTAATTAGTAAATTGATGCAATGGTATTATTCGGCACCCCGAAGGCGTCGTCGCGTCATTGCCATCCTCAGCCGACCATGTTGCTCCTCCTGACTCTATCATTGCCTCGCTTGAGATTGTCGCTTATCTTGCCGCAACGAACATCGTCATCTCGCACCTGAAAGCAGTCGGACGTTGTCGTAGGAACCGTCCTTGCCACCAACACGGCTGGAAGGTGCCGTGTATGGCACAATTCAGGCCAGCACCCAGCCCGATCGTCGAGCCCTTCGGGAGTTCAGGTTCCGAATATTATTTCCTGCATTTCCTTTCCTGTAAGAATCCGTTTTGTAACAGCAGGCTGGTTACTTTGACTAATGTATGTTCTTTCCTCCGAGAACAACAATTTACTGCGTTGGATTGAGTTGGGGACCGGTACTACTCAACTATCATTGCAATGCCTCTGTGGTTCTTGAAAGAAATGAACATATCACTGCCCCCTCTTATACCTAAACCACTTGTTGTACTATTTATCTATTCCGATGATACTCAAGAATTCCACATATCTCTATCCTATATATTTGTTTTGGCCATGTGGAAAATTTGTTTAGTAGTCAACCCTCAGCAATATAATTTGGGAGCTATATACCTTACATATGGAAGTTAATATTCGGTTTTGAAACTTGAATTGTGGGTTAGATTAAATGCTTCGTAATTGAGATAGGGGCTATCTGTCATGCACCTTTTCTTCTTTTATATTTGGGAGTATTTTGTATATTTAGTGCAATATGATTCGTGAAATATTTATTCCACCATGCTTGTCTTCATATGATGTTTAGTTAATGAACTATAGTGATAGGTAATAGGATGTTTTCCTTATAAAGTTCTTTCCAGTAGGCATCTTTGACCATTAAGGCGGATCTTATAGGGCCGAGTTTTGGGAAAAGATAATATTCTGTACATATCTGTCTATTTCAGAGTTGTGATGTTTATTAACCACAAAAGTTTATCCTCAGTTGGTATTAGTCCCTTCTTGGTCCATAGAGAATGTGTCAATGTGTTGTTTACTGTGGCTTTGAAGAAAATAGTCAATGCTCTTGCTGTTCAATCATTAATGATGGATTAACCTTTTGCCTCCATGCTTTTTTCAAGTACCAAACTTCATATTGACATTGTAGAACTGTTTCCTTTGTAATAGTTGCCTAACTAATAAAGTTTATGATCCTTTGTTGTGATTTGTAATCTATCGAGTTTTCTTTGCAGCTTCTTGACATGCTGGAGTTCCTTCCGTCTCATGTTGCGGTATGTCATTTTGTTCTTGCATGGATTCTACTGGCAGTGCTTATTTATTTTTAAATTTTCACTAAGCTTCTATCAGCTTATACAAATGCTTATCAGCTTATACAAATGTTGTAGATCAAAGGTTGTAATCACCATGAGTTGAAGAAATATTGATTAAAGGAATCCTGGAAGTATCTAGCATGACACTATTCGTAAGAGGGACATATGGTCCACCTATATATTTTCTTCATACATGTTACCTTGATGCAATCCATCACGGTCATTTGATAACTCGAACGCCAACGCGACCATCGTTGTCTGACGTTCACTTCTGGGCGGCCACGAGAAATACCCTGATATGCCGCCGTTATGCAGATAATGAAAGACTCGAGCTGACAACCTGTGGACGGAGCTCGGGGATGGCGGTGTCTGTTTTTTATATATGTTTGGTCAACGAAACCTGTGGCTTTTGGCTGTAGATGTTTCGGTTACATGATCATGGCATCAGACTAATACACAACAGCTGTAGTTGGAGGGAACTATGGAGCTGAATGTGTGCAGACATAGGAGAGTATGGATGCCCCACGAGAGGTATTAGTAGTGGAGGAGAACTGTAGTGCCCCAGATGTAAACCTTCCCTATTTAGAACCTATTGCATGTGGGTCCACCTTGTCAGAGATATGATGATTTCATTTGTGCCATGAGTTCTTGTGATGTCCCTTGTATTTTTTCCTTCCTTCCCATGCATGCATGCATAGCATATCATTGTTTGCCTTGTCTTGTGTTGTGTTATATGATCTTAGCATTTCTTGTGGTGTGGTGATCTTGTGGTTAGCTACTTTGTGATGTTGTGTATGTGTTGGGGTGCTCTATGATTTCATGTGTGTGTGACTAGTTTTAAATGAAGTGGGCTTGTCATATTTACAAACCTCTCTCTCTCTCTCTCTTTTATATCTCAAGCCAATATTCACTTGTCCCAACCTTGATTCAAAAATGCCCATGATTTAGTATATTTTGTGGTGGATGTCAAGATGTGTTTTTGTTGTTTTAGATCTGTGTAGATCTGTGTAGGGGAGGCTTAGCAGGCGCAGCAGCAGCACGTAGGTAGGCCTCCTTGGCACAACAGCAGCAACCCTGGCGATCTCCCTGTCGCTGGTGTTACTCTGTAGACAGGGCAGAGTAGCGCTGCTAGAATACCTTGAATGCGACCCCTTCTGTGTTCAGTCATCATTCTGTAGCGTAGTGGTAGTAGTAGTGGTGCCTGTTGCTTGTTGCCTGTAGGAGGGCGTGGGTTCGATCCCTCCCCTCGGCAACCCTTTTTTTCTCGTTTATTTTCTTCGGCACAGTAGCAGGCAGGTTAAGCATACCTGGAGAGAACCCCCTCTCTGGTCAGATCAGAAGTTGTAGCAGAGTGGCAGCTGCCTTGTGCCTGTGTGTGCTCGAGCAGCAGGTCTGGGGTTCGACCCCCAGTACCTCCCTTTTATTTTTTTCCCTTGTCCTCTGCATTTCTTTTTTCCTTTGCTGTTCACCACCGTGCAGCCTTGTTCTTTGTAGCTAGGTACTTATTTTTCTTGTGCACTTAGATGTTTGTGCTACCTCCTCTCTTAATCTGCAAGTATGTTCATTTGTTGGTGGCTTGTGAATAAGTGGTGATGCACTTGTGTGTGTGAATATTCACTTAGTAGAGTTGTAGATGCATGTGCTTATAGTCTTGTGCTTATCACTTTAGTTGAGATTGGCATTTTATCTCCTTGCTTGTGTTGTATAGTAGTGGAAGGTGATGTGGTGTATGTTTGGGTGCTTGTGAGAGGTGCATGTGTGTGTGTGTGTGTGCATACACATGAGGTTAGTCACACATGGGTGTGTGTGTATGGTGATGCTTCCTAGTAGATGATCTTATGTAGGTGGCTTGTGTTATGCTTGTGTGACTAGTAAGAGGTGGCAGTAGGTGATGTGCATGTGTGTGTGTGTGTGTGTGTGTGTGTGGGTGGGTGATCTAGTGAGAGAATTGGTTGTGAAGTTGATGTGCATGACACAAACATGGGGTTCAAACCCCCATGTCACTTTGTCATTGTGCACATGAGCTCAACCATGTAGTAGTTGATATAGTGAAACTACATGAAATGATGCACTAATCACTAGGCATGATTTGGAGTAGTTTCCTCTTCCTTAATTTGTGGTCACTTGTTCCAAGTAAGTGCCCACATATTATATATGATTTTGGGGTAGAATATCCCAAGGAATCTAGTGGTGAAGTTAGTTTTGCCATTAGGATACTTTCTGGAGTTGACATTTTCAGATGTGTTGCAAGTTTGCTCTTTGTTTCCATGGAATAGGTTGAGCCCAAGGGCATGAGCTTTTGTGTGGTAGTAGTAGGGGTTTTTCTCTACACCATAGTGGTGTCATTTATCTCTTGGTGTTACTTGTTTGCAAGTTATGCCTAGACAAAGTGGGCATGTGGCTGGAAATTCCAGCTTAGTGAAATCTGGAATTTCACTAAGTCTGAGAATCTGAAAATATTTTCTTATCCTGTAGATGAGGTTGTGCTGGTCATTGTGTTGTGATCTAGCCTTAGTTCATTGCTAGGAAGTTGGACCTGATATGTTTGTGAAGCTCCCTGTCAAATTTCATACCATTTGGAGTCCTGTAGGTTATGTTTTGGCTGCTGTCAAAAAGCTTCAGAGCAAAGACAGAAAGTCAGGTGCAGGAATTTTGGCTAAGTCCCTGAGATCTGATGGTTTTGGGAAAGTTTGCAGCCTTGTATCTTCCTGTGCTTAATTCCTTTTTGTGTGATTCTTGCTTTTGTTGGTAGTATTATTGGCTAGCTACAGCCACATATATTATTTGTCATATTTGGAGGGCTGTAGCTATGTTCCATGTAGCTCACAAAGTGCTAAGATGCAGATTATGGCAGATTATGTAGTTTTGTCATATTGATGATTGTGAGTGCTTAGTTGTTGTTGTGGTGTTTTTCCTTGCTCCAATCCATTCATGTTGGGTTTTTATATATCTTGGAAACCTGGGAATACCAGATTTGTGCCATTTGAGTGTGTGGTGTTGATTTTGACACGTAGGGCTTCATATCTTGTTTCATTGATTCCCGTTGATCCGTAGCTCCGATTGTATTGTTCTTTATATGGTTTTGCATAGTTTTCTCGATACGCATCTGATCATATCATTATCATGCATGTAAAAATAGCTTAGGGTACAGTTCTGTCCAGAAACTTGTAGTAGCTTCTTTTGCTTGTGCTAGTGATAGAAGTAGTGATGCATGCTCATTTTTCATCTCATGCATCATGTGCTTGTTGCATCTTGAGGTGATGTTGTTCATTGGATGTTATTCTTATGTTGGGTAGCACCGGGATCGAAGAACGAGTACGTGGATTCGGGAGAGTACGTGCAGGACGATCAAGAACCATTCCAAGCTGAGGATATCACAGGCAAGAAGATATGACCTTGATTCCATCTCTAGACTTGTTATGCTAGTTTGCGTTTCCATGTCATATTGCTCGCTGCCTACCACTGAAATTTTGCCTCCTGAAATGCCATGAAACCAAACACTATCCCTTCCTAGCAAACTTGGATGGCTAAGTAGGCTTTGCTCAGCTACTAATGTTAGCGTTGCTAGATGCAGGTGCTTTGACTAATGTGATAACATGGGCTTGATATCATCATACTAAATTTTGTTATTTAATTAATGCAACTATATACTTGGTAAATGACGGAAGGCCTAGCCTTTTGCCGGGTGCTTTGTTCCGTTATTGCCGCCTTAGTTACCGGTTACCGGTGTTTGATTCCATGATGATCGCTCCTAACACGTTCGGTGTTGTTATGGGGACCCCCTCGATAAATCGCGTAGTGCTAAGGCTTGTCCGGCAGGACCCAACATTGGTGTTAATTTGCTAATCACTTAATAATTAACTGCATAGGGAATAGCTACCCCGAGGAATTTAATCAACAACCCGGGCCAGTGCTCCTCATGAGTGTTGGTCCAAACTAGGCAGACTATGGGGCCACCACAGGGCAACCTGAGGTTTGGTATACCTGTAGTGTGACTCATCCGGCGTGTCCTGAGACTGAGATACGCGACTCTTATCAGGGTCGTCGACACGTCGGGAGGTCCTCTAGCCTTGTCTTGCCTTAGAGATATATCTTGCGTATAGGAATCCCAGTGAAGCTTTGGTTTTCCCCAGAGTTGAGGTTTTCCTCTAAGGAATCCGACGAGATCACGAGATTCGTGTTAGAGGATTACTTTGCGGCCTGTGTACGTTTGTGATGGACTAGTTGGAGCACCCCTGCAGGGTTTAATCTTTTGGAAAGCCGTGCCCGCGGTTATGTGGCAACTTGGAATATCTTGTTAACATCCGGTATTAGATAACTTAACCAAAAGCTAATAAAATTGCCAACTGTGTGCGTAACCGTGACTGTCCCCTCGAAGATCTCTCTTCGATCGGGAACACGGTGGGGTTATGAATGGCGTAGGTAGGTGTTCAGGATCACTTAGTGATCAAGTAATCACGTCTGCTAGAATAGACCACCTTCATAAAAGCTTTATGTAAGTTAGCCACTGAATCAAGCTTAGGATGTTGCAACCTTAAACACTTCACCTTATCCTACCTAATAACTTGACTAGTTCTGGCACCAAGGTCTTAGATTGCTGAGTCCCCGTGGCTCACGGATTCCTCCAAAATCCCAACAGGTTCAGGTACCCCAGAGACAGATGATCCCAACGGCACTCAACTGGCGTGGCAGTACGGCGAGGAGACAGACCGCCTTTACGTGAACTATCCAGAAGATTGAGGTGTGGTCGTGATCGTGGGCCTCCAGGCAGGGTAGCATAGCATTTCTATGTTTTATAGTCCGTAGCGGAACTACCTTGGTTGTATGTGTGATGTACTCTGAGATATTTATGAGAAGGCAATTGAATCCCTGATTGTCTATCTTTATTATTATGTATGTGATGTGTTACCCGTTTGCGAGATGCTTAGATGCGCTCCTTTCCAATTCGGGGTCTCGATCCCCAGATCGTAAAGGACCGCATCTTGGTCGTTACAAGTTGGTAATCAGAGCCTTACGACCATAGGAGCCTTTGTGTGATCGTATTTGGCCGAGTCGAGTCTAGAAAATGTTTTGAGTCTTAGTTATATCGGAGGGTAGGATTCTTTTTTCTCCTCTTCTATGATTTGGTGAGGTTCCCGTCTTAGGAAATCTTTAACTCTACTCCTTTTGTCGCTTAAAATTTTTTTTGGATCACGCGGGTATTTGTTAAATCTATATGATTTCAATGTGACGGAATCCTGTCATGGTGCCTCCTATCTTCTCTAAGTCTCAGGGGAGTCTAGCTCCAGAGGATTCCCGCGCACATCGCCATCATTCAGATTTCTGAGTATCTAAGAACGGAGTGTGTTCGTTATTGCTTCAATACTAGTAGTGGTGAGATAACCCCGATGTCCCCAGTACTGGTGTAGATTGTTCGGGGGTACTACCACACTTGGTATCGTTGTGATCACGAGGATCTGTTGTAGATGAAGGTCCGAGATGCTGGTTGTGTGTTGAAGGATGTGATACAGGTGACGGGTTAGTTTAGGAGTTGTGTGAAATACTCCTTGTATCCGTGTACCAGATTGCATGACCAGTTATTTCGGGAATTCATAGGTGGGATATCTAGTAGTATCTTATAGGACTATCGTCCTACAGACGCTTGATTGAGGTTTGGGAAATCTCGGTCATATGTTTGTTCCGAGTAGTTCTAGCTCACACTTGTTTGCAGTGGTCCTTATCGGAATTTTGTCGTCCGTCACTTTGAGGATGCATTCTTGCTATGTTGTTCAAGTGCAATTGCTAAATTCTGTTCAGATATTCTGTCTTTTGATTCAGCAATATCTTCAATTATTCTGTGGACTAATATGCTATCCGTCTTCAGGATGGCTCCACCGACTCGTCAGACCCCAGGGCGTGAGGATATGCCGCCTCCACCACCTCCTCCTCCTCCGCCGCCGCCGCCTCCTCCTGCAGAGGCCTGGCAAGCGATGATGGCAGCTACTAATGCAAACACCTAGATGTTGATTCAGTTGCTGCAAGAGAGAGCCAACCAACAGCCAGGCAATTTTCAACATGGTGGAAATCAGTCTGCAAGTCTGAGACAATTCCTGTCAAACCAGCCTAAGACGTTCACTTCTTGCGACCAGCCATTTGATGCAGAAGATTGGATCCGTGATATGAACAAACATTTCGAGTGTAGCAATGTGCGTCTGGAGGACTATGTCAAGTTTGCTACGTTTCAGTTGAAGGGGCAGGCTTCTATATGGTGACAGCAGCTCAAGGATTCCAGAGGCGCCAGGGTGATGTCTTGGGACGAGTTTTGTCGTGACTTCAGGTCCCACTACATCCCTTCCAGTTTTATAGAGGAGATGCGTGAGAAGTTCAGGTGTTTGAAGCAGAGCGGCAATTCCGTGTACAAGTACAATGTTGAGTTCCACGAGCTAGCCCGTTACGCGCTGTAGGATATCCCGGATCAGAAGAGCAAGATCTATCAGTTCAGGGGTGGCTTGAAAGAAGACTTGCAGTTAGCTCTTGCCTTGCACGATCCTGAGGAGTTTGACAAGTTCTACAACCTAGCTCTCAGAGCAGAGGCAGCCTTGCTCAGGGTGGAAAATTCCAAGAAGCGCTTCAGAGATTCCAGCTCTTCCTCGACTCAGGTGGTTCAGAAGCAACAGAGGTTTTGGGTTTCTCCTCCTCCTCCTCGGCACTCACAGCAGCTGAAGCACTCAGGTGGTTGTGGTTCTTCCCACCCACCCAACCCTGGCTTCCAGCAGAGATACCAGCATCAGAAGCAAGGGCCTCCTCAGACTCAGTACCGACAGCCAGCAGATGTCACTTGTCACAAGTGCGGGCAGAAGGGTCACTATGCCAACAAATGTACTTCTCAGCTCCGACTGCCGCCTCCTCCTCCAGGAAAACCTCTAAGCAGTGCTATTATCAAATTCAACCCCAGATTAGCGCGAGTCAACATGGTGAACGCAGCTGAAGCAGACAACTCCTCTGATGTGATCGTGGGCCTGCAGGCAGGTGTAGCATAGCATTTCTATGTTTTGTAGTCCGTAGCGGAACTACCTTGGTTGTATGTGTGATGTACTCTGGGATATTTATGACAAGGCAATTGAATCCCTGATTGTCTATCTTTATTATTATGTATGTGCTGTGTTACCCGTTTGCGAGACGCTTAGATGCGCTCCTTTCCAATTCGAGGCCTCGATCCCCAGATCGGAAAGGACCGCATCTTGGTCGTTACAAGAACCTCGCTGCTGAAGGTCACAAGGTGAAATTGGAAACTTCATTTTTTCATGTATAATTTATGCTCAACATGGCAGTTATCATTGCCCTGAAATTGTATTCTGATTTCTTTCAAAGATTGATGTGCACAATCCTCCCAGCATTATTATTATCATCATCATCCTTGTTGTTGCTGCAGTTGTTTGTGCCGATTCAGTAGTAATGCTAAATGTGGAAAACTGTAAGGTCTCTCAACATGGGATGTATATTGTGTTGTTCCATATGGATGTTGTGGGCCAATGATTTAGATATAACAGACAGTGTCTGTGCATTGGTGTACTAGAAAAACCGTTGAAGAAACTCACTCCTTTCTATGCTTCTTTTGATTTTATTGAGTCGTTCAGATTGTATTCATTGGGCAGGTCAAACAAAAATCTTGTGATAGGTCGAACAAGATGCTTGTGTCCAGCTGTGACACCTTATGTTTCCGCTATCAACAAAGGTAATGAAAGACTCGAGTTGACGACCTTTTATATTGTGCACTCTCACAATTACTCTGGTTGGTAGTTGTTTGCCCTCTCCTGATCAAGTAAATTATGGATGTCTCTTGTGCTACTGATAGATTGGTTTGGTGGTTGGTGTGATTTCTCATGCATTTTAAACAAGAAGGCAGCCAACTGCTCATAAAGATAAACCCGATGAAGAGATCTGGACATTAATGGTCACTCATGTTCACCTGTTTTGCCTTTTCCCTTGAAGCTTTGTAAGTGTGACTACTCCAGTCTCTGTTGATCTTAATGTAAGACCAGAGATGTACATTATTGCTTATCAAATTCTCTTATTTACTTATGAATGAAAGAATTAACTTTTGGGATGAAAGTTTAGTATTCAAAAAATTAAGCGATCAAGCCACTAAATCTTGATCCTTTAACGTTATAGTACAACTGTGAAAGGCCGAGATACTTTTGGTTGCATGCTTAACCACAACTATTTGGTACCACTCAAACTGGACAATGAAGCGGTTTTGATTGGCAAATAATTTATGCACCCCCATAAGTGGAAAAGAAACTCCTGTCACATGTTTACTATTTCCTGCAAACTTCTCATTTGATCTGTACACGAACTTCTCACCATGTAGTTCTTGTTGCTATATTAGAGTCAACAATTGTATATTTCCGAACTTAACAACTACCTTCGAAGCAAAAGCGGTGATGAAAACTTATACTATGTTTTGACTAGCCTACTAAATCACTAACCCAACGACGTTAGAAACTTCCGTGCCAACATCTGGAAATTTCTATATGCCTGACTAGATGCTATTAGTTGTGGCATAACACGCTTCACTCCATCTAATACATCAACTAGAAAGTGTATATCGCTTCTCTTTGATTTCTTTCAACATGAATGTAGATGTGCACATTCAGATAACTTTCACTGTCCGTGTTGCTTGAACACGAATTTTATTATCATCTTTCTAACTTTAACCAGTGGTATGGTTGTAGACCAGCAGCAAACTGTAGTATAATAAATCTGGCAATTAATTTGTTGTTTTACTGCATTATGGTATCCATTACTAAGTAAAGTAGTACAATAAATAATTTTGGTTCGCATCTATTTTTCGTATTACTATATATGCCCTTTTTTTAAGGACAGATTAGTGTTAGAGTTGGTTTTACTTTTCACCATTTGACATGTTAATGTTTTTGTCGTGTACTGATATAAAACTTTACAAAGTTGTACTAAATCAAATATGCTTATTTTGGGATGGAGGGAGTACTTACTTTGCGTTTTTTTTCTTTCTTTTGGTGCCGGTAAGAAGAAATGTCGCTTGATATGCTCTTGTTATGGCCCTGCTAAGTAATATTAACTTTGTTTAAAAACACACACATATATTTTGATTCATAATACCATTATAGGCAATGGTTTGGAAGTTGGAACACGCGGTGTTCAAAATTTAGGCAACAATTTTCAAAATAGTATTCTAAGTAATACTAGATGCTCTAAGGTGGCACCTCCAGACCTAGATAGTTGTTTCATATGTTGCAGTTTTCTTCTTTACATGAAAATTTCACACACGAACATCGGCTAAGTTTAGTGGGGTGTTGATATTTCTCTATGGAATATCGCATCACTTTGTGTTGATTTTTCTTACACAGTCCTCAGTTGCCAGCATATAGGTCAACCCTAGATGTAGCGCTCGGTGTTCTTTGTACAGTTGTGGGATGTCATGCCAATCATTGTGTGCAACTTGGAATTTTAAGAATCTGAGGTAATATGATTTTTCTATGCAGCGAAGCTTCACTTTTTGCAATCTTGGAATTGATTATTGTAATTGCAAGAATGTAAATCTTTCTTGCAAATGATTTTGACTAAAAAGTTAAAGATATTCGCAAGTAAATGTTGATTTAGTTTACAAGGAAACAAGCAAATTTGTGTTTATTTTTTAGAAATATACCCTTTCCCATTATTTTTGACACGATTTCTGTTGATGCGGGTCGGCATTTTACTTACTCGAAAAGGTTTGGATAGGTGAACATAGTCAGGTGTGTAACGTCATGTGTAAAAAGAAGAATCAAATTCCTCTTTGCTTAGAAATAGCTACTACATGTATTTTTATCTCGCTTGTAACGTCATGTGTGATCTGCTTTATGCTAACATTTCTGTTGGAACGGAGCGCTAAACATCTATGGGCGATATTCATTTTTTGATCTATTCAATTCAGAAATGCGGCATATGGTGACATGGACTATTCCAGAACTTGTGCAGAAACCCCCTACTCTAATTAAGGTACTTGTCCTAAGTTGCTTAGCTCAAAACATGTAGTCCGGTATGGGCATCTTATTTATTAGCATGATTGTTGTTTTGAGTAATTGACGGAAGTTGAAGGTTGGACAGAGCTCATTCAAAGCAATACAGATCAGGCGCATGTAATAAACATATGTTTGGGCATGTATAGTTACAATTTATAAGTTTCAGTTGTAGCATAAACACATTTATCAGTTTGTTAAATAGAGTGATTCATAGTTGTCTAGATGATAGTGTTAAGTGTGTTAGGAGGTTTGTCTGAGTGATGTTATCGTCCTCATTAACACTAGAGTTGCCCCTGATTTTCATCAAGCCGCTCTCAATGATATGTTCACATATATAGAAGTTATTAAAGTTTGACATGATCTTTTTTAATAAATGGGTGCTCTACCCTACTCTGCACCTTTATATTCTTTTTATCATAACAGGATGTTACCTTGGATGTCCCTCCAATTGATGAATGTGAAGCTAAATTTCCTGTCATGTGTCATCACAAGCGCCGACCGGACGCTGTTGTCGCACATGTCTCATCCTAGCTACTTCGATGAACAATGGCGATGCGACTTAATAGCTTTTTGGATGGGAAAGGAGGACCACAAGGACCCGACCCTCTCGTTCATATTGTTGTTTTCGTGTTCCCATAACTTGTCATTTGGCGTAGGATACTCAAGAACAGGTAATTGATGATCGGTTTAGCTACACCATTTTCCTAAATGCATGTAGACTAATCATAATCTCTCGGATCCATACAATTGACTTTGATTCGACCATTCTTACGGAGCAACCATATGTGGGGAGCGAGTAGAACACGCCGCCATTGTAGATATCCTCTCAAAGGATGAGAACCAATGTACTTGCTTTGAAGAAAATATTATTAAGCCCTGGTAGACCATATTAATGACTATAAATCTTAGTTTTCTTTGGTTTACAATTATTAGTACTCAAGATACTTGTTTCTATCACCCAACTCATGGTATAAGCACAATGCAAGATTGTTGTTTTTTCTGAAGTGTAGTTCACTTTTATTTTGTTCATATTAGAAACTGCATGTTTGGAACCGTTGACGGCTCTTCAAAACCGTAAAGTTTGAACCTTCTACACAACTGTATTTTTTTCCCATTTGTTGCACTTGCTGGAGCAATTGTTTCTAACTACTTCCTCCGTCCCAAAACTCTTGTCTTAGGTTTATCTAGAAATGAATGTATCTAAATACTAAAACATGATTAGATACATTCAAATCTAAGACAAGAATTTTGGGACGAAGGGTTTTTAGATATGGATGCATTTGAATACTAAAACGTGACTAGATACATTCATATCTAGACAAATACAAGACAATAATTTTAAAACGAAGGGAGTATATTTTGTTGCCTCGTGGCAACGCACGACATTCAACTAGCAATTATAGTTGCAGCACGAGCTACCTCCTGACGGCTACGCAGCGTGACGCAAATTTTCAACGACCTATATAAAAGGACCCGAATGATAAAAAAAATCCCAAATCACGTCACACGGTCACATCCGCACGAGCCAGTAGTTAAAGAACGAGTCCAACAACCAATTCGCCGACCCCTAAAGCTTGCATACGTGATGGCATACGTGTCGTCGGGGCTCGGCCCGGCTAGGCGCGCACGGCACGACCGGCCAGCTCCCTTCCACCACCCATTGACCGCCCTTTTCCACGTGTTCCCACCCTTCCCGTGCGCTGCACCCGGCCGCCATGTCCCGTTCACCGGTCAGTCTGACCGCACCAGAGCGCCCGCCTACATATGCAGCGCGCGCTCCCGCCGTGTCTCCTTGTCTGAGCCCGACACCGCCGGTCCATCGAGCTCGCTCGCAGTAAGGAGCTCACGACCAGGAGCTCTCGAGGAGGAGGATCGTCGGCCGATGGAGCACGGCGAGGGGAGGCACGAGGCGGCGCTGAGGGCGGTGCAGAGGGCGCCGGCCAAGCCGTGGCGCGGCGCCGGCGCCGGCGCCCCGCCGCCGCCCAGGGTGTACCGGGTGGAGCCCCGGGACTTCCGGGAGCTCGTGCAGAGGCTCACCGGCGCCGGCACGGCGTCGGCGTCGGCGACGACGGCGCAGGCGCCGGCTCACGCGGCCGCGGCGCACGGGCGGCGCAGGGAGGCCGCCCCGGCGGAGCAGTTCGACTACTCGTCGTGGTTCTCCGCGCCGCTGCTCAGCCCCGCGTCCATGCCGGCCGGCATGGACGCCCACCATGGCGCTCTGCTGTAGGAGAGAGCAAGCAGTACCCGTGGTCGCCGCTCGCCGCTCGCCGCTCGGCGCTTGTAAAATCGAGCTAGAGTTCTCCATCGCTTCCCCCCACTTCTCATTGTTTTCTTTCAAGGGAGATGAGATTACACATGACAGTGCTTTCGCTCATGCACTTAATTTAGTAATAGTTCTTTTCCTCAAAAATAAAATAAAATTAGTGTAGTTCTTTATTATGAGTAATAAAAAGATTACTTTGCTCTGCAATTCTCTGTTTCTTCCATGGAATGACACATGGCAGTGCTTATGTAATTCCTAAATATAAGTATTTCTGGAGGTTTTATTAAAGAACTAAATACGAAATAAAATGAGTGAATTTGTACTTTGGAATATGTCTATATACATCAGTATGTTGTTTTTTAGTGAGAATTTTTTTTAAAAGACTTACATTTAAGAATGGAGAAAATATATGTTTATGTAATTAAGGGGCGGTTCTTTTGGGGCTTGTGGATGGATAAGCTGGGTAGGACCGGTTTTTTCGGGCTTATTGAGTGTCTGCCAAAATAAAATGAAGTATTAATTTTGTTTTTCTTTACTCTGCATATGAGTTTGACCTAGGTCAAATTTTATAAAGTTTGACCAGAAACAATCTGAACCTTCACAACAAAAGATATATATAGTATGAAAATATATTGAATCATGATTCTAATAGTATTTATTTGGTATCATGGATGTTATTTATTTTTAGTATAGACTTGATCAAATTTTAGTAAGTTTGACCCGAGCACAGGTACATGCGAAGTAAATAAAAACAGATAAAATATGTGCTTTCATGAATAATAAGTGAATTAATTTGCTCTGGAATTCTCTGCTCTTTCTGAACCCCAATGATGGCATATGCTTTGCTTCCAGCAGGCGCGTGATTATTCCAGCCATCATTAGCTAGACTCTATTATACTTTCAATTAGCAAGATGAAGCAGTCGTCCTCGCAGATAGAGAATCTAGTTTGGTGCCTAGAGGGTGGCATGTGGAAATTGTGTTCAAAAGTGACGTGGTTGGCGCCTACCGTTTTCTTCCTCTTTTCACATTTTCTCTTATTTGTATTTTTTAAAACCACCTCGTATATTAATCAACCAACAAAGTTGTTACAATCATTCATTACAAAATTCATCACACACGACGGAACATCATTAACAAGAATTCCATCCGACTTATTGTATAAACTAAACTTTACAATTAAATGGGTCACCACAGTGGCAGAACGTTTAATCTTAGAGATTTTGAAACTATTTACCATCTTAGAGATACTCCATGCTTCATTCTTCAAATCAAACAGGGCTGACATGTTAACATTTCCTTTCCAAGATACCCAACCACACCCGCACACTCAGTCTCAAAAACTATTGGATTGTGTAGAGTAATAACTATATAAAGACCAACAATACATGCCCGGAGCTCTGCTTCCCCGCACTTTTACAAAGCCCAATGAAATCACAAGAAGATAAATGACATTCTGAGAAAAATCCCTGACCACCACATCCACACTTGCAGCCCTAATGTTCTCCATGAAGCTTGCATCGACATTTATCTTGATATAATCGCGCGTGCAAAGTATTAGGAGCAACTCTAAGCTCATGTACCAGGTCTTTAGAGCATCTCCAACAAACACCCAATATTAGCGTCGTGTCAAAAAATCACAAGTTTAGCGCGCGCGGAGTTAAAAATTACACTCCAACAGACGTTGTATAATAGAGCACGCCGTAAAAAAATGTTCAGCGCGCTGGGCAAAACTGAACCAGACGCAGTATATTTCATGTGCGAGCTCATGCGCGCTGAAACTCCTCGCGCTGCCCGTCCCGTCCTGCGCCGCCGCCCAGGACCTCGCCGTCCTCGCCCAGCGCACAAACCCGGCGGCCACCAAGGCCTCGACCCCGTCGGCGCTGTCCAGCCGCCCAGGACCTCGCCGTCCTCGCTCGGCGCACCAACCCGGCGGCCACCAAGGCTTTGACCCCGTCCTCGAGCTGGTCGACGGCGGGCCGCGGCGGCGGGGAGGAGCAGGCCGCGGCGGCGGGGAGGGGCAGGCCGCGACGGCGGGGCAAGCCGCGGCCATGGCGGGGCGGGGAGAAGCAGGTCGCTGCGGGGCAGGTTATTTTTGGGCGTCTGCTGGAGATGGTACCGCGCGTTATATTTTTGAGCGTCTATTGGACATGTTTGGTCATTCGACGCGGTAAAACACTATTTTGACGCTGTAAAATTTTTTTTAGCGCGCAGCTTCGTAGCGCGTCTGTTGAAGATGCTCTTACATTATACTTCGAGTCCACCAGTCGAAATGAGTGATAAGCGACAAACGGCGATAAAAAAGTATCCATAAAGCCAGCAGACTCCGAGACTGATTCCTTGCCCTTGTCAAAAAACAAACCATTTCTCAAGTGCGAGGCTCTCCAGAAAATAAAAATAATTTGGCCATCCATCGTATGATTCAATTGATTTATAAGTATAAGAAACCAATCCCTTTTGGTATACCCGAACACCTCGTCCGCAAGTAAATTTCATATATCCCTCATGACCATACACAAAGCATAAGCTTTCGAACACTAGACTAGCACTCAAACATATTTTCATCCTCCACTCCACAAGTAGAATAAGTACGGTCCGTAGTTTGGTGATGCGCCACTCTGTTAACCTCGACAATCAAGCTATTGATGGCAACCCGTCACACAAAAATACGAATCTTCTGAGGAACATTAGCCTTCTATGTCAAATACCATATTTTCCTCTCCCCATCATAATCCCACTATATTGCCCCTTGTCTTCTTATTTTTCCTTTAGATTAAGCGCAAGCTTGTACACACTTCTATCCGATAACAATCCATTCTTCTTAAAATGCCAAGCAACTACATCGCCATCGCTTGCCGACTGAATGCGCAAACTAAGGATTTCCTCCGCATCATGCGGGACCTTAGTGGCATAAAAACATTCTAACTATACATTTTTATGTGGTTTAAGTTTACATTAACCATGTTCATTTGGATTTCAGTCTTTTTCAATTTGTATGAAACAAACACCTGACTTGAGAAAAATATTTGTACGAACCAAACACCTGACTTGAGAAAAATACTCCTTCCGTCCTGAAATAAGTGACTCAACTTTGTACTAGCTTTGTATTGAAGTTAGTACAAAGTTGAGCAGGGACTATTACTTTTTCTTATGAAAACGGTTGCTATTTATGACCGTGGAGACACTAACATTGACGAGGAATTTCAGTGGTCATTCTCAGGAAGAAATTTGCCCCATTTCAAGAAACTGCAAGACCCAAATGCAACACATATCATACGTCTCTCTCAGTTTATTTGTTCACACACTTCAAAGTTCATAGCGATTCTGACACCCAAGAAGCCACGATATTACATCTATGTATATGCTGTCACGGATAATGTGGTGCTCGCTCATGCTCACCACCGGCGCCGTCGGCCATGGCGCGTAGCCGCCGAGCTCCCCGTACGTACGATCGATCAGCTTTCAGCAGTAGGCGACGCACTTGGTCTTGCAGTCGACGGTGCACCCGCCTCCGCCCCCGCCGCCGCCGTACCCCTTGCCGGCGCCGCTGTAGGAGGAGAAGCACTTCTTGGGGCACGTCAGCTTCTTCTTGTAGCAGGGGCCCTTCTCGGAGCAGACCGTGGTGGAGGCCGCCACGCCGCCGCGCGCGTACCCGCCGTCCGGCCCGCCGTAGCCCCCGCCCCACCCGCCCCCCATCCCGGGCACGTTGAACCCCGGGATGCTGCCGAAGCCCGGGATGGCAGGCATCCCGCCTCCGCCTCCGCCGACGACGCCAGTCCCGGGGGGCTTGGTGGCCGGCGGCACGTACGGCTTGGCCGGCTTCTTGCCGGCCTTGGCCTTGGCCTTAACCTGGGCGGCGCCGCCGACGACGTCGCGCGCGGCCAGGGCGGCGTTGCACGCGAGGCCGAGCAGCAGCAGGAGCGCGGCGGCGCGGGCCGTCATGGCCATGGCCTTCGTGGCTTGCGTTCTGGCTGGAGCTCGTGCGCTTTTGATGGGGGTGATGCCGGCCGACTTGCCGCGGCGGTCGATGGTGTGGTGCCATGTGGGCTACACGGGGTCGCCATTAAGTAGTGGGCGAGGACGAGACGGTCGATCGGCACTGTGGCATTGAAGGAGGGTAGCCAGGCGAGAGGGGAGGGAGGTTGGGGCACTCACAGCGACCACAGTGGCAGCAGCAGCAGCGGACGTAGGCTCGGCGGAGCCAGGCATGGCATGTGCGCATTTATGGCGCTCGCAGTCGCAGGGTGGCCGTCCATCTCGGCCACCGCCACCGGCGGAGCTCGCCGCACGCCTCATCCCGTGCGCTGCACTGCTACCGCCGTTCACCGTATCATCGGTTGGTAGTCGCCCATGGAAACGGGGCGTGGGAGTCGCCGACAGGGATCATGGGAGGAATTGAAGGCGAGGCGGATGACGGTTCAGGGCAGAGTGGTGTCGCCTGCTCGCGGTTGGCGCTGGCGCTGCGTGATCTCGCGTGGGCAGCTGCAGGTCTTGCCCACATTTATTGGTAGGCCACTATCTGAACTGAAACTGAATCTGGATGGATGGATGGACACACATTTCTAGAAGAAGCCGTCAACAATGGAGGCATGTCACCAAACAATGGAAGGAGCTTTATGACCAGCCAGCCAGCCAGCCATCCACCATCGGCTGCTAGCATGGGGGAAAACATACCTGGCCAATCGGGCCGGCCCGGCACGGCCCGTGCTAAACGTGTCTGGTCTGTTGGCCCGATTAGTACGTTGGGCTGTAAAATTTCAACCTCATGGGCTTGTTTTTAGGCCTATTGAGCCATATATTATGTATATATATATTAAAAATACGTAACAAAAATAAATGGGCCGTGTCGTGCCGGCTCGCGTGCCCAGCCTCCAGACCCAGGCACGGCCCGAGGCGTGTTGCGTGCCTGGCACGGCCCGTTTAAATCGTGTCGGGCCAGGCCCATGTTGTGCCGTCTTGGCGGGCTGACGGGTCGGCCTGTTTAGCCCGGCCCGTTTGACCAGGCATGGGGGAAAATACCAGGGGCTCCCTATGCTTCAATTTCAAAACATCAATTTTCAATGTTTCAAAAAATTTGAAAAAGAACTATGAATGTTCAAACGAATGTGACTACAACCGTTAAAAATTCCAGGTCCGAACTCAAAATATACATGGAGTAAAAAAGAAGACAAATTCAGATGCCAATAGTGCCAAATGTTGTTTTTGTCTTTTATGCCATTGTTCATGCTGGATTTCACATTCTTGTTTCTCAATGTTCATTTATATTTTGGGACTACAGATTTTAACAGTTCTAATCACGTTTCTTATGAACATTCACATTTTTTAGTTTTTTCTAAAAGTTTTTTTTTTTAAGTTGAAGCATTGGGAGCGCCTAAAAGATTGGAGCTTGTGATATTTTCCCGCCAGCATGCACCCCATATCGTAGCATCTCCAACCGGACCCGCGAAGGATATGTCGATACCTACAAAACCTCTCCAATCGCCTCAACTCACTTGTCGGATTATTCCACACCTCCAAACCGAATCCATATGTGGATCCGATTTGGGGCTGTTCTGATGCGCCAGTCATGTCAAACGTAACAAGCCAGACCAATCTAAATCTACCTCCAACTCCTCGCCACCGCCTACACTTTTTCTCTTGTTTTGTTTGCGCCTATGTCGCGACTTCCTCGTCCTGCCTCCGACCGTACCTCTACCACTTAACATCGTTGCCACCCGTGACCCCACCTTGACACATTTCCACACGCCATAAACCTTACCCACCATATGTTTGACCAAATGTCTCGAGTTTTTTTTAACAAATGCAAAGACATCGTGGATTTGTCTAATGATGAGGTTGTTTACTCAAAGGTTGATAAGATCATTTACAAGAAATTCTTCGATTCATCGTCATCGGGCAGCGATGATGATGAGAGGAGCATGTTCACAACTTCGGGTGTTCGATGTCGGGCAGGAGAAGTGTTACCCGAGATGGGATATAGGGCCATATGTATCTCTACGCCGACTATTTTGGGGCCAAGATGGTATATCATGAGGAGTTTTTTCGGTGTCACTTTCGTATGAACATGCATTTGTTCTTGCGCATAGTGAATGGTGTGAAAGAATATGGTCCTTCACGATGAGGAAGGATTGCACCTGAGAACTATCGTTTTCTCCTCTCCATAAATGCAATGTTGATCTCACGATGCTTGCATATGGTACAGGTGGAGATTCCGCTGATGACATCATCCAGATGGAAGAGACCACATGTATTGACGCAATGGTGAGATTTGCATATTTCGTGGTGAATGTGTTTGGCGATGAGCACTTTTCTTTTAGAACAAGGATAGGGTTCCGAAGGACCTAAATACTTCATCAAGTCAAACCGGTGGAGTAGTACAAACAACTCACAAGCATGACCCTAAGAAAACCAAAAATTACAGATAAGCCCCTGAAACTTGCAAAGAGGACCCAAAACACAGATGCAAAAAAAACAATCGTGTCCAAAATTGCACGATCAACACTTGAGAGAACCAAATATCAAGGACACGGAAAAGCTTCTGGCAATCGAAGCAGCAAGAGGACTCGCTCTTATGCTTGGTTAAGTCGATTGCATGCATTAGCGATGGAACAACGGCCCAGCAGGTTTGGCAGGTCATTACCAAAGCCATACCAAATAGGCTACCATCATACTTGAACGAGTGGCATCAAAAGACTTGTGAAGTTGTCATGCCACGATATCGCGACACATCAATGCGCTTCAACGATTTGTGTTGTTTAAGAGACTTTCTGATGGGGATGATCCGATGTGCAAATACACTATGAACGGTGGGCACTAGTGTTGTGTCCTAACTTCTAACTCACAGGATTCTGCCTGCATCCTACAGATGATGAATCGTAGGATGAAACCATAAATGAGTGCCATGACATAAAAAGAATGAAACCACCTGCTCGAAAATTCAGTGAGCAGCATATCCATACAGCCACAAAGAACAGCATTCGACTTCTTGATAGATCTCAAAGCCCCCCTACGATAACAACTGTTCTTGCGACATGGCAACATCGACTAGGTAGAGGATACACGCTTGGTCACACCACGGTGCAGAGACGGCAAACGCTAGATGAGGATACACAAAATGTCACTGAAATGCTCCTCTGAAATGCCATCTCACGCAGTTGCAGGGCAAAAGACACCGCAAAATGATGCTTCCAACTGCATATGTCACCTGCATCTAGAACGATTTCACAAGATTAGAGGACAATTTGATGGGATGAATCTGAAGTGCAGAGACAAATCAGCCTCGGATTGATCCGGGAAACATTTTCGCGTTTGCAGCGGTAGCTTGTTTTTACCTTCAGAGTTCAGAGCATCATCAACCAGAAGAAGCTTCGTCGTCTCCCACCTCACCGTCTTCCACAAAGCCACCACCCGTCTCACAAATCCAGTCCCAGACCGCCACCGGCACGGGCATCACCGACAGCCGGGCCTGGCGGATCAGCGCGAAGTCCTTCATCCCCTCCACCTCCCCGGCCGCGGCCGCCTTCTTGATCTCCCCGAGCGCCACGGGCCTCTGGAACTCCCCGACGGCCCGCACGTCCACGGCGCCGCCGGCCGTCGCCTCCCCCTCCTCTCCCTCGTACCACTCCCTGGCGACCTCCACGACGCCCACCACGCGCCGGGACGCGGCGCCCGCGCCCGAGTGGTAGAAGAGGCAGCGGTCGCCGCGGCGCATCGCGCGGAGGTTGTTCATGGCCTGGTGGTTGCGCACGCCGTCCCACGGCCCGACGCCCCCCGGCGCGCCCGCCTGGTCGGTCCACGACCACTCCCCCGGCTCCGTCTTCAGCAGCCAGTACTTGCTTGCGGCGGGCGCTGCTTTCTTGGCGGCGGTGGGCGCGGCTTTCTTGCCGGCGGCGGCCGTGGATTTCTTTTTGGCGGCGGGCGGGGTGGGTTCTACTTTCTTGCTGGCGGCGGCGACGCCACGAGCTGCTTTCCTCGGCATCCTGTGAGGGTTCAGGGCTGCGGCGATCGCCGGAGGAGACAAGGATCTTATATTGGCGGGAAATTGGGGGCTAGGGATTGAGAATGCGCGGGGAATCCCTACCATGGCGACGGCTCCCGCTTTCCCTGCTCCCAAAGCCTAAAACGAAACGGCGATCTAGACCGGGCCGTGCCGGGCTGGGCTCACAACAAGCCCACCTTTCTCCGGGCCACGAAACTCGGCACGGTAAAGCCCAATAGCACAACCACGCCTAACAGCAGCTGGGATTGAACCTCGCCAAAAAAAATGACGGGTTTGAACCAAAGAAATGAATCTGAATTCGAACAAAGTTTGGCCAAAATGGTGGTTTGGATTCGAATCCATTATGTGCATGGTACAAATGATACCTTCCAGTACGAAATCTAGGGCAGCTAATTAGAGCAAAGCTAACAAAGATCTGAGGTTACCGAATAACCCAAGTACATTTTCACATAACTGTATTAGTTTCAGAATTATGTGTCTGCGACTGATCAAGGGAGGTATGGCGACATTGACTCAGCGAAACATGAAGATGTCTCCGTTAAGTCGACCCAGTTTGGCCCTCTTTTGCCGCCTGATCTTGCTGCTGCTTCTCTGCCCAGTACTTCTGGAGCGGCGGCCCAAAAATCACATTCCCAGAAATCACTCCGGCCCTGAGGAGTTTGCAAGAAAATATGACCAAGTTAGAAGCTCCCAGCGGTGTATCCGAAGTGGAGAATAAATGTGTTGATCTGGACAAATAATGTTTATTTAGTAGTCCTAGGATAAAATAAGTATGCAGTTCTAGCGCATCAAGTCCAGCAAGTTAATTTATCAAGCTCTACATGCGGTGCTTTAGGAAAAAGCATGACGAGGACAAGATGGTCATGGGGTATGCGACGATAATGGCCTACCAGCACACCACAAAATAGCACTTGCACAGACCGATGAGAATTCAGTAGTTACCATGGAAATAGCCATGGGACTGCACGAGTGATCATAAATGTTTAACAGCATCTGACAAGATCAAGTTTGTAAGATGCAGTTCCAGGGATGCAACCTTAAGAATGTGATGACCATTGTTACGCACGGACCACATTTTACAAGCAGTTTTCATCCCAATCTACCCATTAAACCTTATGCCAGCCACAGTACTGCAAAAAGACCTGTTCCGCTACCAATAACTACTGAACAAAATAATGTGATTGCAGCATATAACCCAAGACATGCCTTTTTCTACTAGGGCGGTAGAAGTATTTGCATAATTCGGGAAAAAATGGGAACTTCGCCTCAAAGAAATCAACAGCGGTTCAAGGCAGTAAATTAGGATGACCAGGTATCGTAATGGCAGCTATGTAACACGATTAGGAGAAGAGGGGAGAGAACATATAAGTGAGGATATGGCCTTGAGAAAACTTAATTTCTTGATTACCATATCCAACAGATCCTCCATAAATAGATGTAGCCTGATAATCCAAACAAAGTATAGCAACCAGATCATCTCCCTAATTGGCTTAAGGTAAAAGCTAAAGGATAAAAATTTCTATCTTACAGATAATATAGAGATCTTATCATCATTTGGTTGCATGGGCTGAACCACTGGAGCTACAGCCCAACTGCTATGGCGCCTACAGCTGGGTATCTTAGAGTGTGCGGTATAAGGCATTGCCCACAGAACAGCAAGCCTGCACTAAGAAATGCTTACTGATGCTGCTACCATGATAAAGTCCTATTTCAGGCCAAATTCTTAATCAGAGAACAGAAATACCAATAGATTGTATTTGACAATTGTGCCGTGAGACTAGACTGGGTTTAACCATCTGATACTTTTGTACTACAAAACAGGCACCACAATTACTCAATCCCCAATCCTCAGAACTGATTATGGCTCTACTCGCAAAACACTAGCAGCAGAATTTGAAGATAAGTATCCCTTACACAGAGGGTTTCAAGAACAAGCCTCCCAATGGCGATTCGATTATGCTACCTACAGTTGTTGCGCACCTGCGCAGATGATGCCATGTGTGGTTTCGCAACCCCATCTACATCTAACACAGCTCGAAACCAAATCGCAGGAACTTCGACCCTGGGCAAGAATCAGGCTATTTCTCTTCACAAGAGCGAGACGGAGGCCAATCACAGAAATAAGATACCTTAACTATCGACTCCCAAGGCTGCAACTTGCAAAAGGATCAAGAACAGCGCATGATATATATAGGGTAGGCGCTCAAGCTCAAGAACGCATCTAAACAGCGTCAGACTAGTAGGAAGCGGCGACGCCGGAACAGATCTATGGCGAGATGCTACAGAAAGATGAGGGGTCTGACTCACACGACGGCGCCGGCGACGAGGGGGAAGGAGAGCCGCATCCTGATTCCTCTTCTGCGCTCGATTATTTCCTTTGGTCTCTTTTTTTTTCTGCGGAAGAAAGGGTAAAAGGGAGTTTGGGAGTAGCTTTCTGCACTGTTGGATTTCAGCATTGGTAGATCTCATCCCATTATTTAACATAAATGATAAATCCTTTGACATTCGAATTTTAAATTTGGCAACCCAATAATATTTGTTATTGTAACTTTAGTTTACGCACGGAGATAAGTTTAGTTAACAAATATGTCATTTTTCTGGAAAAAAACAAAGTGAGACAAAATTGTCATATTTAGGGAATCTCTAGCTGCAGCTCGCAATTTTTTTTCCGCACTCGTTCAAGACAGCGAGGGACATTCCATGGACTGATATAGGACCACGTGGTTCGAACCATTGCGGGAGGTTTGCGAGTCTGTCTTAGACATGCCCTTATCACCCACTTCAATACCTTTAGATGAATGTAGGTACTAAGGACAAATTGTTCCTCTCTCTTTTGATTTGTTTAATTATGCCCATCCTAGTTCCTGCACAAGACATCTCCAAACAGATTTTTATATAAAAAAAGTTAAATAGCAACAAGCATAAATAAATTATATGCGAGCTGGTAAGTAATAACCAACCGCTATGCTCCCTCACAACGACGCTAGAAATGCTTGATGACCCCCAAGTGCACATGGTTATTGTAGTATTTTCATGATAAACGAAGTGTCAAATCCACGGGGAGCTAATAGAAAAAAATTACAAGCCTCGCAACTACGCTATCACTTACTAATTACGTTCACAAAAAGGTAGTTGACAAAAAAGGTAGTGTTTGGTAAACTACAAACGGAGGAATAAAAAATAAGAAAATAAAGAGACTAAACTACGATAAGCAGTGCTTGAGTAGTAAACGTCCTTGAGGAATTCGGGATAATCATCACAAGTATAATATCGACAAGACACCATAAACATAGATCTATATTTGTATCACTAATATACTTGTATATTATCTCGTGTCGGCAGAGCCAATAAAGTACGGATGTCCACTCCGGATATTGCATACCCTCGTGCCACCATCGTGCTTCCCACTCCGGTTATCACAGCGACGATTAAAGGGAGTGAACTCCCCATGGTCATGTCATTAAGTTCTAGGGTTCTTCACTACTCTCTATTGCAATGACCACGGAGGGAGATAGGCCATGTCATATACTTACCTCCGCAACCGGCCTGCTTACCAACTTGAATCACCTCAAGTCCATAAGTAGTTAACTCTTGTGTGGGTGCCCTTCACAACACCATGAGACAATCAACACAATACATGTAAAGATAATGAATAGATTTCTTATTCATATCAAAGAACTAATCATGCAAGGGTTCATCCCATATCCCAAGAATTCATACAACCACTCAAACATAGGAGAGGCAGAAAGCAAGTTAAAAGCTGACAAAATGCCGGGCAGGAGAGGAGCATGGTGATGACGACAGTCATGGCGGCGGCATTGATGGTGAAGAAGGCGATGGTGGCGACGCTGATGATGAAGATTGTATCGGCCCGAAGGCTGGTGCTCGAGGTGGGGGTGCCCCATCTTCCTCCTTTTGGATTGGCCCTTCTCTTCTCTATCCAGGTGGTCTTGGAGTAGCGATGGATATGGATGACAGTTGCGAGTGTTGAATGATGTGGTGTAGATGGGGGCTAGGGTTGGAGATACATATATAACAAGTCTCTTGGTGTCTCCTCCATTGATGTGGTCATCCAAGGGCTCAAGATGAGCCTTGTCATCTCCCAAATGTTTCCTTATTGTACAAGGATCTCGTGGGAACAAATTGGGACGAAATTCATGTATGGAGACACAACTTTCTAGCATGATTTCATTCCATATGACCATCCATACGACCAACAACGGTCGTATGGTACCTCGTCTTTTGTTGTGTCCCTCTTTAGTAAATTGGCCGACATTTCTTCATACAAACTCAAAATTTGACTTTTTGGACTCGTTGGATTTGTATGAATTATACCGATCCATTCCTGATATTAGATCATGGTTTTGAGAACTTTGGAAAACCTTTTTTCACTCTCCAAAACCGCTATGTCTTGTACTGTGAGTCCTCCATATTGAACTTGTCCTTGGTATTTTCATCTTGATTGGTTCTAGGTTGCTCCAATACAGCTGTAGACACAAAAAAACTAATAAAAAGAAAATAAGAATACAAGTGTGCAATGCTCACAATGATAATTGCAACAAATCGTAATCATGCATAATGGATACATATTTGGTTAAATGGGACATAATATATGAAGAAAACATGCAACAAATGAGCTCTAAAAATGCGTAAAATGTATAGCCATCATACTTCTTGTTGCGTTGCTTGAAAAGGTCTTGGATCATAAGGCTATACTCCGAGACAAGCACACCGCTTGGCGGTGCATGTTTGACTTGATCAATAAAATCGGTCCATCGGTTGTATTGATCCTATTGTTGGGGAACGTCGCATGGGCAACAAAAATTTTCCTACGCGCACGAAGACCTATCATGGTGATGTCCATCTACGAGAGGGAATGAGTGATCTACGTACCCTTGTAGACCGTACAGCAGAAGCGTTAGTGAACGCGGTTGATGTAGTGGAACGTCCTCACGTCCCTCGATCCGTCCCGCGAACTATCCCGCGATCAGTCCCACGATCTAGTGCCGAACGGACGGCACCTCCGCGTTCAGCACACGTACAGCTCGACGATGATCTCGGCCTTCTTGATCCAGCAAGAGAGACGGAGAGGTAGAAGAGTTCTCCGGCAGCGTGACGGTGCTCCGGAGGTTGGTGATGATCTCGTCTCAGCAGGGCTCCGCCCGAGCTCCGCAGAAACGCGATCTAGAGGAAAAACCGTGGAGGTATGTGGTCGGGCTGCCGTGGAAAAGTCGTCTCAAATCAGCCCTAAAACCTCCGTATATATAGGTGGGAGAGGGGGGACCTTGCCTTGGGGCTCAAGGAGCCCCAAGGGGGTCGGCCGAGACAAAGGGGGGAAGGACTCCCCCCCAAACCGAGTCTTACTTGGTTTGGTGGGTGGAGTCCTTCTTTCCTTTCCCACCTCCTCCTTTTTTTTTCTTTGATTTTTCTTCTAATGCGCATAGGGCCCTTTTGGGCTGTCCCACCAGCCCTTTAAGGGCTGGTGCGCCACCCTCAAGGCCTATGGGCTTCCCCGGGGTGGGTTGCCCCCCCCCCCCCGGTGAACTCCCGGAACCCATTCGTCATTCCCGGTACATTCTCGGTAACTCCGAAAACCTTCCGGTAATCAAATGAGGTCATCCTATATATCAATCTTCGTTTCCGAACCATTCCGGAAACCCTTGTGATGTCCGTGATCTCATCCGGGACTCCGAACAACATTCGGTAACCAACCATATAACTCAAATACGCATAAAACAACGTCGAACCTTAAGTGTGCGGATCCTGCGGGTTCGAGAACTATGTAGACATGACCCGAGAGACTCCTCGGTCAATATCCAATAGCGGGACCTGGATGCCCATATTGGATCCTACATATTCTACGAAAATCTTATCGTTTGAACCTCAGTGCCAAGGATTCATATAATCCCGTATGTCATTCCCTTTGTCCTTCGGTATGTTACTTGCCCGAGATTCGATCGTCAGTATCCGCATACCTATTTCAATCTCGTTTACCGGCAAGTCTCTTTACTCGTTCCGTAATACAAGATCCCGCAACTTACACTAAGTTACATTGCTTGCAAGGCTTGTGTCTGATGTTGTATTACCGAGTGGGCCCCGAGATACCTCTCCGTCACACGGAGTGACAAATCCCAGTCTTGATCCATACTAACTCAACGAACACCTTCGGAGATACCCGTAGAGCATCTTTATAGTCACCCAGTTACGTTGCGACGTTTGATACACACAAAGTATTCCTCCCGTGTTAGTGAGTTATATGATCTCATGGTCATAGGAACAAATACTTGACACGCAGAAAACAGTAGCAACAAAATGACACGATCAACATGGTACGTCTATTAGTTTGGGTCTAGTCCATCACGTGATTCTCCTAATGACGTGATCCAGTTATCAAGCAACAACACCTTGTTCATAATCAGAAGACACTGACTATCTTTGGTCAACTGGCTAGCCAACTAGAGGCTTGCTAGGGACAATGTTTTGTCTATGTATCCACACATGTAAATGAGTCTTCATTCAATACAATTATAGCATGGATAATAAACGATTATCTTGATAGAGGAATTATAATAATAACTATATTTATTATTGCCTCTAGGGCATAATTCCAACAGTCTCCCACTTGCACTAGAGTCAATAATCTAGCCCTCACATCATCATGCGAATTACATTGTAATAAATCTAACACCCATACAGTTCTCGTGTTGATCATGCTTTGGCCGTGGAAGAGGTTTAGTCAGCGGGTCTGCTACATTCAGATCCATGTGCACTTTGCATATATTTACGTCCTCTCCTTCGACGTAGTCGCGGATTAGGTTGAAGCGTCGTTTGATGTGTCTGGACTTCTTGTGAAACCGTGGTTCCTTTGCTAAGGCAATGGCACCCGTGTTGTCACAGAACAAGGTTATTGGATTCAGTGCGCTTGGCACCACTCCAAGATCCGTCATGAACTGCTTCATCCAGACACCCTCCTTAGCCGCCTCCGAGGCAGCCATGTACTCCGCTTCACATGTAGAATCTGCTACGACGCTTTGCTTGGAACCGCACCAGCTTACCACACCCCCATTAAGAATAAATACGTATCCGGTTTGCGACTTAGAGTCGTCCGGATCTGTGTCAAAGCTTGCATCGACGTAACCTTTTACGGCGAGCTCTTCGTCACCTCCATACACGAGAAACATCTCCTTAGTCCTTTTCAGGTACTTCAGGATATTCTTGACCGTTGTCCAGTGATCCACTCCTGGATTACGCTGGAACCTACCTGCCATATTTATGGCCAGACTAACGTCTGGTCTAGTGCACAGCATTGCATACATGATAGAACCTATGGCTGAAGCATAGGGGACGGAGCGCATATGCTCTCTATCTTCATCAATTGCTGGGCACTGAGTCTTACTCAATCTCGTACCTTGTAAAACTGGCAAGAACCCCTTCTTGGACTGTTCCATTTTGAACCTCTTCAAAACTTTATCAAGGTATGTGCTTTGTGAAAGTCCTATCAGGCGTTTTGATCTATCCCTATAGATCTTAATGCCTAGAATGTAAGCAGCTTCTCCTAGGTCCTTCATAGAGAAACTTTTATTCAAGTAATCCTTTATGCTCTCCAAAAACTCTACGTTCTTTCCAATCAGCAATATGTCATCCACATATAATATTAGAAACGCCACACAGCTCCCACTCACTTTCTTGTAAATACAAGATTCTCCAACCACTTGTATAAACCCAAATGCTTTGATCACCTCATCAAAGCGTTTGCTCCAACTCCGAGATGCTTGCACCAGTCCATAAATGGATCGCTGGAGCTTGCACACCTTGTTAGCATTCTTAGGATCGAAAAAACCTTCGGGTTGCATCATATACAATTCTTCCTTAAGGAAACCGTTAAGGAACGCCGTTTTGACATCCATCTGCCAGATTTCATAATCGAAAAATGCAGCTATTGCTAACATGATTCTGACGGACTTAAGCATCGCTACGGTTGAGAATGTCTCATCGTAGTCAACTCCTTGAACTTGTGAAAAACCCTTTGCCACAAGTCGAGCTTTATAAACGGTCACATTGCCGTCAGCGTCCGTCTTCCTCTTAAAGATCCATTTGTTCTGAATAGCCTTGCGGCCCTCAGGCAGTACCTCCAAAGTCCACACTTTGTTCTCATATGGACTTCATGGCTTCTAGCCATTTATTGGAATCTGGGCCCACCATTGCTTCTTCATAATTTGCAGGTTCATTGTTATCCAACAACATGATTGATAAGACGGGATTACCGTACCACTCTGGAGCAGCACGTGGTCTCGTCAACCAGCGTGGTTCGACAGAAACTTGAACCGGAGTTTCATGATCATCATCATTAACTTCCTCCTCAACCGGCGTCGCAACGACAGAGGTTTCCCCTTGCCCTGCGTCACCATCCACAGGGATGAGAGGTTCGACAACCTCGTCAAGTTCTATCTTCCTCCCACTCAATTCTCTCGAGAGAAACTCCTTCTCGAGAAAAGCTCCGTTTTTAGCAACAAGCACTTTGCCCTCGGATTTGAGATAGAAGGTGTACCCAACTGTCTCTTTTGGGTAACCTATGAAGATGCACTTTTCCGCTTTGGGTCCAGCTTTTCAAGCTGAAGCTTTTTGACATAAGCATCACATCCCCAAACTTTAAGAAACGACAACTTTGGCCTTTTGGCATACCACAGTTCGTATGGTGTCGTCTCAACGGATTTTGATGGTGCTCTATTTAAAGTGAATGCAGCTGTTTCTAATGCATAACCCCAAAACGATAACGGCAAATCGGTAAGAGACATCATAGATCGCACCATCTCTAACAAAGTACGATTACGACGTTCGGACACATCATTACGCTGTGGTGTTCCACGCGGTGTCAACTGTGAAACAATTCCACATTGTCTTAAGTGAGCACCAAACTCGATACTCAGATATTCACCCCCACGATCAGATGTAGGAACTTGATCTTCTTGTTACGATGATTTTCAACTTCACTCTAAAATTGCTTGAACTTTTCAAATGTTTCAGACTTGTGCTTCATTAAGTAGACATAACCATATCTACTCAAATCATCAGTGAAGGTGAGAAAATAACGATATCCGCCGCGTGCCTCTACGCTCATCGGACCACACACATCGGTATGTATGATTTCCAACAATTCACTTGCACGCTCCGTTGTTCCGGAGAACGGAGTTTTAGTCATCTTGCCCATGAGGCATGGTTCGCACGTGTCAAGTGAATCAAAGTCAAGTGACTCCAAAAGTCCATCGGCATGGAGTTTCTTCATGCGCTTTACACCAATATGACCTAAGCGGCAGTGCCACAAAAATATGGCGCTATCATTGTTAACTCTAACTCTTTTGGTCTCAATGTTATGTATGTGTGTATCGCTATCAAGATTCAATATGAACAATCCTCTTACATTGGGTGCATGACCATAAAAGATGTTACTCATAGAAATAGAACAACCATTATTCTCTGACTTAAAAGAGTAACCGTCTCGCAATAAAAAGATCCAGATATAATGTTCATGCTCAACGCAGGCACTAAATAACAATGATTCAAGTTCATAACTAATCCTGATGGTAACTGAAGTGAAACTGTGCCGACGGCGATTGCATCAACCTTGGAACCATTTCCTACGCGCATCGTCACTTCATCTTTCGCCAGCCTTCGTCTATTCCGCAGTTCCTGTTTCGAGTTGCAAATATGAGCAACAGAACCGGTATCGAATACCCAGGCACTACTACGAGAGCCGGTTAAGTACACATCAATAACATGTATATCAAATATACCTGATTTTTCTTTGGCCGCCTTCTTATCTGCCAGATACTTGGGGCAATTGCGCTTCCATTGACCCATACCCTTGCAATAGTAACACTCTGTTTCAGGCTTAGGTCCAGCTTTGGGTTTCTTCGTCGGATTGGCAACAGGCTTGCCGCTCTTCTTTGAATTTCCATTCTTGCCTTTGCCGTTTCTCTTGAAACTAGTGGTCTTATTCACCATCAACACTTGATGCTCTTTACGGAGTTCAGACTCTGCGACTTTCAGCATCGCAAACAACTCGCCGAGTGACTTGTTCATCCCTTGCATGTTGTAGTTCAACACAAAGCCTTTATAGCTTGGCGACAGTGATTGAAGGATTCTGTCAGTGATAGCCTCTTGCGGGAGTTTAATCCCCAGCTCAGCTAGACGGTTTGAGTACCCAAACATTTTGAGCACATGTTCACTGACACACGAGTTCTCCTCCATCTTGCAAGCATAGAATTTATCGGAGGTCTCATACCTCTCGATCCGGGCGTTCTTCTGAAAGATAAACTTCACCTCCTAGAACATCTCAAATGGTTCATGACGCTCAAAGCGACGTTGAAGTCCCGGTTCTAAGCCATACAAGACTGGACATTGAACTACTGAGTAGTCCTCCTTACGTGCTAACCAAGCGTTCTTAACATCCCGATCAGCCGTAGCGGGTGGTTCATCTCCTAGCGCAGCATTAAGGACATAATCCTTCTTCCCAGCTTGTAAGATTAGCTTAAGATTACGAGCCCAGTCTACAAAGTTGCTTCCATCATCTTTCAACTTAGCTTTCTCTAGGAACGTATTAAAATTCAGGGTGACTGTCGCGTGAGCCATGATCTACAACACAAATATATTCAAAGTGGACTTAGACTATGTTCAAGATAATTAGAGTTCAACTTAATCAAATTATATGCTAAACTCCCATTCAAAAAGTACATCTCTCTAGTCATTTGAGTGGTTCATGATCCACTTACACTATCCCAAGTCCGATCATCACGTGAGTTGAGTATAGTTTCAGTGGTAAGCATCCCTATGCTAATCATATCAACTATATGATTCATGATCGACCTTTCGGTCTCATGTGTTCCGAGGCCATGTCTGCACATGCTAGGCTAGTCAAGCTTAACCCGAGTGTTCCGCGTGCGCAACTGTTTTGCACCCGTTGTATGTGAACGTTGAGTCTATCACACCCGATCATCACGTGGTGTCTCGAAACGACGAACTGTAGCAACGGTGCACAGTCGGGGAGAACACAATTTCGTCTTGAAATTTTAGTGAGAGATCACCTCATAATGCTACCATCGTTCTAAGCAAAATAAGGTGCATAAAAGGATTAACATCACATGCAATTCATAAGTGACATGATATGGCCATCATCACGTGCTTCTTGATCTCCATCACCAAAGCACCGGCACGATCTTCTTGTCACCGGCGCCACACCATGATCATCCATCAACGTGTTGCCATCGGGGTTGTCGTGCTACTCATGCTATTACTACTAAAGCTACATCCTAGCAAAATAGTAAACGCATCTGCAAGCACAAACGTTAGCATAAAGACAACCCTATGGCTCCTGCCGGTTGCCGTACCATCGACGTGCAAGTCGATATTTCTATTACAACATGATCATCTCATACATCCAATATATCACATCACATCGTTGGCCATATCACATCACAAGCATACCTTGCAAAAACAAGTTAGACGTCCTCTAATTTTGTTGTTGCATGTTTTACGTGGTGACCATGGGCATCTAGTAGGATCGCATCTTACTTACGCAAACACCACAACGGAGATATATGAGTTGCTATTTAACCTCATCCAAGGACCTCCTCGGTCAAATCCGATTCAACTAAAGTTGGAGAAACCGACACTTGCCAGTCATCTTTGAGCAACGGGGTTACTCGTAGCGATGAAACCAGTCTCTCGTAAGCGTACGAGTAATGTCGGTCCAAGCCGCTTCAATCCAACAATACCGCGGAATCAAGAAAAGACTAAGGAGGGCAGCAAAACGCACATCACCGCCCACAAAAACTTTTGTGTTCTACTCGAGAAGACATCTACGCATGAACCTAGCTCATGATGCCACTGTTGGGGAACGTCGCATGGGAAACAAAAAATTTCCTACGCGCACGAAGACCTATCATGGTGATGTCCATCTACGAGAGGGGATGAGTGATCTACGTACCCTTGTAGACCGTACAGCAGAAACGTTAGTGAACGCGGTTGATGTAGTGGAACGTCCTCACGTCCCTCGATCCGCCCCGCGAACTATCCCGCGATTAGTCCCACGATCTAGTGCCTAACGGACGGCACCTCCGCGTTCAACACACGTACAGCTCGACGATGATCTCAGCCTTCTTGATCCAGCAAGAGAGACAGAGAGGTAGAAGAGTTCTCCGGCAGCATGAGGGCGCTCCGGAGGTTGGTGATGATCTCGTCTCAGCAGGGCTCCGCCCGAGCTTCGCAGAAACGCGATCTAGAGGAAAAACCGTGGAGGTATGTGGTCGGGCTGCCGTGGAAAAGTCGTCTCAAATCAGCCCTAAGACCTCCGTATATATAGGTGGGAGAGGGGGAAGTACTCCCCCCAAATCGAGTCCTACTTGGTTTGGTGGGTGGAGTCCTTCTTTCCTTTCCCACCTCCTCCTTTTTTTTCTCTTTGATTTTTCTTCTAATGCGCATAGGGCCCATTTGGGCTGTCCCACCAGCCCACTAAGGGCTGGTGCGCCACCCTCAAGGCCTATGGGCTTCCCCGGGGTGGGTTGCCCCCCCCCCCCCGGTGAACTCCAGGAACCCATTCGTCATTCCCGGTACATTCCCGGTAACTCCGAAAACCTTCCGGTAATCAAATGAGGTCATCCTATATATCAATCTTCGTTTCCGGACCATTCCGAAAACCCTCGTGACGTCCGTGATCTCATCCGGGACTCCGAACAACATTCAGTGACCAACCATATAACTCAAATACGCATAAAACAACGTCGAACCTTAAGTGTGCAGACCCTGCGGGTTCGAGAACTATGTAGACATGACCCGAGAGACTCCTCGGTCAATATCCAATAGCGGGACCTGGATGCCCATATTGGATCCTACATATTCTACGAAAATCTTATCGTTTGAACCTCAGTGCCAAGGATTCATATAATCCTGTATGTCATTCCCTTTGTCCTTCGGTGTGTTACTTGCCCGAGATTCGATCGTCAGTATCCGCATACCTATTTCAATCTCGTTTACCGGCAAGTCTCTTTACTCGTTCCGTAATACAAGATCCCGCAACTTACACTAAGTTACATTGCTTGCAAGGCTTGTGTGTGATGTTGTATTACCGAGTGGGCCCCGAGATACCTCTCCGTCACACGGAGTGACAAATCCCAGTCTTGATCCATACTAACTCAACGAACACCTTCGGAGATACCTGTAGAGCATCTTTATAGTCACCCAGTTACGTTGCGACGTTTGATACACACAAAGTATTCCTCCGGTGTTAGTGAGTTATATGATCTCATGGTCATAGGAACAAATACTTGACACGCAGAAAACAGTAGCAACAAAATGACACGATCAACATGGTACGTCTATTAGTTTGGGTCTAGTCCATCACGTAATTCTCCTAATGACGTGATCCAGTTATCAAGCAACAACACCTTGTTCATAATCAGAAGATACTGACTATCTTTGATCAACTGGCTAGCCAACTAGAGGCTTGCTAGGGACAGTGTTTTGTCTATGTATCCACACATGTAAATGAGTCTTCATTCAATACAATTATAGCATGGATAATAAACGATTATCTTGATACAGGAATTATAATAATAACTATATTTATTATTGCCTCTAGGGCATAATTCCAACACCTATATGGTACCCAACGATGCCCAAGGGTGCGTTGGGTGCGGCCTGATGTGACATTCACGAAGTTGTTGTAGTAGTCGGCAATTTTACCTAAAAAACAGTCCTTTGATTGATCCATTCCAACCGATGCATCAGGGGGATGTTCATCCAAGCATAACATAAAACAAGATCTTTGTCTTGCGAATAGTTGTGGGTCCTTGATCTTGATAGCTTCGAACTTAGTTGTGTCTCTATGAGACCTTCAACCTCTTCCTCTTCGGTTTCTTCCTCCTCGCCCTCGGCATCCTCTTCGTCCAATTGATGATCGAACACCGAGTTATAGTTAAGATCATCATGCCCAAGCATATGTGACGTCTCCAAAGACGACAAGAATCAGTGGAGGCCCAGACGATCGGCTAGGAAGGGTTTTGGCTATCCATCCTAGCAAGAATTAGGGACATCATTGCTGGCTGCGGCAGCTAGGTGCGGTGGTGGCCGCTCGGGTAGGAGAGGGGGCGGGGGGGGGGGGGGGGTGGAACTTTACTCGGCGCGGCCTCGGTCGAGTATATTTAGGAGATTTGACGGAAGTTTCTCGTCCAACGAGGACAGATTTTACTCCGCTAACAGTTTGCGAGTTCGGTTAGATCTGGTTAGCCGCGTAGTTTCCTCCTCTAACCGATTATAGTGGATTGGTTACAGTTGCTCTAATAAGGTTTACATTGATCCCTCTCAAGGTTTCGTATTTTGAAATTGCAAAAAATCCGCTCACCCTCGAAATGGTCGAAATTTACGGAATTTCGAAAACTGTTTCAAAAAAATCAACGAAATTTGTGTTTGAATTTGAATAATTTGAAATTTAAAATTGGTGCCGTGCTGTGCATCCCTGCAGTTTTGGGTGCCGTGCCCATTAGACTATTATAGTCCAATTCGAAACTTGTCGCTCATACGCATCCATGCTGACCCCTAGATTCAGGGAAAATACACATGAGACTATTCCTGGCAACTGGCAAAGATGATTGCATGATGGGGAGCTCCTCCTTCCGCCCTTTTCCTTGGGGCACCAGCACCACCATCATGTGTTCATGTGCTAGTCCGGCCATAATCCACACCCGTGACATTATTTATGTCTACCTAATGCGACCCCATCTCTTCTCCTACTACAAAAGGAGACAGCAAAGGGCACTCATGGCCGCTAGCCCTGCAACTCTTACACGGGCAAACTTTTCATAAGTACTAGCCACCAAATTGGATGCCGACCCTTTGCGCTGGTTAAGTGCTGTTAATGTTTCATGAAGTTGCAAAGGGTAAGTAAAGATTGTATGTTTGGTGATAGGGAGGCGGGAGATCGAGATCCACTACGGTAGTATAGATGACATGCAGGGTCTGTCCGCACGATACAAATTTTACTGCACAACGCGTTGTTGCAGAGGATCTCGCCCCGAAAACGAGAGGTCGAGATCCTCTGCAACAGTGTAGATGACATGTGAAATCGGATCCACACGATATGAAATGTACTCCATGATGCGCCCCAACCCAATGTTCACTCAACAATGGCCTAGCATTGGCGAGTGCAAGAGAAAATGTATTTGGCCCAGAGAAGTTTATTTTGCTCAAAGTATCTAGTCTCCTGTCTCTGAGCTAATTACGTTATTACCAACAGCAATTATCATCGACAGGGATGCGTGCCGTACTGCTTTTAACAAAGATTATCAAGGGCAAAACAGGGATTTTAAAAAAATGCAGCATTGGAGTAGCTTTAAGCCTTTTGCCATTGGCGCCAATTAAGAACCTTCGTGCGCCGCTTGCATTTTGCCTTTTAAACAACCCCGCAAGGAGCGGCTGCTGTTCCTTCCTTCTTCACCTTCATCAATCATCTCTCATCGGCCGCTAGCTCAGCTCATGGCGACGACGACGCTCACGCCGACCACCATCGCGTCCCCGCGGCCGTCCGCCCCCTTCTGCGGCCGCTCCGGCTGGCAGCGCGCGCGGCGCCCTCCGCCGCCGTCGTCTGGCTCCGGCCACGGCGGCTGCGCGCGGCCGCTGGACCGCGTGGCCGGGTGGGTCGGCGGCGGCATCGCCGCGGCCTTCTTCGCCTCCCTGGAGCGGTGCTCGTGCGTCACCGTCCGCACGCACGACGACCTCGACGACGACGAGCAGAGGGACTCCGTGGCGCCGCTCATGCTCGACAACGACGGCATGGACGACGAGGGCAGGGGGAGGAGCAGGAGGAGGTGCAGAGGAGGAAGCAGGAGGAACGACAAGGGCAGGAAGAGTGCCGGCGGCGGCGGCGGCATGGGCTGCTACGGTGATCAAATTTGAGTTCGTCGATCAACGCTAATAAGAATCTGTAGCTTCTTGATGTTGATTCCTAAGCTTTTTCAGCTCATGTCTATAGATTTGACCATACAAGTGGTTTATAAGTTTGATTAATGGTGTATGGAAGTTTAACTGAGTCCAACTACTCCCTTATAATTATACAAGTGTAATTAGTGTGTACCGAATGTTATGCTTCAACTGTAGTAAAACAAAAGAAGTGGAGAAGATGCGAAATGTTTATATTTTTTGCCGGAACAAGATGTGATATGTTTAAGGTAGCATCGATTCTCATGCTCTCTCTTGCATACTCTACTTGATGTTTACTGACAATACACTCGCTCCTCCCTGGCCTTCGAGCTATAAAGAAAGTGGAGAAGATTAGTACCCAGAGTTAGTGTTTACTTAAAATAGTGCTGATGCTATTCAAATCGATTTGCAGCTCACTAGATTTTTTTTTCACGATAATACATGCCTCATTCATATCATAAAATTAAAGTACAGCTCACGTAAGGACCGACATGAGAAAACTGAAGTGATAGTAGAACATCTTTGAGCTTGACACCAACATTCATCACCTGCCTCCGGCACCACCTCAACAGCCATCAAAGAAAAAAAATGACGGATCATCTCCTCACCTGAGCTCGACGCGGCTCCATCGCTGATATGCAGCTTTGCGGACCTTCAAGGTGACTCGCTAAAAGTGAATCCCTTACCGTTGAACGAATCAGACGAAGATAAACACCCCAAGCACACCATCGAACTCCAGATCTCGCACCCTATAACGACTAAGACGCCGAACAAGGAAACCATACATGCCATCCACGAACCAAGAAGCCAACATACATTCCGTCTTCTAGATGACATCGATGCATACCATAATCTGCATCCGCTTCTACCTCCCAAGCTCCGCGCCGACGTTGGAGCAAATGTCATCGCAACGGCGGAGCCCGAAGACACATGTCCACCACGAAGATGTTGGCGCCACTACGCCATCCTTATTTGAACATGTTGATTTTCAAATTCATTCCCAACCATATAACCGATGGTCTCGTTAAGAGAGAATTCGAAGAGTATTTTTTCAGCGTTGTCATTATCGTCGTCAAAAGCTAAAACGATAAACCATCTAAAAATCTAGACTATAAGAGACTAAAAACGATCTACATGCGTGGATCCGACGACTTTCCTCACCACCGACAACCGAGATCGACAATAGAGGAGAGCCGTCAAAGGACGGAGCTAAAATATTGGCCGCTCATGATGATGGCTAGGGTTACACTCGCCAGGACGAGAGGAAAACAATCGCGACTGGATTCTGTTCCACCGAATACCCAGCGCACTAGATTCGATACGATGTTGTCTTGATGAGTTGCTGGAGTAGAAGGAAGAAAGAATCGGTAAATCATGTCTCAGGCCCGGCTCATCTATGTCCGACAAACAGTAGATTAAAAGATTCAAGAATTTGTGATTTTTATTGCATGGAAAATGCTCGGGTGCCTAAGGAGCATAAATTTTTTATGGTGTTTGAACATTCGAGAAGCTCTCGGTGTTTGAACATCTAGTGCTTTAGCAAATCAGTTCAAATAAAAATAGGACCAGACAGTTTTTTTATTCAAGACCAAAAAAACATAGTCAGTTTTTTCACAACCTCCTCAAATGTTTGAAAATCATGAATTATTGCGCTCACATCGTCCATTCCAGCACCCTAGATGCTAGAAAAAGTTTATTTTCAATATGTCTACTGTTTAAATTGAATTTACTGTTCATGCCCAGGTAAATCGACTCGCTTCACCGCATTTGTTGTCTCGGTGGCATGATCTTACTTAGCCTATTTGTAGCCTCAATTCCACTGTCTTTTTGGTACGTAACTTCTACTCCCTCCGGTCCTTTGAATTGCGGTGCCATGAGTTGGGGCGGTGTGGCGCCCCCTCCCGGTTCGAGATCTTTGTGTGCTCGCTTCATGTTGGCGATGATGCGGTGGCGGATGGAGGCCGGATCTAGACGGTGTGGCTTGATCTTGCTCGTCGGTGTTTCTGGTGATGTGTGGTGGTGGCGTGTCTGCTGCATCGGGTGTGCATGGGCAAGTGGGTGTGACAGTCGGTGAAGGTTGCGTGGCGCGTTAAGGCCGTTGTTGTGGGTGAAATCCTACAAGTCTCTGCTTGTCAACGATGTAACACATGCAAGCGTCGTTGCCTCCTTGGAGGGTCACTTTGAAGATCTCCGGCCCCACCTTCGGGTCGGTCCAAGCTCTTTGGGCGTAAGCCCAAACTGTTGTTGCAGGGTCTAACGATGGCGTCATCTTCCACGGTGCTTCCATTTTTAGGGTGTCGTCTTGAAATCTTTGGCTTTCGCGCGCATATTGGGGAATGGATGTATGAAATATCGTGATCAGGTGCTTGGACGGTGATGTGGGATGTGACCCCGTGACTTTTGTGGCGACTATGACGGTGTCGAGTGATGGTTCGATAGTCGGCTTTCGGATGTGTTCGCAGGTCTTCACGCTTGTTGTGTTGCTTTGCTCTCGAAGCTGATATGGCGGGTCCGAGCGGTGACGATGAGAGGTGATGGGATCCCAGCTTAGGAATGCTCTACAACGCAACCCTTGAATACTTTTCCTCCGTCACTCGCTTTGGTTTGAGCAATTGTTTTAGTTGTGGCCTCATGGATGGTATGATGTGACAAAGTCGAAGTCATTTACTTGAGGAAAAGTGGTGATGACGAGTCTTGTAGACTGCCTCAATAATGGCCTTCCTCTCGACGGTGTGTGTATTGCTTGTCGGGGGTGCCCAAACTAGGGGTGAGGGGTTCCTTTTTTTTGCGTTTCCCTTTCTTTTCTTTCTTTCATTCTTTTATTTTCCCCTTTTATTTTTATATTATATTTTTTATTTTAAACAAAATCCAAAAATGGTCAAGTATTTGGAAATACTCGATAATACAAAAACAAACGTTCAAGAATTATGAAAATGTTCCAAGATTTTATAAATGTTCCTAATTTTATAAATATTTTGAAATTAGGAAGGTGTTCTCAAATTTCGAAATATGTTCATGGATTTGGAAAAAATTACCAGATTTCAACAAGTGTTTTGAATTTTCAGAAATATGCATAATTGCAAAAAAGTTCACCAATTTGAAAAATCTTCTCATATTTAAAAAATGTTCATGGAATCAAAAAATTTGTTACCGTATTCAGCAAGTGTTCAAGAATTTGCAAATTGTTGATGAATTCAAAGAATATTCTTGATTTAAAAACCATGAACACAAAAAGAGTTCACTAATTTCTATAAATTTACCTATATTTTTCCAAAAAATGTTCTGAATTCCAAACAACATTCCTGAATTTCTAAAATAGCCGTAAATTCAAAAAAAATTGTAAATTTAAAAAAATAATAAAATTCAAAACTCTTTGGAATTTCAAGGATGTTCCCGAATATAAACAAATCTTCATTAATCATCAAACTTTTCACTAAAAAACAAATATTCAAAAATCCAAAAAATAATAGTAAGTTTTAATAGTGTTATGAATTCTGAAAGAAAAATGAAAATATAAGATTAAACTAAAAATTCAAGAGAAAACCTACAAAAAAACCATAAAAATATATCTTTTTAAATGGTTTAGAGAAGGTGTTAGAAACTTGCCAAAACCGATTAAAGAAAGGCACAACTGGTCACATAAAATGGGCTTACCCACACAATGTCACTGCCCATAGAGGTGCGTGTTTCCTCGTTAGTCGTTACCCCCACAGTACACGGGAAAGTGGATTCCCACCTCAAGCCGTTGATTAGGCGTTGGCGCGGGTGCATTGCCAATTGGAAATCCCAAAGGCACTCGGCTCGCTCCGTCGCCTGCTTGACCATCTTTGAAATTCGGGCTTTAGATTATTTTCCTTCTGTTTGATAATTCCTTATGATTTGGTGCTTAATCCGGATTTTGGTTATTCAATTTCTTTATGTGTTTTCGGGCTTTAGATTATTTTCCTTCTGTTTGCCGTTTTGATTTTTTGCTTGGTTTTCCATACGTTTTGGTGCAATTTTTTGTATGAAGAACAAATGTGCTTCTTGAAAAATAATATGATTTCACGGGAAGCATACATTTGCTTTCTCTGGAAGCACATATTTGCTTTCGTGAGTGCTCCTCGAAAAAAGAATAAAACTGTGTTTCCATGAGAAGCACATATTTACTAGGGAAACACATCCTTGCTTCTTGTATAATCATAAATTTGTTTCCACGAGAAACACAAATTATGCATCTTGGGGAAAAGAATGTACTTCTCGGAAAGGGGAAAATGGTGAACCGCAACCATTCTTCCTGGCCCCGTTTTTTTTTCATTATTCATCATTTTGTTCCCTTATTTGGTATTCATTTTTACTAGTTTTCTAGTTTTTTTTAATCATCAAAATGTATTAAAATGGTTCAGGATTTAGATACATTTTAAGAGATAAAAACATTTTAAATAAACGAATGTACAGAAAAAGGGAAACACGCAGGTTGAAACAGGTGGCTCGTACGCAGTGCATCACTTGTGAGCGCGTGAGAAGATGGAGGTTTTTGCAAGGGGTACCCCTAACTAGTGATATTGTGGTCACTCACGTAGCTACCTCGGTTGCTGGGCCATTCAACAGATTTAGGGAAAATGATTTCGATTTTATAGATAAATTAATATTTACATTAAAAGTATATTTATGAATCTATAAAATGTTCATAAATTTGGGAATCTTGGGGTTTTAAATATTCATAGATATGGACAAGTCCGTATATCAAAAGATTTTTTTGAATTTTAAATATATTCACAGATTTTATAGAATACCATGGATCTAAAAATATTCCTGAATTTCTAAAACTGTTCATAAATTTGTGAAAAAGTACTCCCTCCGATCCAAATTAGTTGTCGCTCAAAACAAGTGTATCTAGCACCGAAATAATATGGATAGGAAGGAGTGCTTGAATTGAGAATAATATTATTTTGAAAATGTTCATGGATATGAAAAATAATTAGGAATTTAAAATGTCTCCATCTTATTGAAATGAGTTTACAAAGTTTTAAAATATTTAGAAATTTGGAAAAAATCACGACTTAGAAAATTGTTCAAGAATTGAAAATGAAAATGGAAAATTTAAAAACATAAAACTAAAAAATCCCATCGAAAAACAGAGTAAAACAGGCCAGAGTACACAGAGAAAAATCGGCTCAAACGAGAGCTTCCCAAAAATGTAGTGGGCAAAGAAAAATATTGCTGAGGTTATATGGGTTGACCCATGGTGCATAGTTGATGCATATCGTTAACACTCTATTTACGCATAAGCGCAAAACATGAAATGCCATACAAGGATAGACATTATCGAGCCTCTTATATCGTAACGATGTGTGATATTCGTGGTTGCGGAGTTGTGCAACCCCATAGGTCGGCAATACAAATGCATTAAAATTTAAGCCCACCCGGCTTCCTCAACAAATTAAAGAAGTCCATTTTTCACCCGGATGTGCCTCAATGGACCAATACCCCGAGAAGTCGGTTTTGGTACGATTTTCAACCTAAAAGTATTTTAACTAGGTAAATCTACCTCTTGAGTGTTTCTTGCTATGATTTGGGTGGTTTTGGGAGATGACGTGGCATTGTTGTGTTGGGTTGGGTTGGGTTACACGGTGAATGTAATGTGGCGAGTGATGTTCTAGTGCGGTGAGCCGGGGCAGCGCCACACAAGCATTGAGCTTCGGGAAGAGAGGGCTTCGAGGAAAATTAGACAACCAAGATGGGACCAGACACACCGGGTCGGCGCGGATGACAATGACACCATGGACGACCGAGGCGGCTATCAGAGCATGACATAATAGAGGAAGGAGCTCGGGATCGACATGCTTGTCAGGGAGGCATTGAGAGCATCGGGGACATTGAAAGGAGATAAGGGAATTTGCAGAACCACCAGGGCTTGTCAGAGCTAGGGAATCAAGCACAATGGAAGACTGGAGACAATGAAGACAATACTCGTGTTGTAATTTGGGGGTGCCTCACTCTAATTGCTTTGGTAGTGTAGATGAAGGAGACACGGTGAAGCTTCTTGACATGGGAGTGTGGCTCAAGGCGACCATGATGATTACATCACAAGATCATGTGGATCATGCCATTTTCACCTTGAGAGGGAGAGGTGGGAAGGCAAAGGAGAGAGGGCGGGCTAGGTCACCGAGGGGCAAGTCATATAGCACGGAGAAAACGTTGAAGCACAAGAGACACTCAGGTGATGCCACTACCCATAGATGAGGAGGAAAAAGAGGAGTATGTGTCGAGAAAGTAATTGTGTTTAGAACAATCTTTTTTTGTTCTGGCTGATGATTTTCTTTTTTGATTTTCACCGGGAAAGGAGGGGAAAGCCCCTCAACCACCTGAATATATTGCTATGAAGAAAAAGGGGGGGGGGGACCCCAGTCCTGAGTGGCAGATTTACATAGAAAGCTAGAGGGCATGAATGATTTGGTGTTTGGAACACTCTCTTGAATGGAAGGGATCTTGCATGACAATCGAGGGCGTAGAAAAACATATTGTCAAACTACACATGATGATCAATGTCACCCTTGCAACATCTTGAGCGGATGCCTTACGCAGAGAGGGTATAACTAAATTATACATCATCGTCTCATATTAAGTGTTTGCTGATTTAGTAATTTTATATGGGTTCAAAGGGGGTAGTAAGTAAGTGGTATGGCAACAAAAACCATTGAGCAGAAGAAAATGCTGCATACAGAACATAAACATATCCTAGAGCCCCCAATAGTACAGTAAAAGAATCATTGGTCGGGTTATGACTTTTAGTGGAGATGTAAATATTCTGAAGTTGTTTTGCAATAACAGAATGTTTTCAAGAGGGAGAGAGGTGGCGGAGGTGAGGGAGACGGGGGCTAGCTAGGGTACTAGGGGCAAGTTATATAGCATGGGTGCAGCGTTATAGCAGAGGCGGAGGATGAAAAAAATAAGGTGTGGCAAAGTTTGCCGGAGATCACTGGAGGTACAAAGCTATGTAGTCGTGTCAGACAGATTCTATCGTCGGTCGGGAACTATCCTCGCAGGAGCGACGGAGTGCAATGCGGACGGCCATTGCCTCCTCCAACCCACACGGGATGACACCCCAATCGACGGATTCGGGTTAGTCGGAGCCAGATTTGCTGCTCGCCATGCCGGGAAGGTTGGAGATCGTCGAAGGTGAAATCGGATGATGGAGGGGAGTGAAGGTGACTTGAGTGGAGCCTCTTGGGTTTGATCAGACGAATGGATTGGGAGGAATTTATACGAGTCGGGTGGGCCAGCATGGGCCGATTCCCGCGTGGCGGAGGACCCTCACATTCGCCCCATATTTGGGCTGGATATGAGGGGTGTCTATCAACCCGGGCGTTTGTGGACAGTTTGCGGCGTCTCCGTGGTTCACTTTTCTGTGATCGGTCAGTAACCGAGCAGGCATTTGAGACGGGTATAAAAGTTCCATATGTAGATGCTTTAAACCCTCATCCTGGCGCCACCGTAGGCTACCCGTCGTCAGTTACCCTCCTGTTTCTCACGACATGGTCAGCCGCCGCCGCTGCGCTAGCTGCTTAGGGTTCTCGATTGAATTGAGCTCGGTTGGTTCCTGGCACAACAACTGGATGGGTCGGCTCATCAGGCCAGCAGCCACTTTCTTTCACCCTTTTTTGGATGCGCTCGAATGATCGATACTTGTGTATGTGTAAATTTTGTTTTGTCAAAAATTAAGGTATGACGGCTGCCATACCTTGCCCACCGGGGGCCTCCGCCAATGCGTTGTAGCACGTCGGTGGTGAGCATCAGTGTCCATGGCGGTGTATGAATGACACGCACCAGAGTATGCGAGGAGGAAGACAACGCCATATCCCAAAAGCATCTAAATCATAGCAAAACCACTCAACGGGCGGATTTACCCGGTTTCAGATATTTCAGGATCAAAATTGTACCAAAATCGACTTAAGGGGGTGTCATCATAGGATACTCGAGTTTTTCATGTCAAATATTCCATCGCATTTATCGGCAATGGATATATCAGCACACAATAAACCCATTTACATTTGATTTTATGCCTGTACTAGCCAAAGCAAGAAAGAAAAGAACCAGAGATGTAGAAAGCAGGCAAATCCCAAAGGAGAATGCCAAAAGAGGGCCAAAGGGTCCAGAAGTGCCCCTCTACCGGACACCTGCCCCAATCTTCTACGGACCAAAAACCGCTCACATGCATGCAGACCTCAAAAGCTCGACCGCAAACATCTGGATACGAAAGTGTAGACACGCAGCTAGCTTTACCCCGAAATCCCGATGCACCCCATGTGTTTGGCGGCCTACAATGCAACGCACGTACCTTTCGGTTTGCCCCTAAGACTATATATGCAAAGCCATGGACCATGCACCAATCATACGTACGTTCATGCAAGATAGCTGCAACCAACCAACTAACTAACTCTACATAGCCAAAGTTGTGCCATCTGTCCACTGCAAGCTAGCTTGCTGCTGGGGACATTAGTTTTGTGTGAGGCTTTCATGCACCTAGAGCTGTCCGTTAGAGCATCTGTAACCGGACGCCTCAAATGAATCCTTGTACGTCCATGGATAAATAGAAAAAATAAAGAAGTAACCGAACATATAAAAAAAAGTATGATTGCACAGACAGATAAATAGAAAACACGGACGCGTCCACAAACGTTTAAGAGGTCATATTTGCCATGTCCCGCTGCAAATGCTCTTAGAGACACATCTCCTTTGCTACCCACCACCAGTATTTCAAGACCTGTTAATAAATAAAGAAAGAAAAGAGGAAGAGATGCATTTCACCAACCTGCTGTGCTAGCTAGCCAGCGACACTCATCGCAGGTATTCCAGAACGTCGACACTAGAAAAATGAACGGTGCATGCATCTGATCTCTTTTGATTTTTGGACCGGTGCCTCATCTCTCGTGCTTCCCACTAACTAACTAAGCCGATGCACTCATCGTTGGAATGGAATGGGCATGCACATTGGCATGCTGCTTTATCCAAAAGGAGCTGCGTACATAGGGAGCTTTAGTGAGACTGAGATCAGAGGTTTGATAGATACTGCCCTGGAGATCGATCGACCAACGTGTGGATGCTATCGATCGATCGATGCCAGCCCAAAGCATTTTATTTTCTTCTTCTTCTTGCCTTACTACTACGTCCCTGGCTGGCTCTAACCTCTAAACCCTGAATGATTGGTGACACTGAGGCGACTAGCACTGGGTCGATCCGTAATTTTCGTTGTGTGGTATCTCATGTGGCTGTGAGGCTTCGAGAGACAGTGGAGTTCAAGGGGTCATGCTGTCTGTTGGACAGTGGTGCACCATTTGCACCCTTCACTTCAGGCCTTCACTGGAAGCTCATTTGCTTGCACTAAAGCCGTCGATTTTCGGTAGCAACGGACCCAATGAAATGCTACTTGCGCTTGCAACGGATTTGAATATAGACAGACAGTCCCTTTCCTATTTCCTGGGTGCTGCTGGAGGTCTGGTTAGTTCGTACTCCACTTCGCAAAAAAATTACAAAATACTCGTATATATTATCTGCAACAACAACTTGATCATCTGTAATGACCTCACAGATGTTGCAACTGCAATTCTACTGGTCGTTCTGCCAAGGTTTGCATGGCCCATGTCGCCGCTCTCCTTCTATTTCTTCTTCCTCCGCACGTAGTAGCATGCATGGAGCCATGGATAACAATGCATGCAGGTCGGCAGCAGCACAGCGTCCGCCGCGGCCGACTGCGGGTCACGTCGTTTGATCGGCTGCACCCAAACGGACAGACAGTTACCAGCGGCCGTGCCCTACATCCATGGAATCGACAAAGTATTGCTCTTCTAATTAACTGGATCCCATGGGCGGATCTGCTTTAGCATGTAGGTCGACCGAAATCATTAGATCCGGAGAGGGCGTAAATATCGCTCTCCTTCCTTCGTGATTAAGCTCGCTCTTTGCGGCTTTGGGTCGCGCTCAATCAAAATCACGAAGAAACTTCAACAATGTGGTATGCATTATCCCATGAACCCCTTCTTGTCTCATCTCAGCCTTGTCGACCAACGTTACCGTGTTCATTATGCACGCCTAGATCACGTGCATAGGTATTCCCTCTGTTTCTATGTATAAACCTTTTTAGAAAATTTAATATGTTTTTTTTAACAGAGGCAAAAACTTTGCCTCACATCATTAATAAAGAAGAAGAGAATTGACTCGTTGATTGACGGAAGACCGGGCGAAAACCGTTACAACACGTCCACACAGAACACACAGGACGACCTGACAACCCACACAAGAACACACACATGTCGTCGAGGAGATAACACAACCGACGTTGCAACCCGGTGTCATCGCCATCACACCTCCACAAGGGCGACCCCGACTCCACCATCAACGACCATCGATGTAGCCCTCACCAGCAGAAATTTTAATATGTTATACATACCGATGTATGTAGACATATTTTAGAGCAAGGGCAAAGCTAGCTAAATTTATCAATGAGGTCATGTTCATATACATGGGTTCAACCCTAATCCTACTTTAATTAGCATCAATTCACTACAGGTTTTGCATAAACCATTGGGGTCAACTCATCCCGTTGCCATAGTGCTAGCTCTGCCCCTGTTTTTTAGTGTAGATTTATTCAATTTGCTACGCGTGTAGTCTATATTAAAGAATTAAAAGACTTATATTTAGAAACGAAGGTAGTATTATCTTAACAAGCCGCATTAGAAAATTTGTTTATCAGTTGGAAGAGTGTTCTCCTAACTAAGAGATGTATCTATATTAAAATATCCGGAATAGGGAAGTGAAAAGTCAAGAAGCCTCTAATGACCAACATACGGGAAAGCAAGAAAGAAAGACTCATTTTTGGCATTATCATCACGAAGAAGATATTCCTGATTTTTCTTATTTGATATCTTGAAGGCAAATCGACCCAACTCACTGGTTGATGAAGTTTTGAGCTACAATGCTCCCTCGACATGAGTAGTCCGCCAAGTTTATTGTGAAGTTATCGCACAACCATATGGATCTACATTAACATTTGGAGACAATATAATAAGAAAAGCAGGATAAAACTTTCTAAACAACAATTAAGGTATAGTGCAACAATATTTCAGAAAGAGAGAAATGTTGTCTGAAGGTCGCAAACTCGCAACGGGAAAATGGTGACAAGTGGCCATGGGAAGAACTATGTGTTGGCTAGGATCTAGCGGCAGAGAGGAAGTATGACAGATTATTGCCAAAGATTGTAACGATACTATTTGATGAATGAGATCATCTTTTCCCGTCTGAAAAAAATGTAGCTGGCAATTCAAAAGATTATCTGCAACTTTTCCAAAACGATGTACACAAATGAACTTGGACGGCCTATAGGCTTTTAGCATATGCCCTGAGCAATATTGAATTACAGTATTTTTTTAATCAAAACATATGAAATACCTAAAGTAGACAGCTCAGCGACCACTACAAGATGGCCCCACAAAATTTTCAAAAAATAAAATCCCGAAAATGCCCTCTTAAACCCTCTATAAATCCCCGGGCTCTTCATTTCTTCCCTCCCTTTTCCCTCCTCTCCTTCCTAATCACTCGATTACCATCCTACCCTTATTATGCCGTCCTCGAGTCCCGCTTCCATCCAAGCCTTGGGAACGACGAACACGGAGCTGACTCCGATCGAAGATGCGGCGGCCTCGCCGCCGGTGACGGACGCCGTTGCGGCCGGCGTCGATACCGTGGACGACGTCGACGACAGGAGGCTGAGGCGGAAGATATCGAACCGGGAGTCGGCGCGCCGCTCGCGCGCGCGCAAGCAGCGCCACCTCGACGACCTCCGCGCCCTCGCCGAGAGCCTGCGGGGCGGCCGCCGCGAGCTCGCGGCGCGCGTGCACGCCGCGCGGAGCCGCGTCGCCATCGTCCTCCACGCCAACGACGAGCTCCGCGCCGAGGCCGCCGCCCTGGGCCGCCGCCTCGAGGCGGCGGCTCGCCGTGCGCTCGCGCTCAACCAGCTGTACGCCGCCGCCGCCGGACTTGAAGCCGGGACGTTCGAGCAGGCCGCTGCCTCGCTGATCGCGTGGAGCTGATGGGCGCCGTGCGTGCGGTGCATGCATCATGCACGCACGTACGCGCCGGTGCACGACGTAGGTTCTCTGGTTGGGGTTGGCCAACGGTAAAGAGAAGACACGACCGTGGGGCTAGCTACCTTCAGTCCTGAAGTGAGTGTCAAAGAAAAATGCTCCAGTCCTCAAGTCTTGTGATTGGGTAGATATCAGTCACCACTCATCAAGTAAAAGAATGGGGACAGAATGGGATGATAAGATTGTGATCGAGGGAGAAATGAAAAAAAGAAAAAGAAAACGATATAGAAATGTAACTAAACCAACATCTAAACCCTGTGTTTGTCTTCCTCGCTCTTCATCCTTGAGCTGGTCTTCCGGGCTCCGATCCTTCTCGAATTCCTCCATAGCTTCGGCGTAGACTCACGAGATTTTGCGATCTAACGGAGACATTTGGGATGCTAGTAACCAACATCTGAACCTCGTGTGTTCGTGGACCGATTCCCCCTGTCATGTTGCCTCCATTTTCTCTTCTGAAGTTTCTGACGTGAGCACTGATATATCACGACAGATCTCAAAAGTCTGGTCCTCTTGCAGTGCACCACACATATGCAGTGGTCTAAATTGATTAAGGCGAGATGGATCTTAATTAGCAATTAATTATATTATTAGTGGAGGTAGGAGTGAGCGATGGACGATCTGCCCCATGATTGGCCGTGTGCATCCTTGTTTAATTAATCAGTGCTGACGAGCAGAGCAGAGCAGAGCGTGGGCAGCAGGCAGGCCAGAGATGCTCTCTGCTTGCATGCTTTCCAGGTTAGTTCAGCAGAGAGAGTAATGCGGCCCCTAAGCAAAAGCTGCCTGCTTTGGGCGTTAATATCGTTTTCGGGTGGGATTAGATCCGCATTTGTGCGGGTGGCAGGTCGCGCTCGCCACGTCCAAAGCACGTCTCCGAATTCCTGGTTTTAGATTCGGTAACCATCCTTTTCGGATGATCGCATCTAATTATGCTTTGCATTGCCTACCTTATTAATCTCGCCTCGTCGCAGAGGAAAAGAAAATTCCCGGCCTCGGTTCTTCGATCTGCTGTTGTGGCTGTGGTTTTTTAGCTCATTTTTTTTTCTTTCTTTAGGGATGAAGTCAGGTTTTGTATACATAAAAAACATAGTAATTCAGATGGAGAGACGAGGCTTCTCTCCTCAACAACAACAACAATAACAACAAAGCTTTTAGTCCCAAACAATTTCAGATAGGCTAGAGGTGAAATCCAAAAGCTCTCGCGACTAACTTATGGTTTTGACACATGGATAGCAAGTTTTCACGCACCCGTGTTCATCGCTAGTTCTTTGGTGATGTTTCTATCTTTTAGATCTCTCTTTAGGCACTCTATTCTTGTTAAGTTCGGTCTACATTGACCTCTCTCGACATTATCAACATGTTTTAACGGTCTGCTATGCACTCGGGCTTCTCGAGCCTTGCACTGAATATGCCAAATCATCTCACACGATGTTGGACAAGCTTCTTTTCAATTGACGTTACCCCAACTCTATCTCATATATTATCATTGTGGATTCGGTCCTTCCTTGTGTGGCCACACACAATCTCTACATGCACATCTCTGCCACACCTAGGTGTTGCACATGTCGCGTTTTAGTAGGCCAACACTCAGCATCATACAACATTGCGGGTCGAACTGCCGTCCTACAGAACTTGCCTTTTAGCTTTTGTGGCACCCACTTGTCACACGGAATGCCAGAAAATTGGCGCGACTTCATCCATCCGGACATGTGTTTTTTTTAAACACAATACAGACGCAAAGCGTAAATATACACATGCATACACTCACCTCTATGAACGCACACACGCACACGCTATTCCTATGAGCACCTTCGAGAGTCTGAGTCGGCATATCATCTTGAAATTTACGAAGTCACCATAGGCACTTCGTCATCGACGGGAACGTCTCCTTCCATTAAATGCACATCGTCAAAAATTCTGAAATAAATCCAAGAATAAATACGAGTATCAGGATTTAAAACCCTAATGGACTAGGAATACCACAGTCCCTCTAACCATCCGACCACAGGTTCACGGGCAGCAACAGAGGTATGCCTCTATATGCACAGGAATACCCAACATTTGGACGGAAAAAAATACGTATATGTCAACCCAGCACACGACGAAGCAAACGCAAGCCCGGCCCATGAAATCTCCCTACCTCGTTCGCTCGTTCCAGCCTCCAAGGTCCGCACGTACGCATCGTCGCATCGACTCCTCGCACTGCTGGCAGACATGCAGACACGCAGCGCCACCAGAGGCTGATGTCAACAGTCGGAGGCGCCCCACCCCCACGCTGGTAGGAGGGAGCAGCAGCCGAGCCAGAACGGGCGACCCTGGCGGCGGCGCCCGGCCAGCCGGCCCCTCGCCCGCCCCTCTTCTTCGGCTCGGAGGGAGCAGCAGTCGGACGGGCGACCCTGGGGGCACCCCCCCCCCCCCGCGGCGATGACCTCCGTCCGTCCGGCCCCGCCCCTAATTTGTGAATTTCTTGATTTTCTCTAATTTACTAGATGCATGTAGTCGATTTATTTTACAGATGCAAGTATTTGAATTTATGTTTCCCTTGTTTTCCTAACGTAGATGAAGAAGAGTGTAATTGTTGGCAGTAGCATATTTGCAATGTGGGAAAAGGCTTTAAAGGCAAGGAAAAGAGATGAAGTATCCACATGAAATCAGACAGTAGGTGCATCTAGTACTTCTACTTCTCATGTTCATTTTGAGAGCAATTTGCAATTGGTGTTATGGCAAGAACCGGAGAGTAGAGGAGAAACATCAACACCTCATGTAGAAGATGATGAATCTATTGATGAAGATGATGAACCGATGCAAGCAGATTCGGAGGCACTCGAACATGATCCAGGAAAGCGGATTCCCATCTCAGTGTATGTTGTCAATGACCAAGATAGAGTAAAAAGGAGATATATTGAGATGGGGTCATGTCAACCAAAGAATCATAAGTTTACAAATAAAAGTGGAAAAGAGCGTCGCTTTTGCCGTGTTTGGTTTACAGAATTTCCATGGATTGAGTTTAGTGTGGGAAAAGATAGTTCTTTCTGCTACCTTTGCTATTTGTTCAAGGATAAAACAAGATGTCCGAGTGGAGATGCTTTTGTGAAGAAGGAATTTAGTAACTCGAACATGAAGTCGATATTGAAGAAACATGAAGGTGAGGTTTTGTAGTGCTTATGCTGAAGCTTAAGAGAAGTATGATAGGTTCACTACACTACAAACATCAATTCAGGACTCTATTGCTTCAAACACCTCACAATACAAGGCTTTGTATAAACAACGTTTGACATGGACACTCAAGTGTGTGAGATTTCTTTTGCGCCAAGGCTTGGCATTTAGAGGACATCATAATAGTGAAGACTCGCTAAATAGAAGAAATTTCCTTGAGCTTCTAAACTGGCTAGCTAGGAATTTTGAAGAGGTTGACACTTTGAGTGGGTTGTTCTCAAGAATGATCCACGGAACTGCAAGATGACTCACCATGATATACAACAAGAGGTGATAAAATGTGGTGCACAAGAGACTACTAAACTAGTCATTGAATAACTTGATGCTGGTCATTCTGAGGACCGATGCTAGATGGGATGATTTTCTCACAAAGGTCACATCTTTTTTGTACAAGGCATAAGATCAAAGTTGTTGATAGGAAAATCAGTGAGTCGAATGGTAGATTTGATGAGGTAAACACGAAGCTACTTTCTTGCATGGCAGCATTCTGTCCACTTCATCTATTTGTTGCTTATGACCAAGAGAAATTGATTAGGCTTGCTACAAAGTTTTATGCTTCTAATTTTACAAGTGATGAAGTGGCAAGACTTCCATGGCAGCTAAACATGTATGTTACTAATGTGCATAGGGATGAAAGGTTACAAAACCTGAAAAATCTGTGTCAGCTTTCAGTTATGCTTGTTGAGACAAACAAACATGAACAATATCATATTGTTTACAAGCATCTTAAGTTGGTATTGATTCTGCCAGTAGCTACTGCTAGTGTTGAAAGGATATTCTCTTCAATGAGCTATGTGAAGAATAAGCTAAGGAACAAAATGAATGATGAATATTTGAACAACTGTTTGATTACATTTGTTGACAGAGAATTTTTGCAATCAAACGAAGGATGAAGATGTCATCAATCTTTTCCAAAATGGCGACCACTGAGTTATATTGTGAGAAGGGTATCATCACTTTATCAATCAAAAAGTACTTATGTATTCATGTGGTTATGGTCCGGTACATTAAAATATTACTATTGCCGTTATGCTAGTGTTTTTTTATTCATATATTGCTAGTGTTGTGTTGTTTGGTTCATATACTAAATTTTAGAGCAAAAAAATGAATGAATACCCACCCTTCATTTCCTCGCACCGCCACTGCAAAGGTTGGTGCGCAAAAAAAATGAAATCACATGTTGTGGGTTGCAATTCAAGTGATGGGGTTGGCCTAACCAAACGTGACGCCCTAAACTAGATATATATGCTTTGGTGTTCACCGGTCGACCTTTGAAAATAAAATTACAATGAAAAGAAACTGATATAAGGTTAATCTCCTTCACTACGGAACCACATTTTGCCACAACTTATCTTCGGAGTTCCCTTTGGCATCCTTCACGTTTCCCTTCACAGTTCAGGGTGGCGCGCCTTGTCATGGACAGACCGAGAGCCTGCAAACGAGCCACCCATCACTACAACGATTGCCACCACCAAGGCACCAACAAGATTCGTCCAAGAATTGAATTCCTGTCTCTCCCTTGGTGCATGCCGCACCGTGTCAGCCTGACCCTGCGCCTGGCGTGCCAAACGCAGGCAGGAGCAAAACGCAGCTCCACCTGGTGCGCAGTGCAGACAATCACATTGCACAAGCTGGTGCAACACAAGCAACATGGTCTCATCTGATTTCTCGGGTTCAGCGCGGACAGATGCGCCGCGTACGGGTTCAGCCTCGGCAAAATTGACAAAAATGACCCCTCGGGGGAAAGAACTCACAGAGTGACCCCTCGGGAAAAATATGACACCCGACTGACCCTTTTGTGTGGCGCCCGACACCTAGGCGCCACACTACAATGTGTGACGCCTAGCCGTTCGGCCCCACACCCCCCGACCACCTGGCAGAGAGGGCCCACCCCCAGGTCGTGTGACGCCTAAGCCTCAGGCGTCACACATTGTAATGTGTGGCGCCGAACGCTTAGGCGCCACACATTGAATTAAACAGACACGGGCCAGCCCCCCTCCCCACCCCCTCCCCATTCCCCTCCCTATTCCCCCCCCCCCCCAGCCCCCTCTCCCAGCCACGGGCCCCTCTTCAAATCCTTCTCCAAATCACCAAATCTGAAGGTTTGGACCGGGCATTTGGTGTCCAATCACTCCCTAAGGTAATCCCCACCCCTCCCCTCATTCTCATCCAAAGAAAAATCTTTTGTGGTCTTTTTTTTTACAAATTTGAGGAAACCCTAGTTTTTCATGAAATGTGGGATGTATATGATATTGTTCTATTTGTTTGTATGTTAGGATAAGGGGTATGATGGGGTTAGGATTAAGGTTGTTTGGATGTTTGCATTATGGTTGTTTTAGGGTTAGGCTAGGGTTAGGCTATGGTTAGGCTAGGGTCAGGGATGTTTGGTTGTGTTAGGGTTATGATGGGGTTAGGGTTATGGTTGTTTGGAAGTTAGGCTAGGGTTATTGTAGTTGTATGATTGCTTATAAAAAAAGTTCTATGTTTTGTTGTTTAGGGATGGGAAGAACATGTGTTTATGTTCATCACGTGGACAAGGATGCCTTTTGAAAAGGCAATATTGATCCGGACCCGGATGAGCTTGACATGGTGTTCGATTTGTGTTCTAGCTATGGTGAATTGTTGAAACAAGTCCGAAAGGATTTGAATTGGATGGACCCTAGTGATGTAGTTGAGTTTGATGGTAGGCATAATGTGGGATTCGGAATGCACATTCGTTGGAAGACCATGCGTGTCAACTCCGAGCAACGTTGACTTGCATACAAGGATACGGTGTCCGAATCACTAGACAAGGCTCTAGAGTTATTTGCCATCAAAACAAATGTTCCTAACTTGTTGGATTTGAACCGGGTTGCCTCTCCGATTGTTGAAGCTATTCCTGCACCCATCAACGAAGAGGCCAACATTGAACCTCTTTCTTGTGTCGATGAGGCCAACGAAGAGGTCAACATTGAACATGAACCATTGGTAGAGGCTAATGATGAGCACGATGATGATGAGAATGATGGTAATGTTCTTCATGACAACAATCTTGGTGATTTGGACAAATATAATTTGCAAGAGACAATGAACCATTCTAGGTGGTTGATGGAGGCGAAGGCATATTGTTTGGAGTTAGCCCACCTTCTCATCGGGACACACATGGGAAGAATATTATTTTGCCGGGGTCAAAGTACGAAACATTCTTTGAACTGAAGATGTCGTTGGATGAATATTCTGTTACGCATTATAGGCCACACAAAGTTGATCATTCAAACATGAAGCTGCGTTACACGGTTGCATGTGAGGATAGAGGGTGTCCTTGGATTGTCCGTGCAAGACCATGGAAAGGATACTTTCTAATGTACTCGCAAGAAACAGATGATCAGATTGCGGGAGAGAACAAGAAAAAGTACAAGTACCAGTTTCCACCAAAGGTTGACAAATGGATGGTATTTCAATCACGGAAGGCTAACTCCCAAACGGCTACCCTGTACAACAACGAGGATTGGACATACCAAGTGAATGAGCCGGAGGAACGACAAGCGATGGCCAGCAACACGGAAACAGGGCGTTCAAGGTATCTTTATCCTTGTGTGATTGCTCTTGTGGGAGGCCAAGGTTGCTTCATCTCGCATGCTCGCATTTGTACACGGCAGCTCGCAGTAGGAATATGGACGTCAACCATCCACTAAGGCTTAGGCGCCACACATGTGAAAACCTGCTGGAAGCTGAATTTTGACAGCAATACAACATTTTGACAGCATATATTTTGATAGAAATTTAAAACATATGTGCAACACCAACAAGTGCAAATCATTCACAACTCCTAATGGTTCACAAGCAAATGGTTGACAACACAAGCAAATTGTTCACAACACAAGTAAATGGTTCACAACTCCTAATGGTTCACAACACAAGTGCAACACCAAGTAAATGGTTCACAACTCCAAATGGTTCATAACAAAAGTAAAATGGTTCACAACACAAGTGCAACACCAACAAGTGCAAATGATTGAAAACTCCAAATGGCTCCGGTTCACATCTCGGCGCCTCGTCCCCTCTTAGAAACTAGCTTCTTTCTTCTCGAGACTACAAATTGCTCCGGGTCATCCGACTCATCGTCATCGTCATCCTCATCCTCATCGTCCATGCTTCTCATCCTTGACAAACAAGAGCCCCCGACGACCGGGTTCTTTCCTTTCGCATAATCATCCGGTGAGTACCGCCTAAATTCCTTCCTAGGCTTCAACATGTAAGCGGAGCGTTGGAAAGCCTTCAACGTCATCCCGTCCGCAACCTAATACATATGAAGGTTGAAAGTTGAAAGTTGAAGGTTGAAAGTGCACAATGTTTTATGGCTATGTCATACCTCAGGAGTGTCAACATCATCCTCTACAGTATTTCTTTGGTTATTAGCTGCCGAGGTAATGTCACCATCGTCCATACGAGCGTCCGAAGAAGCTGAATCGTCTAGAGTATTTCTTTGGGATGAACCGGATCTCGAAGGTGAAACATATTCAGGGTCACGACAACCTAAAATGTTGGATAGGCGCGGCAACTTCTTGCCCTGTTCCTGTTAGATTCAAATATAAATGACATATATAAGGTACCATATGTTGCATTCGTGGGCAAAATAATAATAATGACGCAACACCTTTATGAAAAGACGAAGTGCAGATTCTCCCTTTTTTCCTCCACGTGTCTTCTCTAGAATATCTTCGGACTCATCAGCTTGTTTCTTGACCTCTTTGCGCTATGATCACAAGACAATGACATGCAAGTGAATAGGTGTACTAGCATTCATACTTAACATAGGTGAGCACACTTACCACAATGTTCAGGACAGGGGCGAAGGAAGTTTGGTACCCTTCGCGAATTAACTTCTTGTAATCGCCATAGGCAAGTGCATCGTGCTCAGTGGGTTCTTCCAATATGTTCTCCTCGTAAGCTGGCGGACAAATCTCGACATGAGTACTCTCCTGAAACCATCTTAGGTAGTTGTTGAACGCAAGCAGACAATGCTGGCGGTGCTGGGTTCGTTGCGCACTCGAAGCTGTCTGCACACTTTGCTCGAACATAATGACATAGTTCTTATGATGCTTATGCCAATCCTTGATCTTTCGCTGCCTCCTCCTATCCAACCCGTGTTTAACAAAACCCATGAGTAGCTCGCTCAACACTAAAAACAAAACTCATGAGTACTTCTTTATTGTGCATGATTTTGTTACCTGTGAAGCTGTGTGTCCGTGTCCACCCACTCCGGCGGTTGTGGCTGAAACAACCCAAATTGATGCATCACACGATGCGGGAGATGAAACTCAACCGCCCAATTGCATATAAGGGGACAACGCATTAGCCAAAGATGTTTTTCCTGCAGGCATAGTGGATTGAGCTCGAACATGTGTGCATCACCAAAGTTTGGCCCGACACCATATGGCTGCCATTCCACCTACAACACAGCATAAAAGGCACAATTCATTTTACTCACAACATAAAAGCTGGAAGTCAACTCTGAAACCATCTTACCTGCTCGGGGGTAAGCGAATCCATCTCGTTGGTGTATTGCTTGTACAATAGGTTCACTTCGCTTGCCACCTCCGATACCAAGTCCCACTTGTAAGCCCATGTAGGAAGCCGTACAGGGTTGTCGTGGTCATCCCAGGTATTCCACTTTGAGCTTTTAGGGCGTCCAACAGGTAGGCGTTCCCAGCTCCATATTGAAAGTAGGAGCATACAACCACCAACTCCACCGTCCTTTGTGGTCCTGCGACAAGCATCGTCCAACTACAAGTAACAACAAACATGCATCAGTTTAGCAGAAAAAGATAACAGATAGTACTTACTATTAACAATTTATTACCCGCCGATACAAGTAAGCCAATGCGGCCGAGCCCCAACTGAACTTGTTGTCGAAAACAGTCAACGCCTTCAGCCACATCCATGGAGCATTCTTGCAGTGCCGTCACCAAAGATAGTCCTAGAGATGACGTACCACATGTACACGCGAGCATACCTCTGGATCACCTCGTCATCTGCGTCCTCAGGACAATGAGCAAAGTTCGCGGCAATCCAAGTGAAAGGAGCGCCGGCCGGGACTCTATCTTTCTTCTCTCCATCTTCTACCTCCGGCTCCTGCGGCGACATACCAATAAGGGCCTCCATTTGTTGCCGCCATCCCTCGGAATCAGTGCTCATACAAAGAGGCTTCCCCTCGATCGGAAGTGCGGTGATCATGGAAACATCTTGAAGAGTAAGTGTCATCTCTCCGGTCCGGAGGTGAAAACTATGTGTCTCCGGCCTCCAACGATCAATAATTGCTGTGACTGCCGCAGCGTTCAGATTGGGCATTGACCGACTCACAAGTTGAATGAATGGAAGGAGTCGTGTCATCTCGATGTATGGGGTGTACCGCTCATCGTACTGCATTACAGACGATGCCCCGTGAGACCGGATCTTCAAGGGCGTAAGCTCCTGCAAACAGATAGGAGTAAGTGATATCATTACATTTTCAAGTGCTTATTAAATACATGATTTTTTATCATATGAGCTACTTACCATTTTCTTCTCCGACATGAAATAGGCCCGGTGTTCAACGTCATAAACATCATTCACATGCCACACCATCCTACAAATCACAAAAAATACTCATATTCAAAAAATTACTCATCTACTAATCCAGTCATCTACATATTATTCAAATCCTAAGAACTCATATGAATCTACTCATATCCTAACTATTCAAATCCTTGCCCCCCGGGTCTTTTTTTTCAATTTTGCCTTCAAGCTGGGCCCTCAAAGGGATGGGGCGGGAAAGGAGTAGCTAGCCAGCTCGGTCTACTCCGGCCGGCCACGCACCGGGGTCGGTACGGCGGCGAGCAGCTCCGGTCAACTCAGCGGCCGCTTCCTTCCTTGTGATTGTGGACCATCACATCAGATCCGATCAGATCACCACGGCCCTCGCGCTTGCACAGCACAGTAGGCCTACCTACGCTTCTGCAGTTCTGCTCGCGTTGCAACAGTCTCCGCCGCTGCATCCGTAAAGTGTCTAGACTGAACCGTGACTCTACTACCTGCACCACGCTGCTAAATGCTCCTAGTACTAGGTTAATGAGCGAGTGATGCTGGTCAACGCATGACCGCCGGCAACGGCGCTGCCGCCATCTTTTCGAACTTCAACCACGCTCGGATTTTTCAAATTTTCACATAAATGGAATGTCAGGCAGCCACTGTTGAAGAGTTCTAGGTTTTTGGAAAATGGCTGGTACTTCGCGAGACGACTGGTGCAAGCATCAGCCAGTCCTGTGTTTGATCCTGTCGCGTCGAGCTGTGCGTCCATCACTCCTCGGAACTTTCAGCTGCCTGCACCGCCTACTGGCTACTGGTAATAAATCTGTAGTGGCAACAGAAAGGGCCCCGGGCTCCCCAATGAGGAGGAGGGGAGGACTCGCCAGAGGCTGGCAGAACTCACAGGCTTCATGGCCATGGCTTCTGTCCGCGTGCCACAAAAGTTAACCAGAGGGTCGTAGTAGGGCCGGCGCCCAGCAGTGCCATCGTTTGCAAGCCAATGGAGCGGCCATGGAGATGGAGACTGTGGGGCTGTTTGGTTTCCAGCCTAAGGTTGCCACACCTAACCTTAGTCATGTTACAATATCTTAGTCATGTGTTTGGTTCATTGTCACACTTGTATAGCTTCCCACACTTTTCTAGTTATATGATTCACATGTCATACACTCAATTTTTTATCAAATCTTATCACACTTGTAGTGTTCATTTTATTAGCCACATTTTTTTATAACAGCCACACTTTGCTTAAGGTTAGTTATAGTAAAGTTAGTCATGAATCAAACAAACCCTGTGTGCTGTGCATCCAGCTGGGCGTGAGAAGGTGGTGCCGTAGTAGTGGGAGTGGGAGCAGCTGTTGCGCGGTTCCTGTTGACTGACGAGAGATTTGGGGGCCTCCACCTCCATAACCTGCGTTGGTGTGCGTGCTAGGAGCATCCCTACTGAATCCTTTAAAATCTCGTACCCTAAAAATCAGTTTACAGGATATCACAAAATGTATTCTCACGCCTTTTACGTTATCATTTTTGTTTCATTAGAATAGATCCCGTATAAACCCAATAACCGGCCACCCCCCATCTTTCCCTCTCCGTATTCGCGTATCTCATATCCGATACCCTATATGCATACCACATATGTAACGCCATGATCTACTTTACGTGATCAAATGACGGACAATAAAATCGACGGCAAACACACAACCAAGTGCATATAAAAAAACTTTATATGGTCCAAAATATCATCGAAGTTTGTCGACGGATAAGTTCTTAAACTTCAACAACGAAAAACGATGTAAATATAGAAGGACGAGCGGGATCACCACTTCTACGTCGGGCCTTTGCCCTTTCGGTAGCCGGCGCGGTTGTATGCGTCCGCGGTTGCTGGAGGATCTTGGTCGTCGTCGGCGAAGGCGGAGTTGTGGTCGTCGTTGTGGTCGGACAAAGAATCACAGAGGACAATGAACCTTTTCATCTCAGGGATGCCCTTATCCTCATGTTGCTTCAACTTGGCCACTCGAGTAGCCTCATGCGTAGCCTCCTTCACCTCACGTTCTAACTGCTCAATAGCAAGCGGAGCGCCTTTGCATTCTTTGTCCGTCTTCGCCGTCGTGAGCGCCTTTGCGTTTTTCTCCGTCCCCATCGTCATGTGAGACCGAGGGCAGACCCATGCGAGGAGCCGCTCGTCCTTGTCGGGCTCCACCTGGATCCACCGATGACAGCGCATGAACTAGTCCTTCGTGTCCCTCTCCTTTAGCCGCTACCTCTCGTGGCGGGAGGCGCGTACCTCTGGTTTCAATGTGCGCGTGCGGGCCGGTAGGGGAAGGCGACGCTGCAGAGGCGAAACGAACAACGATGTCCGGGCGAAGCTGCGTGTGGGCCACACGATCCAGATCTGTCATCCGCCCTACGCTGACGCGGGAGATGCGATGACTCTGCAGATCTAGAATTGCCCATGCGTCCACTTTGATCGCTCCAAGGCAATGCGAAGTGCCAACTTCTCGTCGTAGTCGAGCTCGGAGCTGGAGCGGCTGTCACAGCTCGACATTGAGCCGGATTGGATCAAAATCCGACATGGAAAAGAAGAGGACAAAGTATCATAGGTAGTATCATACGGACTGGGATCAGGTGATTTGCCTTCAGGCAGTCACCCTGTAACATGCGGTCACTTATCCAGCGTTGCTTCTTCATCCAACGGACATTAGACATCAAAGTGAGAAAAACAAACGCTTACCAGTTTCGCATCGAGACGCACGGCGGACAACAGTCTGGAACTGGAAATACTACTTCATCTGTTTCTAAACAGTCCAGAAGAGTATTTTTATACTCCCTCCGTCTTGGTGCATTAGGCATCTTATGAAAATCAAATCTATACCTAATAATAAAGAGGCTATTGCTTCTGTCGAAAAACCCACCGCGGCATTTTTATAAAAAAGCCCCTGTAATTTTTGTTATTCAACCCGCGCTCCATCATTTATCTGCAACGCAAAAGGAAAAAACGATACGCTGCAAAAATTATACCCGTACGCATCGCCTCCTCCCGTCGACCCTGGGCCACCCTGGCCCGTGCCCAGGCCGCCGCCACACCACTCGCCGCCGCGGCCGACGTCAACCGCCACCGCTGCCGATCTCAACTCACCCGCCTCCGCGTCCGTACCTCTCCCCGCTCACTGCCCCCGTTGCGGCGCTCGAGCACATCGCGTCGACCCTGGTCCACCCTGGCCTGTGCCCAGGCCGCCGCCACATCACTCGCCTCCGCGGCCGACCTCAACCACCACTGTTGTCGATCTCAAACCACTCGCCTCCGCGGCCGTACCTCTGTCCGCTTGCTGCCCCCATTTCGGCGCTCGAGCACAGCTTCTGGATCAAATCAACGCGACAACTACAGTGATTGGGAATGATGCGTCTCCTCGTTGCAGAATGTCTCTTATGTTTTTATTATGGACTATATACATATGTATATAAATATATTTTACAATGTAGATTCAGCAATTTTGTTCTGGATGTAGTCCGTATAGATTTATTTATTTTGCTTCATATGTAGTTCATAATGAAATCTCTACTGTTCACGTGTGTGTGTTTTGATAACACGAATACACACAAATCATGGTCTAGCGATGTAAACTATTTACATCGATGCGGACACAGAACACGCGCGGGACACAAAGTGTAAGACTTATATTCAGGAACGGAGAAAGTAATTGATAGCGAAATCTCTAAAAAGAATACTCCGTTCTGGACTGTCTAGAAACAAATGGAGTAGTATTTTCTGTTATAGGCCGTTATCCGCCCGTGCGTCTCCATGCGAAACAGCTAATTGTTTGTTTTTCTCACTTTGATGTCTGATGTCCATTGGATGAAAAAGCAACGTTGGTAAGTGACCGCATGTTACGGGGTGACTGTCTGAAGGCAAGTCACCTGATCCCAGTCCGTATCATACATACCAACTAGACAACTTTGATGAGGTGTCGTAGAGTTAAATGAATAAATGAATGGTTGAGTATCATATTATGATAACATATCATATGAAATGATATGTTGTTTTGTGTCATGCATGGTAATAAATGATTTACCTTATGATAATAACATATGATTTTATGCACTACGGATGTAGTATCATATACTAGTATCATATGCATGATAATAGTATATGAAACTCGTCACTACAACCCGCCTTAGAGTTAGGTGAGACCCAATTTTTTTACTTTTTTTCTCTATCTTCACTATACCAAATGATTAAAAAAAAGTACATAAGCAATCTAACTCTGTCATCCAAACACCTCTTTGATTAAGGTTAATCAAGCAAATACAATAAAGCTCAGTCAGCTGGCTATAAGGAATAAACTAATATATTTTTGTTTAGTTAGAGGAAAGAGAAGAGGAGAGAGAAGGTAAGCGGACTCTTAGAACATCTCCAACAGTCCGTACGTTCAATCGTTGGTATAAGTGTCCACATCATCAACCAACAACACATCATACAAGCTCTTCAATAGAGTATATGTTAACCGTATGTAAAATAACTAAGTGGGTCTATTAAATGTTGAAGAAATAACAATGTTTGTCTCGGAGCTTGTGCATGAACCGTTGCTTCAAGTTCATACGGTTTCTTTCTCTCTCTTCTTTTATTATATGTCATGTCATCAAAAATCATCTATGTGACAATTTACCAACGATGATCATATGATCATTGGAGATGCCCTTAGATAAGAGTCAGCTCTAGCACGTGCTCCTAGGCATTTTGTGAGTATGAAAAGATGACCATATAATAAAGAAGTAGTATATTTTTACAATAAACTATTATACATGTTGATTATAAAATGAGCTATAGATGACATGAAAATGACTTATAACCACTATACTATTGTACTTGTTCCTAGAGTATACAAACAAACCAAAAAAATTGCAGTGATACATGCACCGATGCACGGGCACCCACGCCGCCTGCAAACCAACACAGCCCGGGCCCGGCATTGTTTTTCCTCGAGTTTTATAGTAAGCGCCATTTACCGATGCCTGCTCTGCGCCGCGCACATCCGCCGCGTTTGTCAGGTCATCAGGTGCCATTCATTCAAATCCAACAAAGTTGACTCCACGTCTTCACACAGTAGATCGTACTCCCTCCTTTCCTAAATATAACACACTGAACTACGTACGGATATACATAAACATATTTTAAAATATAGATTCACTCATTTTACTCCATATATAGTCTTTTAATAGAATTTTTAAAAAGTCTTCTATTTTGAAACGAAGGGAGTAGTAGTGTTCCAGTGTTATCGGCGGTGGCAGTAGTAGTGATACGACTGAGAGAATGGCTTACCGGTCTACTATCGCTTAGTCATACATGTATAGTTGGTTTCGTTCCTTTAAGAGCCTGTTTGAGACTCTCCTTTCCTTAAAAATCAGCTATGCTTTAAGAAAGACAAATCAAACGGAATAACTTCATGATATGTTGCTTCCTAAAAGAATAAAATCTAAGATACAACTTCAAAGTTTTTATGAAGCTCTTGAGCGGGTGCTCAGAAAAACTCTAGAAGCTGGAGTTGGATGAAATTACCCACCACTGCCACTAATAAGTGGATACCCATTCATTTATTTCCCCTGAACCAACCAAATAGATTCTTTCCAACTTCCGCAAAAAAAAAAAACTTTCCACCAAATTTTCTGTTCTTGAAGCTGGAGCTAGATGGAAGTCAAATATTCTTTTGACAGTGCTATAGCTTCTGTATAAAACTGCTCCAAAGTGAATTTGATATGGTGAGACTGATTTTGATGAATTAAAGCAGTTCCAAACAGGCCCTGACTGTGCGAGGTTTCAAGACTGAATAATTGAACACTGATGCACCGTAAACTAAAGCGAAAAATGACATATGAGCATCGGCACATTAGCGGACGGTTTTTTTAAGTTCAAAAGAGCCCATTTTTGCAGCTTGAAAATTTTCAACTTTTTGTGTGCATGCACGTGTAGACGGGCCGATTTTTCAGCAATATATGTGCTCGCATGTAAAAGATACAAAAAGGATTTAATACGTGCAAATTAGGGGCTTGTTTTTTGTTGTTTTTGGGCCAAAATTTTGCCTTCTTTGCAACGGAGTATTACTGAACGAACTTTTAAAGGAACTTAGACCACATACATGCGTATTCATGTAAAAGAACATCAAAACTTTTGGAAAGACACTTGACTTTCTTTTTGCACTAGTATATAAATTTTTGTTAATAAAAGGGCACCACTGATTTATTTGTTTTGCCCTGAAGTCAACGGGGTTTTTCTTTCATGGAATATTTTTTACGAATACAATGGAAGGTTAAGTTTATTCCGAAAATATTTTCAGATCTTTTTGACTTTTATTTAACTACTATATATTTCACTTTCAAAAATATTTCAAGCAAAACTACAATCCAAGATAGAATATTTCAAGTTTGAATTCAACTTAGTCAGACACATGCTCTAATTGTCCGTATGAAACACCCAAATATGCGCAACCAGGTCATTATGGAACTGCTCATGAGTTCCTTTATTGTGAATCTGACCATGCATTTGAAGAAAATTCTCAAATGTCACCGGATCATACACGATGGCCACGGGGGTGACCGCGCTGTGATTCCTCGGCACGCCCTTGTGGCCTCACTTGCCTTATTCTCTCATCTATAAATTTACAAATATTTCAAAAACCCTAAATATCATACATATACATTTTTTACGCCACCGTAAGTCTCTCTTCCACGGTGACCTCACCTCGAGCTCTGTTTCGGCACCCTACCGGAGGAGGGATCGATCATGGAGGACCTCTTCATCAATCTTAATGCCCTCGTGATGATGTGTTTGTAGTTCACCACAGACCTACGGGTTCGTAGTTAGTCTTTCTCTCTCTCTCAAAATCTCTCTCTCTCTCTCTCTCTCTCTCTCTCTCTCTCTCTCTCTCTCTCTCTCGATCTTTAATACAATGATCATCGCGTCATTGCTTTGACCTTGTTGGGTAACGTAGCAAAAATTCAAAATTTTCCTACGCCATACATAGATCTTCCTATGGAGAAACCAACAACGAGAGAGTGGTGAGAGCATCTTCGTACCTTTGAAGATCGCTAAGCGGAAGCGTTGCTAGAACGCGGTTGATGGAGTCGTACTCGCTGCGATTGAGATTCCAGTGTGATTCCGATCTAGTGTCGAACCACGGCACCTCCGCGTTCAACACACGTGCAGCCCGGTGACGTCTCCCGCACCTTGAACCAGTAAGGAGGAGGGAGAGGTTGAGGAAGAGCTCCGGCAGCACGACGGCGTGGTGGCGGTGGAGCTACGAGGTCTCCCGACAAGGCTTCGCCAAGCACCGTGGGAGAGGAGGGAGAGGAGAAGCAGGGCTGCGTCGAGAGAGAAAGAATTGCGTGTCTCCAAAGGCCAAAACCTCCACTATATATAGGGGGAAGGGGAGGGGGCGCACCCTTTAGGGTTCCCACCCCCAAAGGGTGTGGCAACCCTAGATGGGAGGGGCTGGCCGGCGGCCAGGGGAGGAGAGGGGGTGGCGCACCCCTAGGTGGGCCTTAGGCCCACCAACGCCTAGGGTTTCCCCTCCTTCCCCTCTTGTGCGCCTTGGGCTGGGTGTGGGGGGCGCACCAGCCCACCTAGGGGCTGGTTCCCTCTCACACTTGGCCCATGTAGCCTCCCGAGGCTGGTGGCCCCTCCCGGTGGGCCCCGGAACCCTTCCGGTGGTCCCGACACGTTGCCGGTGGTGCTCGAAACATTTCCGTCGTCCAAACCCATCCATCCTATGTATCAATCTTTACCACCGGACTATTCTGGAGCTCCTCGTGACGTCCGGGATCTCATTCAGGACTCCGCACAACCTTCGGTACCTCGTACAACAATTCCCTATAAGCCTAGCATCATCGAACCTTATTGTGATCTATTTATTCAAACATGTATTACTCCTTCCTGTTAATACAATTATAGCATGAACAATAGACGATTATCATGAACAGGGAAATATGACAATAACCATTTTATTATTGCATCTAGGGCATATTTCCAACAGACCTATCTGATGTAATTCTTTTGTATGGTGTGTTTGTTGAGATCTTATTAATAAAGGATTATGTTCAGATTATTCAGGAATAATATTTGAGTCTTCTCTGAGTTTCATGATTCTTATTTGCATAATCATCATAGCTTTGTAAATCTATCCGATCTATTGAATTGCTTTGCCCGAGTAGTTTGATATTTCTTTAGTGGTAGGTGTGCGTTATAGTGGGTTAAACCTGGCGAGTTTCTATAACCCAGTGACAGAAGAGGACAAGGTGCGCCTGTGTGTTGATGCCACTAAGGAAAAAAACGATGTGTTTTATTTATATTCAAGCAGTACTTTGTTTTACTTAATACTCTACATGCATGCTATATAGGGTTCGATGTGTGGAGTAACAGTAGTAGGTGCAGGAGGTGTCCACCTATGTGCTTATGGACGTGGTGCCTATATATACATGATCGTTGCCGTGAAAATCGCATAAATATTCATTGTTCTATCAATTGCCCATTAATAAGTTGTTTACTCACCATATGTTGTTTACATGAGAGATGCAATAAGGGAACACTATGACCCTAAGGTCTATTCACTTATATGTTTACAAAACTTATCCTTACCTTGCTGCCTTTATTTGACTTTTATTTTATTTTACAATTTACAATTATACCCCCAAAAAAGTCCTATTTTTTTCTTTTTGAAAGACACTTGACTTTCTTTTTGCACTAGTATATAAAATTTTGCTAGTAAAAACAACCATTGACTTATTTTTTGCCCTAAAGTCAATGGGGTTGTTCTTTCGTGGAATATATTTTACCAGTACACTCGAAGGATAAGTTTGTTTCAAAAAAATCAGATATTTTTTACTTTTATTTAACTACGAGTTTTTTTAGCTTCAAAAAATATTTCAAGCAAAAACTACAATCCAAAATAGAATATTTCAAGTTTGAATTCAACTTAGTCGGACACATGCTCTAATTGTCCACATGAAACACCCAAATATGCTCAATGAGATCAATATGGAACTACTCATGAGTTCTTTGATTGCAAATCTGATCATGCATTTGAAGAAAATTCTCAAATATCACTGTATTCTACTTTGGTAGCTCGATATCGAGGATCACCCACATTTTGAAAATTTAAATCATGGCAAACTTCCGCACCCTCATCCTTCATAGTCATTTTGTTTATGATCACGTAAAGCTACCATTACCTCCCACAATGTCTCTAGATCCTATGGCTTAGAAAATCTGTGAACAACTGCAAAACGAGCTCGAGCACTCCAAATGCCCCCCATGAAGGATAGATATCATAAAAAATATAGTATCACATGTTGTAGTCATGACTATATTGATGTTATAGTTGCACTCATGAGCTTCACCCGCACACAACCTTACAAATAATTGACACAGTTGTGACACGTGGATGTCATTGTGAGACATATGCATGCCAAACAAAGGGTGCAAAATGTGAAGGTCTTGTGATGCAACCGCTTAAAGAATGATAGTGGGCCTTTTGCAATGGCCTTGGATTGACTATATTGAGCATATGTACAATTCTGATTTCACTGCATGCAATCTATGGATCCGAGCATACTTGAAAACCCTCATGCTTCTCGAGTTGACTTGAGCATCATTGTAGTCGTGCACTTATGTTAACGATAGAACCCAAAGGTTTCAATTGCACCTTTGTTTCGGAATGAAGTAATTATCATAAGCCCGGACATCATGGTAGTTGCGGTCGAACAGTTGTAGCTGCATGTGAATTTAACAATGCAAATAGGGCTCCAATAACGCACCGGGGGCAAAGTAGTCGTCGACCAACATCATATGCCCCATCTGCCCTATTCTAATTCAACACTCAATGCCCCTTTATTGACCCCATGTAGTTGAGAACGCATTCCTTCGCACACACCACGCCCGCAAGAACCGCCTTCATCATCATTATTTCATCCTCATATTCCTCCTTATCATCTCACAAAAACGCCTCTATGAACTCGTTGTGGAAGTACCCCTCGCGTGAATCCATTGTCTTTGCTTCAAATTAAACAACGAGAACATTATTTTTCTGGCAAGGGGATTTTTCCGAACAATAGCCGAGCATGGTGTTCTCCATGGACGAATTCAGGCAGGTAGTGGAGGATACCCGGGTTGTGGCCGGATCCGGGGTGGGACAACGACATTGCCAAGGCAGTAAGGCACATGGTCGAGCAATGTTGGTTTCGTAAGGCCTGGGCGACGACCGGGGTAATGAAAAGTACACGAGGGAGGGTACAACAAGTCCTAAGCGATGACCATGGTCATACAAAGCACACAGGGGAGGGACACAATTAACAAAAAAGGGTTTCCCCCCGCTTTATATTATAAATCAACCACCACAACATCAAAGAACAGAACCAAGTTCCGAAGGAGAACAAACAAGCAAACAAAAACGACAAAGATACAAGATACCAAAAGAGCCACTAACAACCTTCGAATGTCCAAGCGCTGGTTTGAACATCGAGGCTCTCGGCGAACAAGATCATGTAGACGAAATGACAAGGACAAGGGAGCAGCCCGTAGTCAGAGGAACACCATGCTCCATCACCTCCATTAGGCCAACAATAATTGGATCACCATCCGTCTCTGCCCTTGAAGAAGGAACTCCTACCTTCCCGTCCTAGATCGGAGGACTCCACGCTGTCGGCAAGCAGAGCCACTCACCCCCAACTGGAAGAACAAGAACAATGGTTTGCCGAGGAGAGAATGAGGCACATGTACCCCACCGTGCAAGAAACACCCCAAATTGCGACACAATCGTCGGCAAGGAGCGCATCATCCGCAAGTAGCCAACCTGGAGCCCACTAAAGATATTCGGTAGTCCACCGCCATCACCACATCCCCGGCTATCATGTCGCATTCCCAAGGTGGCGCCTTCAAGTAGATCAACGAAGCCGAAGCACCGTCGCCACCCAATCCGAGGATTTAGGGTTTTCACCCGGGACATGAAGGAAAAGTGCAATGGTGGATCTCGATACCGCCTTTAGGAAATAGAGCGACGCCCACGGTGATGCGGGCATCGTGGTCGCAGAGACGACCAAGGGATTCCTCCAATCCTTAGCCAACGTGCCCCCACCCTCACCTAGCCATGAGATCTGGCGTGCTAGAGGGCGTCAGTAGCATGGGCTGGCGAGGCAAGAAGGGGCGCGAGGGGGGCACTGTCATCCAGATCCGCTATGAAGACCGGGGGAAGGGTCCCAAGAGGAAGCTTCGTGCCAACCGCCGACCCGCCGCTCGCGCGGCCAGGCCGATGCGCTTATGCATCCACTCATGCCACTGCTACCTCAAAAACATCCCCGGCAACGGCACCAGAAATACTTCTGATGTTTTGCTGTGTATCCCTTGCAACGGTGCCAGAAATAGTTGTGTCGACGGCACCAGGAATCCTTCAGCTACGGCTACGCCTTAAGGGACTTCCTAGGAAAGTATGCAAAGGATTTCCCCCGTGGACTTGGAGCCTTGCGTTGGTGTTCCCTCGAAGCGGAAAGGATGATGTAGCACAGCGACGGTAAGTATTTCCCTTAGTTTGAGAACCAATGTATCAATCCGGCGGAAGAGTATCTCAAGATCCTGCACAAACACAAAAGCTTGCACCCAATGCTATGAAGGGGTTGTCAATCCCTTATAGATTGTTTGCCAAGTGAGAACTGAAAGCAACAAAGTAACAAAGCAAAGTAAAAGCGGAGAAGTAAATGATGGATGTGAATAGACCCGGGGGCTGTAGTGTTTATGTTGGGGAACGTCGCATGGGAAACAAAAAATTTCCTACGCGCACGAAGACCTATCATGGTGATGTCCATCTACGAGAGGGGATGAGTGATCTACGTACCCTTGTAGATCGTACATCAGAAGCGTTAGTGAACGCGGTTGATGTAGTGGAACGTCCTCACGTCCCTCGATCCGCCCCGCGAACAATCCCGCGATCAGTCCCACGATCTAGTACCGAACGGACGGCACCTCCGCGTTCAGCACACGTACAACTCGACGATGATCTCGGCCTTCTTGATCCAGCAAGAGAGACGGAGAGGTAGAAGAGTTCTCCGGCAGCGTGACGGCGCTCCGGAGGTTGGTGATGACCTTGTCTCAGCAGGGCTCCGCCCGAGCTCCGCAGAAACGCGATCTAGAGGAAAAACCGTGGAGGTATGTGGTCGGGCTGCCGTGGAAAAGTCGTCTCAAATCAGCTCTAAAACCTCCGTATATATAGGTGGGAGGGAGGGGACCTTGCCTTGGGGCTCAAGGAGCCCCAAGGGGGTCGGCCGAGTCCAAGGGGGGAGGACTCCCCCCCCAAACCGAGTTGGACTTGGTTTGGTGGGAGGGAGTCCCCCTTCCTTCCCACCTCCTCCTTTTTTCTTTTCTTTTCTCCTTGATTTTCTTCTCTAGGCGCATAGGGGCCTATTGGGCTGTCCCACCAGCCCACTAAGGGCTGGTGTGCCACCCTCAAGGCCTATGGGCTTCCCCGGGGTGGGTTGCCCCCCCCCCCCCCCCGGTGAACTCCCGGAACCCATTTGTCATTCCCCGTACATTCCCGGTAACTCCGAAAACCTTCCGGTAATCAAATGAGGTCATCCTATATATCAATCTTCGTTTCCGGACTATTCCGGAAACCCTCGTGACGTCCGTGATCTCATCCGGGACTCCGAACAACATTCGGTAACCAACCATATAACTCAAATACGCATAAAACAACGTCGAACCATAAGTGTGCAGACCCTGCGGGTTCGAGAACTATGTAGACATGACCCGAGAGACTCCTCGGTCAATATCCAATAGCGGGACCTGGATGCCCATATTGGATCCTACATATTCTACGAAGATCTTATCGTTTGAACCTCAGTGCCAAGGATTCATATAATCCCGTATGTCATTCCCTTTGTCCTTCGATATGTTACTTGCCCGAGATTCGATCGTCAGTATCCGCATACCTATTTCAATCTCGTTTACCGGCAAGTCTCTTTACTCGTTACGTAATACAAGATCCCGCAACTTACACTAAGTTACATTGCTTGCAAGGCTTGTGTGTGATGTTTTATTACCGAGTGGGCCCCGAGATACCTCTCCGTTCACACGGAGTGACAAATCCCAGTCTTGATCCATACTAACTCAACTAACACCTTCGGAGATACCTGTAGAGCATCTTTATAGTCACCCAGTTACGTTGCGACGTTTGATACACACAAAGCATTCCTCCGGTGTCAGTGAGTTATATGATCTCATGGTCATAGGAATAAATATTTGACACGCAGAAAACAATAGCAACAAAATGACACGATCAACATGCTACGTCTATTAGTTTGGGTCTAGTCCATCACGTGATTCTCCTAATGACGTGATCCAGTTATCAAGCAACAACACCTTGTTCATAATCAGAAGACACTGACTATCTTTGATCATCTGGCTAGCCAACTAGAGGCTTGCTAGGGACGGTGTTTTGTCTATGTATCCACACATGTAAATGAGTCTTCATTCAATACAATTATAGCATAGATAATAAACGATTATCTTGATACAGGAATTATAATAATAACTATATTTATTATTGCCTCTAGGGCATAATTCCAAAAGTCTCCCACTTGCACTAGAGTCAATAATCTAGCCCTCACATCACCATGTGAATTACATTGTAATAAATCTAACACCCATACAGTTCTGGTGTTGATCATGTTTTGGTCGTGGAAGAGGTTTAGTCAGCGGGTCTGCTACATTCAGATCCGTGTGCACTTTGCATATATTCACGTCCTCTCCCTCGACGTAGTCGCGGATGAGGTTGAAGCGTCGTTTGATGTGTCTGGTCTTCTTGTAAAACCGTGGTTCCTTTGCTAAGGCAATGGCACCAGTGTTGTCACAGAACAAGGTTATTGGATTCAGTGCGCTTGTCACCACTCCAAGATCCGTCATGAACTGCTTCATCCAGACACCCTCCTTAGCTGCCTCCGAGGCAGCCATGTACTACGCTTCACATGTAGAATCTGCTACGACGCTTTGCTTGGAACTGCACCCTCATTAAGAACAAATACGTATCCGGTTTGCGACTTAGAGTCGTCCGGATCTGTGTCAAAACTTGCATCGACGTAACCTTTTACCGCGAGTTCTTTGTCACCTCCATACACGAGAAACATCTCCTTAGTCCTTTTCAGGTACTTCAGGATATTCTTGACTGCTGTCCAGTGATCCACTCCTGGATTACTCTCGAACCTACCTGCCATACTTATGGCCAGGCTAACATCCGGTCTAGTGCACAGCATCGCATACATGATAGAACCTATGGCTGAAGCATAGGGGACGAAGCGCATATGCTCTCTATCTTCATCAGTTGCTGGGCACTGAGTCTTACTCAATCTCGTACCTTGTAGAACTGGCAAGAACCCTTTCTTGGACTGTTCCATTTTGAACCTCTTCAAAACTTTATCAAGGTATGTGCTTTGTGAAAGTCCTATCTGGCGTTTTGATCTATCCCTATAGATCTTAATGCCTAGAATGTAAGCAGCTTCTCCTAGGTCCTTCATAGAGAAACTTTTATTCAAGTAATCCTTTATGCTCTCTAAAAACTCTACGTTGTTTCCAATCAGTAATATGTCATCCACATATAATATTAGAAACGCCACAGAGCTCCCACTCACTTTCTTGTAAATACAGGATTCTCCAACCACTTGTACAAACCCAAATGCTTTGATCACCTCATCAAAGCGTTTGTTCCAACTCCAGATGCTTGCACCAGTCCATAAATGGATCGCTGGAGCTTGCACACCTTGTTAGCATTCTTAGGATCGACAAAACCTTCGGGTTGTATCATATACAACTCTTCCTTAAGGAAACCGTTAAGAAACACCGTTTTGACATCCATCTGCCAGATTTCATAATCGAAAAATGCAGCTATTGCTAACATGATTCTGACGGACTTAAGCATCGCTACGGGTGAGAATGTCTCATCGTAGTCAATTCCTTGAACTTGTGAAAAAACCCTTTGCCACAAGTCGAGCTTTATAAACGGTCACATTGCCGTCAGCGTCCGTCTTCCTCTTAAAGATCCATTTGTTCTGAATAGCCTTGCGGCCCTCAGGTAGTACCTCCAAAGTCCACACTTTGTTCTCATACATGGATCCTATCTCGGACTTCATGGCATCTAGCCATTTGTTGGAATCTGGGCCCACCATTGCTTCTTCATAATTCGCAGGTTCATTGTTGTCTAACAACATGATTGATAAGACGGGATTACCGTACCACTCTGGAGCAGCACGTGGTCTCGTCGACCTGCGTGGTTCGACAGAAACTTGAACTGGAGTTTCATGATCATCATCATTAACTTCCTCCTCAACCGGCGTCGCAATGACAGAGGTTTCCCCTTGCCCTGCGCCACCATCCAAAGGGATGAGAGGTTCGACAACCTCGTCAAGTTCTATCTTCCTCCCACTCAATTCTCTCGAGAGAAACTCCTTCTCGAGAAAAGCTCCGTTTTTAGCAACAAACACTTTGCCCTCGGATTTAAGATAGAAGGTGTACCCAACTGTCTCTTTTGGGTAACCTATGAAGACGCACTTCTCCGCTTTGGGTTTCAGCTTTTCAGGCTGAAGCTTTTTGACATAAGCAGCACATCCCCAAACTTTAAGAAACGACAACTTTGGCCTCTTGCCATACCACAGTTCGTATGGTGTCGTCTCAACGGATTTTGATGGTGCCCTGTTTAAAGTGAATGCAGCTGTTTCTAATGCATAGCCCCAAAATGATAACGGCAAATCAGTAAGAGACATCATAGATCGCACCATCCCTAATAGAGTACGATTACGACGTTCGGACACACCATTACGCTGTGGTGTTCCAGGCGGTGTTAACTGTGAAACAATTCCACATTGTTTTAAGTGAGCACCAAACTCGAAACTCAGATATTCACCCCCACGATCAGACCGTAGGAACTTGATCTTCTTGTTGTGATGATTTTCCACTTCACTCTGAAATTGCTTGAACATTTCAAATGTTTCAGACTTGTGCTTCATCAAGTAGACATAACCATATCTACTTAAATCGTCAGTGAAGGTGAGAAAATAACGATATCCGCCGCGTGCCTCCACGCTCATCGGACCACACACATCGGTATGTATGATTTCCAACAAGTCACTTGCACGCTCCATTGTTCCTGAGAACGGAGTCTTAGTCATATTGCCCATGAGGCATGGTTCGCACGTGTCAAGTGAATCAAAGTCAAGTGACTCCAAAAGTCCATCAGCATGGAGTTTCTTCATGCGCTTTACACCAATATGACCTAAGCGGCAGTGCCACAAAAATATGGCGCTATCATTGTTAACTCTAACTCTTTTGGTCTCAATGTTATGTATATGCGTATCGTTATCAAGATTCAATATGAACAATCCTCTCACATTCGGTGCATGACCATAAAAGATGTTACTCATAGAAATAGAACAACCATTATTCTCTGACTTAAAAGAGTAACCGTCTCGCAATAAACAAGATCCAGATATAATGTTCATGCTCAACGCAGGCACTAAATAACAATGATTTAAGTTCATCACTAATCCTGACGGTAACTGAAGTGACACTGTGCCAACGGCGATTGCATCAACCTTGGAACCATTTCCTACGCGCATCGTCACTTCATCTTTCGCCAGCCTTCGCCTATTCCGCAGTTCCTGTTTCGAGGTGCAAATATGAGCAACAGAACCGGTATCGAATACCCAGGCACTACTACGAGAGCCGGTTAAGTACACATCAATAACATGTATATCAAATATACCTGATTTTTCTTTGCCCGCCTTCTTATCTGCCAGATACTTGGGGCAATTGCGCTTCCAGTGACCCATACCCTTGCAATAGTAACACTCCGTTTCCGGCTTAGGTCCAGCTTTGGGTTTCTTCGTCGGATTGGCAACAGGCTTGCCGCTCTTCTTCGAATTGCCCTTCTTACCTTTGCCGTTTCTCTTGAAACTAGTGATCTTATTCACCATCAACACTTGATGCTCTTTACAGAGTTCAGACTCTGCGACTTTCAGCATCGCAAACAACTCGCCGGGAGACTTGTTCGTCCCTTGCATGTTGTAGTTCAACACAAAGCCTTTATAGCTTGGCGGCAGTGATTGAAGGATTCTGTCAGTGATAGCTTCTTGCGGGAGTTCAATCCCCAGCTCAGCTAGACGGTTTGAGTACCCAGACATTTTGAGCACATGTTCACTGACAGATGAGTTTTCCTCCATCTTGCAAGCATAGAATTTATCGGAGGTCTCATACCTCTCGATCCGGGCGTTCTTCTGAAAGATAAACTCCAACTCCTGGAACATCTCAAATGCTCCATAACGCTCAAAGCGACGTTGAAGTCCCGGTTCTAAGCCATACAAGACTGCACATTGAACTATTGAGTAGTCCTCCTTACGTGCTAACAAGCGTTCTTAACATCCTGATCAGCCGTAGCGGGTGGTTCATCTCCTAACGCAGCATTAAGGACATAATCCTTCTTCCCAGCTTGTAAGATTAGCTTAAGATTACGAGCCCAGTCTACAAAGTTGCTTCCATCATCTTTCAACTTAGCTTTCTCTAGGAACGTATTAAAATTCAGGATGACTGTCGCGTGAGCCATGATCTACAACACAAATATATTCAAAGTGGACTTAGACTATGTTCAAGATAATTAGAGTTTAACTTAATCAAATTATTCGCTAAACTCCCACTCAAAAAGTACATCTCTCTAGTCATTTGAGTGGTTCATGATCCACTTACACTAGCTCAAGTCCGATCATCACGTGAGTTGAGTATAGTTTCAGTGGTAAGCATCCCTATGCTAATCATATCATCTATATGATTCATGATCGACCTTTCGGTCTCATGTGTTCCGAGGCCATGTCTGCACATGCTAGGCTCGTCAAGCTTAACCCGAGTGTTCCGCGTGCGCAACTGTTTTGCACCCGTTGTATGTGAACGTTGAGTCTATCACACCCGATTATCACGTGGTGTCTCGAAACGACGAACTGTAGCAACGGTGCACCGTCGGGGAGAACACAATTTCGTCTTGAAATTTTAGTGAGAGATCACCTCATAAGGCTACCGTCGTTCTAAGCAAAATAAGGTGCATAAAAAGGATTAACATCACATGCAATTCATAAGTGACATGATATGGCCATCATCACGTGCTTCTTGATCTCCATCACCAAAGCACCGGCACGATCTTCTTGTCACCGTCGCCACACCATGATCTCCATCAACGTGTTGCCATCGGGGTTGTCGTGCTACTCATGCTATTACTACTAAAGCTACATCCTAGCAAAAAATAGTAAACGCATCTGCAAGCACACACGTTAGTATAAAGACAACCATATGGCTCCTGCCGGTTGCCGTACCATCGACGTGCAAGTCGATATTTCTATTACAACATGATCATCTCATACATCCAATATATCACATCACATCATTGGCCATATCACATCACAAGCATACCCTGCAAAAACAAGTTAGACGTCCTCTAATTTTGTTGTTGCATGTTTTACGTGGTGACCATGGGTATCTAGTAGGATCGCATCTTACTTACGCAAACACCACAACGGAGATATATGAGTTGCTATTTAACCTCATCCAAGGACCTCCTCGGTCAAATCCGATTCAACTAAAGTTGGAGAAACCGACACTTGCCAGTCATCTTTGAGCAACGGAGTTACTCGTAACGATGAAACCAGTCTCTCGTAAGCGTACGAGTAATGTCGGTCCAAGCCGCTTTAATCCAAAAATACCGCGGAATCAAGAAAAGACTAAGGAGGGCAGCAAAACACACATCACCGCGCACAAAACGTTTTGTGTTCTACTCGAGAAGACATCTACGCATGAACCTAGCTCTGATACCACTGTTGGGGAACGTCGCATGGGAAACAAAAATTTTCCTACGTGCACGAAGACCTATCATGGTGATGTCCATCTACGAGAGGGGATGAGTGACAACGTACCCTTGTAGATCGTACAGCAGAAGCGTTAGTGAACGCGGTTGATGTAGTGGAACGTCCTCACGTCCCTCGATCCGCCCCGCGAACAATCCCGCGATCAGTCCCACGATCTAGTACCGAACGGACGGCACCTCCGCGTTCAGCACACGTACAGCTCGACGATGATCTCGGCCTTCTTGATCCAGCAAGAGAGACGGAGAGGTAGAAGAGTTCTCCGGCAGCGTGATGACGCTCCGGAGTTTGGTGATGACCTTGTCTCAGCAGGGCTCCGCCCGAGCTCCGCAGAAACGCGATCTAGAGGAAAAACCGTGGAGGTATGTGGTCGGGCTGCCGTGGAAAAGTCGTCTCAAATCAGCCCGAAAACCTCCGTATATATAGGTGGGAGGGAGGGGACCTTGCCTTGGGGCTCAAGGAGCCCCAAGGGGGTCGGCCGAGTCCAAGGGGGGAGGACTCCCCCCCAAACCGAGTTGGACTTGGTTTGGTGGGAGGGAGTCCCCCTTCCTTCCCACCTCCTCCTTTTTTCTTTTCTTTTCTCCTTGATTTTCTTCTCTAGGCGCATAGGGCCCTCTTGGGCTGTCCCACCAGCCCACTAAGGGCTGGTGTGCCACTCTCAAGGCCTATGGGCTTCCCCGGGGTGGGTTGCCCCCCCGGTGAACTCCCGGAACCCATTCGTCATTCCCGGTACATTCCCGGTAACTCCGAAAACCTTCCGGTAATCAAATGAGGTCATCCTATATATCAATCTTCGTTTCCGGACTATTCCGGAAACCCTCGTGACGTCCGTGATCTCATCCGGGACTCCGAACAACATTCGGTAACCAACCATATAACTCAAATACGCATAAAACAACGTCGAACCTTAAGTGTGCAGACCCTGCGGGTTCGAGAACTATGTAGACATGACCCGAGAGACTCCTCGGTCAATATCCAATAGCGGGACCTGGATGCCCATATTGGATCCTACATATTCTACGAAGATCTTATCGTTTGAACCTCAGTGCCAAGGATTCATATAATCCCGTATGTCATTCCCTTTGTCCTTCGATATGTTACTTGCCCGAGATTCGATCGTCAGTATCCGCATACCTATTTCAATCTCGTTTACCGGCAAGTCTCTTTACTCGTTCCGTAATACAAGATCCCACAACTTACACTAAGTTACATTGCTTGCAAGGCTTGTGTCTGATGTTGTATTACCGAGTGAGCCCCGACATACCTCTCCGTTCACATGGAGTGACAAATCCCAGTCTTGATCCATACTAACTCAACTAACACCTTCGGAGATACCTGTAGAGCATCTTTATAGTCACCCAGTTACGTTGCGACGTTTGATACACGCAAAGCATTCCTCCAGTGTCAGTGAGTTATATGATCTCATGGTCATAGGAATAAATATTTGACACGCAGAAAACAGTAGCAACAAAATGACACGATCAACATGCTACGTCTATTAGTTTGGGTCTAGTCCATCACGTGATTCTCCTAATGACGTGATCCAGTTATCAAGCAACAACACCTTGTTCATAATCAGAAGACACTGACTATCTTTGATCATCTGGCTAGCCGACTAGAGGCTTGCTAGGGACGGTGTTTTGTCTATGTATCCACACATGTAAATGAGTCTTCATTCAATACAATTATAGCATGGATAATAAACGATTATCTTGATACAGGAATTATAATAATAACTATATTTATTATTGCCTCTAGGGCATAATTCCAACAGTTTACTAGTGGCTTCTCTCATGAAAGCAAGTAGACGGTGGGTGAACAAATTACTGTCGAGCAATTGATAGAACTGTGCACAGTCGCGACGATATCTATGCAATGATTATTTCTATAGGCATCACGTCTGAAACAAGTAGACGGATACTTTCTGCATCTACTACTACTACTCCACACGTCGACCGCTATCCAGCATGCATCTAGTGTATTAAGTCCATAAGAACAGAGTAACACCTTAAGCAAGATGACATGATGTAGAGGGATAATCTCAAACCAATGATAAAAAACCCTATCTTTTTACCCTTGATGGAAACTGCTTGATGTGTTCCTTGCTGCCCCTATTGTCACTAGGAAAGGTCACCACATGGCAGAACCCAAAACCAAGCACTTCTCCCATTGCAAGAATCATATATCTTGTTGGCCAAACAAAACCCAAGACTCGGAGAGACTTACAAGGATATCAAATCATGCATATAAGAAATCAGCAAAGACTCAAATATATATCGTAGATAATCTGATCACAAGTCCACAATTCATCGGATCTCGACGAACACATCGCCAAAGAAGATTACATCGGATAGATCTCCATGAAGATCATGGAGAACTTTGTATTGAAGATCCAAGAGAGAGAAGAAGCCATCTAGCTACTAACTACGGACCCGTAGGTCTGAAGTGAACTACTCACGAGTCACTGGAGGGGCGATGATGATGATGAAGAAGCCCTCCAACTCCAAAGTCCCCTCCGGCAGGGTGCCGGGAAGGGTCTCAAAATGAGATCTCGCGGAAACGGAAGCTTGCGGCAGCGGAAAAGTATTTTCGAGGCTCCCCTGATTTTTTGCGGAATATTTGGAAATATATAGGCGCAAGACCTAGGTCAGGGGACGGCCAGGGAGGCCACAAGCCTGCCCACCGTCGCCTCCCCCCTGGTGGCGGAGTGGGGGCTTGTGGGCTCCCTGGAGCCCACCTGGCTTGGCCCAAAAGCCCCCTGGACTTCTTCCGTTCGGGAAAAAATCATTTCGGGGTTTTTCTTCCGTTTGGACTCCGTTCCAAAATCAGATCTGAAAAGAGTCAAAAACACGGAAAAAAACAGGAACTGGCACTTGTCACTGAATTAATAAGTTAGTCCCAAAAAGATATAAAAAGGTACATAAAACATAAAAAGAAGGCAAGATAACAGCGTGAACCCATAAAATCTTATAGATACGTTTGAGACGTATCAAGCATCCCCAAGCTTAACTCCTGCTCGTCCTTGAGTAGGGAAGTGATAAGAATGAATTTTTGATGCTTTCATGCTACCTAGCATAGGTGTCCTTTGTAATTCCTCTTATGTGACGTGAATGTTCAGATCCATTTGATTCAAAACAATAGTTTGCTATTGATGTGGAAACAATAATAATTCAAGCAAACTAGCAAAGTAATCATGAACTTTCAAAATAACAAGGCCAAAAGAAGGTTATCCCTACAAAAGCATATAGTCTGGCTATTCTCTATTATCATTGCACAACGAATTTAAATCATGCACAACCCCGGTATTGGCCAAGTAATTGTTTCACACCTTTACTTTCTCAAACATTTTCAACTCTCACGCAATACATTAGCCTGAGCCATGGTTATAGCACTATAGATGGTGTGGAATGTGGTGGAGGTTGCAAGACAAAAAGGAGAAGATAGTCACATTAACTAGGCATATTAATGAGCTGTGGAGATGCTCATCAATAGATATCAATGCGAATGAGTAGGGATTGCCATACAAATGATGCACTAGAGCTACAAGTATGTGAAAGCTGATAAAGAAAACTAGTGGGCGTGCATCCAACTTGCTTGCTCACGAAGACCTAAGGCAATTTTGAGGAAGCCTGTCATTAGAATATACAAGCCAAGTTATATAATGAAAAATTCCCACTAGCTATATGGTGGTGACAAAACGAGAGACTCTCAATCATGAAGATCATGGTGCTCAAAATGCACAAGTGTGGAAAAAGTGGTAGCATTGTCCCTTCTCTCTTTTTCTCTCATTTTTTTATTATTTTGGTGGGCTCTTTGGCCTCTTTTTTTATGGGCTTCTTTGGCCTCTTTTATTTCCTCACATGGGACAATGCTCCAGTAATGATGATCATCACACTTTCAACTCAAAACTTAGAGCAACTATGACTCTATATGGAATGCCTTCGGTAGTGTACCGTGGCAATGATCTAGCATGGCATAGACATCAATGGAAACATCATGCTAGCTATCTTATGATCATGCAAAGGTAATGTAGACGTGGTGGCACATATCATAGTGGTAGTTGCATGGCAATATATCTCAGAATGACTTTGAAAAATCCATAGTAGGTAGGTATGGTGGCTGTTTTGAGGGAGGCTAATGGTGGGTTTTGTGCACTGGCGAAAGTTGCACGACACTAAGAAGATAATGATGGTGGAAGGTGAAAGTGCATCTAAACCATGGACTCGACATTAGTCATGAAGAACTCATATACTTGTTGCAAAAGTTTTATTAGTAATCGAAACAAAGCATTCAACGCATACTCCTAGGGAAAGGGTTGGTAGGTATAAACCATCGCGCGATCCCGACCGCCACGCAAAGGATGAGAATCAATATACTAATCATGCTCACACTTCATCACATAGTGGTTCACCATACGTGCATGCTACGGGAATCACTAACTTCAACACAAGTATTTCTAGATCCACAACACCTTACTAGCATGACTTCAATATTACCATAACCACAACTCAAAACTAATTGAGGTGAATCAAACTTCTCTAACTATTCAATGCACATGAAGGTGGAAGTTTTCGTATCCCTTTGGATAACTACCCCTTTTGAGACTACTTTCAAAGCATAGATCAAATACCAAGCCACGCATCGCTGTGCTCTAAAAGATATAAGTGAAGCACATAGAGCAAAAGTATCTAGCTCAAAAGATATAAGTGAAGCATATGTGAGCTGAATTGTCTACCAAAAGATATAAGTGAAGCTCGACAAAATCACGGTGTGTGCATGTCTCTCTCTCTAGGTGTGCAGCAAGGATGATTGTGACACAACAAAAAATAAAAGACTCCTACGATACAAGACGCTCCAAGCAAGAACACATAACATGTGGTGAATAAAAATATAGCCCCAAGTAACATTACCGATGGATTGAAGACGAGAGAGGGGATGCCTTCTCGGGACATCCCCAAGCTTAGGCTTTTACGGCATCCTTGAATCTCTTGGGGTGCCTTGGGCATCCCCAAGTTTGAGATCTTGCCACTCTTTATCTCTTTGTCCATAAGAACTTTACCCAAAACTTGAAACTTCACAACACGAAACTTAAACAGAAACTCGTGATAACATTAGTACAAGAAAGCAAACCACCACTTCCTTAGGTACTGTAGCAAACTTAAATTCTACTTGTGCTGATGTTGGGTTACTGTACTTTCAATCTTCCATGGCTAATACCCCCGATACTATCCATAGTTTCATCAAAATAAGCAACCAACACAACAAAAACAGAATCTGTTAACAGCAGACCAGTCTGTAGCAATCTGTATGTTTCGTATACCATTGGTACTTCAAAAATTCTGAAAAATTACGACAGTCTGAAGAATTTGCGTAGCAATCAGCAGCAAAAAGAATCAACTCAAAAGCTCTTACAGAAAAAAAAACGAAAATTCTTTTCGTATGCAGAAAGTTTCTGTCTTTTCCAGCATGACCAAACGATCATCCCCAAGACTAATCATAACGGTTTTGCTTGGCACAAACATAAAGAGAAACACAAAAAAAAACACAATCATAACAGAATTATGAAAGTGTGGAAAACACAAAACAGAAAGAAAAAGGATAGATTCGTTGGGTTGCCTCCCAACAAGCGCTTTTGTTTAACGCCCTTAGCTAGGCATTCAATGACGCTCTCAGAAAAGACAAGAATTGAAGCACAACGAGAGCATCCTAAAGCATGTGAAAATCACATCTAAGTCTAACATACTTCCTATGCATAGGCATTTTATAGTAAAACAGATTGTCAAGACAACCAATAGTTGCCATATGCAAGGAAGAAGATAGAGACAATATCAATCTCAACATGACGAGAGGTAATTTGGTAACATGAAAGTTTCTACCATAATATTTTCCTCTCTCATAGCAATTACATGTGGGATCATATTCGAATTCAACAATGTAACTATCACAAAGGATATTCTTTTCATGATCCACATGCATGCAAAGTTGACGCTCTTCAAAAATAGTGGGATTATCATCTAAAGTAATGACTTCTCCAAACCCACTTTCAATAATATTGCAAATATCATATTCATCATGAGGTTTGAACAAATTTTCAAGATCATAAGAAAGATCATCACCGCAATCATGATTATTGCAACAAGTAGTGGACATAACAAAACTAGTATCCCCAAGCTTAGGGTTTTGCATAATTTTAGCATGATTGTCACTCATAGGATTTATAGTGAAATCATTGCAATCATGTTTTTCATCCAAGGAGCCCTCGTGAATCACTTCATGAATTTCTTCCTCACAATTTTCAGATTCACGCATCTTACGCAAAACTCCAAAGAAATAGTCAATTGCCCTCAACTCACTAGCAATTTGTTCCACACGAGTGCGTCTCTTAAAGAGACTAGCTAGTGGATGAGGATCCATATCAATAGATTTTCAGCAAGCGAAGATGCAAGCATACTGAAGGCACATGGCACACAAGCAAACAGAAAGCAAGCGAGAGAAAAGGGCGAACAAAAAAGGCAAAAGGCAAAAGAAAACGGCGAAGGCAAAAGGCAAATGAAAACGGCAAATGTGAAGTGGGGGAGGGGAAAACGAGAGGCAACTGGCAACAAAAGTAAATGCAAGAGAAGAGTTTGTGAGACCTGCTTGGATAGATCTTGATTTCTCCTCCCCGGCAACGGAGCCAGAAATACTTCTGCTATCTCAAAAAGATCCCCGGCAACGGCGCCAGAAATACTTTTGATGTTTTGCTATGTATCCCTTGCAATGGCGCCAGAAATAGTTGTATCGACGGCACCAGGAATCCTTCAGCTACGGCTACGCCTTAAGGGACTTCCTAGGCAAGTATGCAAAGGATTTCCCCCGTGGCCTTGGAGCCTTGCGTTGGTGTTCCCTCGAAGCGGAAAGGATGATGTAGCACAGCGACGGTAAGTATTTCCCTCAGTTTGAGAACCAATGTATCAATCCGGCGGAAGAGTATCTCAAGATCCTGCACAAACACAAAAGCTTCACCCAACGCTATGAAGGGTTGTCAATCCCTTATAGATTGTTTGCCAAGTGAGAACTGAAAGCAACAAAGTAACAAAGCAAAGTAAAAGCGGAGATGTAAACGATGGATGTGAATAGACCCGGGGGGCGTAGTGTTTACTAGGGGCTTCTCTCATGAAAGCAAGTAGACGGTGGATGAACAAATTATTGTCGAGCAATTGATAGAACTATGCAGAGTCGTGACGATATCTATGCAATGATTATTTCTATAGGCATCACGTCCGAAACAAGTAGACCGATACTTTCTGCATCTACTACTACTACTCCACACGTCGACCGCTATCCAGCATGCATCTAGTGTATTAAGTCCATAAGAACAGAGTAACACCTTAAGCAAGATGACATGATGTAGAGGGATAATCTCAAACCAATGAATAAAAAACCCATCTTTTTACCCTTGATGGAAACTGCTTGATGTGTTCCTTGCTGCCCCTACTGTCACTAGGAAAGGTCACCACATGGCAGAACCCAAAACCAAGCACTTCTCCCATTGCAAGAATCATAGATCTAGTTGGCCAAACAAAACCCAAGACTCGGAGAGACTTACAAGGATATCAAATCATGCATATAAGAAATCAGCAAAGACTCAAATATATATCGTAGATAATCTGATCACAAGTCCACAATTCATCGGATCTCGACGAACACATCGCCAAAGAAGATTACATCGGATAGATCTCCATGAGGATCATGTAGAACTTTGTATTGAAGATCCAAGAGAGAGAAGAAGCCATCTAGCTACTAACTATGGACCCGTAGGTCTGAAGTGAACTACTCACGAGTCACTGGAGGGGCGATGATGATGATGAAGAAGCCCTCCAACTCCAATGTCCCCTCTGGCAGGGCGTCAGGAAGGGTCTCCAAATGAGATCTCGCGGAAACGGAAGCTTGCGGCAGCGGAAAAGTATTTTCGAGGCTCCCCTGATTTTTTGCGGAAGATTTGGGAATATATAGGCGCAAGACCTAGGTCATGGGACGGCCAGGGAGGCCACAAGCCTGCCCACCGTCGCCTCCCCCCAGGTGGCGGAGTGGGGGCTTGTGGGCTCCTTGGAGCCCACCTGGCTTGGCCCAAAAGCCCCGTGGACTTATTTCGTTCGGGAAAAAATCATTTCGTGGTTTTTCTTCCGTTTGGACTCCGTTCCAAAATCAGATCTGAAAAGAGTCAAAAACACGAAAAAAACAGGAACTGACACTTGGCACTGAATTAATAAGTTAGTCCCAAAAAGATATAAAAAGGTACACAAAACATACAAAGAAGGCAAGATAACAGCGTGAAACCATCAAAAATTATAGATACGTTTGAGACGTATCAGCCACCCATCGCACGCAACAAGAGCACCACACGCATGTGGCCGCCGCCACATCTCGAGACACAATGCACAGATCCGTTGCAACGAGGACCTTCACCACGATCCGCGACGCTTGCACCACCACCACCGCCAGTTACCGAGCCGTCGGACCCCTCGCCAACACAGCGCCGCCGCCCAACACCATCGTCCCGTGTCGGCCAACACCGATGGGGGTAGAGATGCCACCGCGAGGGCTAGCCGGCGGTGGCGAGGGAGAAGAACGGGAGGGGCACATTAGGTTCGGTGGCTAGGGTTCCCCCTCCGGGTCGCTCACAGGAGCGACACAAAAGGGCCTCGTGGTCGCTTCAAAGCGAGATGAATTCTGAACAAGGGACGGACATAGTTGGGAATGGGAAAGGGCTCTGGGTGTGGTTTTTCTGTGGCCGGGGGTGTTGGAGTTAACCTTCCCTTGATTTGGTGTTAATTTACGGGACTTCATTCATTGAGCGAGGTTTGAATTTTTTCGACGATTATCATTCAGAAACAAAAAAAACATCCTCGGTCTCGCATGGACGTTTACGGGTGATTTGGTCATCTGAGGCCATGTACAATGGTTGATAAGGTAATTTTATCTTTAAGTCTTGCATGTAATTCAGAGATTATAAAAAAATTGTCTTGCAATGGATCATCTCTTAGCCTTATCTTCAATAACTATCTATTCCTGAAAACGTGGCGAGACATATTGTGTTAAGAGATCATCTCTTGTCTTTTTTCTTAAATAAGAAAAAAAACTTTTTTTCTTATGAGTTATTTTTTTCCTTCACCTCATTATTTATCGTACGTGACACTTCTAAAATAGCACCATATCTGCGTTGCCCTAACTCTCACCTCCTCTTGTGGTAAATTCATTGTTTTGACCTTTTTGAAAAGTTAAGCCGGATTTGACCCCGGTTGGGATTTTTTTCCGGATGTGACCCTTTTGCTACCGCTAGAGCCCTTGGCGGTAAGGTAGAACAACCTAACGCCGAGGCCCCTAGTGGTAGGGAAATGGCCTACCGCCCAAGAGGGTGGCGGTAGCGCATGTCACCCTACCGCTAAGGGGTTCGACGGTAGACACTCGCGAAACTGTGTTCATGTTTTGTTTCCTTTTCGAATCTTGTTCAAGCACTTGTAGTCTAATAGTGGATAATGTGTGCACAACAAATGCAGGAGAACCCTCACACAAGAGTGGACGCATCATTCTGTGGTAAAGCTTCAGATCCAAGCCTGATGTTGCATTTGACGGGATTCACACAGGTAGGAGGTTCTATGGCTATGGGGTGCAGGTCAATTTGTTAATTAAGTCCGTTAATTTAGTTAATTCAGTCCATATATATTTGAATCATTTTGTTAATTCTACCAATCGTGTGTCTCTTAATGTATTTAACTTGAGATGGATTCAGTTGATTCAGTCAGTCAATCACACAATCAATTTAATATAGTACATTTACTGTTAACTTGTGACATACTAAGTTAATTTAATTCAGTCTTTTTAGTAGAAAGAATAAATTATTTGTATTAAATTGTGCCTTTGTATTTGGATTGTGTCTTTTTTATTTGTATTACATGTAGTGCAAAGATTTAGTTATTTGCACTTGATTCAGTCTCTGCATTTTGTCTTTGCATTTTGATTGGATATTATTTTGGCAGTTTAACCTGAAATTGAATAATTTATTGTGGATGGCATTGATTGTGGAGTTTCTGAGTGGGTTGATGCCCCGTGGCCTCGTGTACTTCAAAGATGGTTTGGGAGATGTTTCATGAACGGTGGCGAAGACATATTGACTCGGCGGCGAGGGGCACATCGGCGAGAGGGGGGCAAGAGGGCAGAGCAGAGAGAGAGAGAGAGAGTGGGCGGTTCGTTTATGACCTAGTCGTGCTAACTTCCGTCACTCGTCGGACGTTAGAGTCGTCCTACGTGACACCCGACATATAGGTCCATTCTGTTGAAAATCGTTAACAACGGCTTCAAATCGACCATTTATATTTACTAGTTGAATGCCCGTACGTTGCCACGAAACAACAAATTTGAACATGAAGACATTGATTAAAACATGCTGCTTATGATTGTGTTACAACAAAATAGTGCTTATTCACTCATAGAAAACAAAGTATACTCAAACTCAAGGTGAACATAGTTAAGATCATGGGTCTACATGAAAAAAATAGTTTTATTCTCTTGACAAAATCTTGTATAGCTTGAGAGGTATTGGCTTCACATTCATGGTCATTTTATGCGAGTAGGTGTATGAACACTACTGTAGGTCCATTGATATGGAACAACAATGACATATACATATTTGACGAAATTACGTTATATCCGCTCAGTGAATGTGTTGTGTCAAACACAGGATCCCAACAATTCTTACGCAATCTACACACCGCAACAGATCCTTCCATGTCCCTTCCTCCCCACCGAGTGCCATTGTGTGGAATAACAAGTTTTAACTTCTCTAGTTAAACCTTTTCTTCCAAGACGGCTCCATTTTACTACTTATCACAGTTTAAAGCAACCTGCAACTCCAAGCATCCCGATAAATCTTATCAATAGTTAGTTGGGTCCGTTCTTTTTAGAACATAAACCTGTTCGCAACAAATGTTATCAATACGTTTTTAAGATGATATTGTTTACATAGGTTCTCCACCAAGTTTATAAACAAGGTAATAGCTAACAAGCAGCTCAGTATATGTATCTGAGTTATTATGATCTTCAGGCTTTATTTCTTACAAAATAACAAGAACATGCATTTCCAACAAAAGAAAACAGAAATATACATGCCCCACGGAAACTGAAATTAAGGATAGTGCTTGACCTCTTCTAGTTATTAAATTCTTAATCATGCAAATGTATATAAAACCATGCCTCGTTTCTTTGTCTTCTCTTCATATATGGCGTATATCTCTACTATTAAAGCATTTTATTACAACAAGTCTTTTCAGAGAGGCTCAGGTCTAAACATTATGATACTTTCTACAAACTCATGAGCAGCCTATGCACATAGGCAAATCATCTCTGGTATTTTAAAGTTATGATATAAGCACCGGTTCTTTATATTATTGCACTAAAAATATTTTTATTCAGCATAAGAACAATTTAGACATTCATGTATACAGAATTAAACCATCGATGAGCCTTTCTTTAGATCATCAGTGTAGTAACCTACCCAGTTCCATAATTTATTTTTCCTCTCTTTCTTGTCAATCCGACACCGCATAGCACATGAGATCCCTTCTTTTCTAAGAATAAGATTAAAACAAATAAATCAACTATGTTCTGAATTCTAAATGCATGGTCAAGAGCCCATGTTAAACAACTACAGTGGTGACCCAAGAAAGCATTACAAAAAGTCGACACAAATAAATATGAAAGGTCAGGAAGAAAGTTAAGTTGATCACTCATGAGAAGTTATAGACGCAAATTAAACAATATGACATGTACCAAAGGAAGATGTGCATGAAATTTTCATAGCTACAATCTCGTAGAAATATCATTGATAATTAGTTGTCTCACGGGGTAGTGAAAACACTCTTGTAATAATCTAGGAGGACTAACTACAGAATTACATAGAAGAAAAGAATCGATTCATCCATCGTTCTTGTAATAATTCGACAACTAATGAGGAATATACCTTTCGTTTACTTTTCCAAATCCTTTGTGCACACTTCTTATTTTTAAACTACGATAACATTAATCTGAAATAAATAAATAACCATATTATATAGAAATTAATTTTAACCCCTAACATTTAGAACTGCCTTATACAAATAATCGAGTGCACACGCGACAAGAAAATGTTTCTTTTGTAGAACCAAAACCTTCCTTTTCTGTATACCCGTTAATGAATCCTAGTAGAAGCGACTCATGGTACTATACATTAGTACGACATCAGAGTCACATTTTACATCACTTACTTGCCCTATAAACCACCTTAACGACATGGCATATTAGTCCTATAAAATATATTGGCCTAATTGAGCATGTGCAATGCAGGTTGCCTATTATATGGTGTAGCACACGTGCACGTACGTCAAAAATCTTAGAATTGTTTTTCTTCTAAAATGCAACGTAAACCAAATTAAGAACTATCTTAAAATTGTTTTGTTATTTTCAATATTAAGAGATTGCTTAATTTAAAATCATGAAGAATACAATCGCAACACATGCTTTAATTTAAAATATGACATTTGATCAAATGCTAAACCTGAGGAAAATTCACCAAGCTCATCGCCGCCACCACGCCCCTACATCTCTCCTTGCTCCATCAAGCTCCCTCCGGTGCTCCAAAGCTGCAGGACATGTCTGTGATGAGAAGCACTTCCTTCAGCGTGCTCCCAACATCGCCATACTTCATTACTTTGGCAGCCGCTGCCGAGTTTATTTTCAATATTAAGAGATTGCTTAATTTAAAATCATGAAGAATACAATCGCAACACATGCTTTAATTTAAAATATGACATTTGATCAAATGCTAAACCTGAGGAAAATTCACCAAGCTCATCGCCGCCACCACGCCCCTACATATCTCCTTGCTCCATCAGGCTCCCTTCGGTGCTCCGGAAGCTGCAGGACATGTCCGTGATGAGCAGCACTTCCTCCAGCGTGCTCCCAACATCGCCATACTTCATTACTTTGGCAGCCGCTGCCGAGCTCCATGACCATGCTCCTGTCCTCCACAAGCCTTGCTGACCTCGCCATTGCCATCCTTGTGATCTTCCATTCCTCCCTCCCGCTCGTGCCCTGTGTTGGTCGTTCACGGCACACGGTAGCGAGCCGCCTGGGCCAGAGCGCCGCTGGTCTGGTCAACGAAATCCAGGCCGTTCGACTGGTTTGTCCAATCCGGTCCAACTCAACGGCGGGCAGTCCAAAGGGTGGTGTGGTTTATCCTACAAGGGATTGCCAATTAGCCAGTGCAAACTTGAAGTTCAGTTTTCATATGATGCTAATGCACAATACTGTAAGATATTTGAGTTCTGAGTGAGCGATCAACTATTTAAAATTATTGTCGGCCGGCCAACACAACAACATACATTTATTCCAAGGAAGAGACCATCTAGGTGGGGAAAGACAGATGTATATCCTGATGCTTTGCCAACCTGATAAAAGAATTAGCATTGCATATACACATATATGCAAGTGCACGCATGGAAACTATTGAGTGTAGTCTGTGTGTGAGTGGACCTATGAGAGGCAAGAACATGTTAAAATATCATAGAAGCACCAATCTTTATTCGTAGCAGTAATTACAAAATAATTCTGAGTGGCATCATGCACATTAATAGATTTGACCGGAAATTTTAAAATAAAATAAATTGAGTTCAAAATATGATTTGGTCAAAATATAAAATGAGGCCCAAATGACATAAACTCTAGAAATAAAATATTACTAACAATGGTGCAAATATAGGGGCATATTGACATGTAACAACGGAACATCAGTCAACTGTAACATGTCAACAGCCAATAGTACAATGAGCAAGAAACTTGAAGGAATGTGTCTTTTGTGTGAATATTGTTTCAAGGATAGCTAGTACCATCACAAAATATGTTACGGTAGAACTTTTGTCTCATTTTTATTTATTTATTATTTATCGCGTTGAGTAGTAAATCAGAACAGAAAAAGCAAACGCTTGTCAAGATTATCATTCTCTGAATGTTCTCCAATTTAATACAACTATCATTTCTCTGAATGTTCTCCAATCCAATACGACTATCATTTCTCTGAATGTTCTCCAATCTAAAATGACACAGAGAAAATACCATAGAATAGAATGATGAATATGCTTGTAACAAGAGTACCCACTATCCTTAAATTATACTTCTAAAGATAGGAAAATAACCTCAACCTCAAGCATGATGGTTTGCTTAGCAAAAGTTAGATCAACCTTAATGTTCAATACTAATCTTAGCAGTATGATGTTTCAACGAGTGGATGGATATGGAGTTTCCCTCCTCACTACTGACCAAATTCGAACAGCCTGCTATGCTTGCAAAAAGGTAAGCCAAAACTTGAATTGCTGAAACTGAGATGGAAAGCTATATATTCTGTTATTCGAAAAACATATGAACCTAACTTAGCTTCAAATTTCTCAGAAATTAAGCATACCTTGTTCTACAGGCTACATACTAATATACATAAGCTAAAGACATTACGCAAGCCTTTGAGTTGACTGACCAAAAAAGCTGATGCGTGTCCCTACAGCAGGTAGTTCCACCAGCTCGACGTCCTCGTCATTGTTGTCCTCCTCTTCGTAGAACTCTTCAATTGATGAGCACACCATTCAAAATTAAAGCTAAAATGAAATTCGGTTAAGTTCATAAGAAACAACATCTGATTCAGTTCGTTACAATTTGCAACTGCCCATAAGAATTCAAGCACACAAGAGCAAAGAAGATTCTGGAAATTGCAGGTGGATGTACCTGACAGCGAAAGCTTCAGGCCAGAATTGGCCAGTGCTGACGAATATCAAGATGGGATTTGCGGCAGCGCTGGGCGTCCTTGGCTCCTTCCTTCCCTCCAGCAGTGGGTCGTATCTCACCGACGGTGCCACGGGTCAACTACAATGACAACTTCACCCATCCTCCAACCCCTCCCGGGTCCCCATCTACACTGCGTAGTCGTCAACAGTGAGCCGCTCAAGGAGGCAGGCCGCATTAGACAGAGCTGGCCAGCCATCTACTCCACCCGTACGGTCTTGTATACTTCAGCTCCTCGCTTGGCCCTCCGAGGAGAGTGGTTCGAGAAGGGGAGGCAGCTGGAGGAGGGGGATTGTAGAGATCTCGTCTCGAGGAGAGTGATTGGGGCAGAGGAAACAACGAGAGGAAGGGGATTGCTGCGATTGTGAGGAGTAGTTAGGAAGGATCGTGGGGGCATGGCGTGATAGTGCGTGCCTGCAGTTTGTTCATAATAGCGTCTTTGTTTTTTTCCCATCTGACTTGGGTTGGTTCTCGCGTTAGAGGTGGGGTTGATTTTTTCTGGCTAGTGCGATGGTGTGAGAGCGTTCATACGTGGGAACTGAAGGGGATAAATAGGTTGAACCATCACGACAGCAGATCCTCCTTTAATAATGATAGTTTAAAACATCGAGAGATTACCATAAAGCAGGGCATGGCCAATCGATGGGTTAAGCTAATCTAAACAAAATAACCACAATGATATATCATGCAATGAAACATACCATAATTCTGGTGGCAGAAGATCGAGGAATCGTGCATTCATAGGTGTTCATGAGGCGTGTCTCTCAGAACAAGCCGGCCTTGTTGCGGACTGGAACCTCGGTGAGCACCACGGCATGGGCGGCCGATTAGCTTTGACTTCTCTAGTTTGAGGGTGGCTTCGTTGGTAGAGGTAATCCGGCATGGGGCGGCAACAGGCACAGGGGGGGCGACATCTGTTGACCCAACATCAGGCGGTGTTGGCTGCGCCATTCAAACCACCAACAGGAACACATGACAGCTGACCCTCTCCACTGGTAGCCACGAGAGGGATCGACGTCATGCTCCTTATAAAAATACAAGGTGAATGAGACCATAGTTATGTCTCGGCTAGATGAGTTCTAACCAATCCCATAAAAATACGTCACAAATTATAGGTTCAAAAGTTTAATGTGATGGATTGCTTCGGTCAATGGTACACCCAACAATGTTTGTGCGTGGAGAAATTAGGAACTATAGGCAAGTATGTATGTATTTGAATGTTGACCTTACAATGAGAATATATCTAAATTGCAATTTAATTTAGCTTTCTCTCTAACTCAATTAAGCACTTATTATGCATTCATTTGTTCATCAACCAGGTATAACCTACTGTAACTGAATCGACATAGAATAACACAAAATTGTAAGAGATGGCGAGAGACGAGGGCAGACCTCGAGAACCTCCTTGAGGCCCTTCATGACGGCCGAAGCAACGATGTGGTCATGATGGATCTAGGCACCGCGGCATCCACCGGTTCGCGAACGCAGTGCGAGGTGGTGTTCAGCTCAGAGTCATAGCCGCCGTCATGGTCCACACAGTCGCCGCCGGGAACTTGGAGGTGCGAGATGCCGTTGTAAGTGATAGAAAGGACCGACCAAGGTCGTTGGAGTCGCGTTGTTGTTCGAGAAGATGTCTGGCCCAAACCCTAAGCACAGGGGAGGGGGTCGCGGCTGGGTGCTAGGGGCCAGGAGCGGCGGATCTGGCTTGAGGGGGCGATGTAGCGGTGGGGGGCGGATCGTCGATGGACAAAGGAAGAAGCGCAACGCGAACGACGCAGCGCTAAAGAGATCGCCGGTTGATTTTGGTGGCGTACAGATGGATTCGTGGGTGGGGAACGATCCTTGTTTTCGTGCGTGGGCTTGCTTTGTTTCGGGCAGGTTTTTTTTGGCGATCGTAGGAGTTGGTCACGAACGAAGGAGGTGGTTTCTTATCTATGGTCCGCCCGGTTCGCTGGTTTACTCTCCACTGGTTTTCCAAGGGATTAAAAAAATCGATGAAAGGATGTGGGTGGGGAATGTTGGCTTTTGAACGTGCGTATGCAGCTGTACAGGCGTGCCTATGTGATTCTTGCTTCGGCCGGCTACTTGACGGAACTTGCGTAACTAGCGACACGAATAAAAGTGATCGATGGATTTGATGGCTAAAGGCCCGTGTCGAGCCTTTGTTTTGTATTGCTTTTCGTTTTTCTGGTGTGTCAATCAACACCCCTAGGGTGTCTTTTATACACGTCCACAAGGTACTATGAAAATAGACTAGGACTAGGAATCCTAATACTACTAGGACTCGGTTTAGCTTTCTTTCCTAATCCTAAAGAAACAACATGATTAACTTCTACATTCACCTCCTTAATATTGTTGCTTGACTTCACTTCTTGCAGTCCGACTTTCCTCCTCATCTCGATGAACTTCTGTCGACCGAGGGACTTGGTGAAAATATTGGCAAGTTGGTCTTTCGTGTTCACATGTTGAACCTCGATCAACCCTTCTTCAATGCACTCCCGGATATGGTGGAACCGGGTATCTATGTGCTTGCTCCTTTCGTGATGAACCGGATTTTTGCACAACGAGATTGCAGCTTGGTTATCGATCTTCAGTGACACCTTCTGCACCTCCCGCTTTGCAAGAATAGTTAGGAGTCTTCTCAGCCACACTGCTTGACAAGCCGCCGTGCTTGCCGCTATGTATTCTGCCTCGCATGAAGACAGTGCCACCACCTTTTGCTTCTGAGAATTCCAGCTAATCGGATTCGGACCAAGGTAGAAAACCATGCCCGTTGTGCTCTTTCGGTCATCAACATCACCTGCCATGTCGCTATCTGAATATCCACGAAGGATCAATCCTTCCTTTCCCTTTTTGTACGTGCAACCAAGATTAATGGTGCCTTTCACATAGCGTAGAATTTGATTGACCGTGCTCATGTGCTCGGTTGTCGGATTCTCCATGAAACGACTCACGATCCCGACTGAATAAGCCAAGTCAGGTCGGGTATGCACCAAGTATCTTAGGCTGCCCACAACGCTTCGATACATTGTGGTGTCCACCGGCGGATTTGAGCTACGCTTGCTCAATTTGTGACGTTGGTCCATTGGAACTTGTGTCTCGTAGCAATCTGACATGCCACACTTTTCCAATAACTTGACCGCGTAGGCCGATTGACATAGGGAAATCTCTCCGGAGCTTTGCTTCACTTCGATGCCCAAGTAATAGCTGAGTAATCCCAGATCACTCATACTAAACTTGTTCTTCATTTGCGCCTTGAAACATTTAATTTCTTGTACGCTATCTCCGGTGATAATCAGATCATCGACATAAACTCCAACTAGCAGGTTTGAGCCTTTGGAGTTCTTTGTATAGACTGCGTGCTCGAGGGGACATCTCTTGAACCCCAGCGAGACCAAACACCGGTCTAACTTTGAGTTCCAAGCTCTTGACGCTTGCTTCAACCCGTAAAGTGCCTTCTTGAGCTTGTAAACTTTCCCTTCTTCACCTTTCTTCTCGTAGCTGAGGGGTTGTTCCACGTACACTTCTTCTGTGAGATCGCCGTTGAGGAAAGCGGATTTAACATCCATATGATGAACCTTCCAATCCTCTTGTGCTGCCAAAGCTAGGAGCACTCTCACCGTCTCGATTCGAGCAACCGGTGCAAACACCTCATCATAGTCAACTCCTTGACGTTGAACGTAGCCCTTTGCAACGAGTCTTGCCTTGTACTTCACAATGGCACCCTCTGTGTCCTTCTTTAACTTGTAAACCCACTTCAAACCTATCGTCTTTTGGTTTGGAGGTCGGGTTACCAAAGTCCACGTGCCATTGCTCTCAATTGCCTTCATCTCCTCATCCATGGCGTGCGTCCAGCTAGGACTTTTGCTCGCCTCTACGAAGTTCGCCGGCTCCTCAACTCCGAAAAGACATAGTCCGGAGTATTCGAGCGTAACTGGCTTTGTGTACTTGTAGACTTTCTTGAGGGTCTTGTAGCGACGAGGCCCTGAGGAATCCGTTGTGGCTTGCGAAGGAGGTGACAAAAATTGTGTCGATGTTGATGCACTTGAGGAAGATGGCTGAGTCTCGGGCGTGTCATCGACATCCGCGTCGTCGGCTTAGTCGTCGTGATCATGATCATCATCTTGATTGTCATCGCCACTATGCGCCTCGTTGTCGATGTTGTCGTCGAGATCTCCACCCGTGCCGTGCGCTTCGTTGTCGCTATCTCCTTGCGACCTATGCACGTCGTCGTCGGTGTCGGCACCATGATGATCACTACCATTGTGGTCACCTTGGTTGGGCGTCTTATCAACCACTTGGACATCCTCCCCTGCATCATCATCAGTTGGAAATTCAACCGTGAATATGTTACTGTTTGGAGCATTGTCGGCTGCGGCGCTCCAATTCCACACCTGGTTTTCTTCAAACACGACGTCACGTGAAATCCGTAGACGCTTGGTTTGTGGATCGTAGAAGCGGTATGCTTTGGTGCCGGACCTCCTCTCGTATCCGATGAACACCATCTTGGTGCTACGATCTGCATGCTTTGAGAGATGCGGCTCTGCCGTCTTCACACGTGCCACACACCTGAACGTCCATAGATGAGACACATTCGGCTTACGTCCGTAAATTGCTTCATACGGAGTCTTGTCGATCACCGCCTTCGTTGGATCCCAGTTGAGAAGATAGACCACCGTCGAGACAGCTTCTCCCCAAAAAGTCCCCGGCAGGTTCTTGCTCTTGAGTAAACTCCTTGCCATGTCAACGACGGTTCGATTGCGCCTTTCAACGACCCCATTCTGCTGCGGCGTGTAAGGTGCCGTGAGGAACCTCTTTATGCCAATCTTCTCGCAGTAGTCGTTGAACTCATTCGACGTAAATTCTCCGCCACGATATGTTCGTAGAGCGTGAACCTTCAACTTGTGTTCCATCTCCGTTGCAGCCTTCAGCTTCTTGAACGCTTCAAACGCCTCATCTTTAGATCGTAGGAGAACGACCCACATATATCTCGAGTAGTCGTCTACCACGAGGAAGAAATACTTCTTTCTCGCGTGAGTTGCTGGGGTGATAGGGCCACATAGATCACCATGGAGCAGCTAGAGTGCATCACTTGCACGATAGGTAGACTGAGCAGGGAACGGCCTGCGGTGCTGTTTTCCAACCAAGCACACGTCACATACTCGATCAACATGGTCGATAAATGGCATCCCGGATACCATCTCCATTTTTTACATCTTCTTCAAGGCGTAGAAGTTAACGTGTCCAAATCTAGCATGCCATAACCATGAATCATCATCACTCTTGGCGAGCCAACACTCCGGTTGAGATTGATCAAGGTTGAGGATATAGATCCTATTCCGTGTGCGATTAACACGAGCTAGCACGTTTCGGAGGTTGTCGAAGATCGTCATCACTCTGTTCTCGATATTCACCTTGCATCCATTCTCGTCAAGCTTCCCAATAGAGATAATGTTGTTGCGAAGCCGTGGGATGTAGTACACTCCGATGAGTATGCGATGTTCGCCTGTGAGACCCTCGAAGAGGACAGATCCTTGCCCGTAAATCTCCACAGCTGAACCATCACCGAACTTGACCGAGCCTTCAACATCGTATTCCAGCTCGAGGAATTTCTCCTTGCACCCCGTCATGTGGTTACTCGCACCCGTGTCGAGATACCACGACACGTTCTGATCACCGGATAACTTTGGTGTCACTTTTTCCTCAGGAAGTAGCACCTTCCGGCTTGGTTTCACAACCACCGTTTCAGCAAGATCACAAACTTCAGCCATCAGAAGACCTGGACCTTCGTCTTCCTGCTTTGCCAATTTTGCCTTGATCTCCCGCTTGTTAGGCTTTGGACAATCCTTCGCAAAGTGACCCATCTTATTGCAGTTATAGCACTTGACCTCGGACAAGTCCAAGTTCCGTGGTTTCTGCTCTTTAGATTGGCCCGCCTTACCACGACCTTGTGGTTTGCCTTTTCCTTTGCCTTTTCCGGTTTGTCCATCGCCCTTCGTGTTGCTTGAGCCTTCGCCACCGTCACGCCTTCCTTTGCTACTTGGGGCCTCCCAATCTGCGCGCGAGTACATGAGTTGGTCACTACCTCCTCCTTTGCCTTTCCGACAGCCACGAGCATTCTCTTCCCATGTCCGCAATCGTCCGATCGCCTCCGTTATGGTCATGTCGTCGATGTCGTAAAGCTGCTCGAGTGTGCCGATGATGTACGTGAATTTATCAGTGACTGAACTGAAAAACTTCTCCACGATCTCGGTCTCATCGAGCTTTGCACCAAGCGCGCGGATCTCTCCCACCAAAGTAGTAAGACGCATGGCATAGTCATTCACCGATTCAGTTTCCTCCATCTGCAACTTATGAAATTGGCGCTTCAGCACTTGTGCCCGAGCCTTGGTGACGCGATCTTCTCCGATCCTCATCTCCTTGAGTGCGTTCCACGCCTCTCTTGCCGTCTCGAACTCCGCCAATGTCATCAGCACGGAATCCGGCACAGACTGGGCTATGGCGGCCATGGCACCTTCGTCGCGCTCCTCGTCGACGTCGTCGTCCGTGATGGCCTCCCACACTCGAAGGGATCGAAGAATAATCTTCATCTTCACCGCCCACACGCCGTAGTTGGCGTCGGTGAGCATCGGGTACTGGATGGGGATGTTGCGATGCGTCTGGACGTTGGCGCCGCTCGTTCCTCCACCACTGGTTGCTGACTTGACGCCCTTCTTCACCTTGTCGCCGTTCTTGTTCGCCTTGGCACCACCACTGTCGGACTCGACCGACTCAGCGTCGCTGTCCGTCATCGTAGATCGTAGATCGTCGAGGCTCTAGATACCAATTGTTGGCTTTAGAACGTGCGTATGCAGCTGTACAGGCGTGCCTACGTGATTCTTGCTTCGGCCGGCTACTTGACGGAACTTGCGTAACTAGCGACACGAATAAAACTGATCGATGGATTTGATGGCTAAAGGTCAGTGTCGAGCCTTTGCTTTATATTGCTTTTCGTTTTTCTGGTGTTACAATCAACACCCCTAGGGTGTCTTTTATACACGTCCACAAGGGACTATGAAAATAGACCAGGACTAGGAATCCTAATACTACTAGGACTCGGTTTGGCTTTCTTTCCTAATCCTACAAAAACAACATGATTAACTTCTACAGGGAAGGTATCGATAGGACGGTGGGAGATCGAACCAGGTTGAACCATCACGACGACGGCAGATCCACTTTAATAGTAGAGATTGAAAAACATTAAAGCGAAGTTGATGAATTTTTACTACTCACAAGGAATGTAGAGATAATTCTGCTCGATCGCTGCAAATATAATGGTTTTTTTGTAATTCACTCTGATTTACGGGATTTCATTCATCCAGACCGGTCTGAACGATTTTGACGATTATCGTTCGAAGACAAACAAAACAAAATATCCAGACCGGTGCGCGTTGCCCTAACTCCCACCTCCTCCGGTCCTCCCACAGCCCCATTCCTTCCTCCTCCCTCCATGGCTGCCTCGGCCGGCCGCATGACCACACACGCCCTCGCTCCTTTCCACTAGCCAACAACCGTTTCCCGGGGACCGCCGATCGAGCAGACACACTGCACGACACAGCACAGTCACCTCCTTCTCCATCCCCCCAGCATAGCATACTATGAGAATACTATGATCCCTTCCCTCCCTCCCTTCCACTCCATCTTGCCTTCCTTCACCCCCCCACGCATGCGTACAAGACACACCTCCCACCCCCAATCACCGCCTCCGCCATCCCCCTCGCCATGCACTGAGCGGGCCGGCATTGCCGCCACCTCCTCCCCCTCTTAGTCTGTGAGCTACTGCGGTTTGTGTCGGTGTTTGGGTGCGGGGGCAATGGCGGCCGGGAGGAGGCTGTCGGAGCTGCTCCAGGAGCAGCAGGAACCGTTCCTCGTCGAGGCCGCCAAGATTCGGAGGCCGCGGCGCGGCCGAGGCGGCGGCGGAGGGGCTTGCTGGCCCGTGGCGGCGTGCCAGCGGCTCCTCAGGCTCTGCAACCACGGCTTCAAGAAGAGGAGCGCCGGCATTGTCGGCCTGAGGTCCGCGCTCAGCAAGGCGCTGTGCGGCAAGGCCGTCAGGAGCGCCTTCCGCTGGGAAAGGCTTGGCGGCGGGTGCTGCTTCACCGGCGTCGGCGTCGGTCCCGACCGCGAGTTCCGCCGGCTGCGGCGGTCCGCCGGCGACAGCGGCGAATGCGGCGCCCGTGCCATGGAGTTTGACGACGGGTACGAGCGAGAGGGAGCGGCGAGGTGGGAGAAGACGGACATGGAGGTGGACTCGTCGCGGCAGCTCAGCCCGGTCTCCGTCCTCGAGCTGCACTCCGACGTCGACTCTCCCGAGCATCCCCGCTGTAAGCGCTCCGGCCTCAACAATTGATCGTCACGCCATGGACTCCGTCTCGTGTTAAAATCCCAGACCGATTTTATCTTTCTTGTTTTGCTCTGCTCTCTTCTTTCGACAGGGGAGGAGGACGAGAGGCCATCAACCTCCGGAAGCTCACCCTCAGCACCATCCTCAGACTTCCACGGCCCCACCTCGCCGTGCTTCACCTACGACGTCCGCGCAATGGAGACGACGGAGGAAGAGGACGAAGAGACGGCCGGAAACCACCGCGGCGGCAAGTGCGTCGAGGAGCAGATCTCGTCGTGGGAGAGGATCGCCGGGGACATCACCAGGATCCCCGCCATGGTGGAGCTGGACCTGTCAGAGCACACGCGGCAATGGAGGGGGCTCGGGCCTGAGGTGAGGAAGATCGGCGCCAGGATAGAGACCCTCATCTTCGAGGAGATCAGGAGGGAGACCGTCTGCGACATGCTCGCCTCGCACTGTACATTTTGACGCCAACTTCTTGTTGACCACACAGGGAAGGGTTTGTGTGGGTGGTTAATTTTTCTTACTGAGTAGTGCTACTGCCAGAGGATCTGTGTAAAATGTGAGGCTTGATGTGAAGATCATTTTGTTCCCCAACTCCAAAGTCTTGGTCTCTTGCTCTTCTCCTCGGGGCTGGCGACCATTTTCCATTAGTTAAACAGAAGAGAATGATCAAGCTGATTAACGGAAAACTGAAGTCATAATTCGCCAAGGAGCACACATAGTATACCCACACATACAATCAAAGCGTAGTCTTGCAAGTATTCATGCAAAAACACTACTATGAACTTCCAAGGTGCAAGGTGCAACCACCTACAGTATAATTTTGGCTGGAGTACTGGCCAATTGCACGATCTAAAACTGGCCAGCAGACAAAGCCATTGAAACCGAGCGGGCAAACCTGTGGCCCGGAGGCCACAAGATCAAAGCTGCGGGGCCAAATGAAGAAAATGGCATCATTGTTTTGTTCCTCAGGACCGGGATTCAGTTCAGTTCGTCCAATGGCGCAGGCAAAATTAATTGGTAATCCTCACCACGATCCACATTTGGATTCCGAGCATGGGGGTGTGGTTCCAGATGGAGCGAGCAAAGAGCAAAGCAAAGAGGCTCATGTGCCTCTGGTGAAAAAAAGGACAAGGCTGATTAGTTTAGGGTGCACTTTCTGGTCATGTGCCTGCATCTTTGTTTGGTTAGGGGGGGTCAAAGAGGCAGTAGAGTGGTACCTTCTTTGAATCACACCGTGCTACTGTGTGGTGGTACTGGTGGTAGCAGTTGATTAGTTTAATTGCTAGGTTAAGGACAGTCGTGCTGCTAACAGGGACAGTAGACTGGCTAGTGCTGTTACTTTTATCGTCATTGAAAAGAAGTGGCTGTGGTAGCTGTAGTACTACCACTCGCTCAAAGTTTGGACAGGTTTTTAGGGGCATGGTTCTCCTTTGGTGAAAGGAAATTAAGAAAGGTTAGAGCATATACACCGTAACTTGCAATTTCGATCCTTCAAACGCTCCCGGACACGTTAGGGCGCGTTCATGAACATTGACCGGTCACGTTTTAAATAATGTATTTTACATTCGGACATTTTAAATTAGAAACCTCAAATCCATATTATTACATGCAACGTAAACTTAATAGGACATAGGACACTAGCGGCTCACGAGACTCGATCTCCCACCGTCTTCCATGCCATACTTTTCCTCGTCGGAGCCCGTAACCCGGATGGTGCCGGTGGACGTGTGGTCAATGACGGATCCTTCCTCGGAGGAGCCGACGTCCACCACGATGCGGTTGCGGCGTCCGCACTCTTGCATCCTACTGGGCGTCAAAGAGTGTGACTCCGCCTCCCGCGCCCGCTGGTTGGCCCGACGGACACGCCGCGCCATTACATCGTCTGAGGACGGCCATGCTTCGTGCTCCGCGTGCCAACGGAGGGGTTGTGCTTCCGCCATGATGTTTGGACGCCAGACGGACTGCACCGCCTCCGATGAGGCAGCGACGTCGAATCGAAGCACCGGCTGTGCCGACGCAATGGATTCCCGACATTGTGAGTCCGGGATGAGCTCGTGGTCGAGGATCTGAAGGTGAAGGACCCGGATCCGCTGCCCGGCATGGCGGAGAAAGACGAAGATCATCGGGGGTGAGCTAGGATGACGGATGGGAGTGAAAGGGAGTGGAGTGAGATGTTAGGGTTTGGTCCGACGAGCAGACGGGGATCAATATATATGTGGGATTTGTGGCACAACGGTGGGTTCGGTGGCGGGTCGGGTCTGTCAGGCGGGCGTGCGCGGGTTCCTCCATATCCGCGCCATATTTGGGTTGGATATGAGGGGTGCCGGTCAGCTCGGGTGTTTGAGGCCCATTTGAGGGGGGCGGTTGGGTCGACTTTTTGTGACCGGTCATGACCGGGCGACCTGCACGGTTGAGGTGGATATGAGGGGTCCGACTGTAGATGCTCTTATTCCTTGGCTCTCATCATTAGGTCAAGGCAATGGTCGAAGAGAAATGCAATGCGATAACAACATCTACACTCGGGCGTCTCAAACCCGTCATAAAACCGGTCAAAAGAAACCGACGTACCCACGCGCCTCAAACCTGCATCAAATACCCTGCCTGTCTGACATCCTTCATATCTAGCCCAAAAGTACGACGTATATGAGACGGGCCCGAGCATGTTGCCATGTCAGCCCGACCCACCATCGTGACTACCATCGTCCGCACAAAAAAACCAATCTGCCCGTTCTTCGAACACTAACTCTCACTTCACACTTCTCTCTTAGTTCGTCCTCTCCTCGCTCTCTTTGATTTCGACTCAATCCAGTGAGATGTCGAGCTCTGGCTTCGACCTTGGCGTCACCCTCTGCATTGCGCTGGAACGGTACGGATCTGCACCTTGTCGTTCCAACGTCGGAGCTAGGCCCAACCGGTCTGCACCGTGCGAGGTTTGCACAATCCGCTCCCCCCTCCCGATCGGTCGCTACTCTGCACGGGCAGCGGTGGTTTTTAGTGACCGCTCCGCCAGTCCGCACGCGCACGACGAATTGGTGGCGCGTGCCGCCCATCGCAACAGGCAGCACGGAAGGGAGAGGGAGAGAGCTAATCAATCAGTGTGTCGTCGCCGTGAGTTGCCGACAGATCCCGACGAGGGCAAGCAACTCCACGCTTGGGTCTACCGCCGATTGGTGATGATGACGAAAGCGAAAGCTCGCCGGCTACGAAAGAAGAACCCCAAGGCCCTTCGGCTTGCCATTGAGCAGTTGAAGCGCGAGGCGTCGTAGGCAGCTCGGGTGGCCAAGCTCAAGCGGCAACAATATAGGGAAGTCTAGCGGATGAAGGGGCTCATCGTCCTCTCCGACTCCACGTTCGACGACGACGACCACAACTCCACCTCCCACGACTCTGACGATCCACCACGTGTCGCACACTCTATAAATTGCACCGGCGACCGAAAGGGCAAAGGTCCGACGAGAAAGTGGTGAATATCCAGTGTCTCCGCCGTTAATTTCTAGTTATTTATGCCTCTAGTTAGAACATGTCCGCCATATGTGGATTATGCGGAACTTTGACTAACATATGGAGACTCGTTTGTGATCTTTTGATGATTGAAATGTGCATCCGTTTCATTGTCCTTGCGATGATCTACGTTATGTTGGATGACTAGTACGGATATAGAGCATCAGATATAAGGGCTGCAGATGTAAATGATGAAAATTGAGAGATGCGCGTGTAGGCGTTTGAGGTACCGAATTTAATGACCCGTGCTCGAATATAGTGAACCATGTTCCAATTTGCAAACAAATACACTTTCGTTTCAAAGTAAGTGTCTTAACTTTGTATTTATTTTAGGGTATAGAGGGAATATAACCGAAATTTGTATGTATTTTTAGCAGAGCTGGAGTAGATGATGATCTTGTCTTTGGCTCGATGGTGTGGAGGGTCCGGCAGCTGTACGAGTACTACCTGAAATCGCAGCAAATCAAAACGGCGGTTAGAAGGGGACAAAGCCCCATCATTTATTGAACGCCTCGCCATCAACACGCACACATGCGCGGGCGTGGGCGCGCCGCAGAAATATTTATTAGCGTGATGTGATACTACTCCTCCATTCCTCCTCCTCGTCAACCCGTCTTCTCTGGAACTCCATGGATGTGGATATATGGAGTTGCTATGAAATCTCCGTTTTTCTAGCCACATGCAAACGAGGCAGGTCGCTTGAGTCGATCGTGTGAGCTCGAGGAATCACTCGGTCGACACGGCTGACCCGCTTGGTCGAAACTCAGCAGTACAGTTCACGGTTGATGTACCACCAAGTTTATACTATGTATCAGCAGAAACAAAAAAATTCAGCCGTTGCCACGAACGGACGATCGGTTTTCAGCAGGGTGGTGTTGGCAAGGACACATGGACTGATGGACCGGTAGTAGTGTAGCTTTACGCAGCGGCATTCATGGTCATGGCGGTCGTTGCTGCGGCCCGTACGTGCAGTCGCTTTCCGGGCGGGGGCTCCGGCCGGCCTCGCCGGGCATGCAAGCATGGCCGCCGTAGCGCGAGGGATGAACCGGCGAGCGAGCTGGGTCACGGCCCGGGCCGGCTCCAGCGGCGTCACGCCATGTGCGCCATTAATGGCGCGGCGGTGGTGGTGGCAGGTCGCACGGTTGCCCGAACGCTGATACTAGCCGATGCCGATGCCGATGCCGATGCCGATGCCGCACCCGAGAGCCGACCCCAACCTGCAACCGCCGCTGTGGGCGCGGTACGTGTTGGTGCCTACGTACACAGTGATGTAGGGGTGGTACGCTTCCCCTCGTCCCGTCCGCGACGGTACAATCATAAGCATAATCATGCAGTCGATCGAGCCGTGCGTCTGCTGTTCAGTGTTCACTACAGTAGTTATCTAAACGCTCTTATATTATTTTTTTACGGAGGGAGTACTAGAAGCGTTTGTGTACTGGATGCATGTTTTGGCGATACGGCATAATCCATTTTAGGAACATGTACATATATGCCGCTTTTACAGGACAGCGTTGATCTGCTACCTAGTCTCTTGTCCTTGCTCTCCATCCAAGCTTAACTGTTCCGCCTCTCGTGCTGCTAGAAACCCAAGCCATGACCGACATGTGCGGCGAGACACCCAACCCAACCATCATCGACCGTCCGCAGACGCGATGCGAACGAATGCACAGCCGGACCACAGGAAGTGTGGGCAGTGGAGTACTACTAGAGTCCTTTCCCTTCCGTCTCCGGCAGCAGCAGTTCGGTCGCACCCAGCCAGCCTTGGATGCCCTGTCGCGGCCCCTCCTTTGTCGTGGTCGTGCCGTGCGCTCCGGCCGGCCGGCCGGCCACTCCATCCCCATTAATCTTTTCTTTCTTTCTACACGTGCATGCATGCATGCAAGCACGGACGCCGGAGCGACGAAGCACCGAGCGCTGGGCTATAAACAAAACCGGGGTTGGTTAATGGCCCCTACGTACTGCAGCTGCCGCGTAGTACTCCAATACTAACTTTCTATATCTGATCATATGTGACAAACATTGCGTGTCTTATGCTTATTTCGCCCCCTTCTCCTCGTCTTCACGTGGCCCCTCCATCGATCCCGTCTTAACCTCTTGATGACGCCCGTGTGGTGTGTCTTGTCGAGGGGGAGGAAGCTTCAGCGAGCAGAGCAGGAATGGGTGTGTGAGGCTTTTTGTAATTAGTTAATCCGGAGTGCTTGTTTTCTTCTCTTCCTGGTAAGACAAGAGCCCCTGCTCCTTACCAGCACGATCCAACTCCACTTGTTATTTCATTTTATTTGGCGACGAACGATCCAACTTGGCTTCACAAAACCAGGACATAAACAAGCCCCCCTGCTAGGCTGTTGACATTTCAGCGTCATCCACTAGTCTTCTACCCAAATAAAAGTCTAACCCGATGAGAAAAAACTAAGGCTCCGCTTGGAATCCCACAAAAAATTTTACACCCGTAACAAATTACGACTGCTTAATACCGATGTCTAGTAATATACGACATACTACCATTTTCAAAGTGGTGGGAAAAACGGCCGGCTCAGGTATGTATCAAATACCGGCTAATTACGGGTGTAATCGATCGAATCGGTGTAAATGTTACAGGCCAAAAACAATCGACCAAGCGCACATAGGTAGCTGGTGTGGTTTTTTCCTTACGGAGTATATTTCACCGATGCATTTGCTCTGAAAACGACAATCCAAGCGGGCCCTAAGCAATTCACATATACAGTTCAATATAAAGAATGCGTCGTAGGTTATCATATGTGAACATGTGTGATGATCTTACCGCAGATAAATCATGACTTTGGTTTAACCCCTGTTTGGAGGAATCTAATACCTCGTTTTTTATTGAGTGTGCCGACATTGTTGGTTACTAATATACCTGGGCATCTCCGCCCGGGCCCAACCAGCCCGCCCAGGCCCGACCCTAAAATCCAGGGCCTAGACCCGATGGTCTTGCCATGGGCCGGTCATGGGCCTGAGTTTTGAGCCCACCAAGAGGGTCGGGGCGGGCTTGGGCTTGCTATATTGGGATTTTAAGGAAGAGGCACGACCCACGTTCAACAGATGAAACGGGCTTGGGCTTCAAAGTAGGCCCGATGGTAGGGCCTAGGCCGGGCCTCGGTCTTAGTTTTCTCTCGTGGTCTTTTTAGGGGCCGCCCCAAGCCCAGCCCGGCCCGGCCCCGCCCGTGGCCAGATATAGTTTCTAATCCCTCTCGACATGAGAGTCATGTGAATGATGAAACTGGACCATGTTTTTTTAGGATTTTCTTTTTTTAGATGAAGGCTCATCTCCTTGAAAGAAGGCTTCAGGGGAATTGTTTTGTTTGTTGAAGTGACCAGGCGAACTGGTTTCCTGGCCATTTCGAGAGCGTTGCTATTTATTTATTTGCTTGTGCTGAGCCGTAACCACGAGTCACACCCCTCACGACCAGAGCTCGCTTTTCCTCCCAAAATTCAAGGAATTTCCTATTGGATACACGTTGCGCCAAAGGAGCGACCTTTTGCGCACACACCCTCGCGATCGAGCGATAACCTAGACCGTCTCATTAACAATTTACAGCGTTTTCGGTTTTGAGAACCTTCTAGATTTTCCTAACCAATTCTTTTTGTCTTCATGAACCTTCTAGAAGGTTCCCTGAACCGGTTTCCTGTTTCATTATATTTTACGTTTATTTTTCTTAAATTATCATTTATTTATTTTATTTTTATTTTTCTTAATTATTTAATTTTGCTTTAGTTTTTATGAACCTTCTCTAGTTTTTTTATAAAATCGGCTTATTTTCTTATTTCTTCTTTCCTCCTTCTTTTCTTGTCCTTTTGCTGTTTCTTTTTTATCTTTCACTTCTTTTTTTGATTCTTCTCTATTTTCTTAACTTGTCAACAATTTTTGAAACAGGAACTTTTTAAAACTCCTGCAAAATGAAATTTTGAACAATTGTTTGGAAACATGAACATTTTCTAAATATTATAAAAAAAATAAAAAATCATTCCAATAATTTGGTAAAGAAATAATATATAATGAAATTAAAATTTTTTTTATAAAGGAAGAATTCAAAAAATATGAACATTTTTTGAAATTTCCAAAAAAGACAAATTGAGTTCACGAACAGATATTAGGATTTGAACAAACTGGAAAACATGAACATTTTGAAATTCTGGAAAAATAATTTAAAACATAACATTTTTTAATGCAAACGAAATTCTATTTTATGCTTTTTTGGAATTACGAATAAAATATGAAACATGGGAACACTTGTTGAAATTGCAAACAAAATGATGAAACCGTGAACATTTGTTAAACATGAACATTTTTCTGAAATTGCGAACAAATTTTGAAACCAAGAACATTCTTTAAGACATGAACATTTTTGTTTGAAATAGTGACAAATTTAAAAACATGAATTGTTTTTAAGATTTCTTAACTTTTCTGAGACACGGTCAATTTTTGAAATTGTGTATGAAATTTAAAAACAAGTACATTTTTTGAATTTTTGAACAATTTTGGAAAAATATAATTATTTTGTAAATACCACAAGATTTTTTCAACATGAATATTTTCTAAAATTGTGAACAAAAATTAAAGACGTGAAATATTTGTTCAAACTGTCTATAAATATTTGAAATTATTGAAAAGAAAATATAGGGAAAAACAAAAGATGGAAGAACAAAAAGGAAAACAAAAAAGAAAAAGAAAAGTAAACAGAAAAAGATGAACAATAAAGCACTCCCTCTGTCTTAAAATAAGTGTTTTAAACTTAGTACAATTATATACTACAACTAGTACAAAGCTGAGACATTTATTTTGATACGAAGGAAGTAATAACTAGAGAAAACAAAACAAACCCGGTTCAGGAACCTTTCTTGAAGGTCTCCAAAACTAATAAAAAACGGCTGGTAAGCTTTGGAAGGTCCCTAAAACCGATAGAGCTGCTACAACTTAGCGGACCAGCCCATCTTCAGCTCTAGATTGCCAGCCCTTAATGAAAGCTCGACAGTTTAACAAAAAAGCGAGCAACGAGACTGCAAACTCTCGAATTTTTTCATATGTTTTTGGTTTCTCTAACTTTATTGGGTAAAATATTCATGTATGTCGAAAAGTGTCGGCGGATGTGTATTTAGAGAATATTCACAATTCATGAAGGAACAATTGCCAATATATTTAAAATGCTCATCTTCGTGTTTCCTAAATTTATCACTTTAAATAGATTCATCGTATGTTAGAATACTCCTTCACCGTGTATTATAAATTGCCTGTTATATTTAGAAAAAAGTTGAATATAGATTTCACAACTGTTCTTACACCATTAAATATGACTGATCATGTATTTTTATTTTGTATTGAAAAGAGTTGATCGTCTTTTTTGAAATGTCCACCATGCACTTAGAAAATGTTTGATGTGTGTTTACAAATGTTGAAGAAGAATTTACAAGAATTGTAGATGTATTATAAAACATTCAACCTATGTTTTAAAAATGACTATACATAAAAATACACTGTAAAATCATGTATTTTTCTAATTAGTTCCCATTTTTTTTGTAAGAACGCAAATAAAAAAAGATAGAATAAGCAACTTGAATGATGGACAAAAACTTTAAACTAACAAATAAAACAAAGTTAAAATAATAAGAATAAACAAACAAACAATGGAAATAAAAATAAGAATACTCTAACAAACAGCAAAAAAGAAAGAGAAATGACTAAAAAGAAACAAATCTTAATAAAGAAAATCAAAATATTAAAAGCAAACAACAGACTGGGCCGAAAAAATTGTAATATGCAATATGTATATGGGTATATATTGGGTTTTTTAGTGATTTCAGTTTGGACTACATATGGATGTATATAAACATATCTTAGAGTGTACATTCATTTATTGTGCTAGCCCCTATTGAAACCTTTAGAAATTATTATACTTAGGAACGGAGTAAGCATATAGCTTTTGCGGCATTTTTTGTGCAATAGGTGCTATATAGCGCACTCTCCCGGTGTATTAGCCCGGCAATTTTTTTTGTTCTTCTGCAGTTCAGTTTGTTTTCATTTAATTTCATGGTTCAACGTCCACAACTTAACGATCCAACTACGTCATTCCAATTCTTTTTTAGCTGTGGCAAGGTATGGATTTTTTGGTCTCGCATTCCAGTATATTTCCTAGTTGTTGGTGAACCAAATATAGAACATAGTGTCTTAGGATTAAAATATTTTTGCATACCTTCTAACTTCAACCAATATATTGCTGTTCTAATTATTTTGTAGTTTTTGTGCGATATGTATGTAATTCTAGTACATTTTCTTGAAGCTCGTGAAAAATATTACTATTATTTTTAGTAACTCATAACTGGATAAATATGTTGATAGTTTTTTAAAAACATTCCATAAATACTACTTTATGAAATACATGCCAGTCATACACATAAATGCTCATGTAAGTTAGATAAGGCAATGATGTAGGAGTATGTCAAATTAAATGTTCATCTGATTCCCTTTTTTTGCAAAACAATCTTCATGTAATTTCTACGTACTGAAATTGTTTCTAAAAAGCAATACTTCCAGTGCTGACAAAAGTTCGTTGCTCATGAAACCAAAGCTCATTCTCTTCAAAATTTAAGATAGTTTGTACCACCAAAAAGCCACCTCTTGGTTGGGTGTGTTAAGATTTGTGGTACATAACTATCTCCAACATGACTGAAATTTGATGTCCATATTTACACATCTATATGTGTGCATATCTCCGGTATAATTTATGGCATTCATAGAAAAGTTTTGCCACCAAAGTAGGGAAGTTGGTCACATGTTCATGGGTCCTCGCGAACTCGCCTTTTCTAGCTTAAATTCAAGGTCATGACACCGTTGTACTCCATTAGTTTCTAAATATAAGTCTTTTTAGAGATTGCACTACGGACTACATACGGACCAAAACGAGTGAATCCACCATCATAAAACTCTAAAAATACTTATATTTAAAAACAGAGGGAGTAAAAAATAATGTGAGTGAAATTAAAACTCCAAACTGCAGGACTCTGGTTTGTTTGGCAAAACTTCTCATTCACTAACGAACATGATCTGCACCATAGGATGACAACACATCAATATTGGTACAAAATCACACCCAAGAAACACATATTACAAAAAACCCAGGAATAGTCGTAACTTAATTATCACCCACTTCAGTTTTTTTTTCACCATCACCTTTTCTAGCTGAAATTCAAGGTCCTGATACCATTCCAAAAAACAACGTGAGTGAAGTTAAAACTCCAAACTCAAGGACTCTGATTTGTTTGGTACTTCTCATCCACTAGCAAAGATGATGTGAACCATGTGATGACAGGACATCAACATTGGTACAATATCAGGAAAAAAACATATTACAAAAAACCCCCAAAATAGTCGTAATAATCTAACAATTATTATCATTCACTTCAGTGGTTTCTAGCCAGCCTGACGACACTCTCCTCTGCAACCCCACAAGACCTCTTGCAAGAGAGGCCAAGCCCAAGAGCGAGCCTAAGGCCGGCCCACCCGAGCATCTTCTGGGCCTCGTGGTGCCCCCTGCCGGCCTTCCCGCCGCTGGCCGTGCAGGCGACGTAGGCCGCCAGGAACGGGTCCTCCTCCGGCCGGACGCCCCGTCTGCTGGACCTGCTCCCCACCGCTTTCACCGGCGGCGACAGGGACGGCGCTCCCGGCGGAGGCGGCACGCGCAGCTTGTGCGTCCGTCCCTCCGCCTTCTTGGTGCTATCCGGCGTACTCCTTCCGCCGGACGGCAGCTTCTTCTCCTCCTCGGCCGCCGGGCTCTCCTTGGACACCCCCGGCTCCTGCTCCCACGAGAAGGCCACCGCCCTGCACGGCGTAACAGCTCCCGGCTCCATGCCTATTCCCCTCCCCAGCTAGTAGAGATCAGTGGATCACGCTAGCTAGCTCCTTAGCAGTTAGCTCCCCGTAGAGTAGAAATAGAATCGGAGACGAAGAACATGGAGAGAGACGGCGTGGTCCGAGGAGGAGGAAGAAGAAGAGCCGAGGTGGTACCGCCGTGCATGCGAAGCGCGTGCTCGCGGCGGGCTCTTGGTTCGGTGGTAGGCGGGTACCACGTGGTGCTAGCTAGCTAGCTGCACATAGGCCGGCGAGGAAGGAGGCGGGTTCCCTGGAGGTTTTATAGCGGCCGGCACAGGCACAGGCACAGGCACAGGGTTTGTTCGGCAATGGTGATGTGACGGCCGGGGTCTCGATCAGGAAGGAGGGGTGGCGATGGCGATGGCCTTGGCCCGTTGGCCTGGCCGGCGTGTCCTTTTCCGCGTTCGGTTTCGCCTTTGTGGCGTGTGGGACGACGATGGAGATAGAGATAAGGATCGCCGGGCCCAAACAGAAACCGAAGAGAAACCTCATGCGCACGCACGCAGATCCACCGGCGGCTAACCTTGTACCGGCAATACGGTTGCAGATCGACGCTAGCACTATGGCAGCAGCAACGTACTGCCGCAGCACTCTACTCAGCTCTGCTCTCGTCAACGAGCAGGGAGCAGGCGGGTGTCGTCGCAGCTTGCGTGACAATGCTACCGGTTAATTATCAGGACCTTGGCGCTAGGTTACAGCGCAGGAGTCAAGGACGCAGACCACGACTTCCATGCGTGCCTGTACCTGTAGAAAATGTTGGGTTGGGACTGGGACCTGGGAGCTGCCGGCCAGAGAGCCGGGACAAATTAAGGGTTGTGATTTGTGTCATGGCCTCACGGGCGGGCCGACCTTTAGGTTGGAAGAGCGCCAGCGACGCCTATTCTAATCGTGATTCGGGGTAATGTGACTCGGACTTTTTGTAGGATCCAAACCTGTTTTTGTTTGTTTGGATAGAGGGAAGAACGGAAGGTGATGACCTTTCTTTGTAACGTACTATCTCCGTTTCATGATACAATGCGCTTGTGCTTTCCAAAACCTAGGTTTGATTATACATTTGATCGAAGAGACCGATTCTCACGGAAGCAAAAATTATACTCCCTCCATTTCATAATGTAAATTTTTGTTTCCGTCACAGTCGGCCTTGTTGATTAAATGTATGTTCAAACTTAGAGCGGGTAAATTACATTATGAAATGGAGGGAGTATGTAATGGCTTTTCAATAAGCATGTGTAACATACTTGTTGGGAAGAAGTCTGGGAGGCAGCCCAACTGGCATTTTATGAAAGTGACGACCCGTGCTAGAGGTCAATGTTGTTAGGAGTGGCATCTCAAGTTCTTGACGCCAATGTCATTATCTTTTTGGTTCTAGTCCTTATCAACATCAACCCTTTGGATTATAATGACTTCCGTAGGAATTCTATGAACGATTTGATTTCCTCTCAACATCCACCCTTAATTGACAATGTACGGACTGTGTGTTTGCGTGTCCTTTTGTTCATCGTGTATTGGTATACGTGTCCTCCTCTTGTATGCGAGTTGTGACATGTGTTCTCAAAAATGTGTCGGAGTACTCGCGCATGGGATCGGGAACATAAATAGTGAAAATGAACTAACAAAAGTAGATGACAAAAAAAAACTTAAAATCCAAATTAGTAATGCATCTCTCGTACTATTAAAAACAAAAAAACCTAGCTATGATTCGGTCCATTAGCACAACCAATACCAAATTTGTCTTCTTCTTCTTTGTTTCTCGAGGAGTCAAATGCATGTATGGTCCTTAAACTTGGTGGCGATGTCCACAATGGTCCTTAAAGTCACAAACTACTTCAATACGGTCCTAGAACTTGAGAATACCGCTTTAATACGGTCAACAAACTTGACAAACTGGTCTTGTGATACGTCTCACATATGTTTCGTGTATTGCATGATTTTTTAAACTGCCTCTGATTATATTTAATTGCAAGAAAACACCTAAAGTTAAATGTGTAATGTGGTTTTCACCTACCATTATGGGAAACAAAAAAAATCCCAATACAGAGGGTCAAACATAAGACCTCCAGGTCTTCTAGTGCGGTTTGCTTAGTACACACAAGCTGACCACCATGTAATGCTCTACTTGACCTAAATTATAGGGTTCTTGCGTTCCTCGTCAATCGTTTTTCTATATCTATATTTATTATATATGGCACTCCTATTGCACCACAGAAGTTTGTTTTAGTTTTTTCAAGTTCATGTTTTTATATTATTATTTTTCCATTTGGAAACATAAATGGAAGGAAAACCTAAGTGGGAAAATTTCATGTGTATTAATAACTGTAAATATCTTCTTGGAAAATGTTACACGTGTAATAAAAATTTACAAACGTCTTTAAAAAATGTTTGTTATGCATTAAAAAAATGGCCACAAGCACGGACAATTATTGTGTATTCCATTCTATACTTAAAATACTCAATTATTAAAAAAATGACAATGTTGTATTTTGAAAAGTGTTCAGTGTGTATTTAAAATTATTGTGTCATAATAGTAAATTCTAGAAACGTAATAAAAGCATGTTAAGTGTGGTTTTGGAAATGTAAGAATTATTTTAAGCAATATACTGTTAGTACATGTTGACCATTATTTGAATGCATGACGAACATTTTTCAAAAACACGTTTGCAATTTTTAATACACATGAAATAATTTTCAAAAACACTATTATAGTTTTTAGTACACATGAAACATTTCTAAAAATATGTTGATCTTTTTAAATGGACTAACACTTTGTTTAAGTTTTATGGCAAATTTACTTTGAAATTCAGAAAATAGATATATTGAAAAGAATAAAACAAACTTGTGCGGGCCTATAGTTACGCCATATACGAAATTACATAAAACATGCTCGAAGAGGTACATAGAAAAATAACCTCTAGCTCAACAATTTACGCGAAGCAACTGATGACCTGGTGGTTAGCTTGTGTGGACTAATTGACCGATAGTCTGTAGTTCTTTAGGTTCGATCCTCCATATAGCTATTGCTTTTTCTTTTTCCGTACCGACATGGGCAACCCATATTTCTGGCATTAGGCTTTTTGTAATTAAATAAATTATGAGATAGTTTTCTAAAGAAAAAAGTTGTGGAGTACAAGAAATGTACTTCCTTCTGTTCATATTATTTATCTTGAGTTTGTCTAGATATGGATGTATCTAGACATATTTAGTGTTAGAACATCCGTATCTAACAAATCCAAGACAAATATTTGGAACCGGAGGGAGTATGTGAAACGTATCATAAGACGGGTTTGTCAAGTTTAAGGACCGTATTAAAAGAGTATTCTCAAGTTCTGGGACCGTACTGAAGCAGTTTCTGAGTTTAAGGATCATTGTGGACATAGCCACCAAATTGAAGGACCATACATGCATTTTACTCGTTTCTCGAGCTAAATACTGATTTTGATCTTGAAATTATTATTTTTCGAAATTATTACGTGTTACTGTTAATTTTTCTCTCGTGCGCCCTGGTTTGTAACCTGGTCCGAGCTTTGGGGCCTCTAGGCTTCAAATGGGCTATAAAAACATTGTTGGGCTGAAGTTAGCTAACATCTCGGCCCAGTCCTTCCACAGGCCGTCGAAATAGTTTAGCGGCCGATTAGTGTTCCCAGTGCTCTAGTGTCAGACTCGCAGCTTCCCCAACTGAATCAGCAACTACCAGATCCACCAGATCTCCTGCTTGATTCGACCAGGGATACGCAAATTTCTACGAATTTTCGCCGGCCCTCTGCAATTTCTGTCAGCCCTGATCGTAGCCTCGTCGATCTCAGCGAATCGATTGTAATTTTTTTTTTCCGATTATTATGCACGCGCTCAATAGGGATGGCGTCCCGAGCCGCCGCGGTCCGGCGAATCGTCTTTGCGGCGGTTTCGATCTCTTTCTCCATGTTTTCTTCGCAATACCTCTATGATTTCACAGGTGTTGGGTCATTTAGACGAGCTGTAGCTTCCAGATGCGATGGCGCCATAGCTTTCTTCTTCCAGTTACCCTCAGATTAAGCTGCGATTCTGATGTAGTAGTTTATCGCTCTTTCATTTTGCTCTTTGATTAATCTCTGTATTTTATTTGGCACTTCATTTTTTTTAAGTGTGGTTATTTCTGCATTATACTGTTAGGCTTCTGCTGCATATATGATCTCGCCATCTTTTTTGTGATCCTTTCTCACAATTGTTCTTGTCTGGCTGTGATGACAACAAAATTACTTGTTCATACCTTAATTTTGGTTAAGGACCAAATCTGATGACTTCATTTGTGCGTGTCTGAGCCGGTGCACTTGTTTGTGTTGTGCAGTGCTGTTGTTAAGTTTGGTTCTCTTATAGTACCTTCTTATGCTGGTTCTTGTGTTTTAGGTGACAGTTTGGTATTAGAGTAACTAGTTTGTGTGGCTGTGATGACAACAAAATTACTTGTTCATACCTTAATTTCAGTTAAGGACCAAATCTGATGACTTTATTTGTGCGTGTCCGAGCCGGCGCACTTGTTTGTTTGTGCAGTGCAGTTGTTTAAGTTTGGTTATCTTATACCTTCTTATGTTGGTTTTTGTTCCTGTCTTTTAGGTGGCAATTCTGTATTAGAGGAACTAGTTTGTGTGGCTGTGATGACAACAAGATATATTTGTTCATAACCTAATTTCAGTTAAGGACTAAATCTGATGACCTTATTTGTGTGTGTCTGAGCGGGTGAACTTCTTTATTTGTGCAGTGCAGTTGTTTAAATTTGGTTCTCTTATACTCCCTCCATTCACAAATATAAGTTGTTTTGGAAATTTTAATATGCACTACATACAGACTGGAATGAGTGTACAAACACACTAAAACGTGTCTATATACATCTGATTCCGAATTAAAATTAGTGGAACTAGTTTGCCTGGCTGTGATGACAATAAGATTACTTCTTCATACCTTACTTTCAGTTAAGGACCAAATCTGATGAATTTATTTGTGCGTGTCTGAGCCGGCACACTTGTTTGTCTGTGCAGTTGTTTAAATGATTCTGTCATAACTTCTTAAGCTGATTTTCGTACCAGATTTTGTTTCTTGTAATTTAGGCAACAATTGTGTATTAGAGGACTAGTTTGTGTGGCTGTGATGACAAAAAGATTACTTCATACCTTATTTCAGTTAAGAACCAAAACTGATGATTTTATTTGTGCGTGAGTTGTTTATGTTTGATTTTGTCCTGCCTTCTTACATCCATTTTCTTCTCAATTTTTTGTTCCTGTGTTTTAGGTGACAATTGTGCATTAGAGGAACTAGTTTGCGTGGCTGTGATGACAACAGGTTTACTTCTTCATACCTTAATTTCAGTTAAGGACCAAAACTGATGACTTTATTTGTGCGTGTCTGAGCCGGCGCACTTGTTTGTGTGTACAATTGTTCAAGTTTCCTTCTCTCCTACTTTCTTAAGTTTATTTTTGTCTCAATTTTTGTTCTTGTATTTTAGGTGACAGATGTGAATTAGAGGAACTAGCATATTGATTTTGTATTCTCCAGTATATGTTGTGGTTTATGTAACATCACCAGTGATTATTCATGGGAGTTCAACAATTTTGGGAAGCCATTGCTTTTTCACTTGATAGCTATTGGCTTCAGTTTCTCCCATATTGATGCAACGCAAGATAGCCCTTGTTCCATGGATACGGTTGGACTTCGGGTTAGGCCTGCGTTCGACATATGCAAATATGCCTTTGTGCTTTGTAGTGTTCTGGCTCGGTTTTGTGTTTTTAAGTATGTAAACTCAGTTTCTTCAGTTGTGATGACAAAATTTTGTTTCTCGATACTGACTCTTGATTTATCCAAGGTCAAGTTTTGGTGAGAATTGCATGCCTGAGCGCATGCAGCCTTGTCTTTCTGTGTTTATTTTGTTAAAGGTCTTTTCTTATTTGCTTGCTAGTGTTCTTGTCGGGCTGTGATCACAGGAATATTCTGTTTCGCAGTGCTTCTCTGAGCCAATGCTGCTGCTTATTCTCCGCATGCTCCGTTGTGCATTTGTTTTTACTATTTAAGTTTTGGTTTTCTCAGGTCTTGTTTCTGATTAACTGGCTATTTAAAGCACTTATTTCAACCCTGCGTACTTCTTGGTTCTCATGCATTTGCAAATTAGATTTTGGATTTTCGTTTGTGATTGAGATCAAAATCGTTCCTATGATTGATATTTCACAACAAAACAATGGATTTTTCAGGAACTTGCTTCATAACAGGAAACTGGCAAAATCTAGTAACATCGGCCCAAGAGTGACTGCATGATCCTCCTGTATCGGTAGGTAGCCAGATACTGTTCTTATCTGCCTGATATCTTATTGATAAATATCTCTTTTGAAATATCCCTCACCATATCAATACTGTCATGAACATAGTCAATACAGGAGTATCAAATTTCAGGGCCGTAACCATGCCAGACATGGGTCCATTCTTTTGAACCATACCAGATATGACTTGTCCTCAGATGTATGATAGAAGTTTGAGAAATTGACTGTATGATTGTAGGAGTAATGTAGTATGGTTACTGGACTCATTCAACCCACAGTTCCGTTTCAAAAAAAATTCAACCCACAGTAAGCTGTTCAAGGCCAGATAACCAAATTGCTTTACATGTTTGTCAAGACGATTTGAATTGATATTCATCTGCTTGTTCTTTGATTACAATTTATGTTCTTATGAAGAGTTGCCGGTTCTGATCTTGGGCATTTTGATGATGTGGCTATGTTACTTGAGTAAGAATAAAAAATCTTCACTTATGATAGTAGTTTGACATTGAAATAACCATGCTGTTATGAGCTCAAATAATTCCAGAAATGTTCCTTGGATGGGTATGCAGAAATGAATCCTTATAGTTTACCTGTTAAGAGATGTAGCTAATAAGCTTGATACAAGGCAAGCCATAATATTTTAGGATACAGCCAAATTCCTAAACACTAAAGGTTGCAACTAGCTGAATATTAAAAAACAGAACATCGGAAATATGGAGGAAAAAACAATCATGCATGGGGCATGCATCTAAGCTACTTCATCCTGCTTGTATCAGCATTGTTCCCTTCCATGGTGAATTTTGCTATGTCTAGCTCTCCATTTACTGCAAACTCACATTTCATGTTCATCAAGACTCAGTAACCAACCATATGATCTTGATTCACACTTATTGGTCAAGTCATCAGTGTTCTTGGAGTTTGTTAGGATCTCACCTAAAGGCCCACCTTGAGGTATCTCCCAAGAGCTTGAGATGCAATCCTCCTGCACTTGCATCATGTTAGATGTAAGGCAGCTGATGCGTGGACCTTCTGTAGATGAATAGAAAGTTGGTGGCACTGAAGCATTGTTTTTCTGAGACTCGATCTTCTCATTCTTATGCATGCTGAAATCTTGAAGGACTGATTGAAGGCATCCGCGATCATGGGGCGTCGTGGACGAAATGTCCTTACTGCTCTGCTGGTTGCTTATTTCCCAAGGCTTCAATACTGTATTTGAGGAGATCGATTCACTATCGACTGCCGGGCTGAACTTATCTGGTTTGGTCTGTTGCTTCAGTTGAGAGAGCAGGGACAATGTGTGTTGTTGATTAGTAGAATTTATGAGTGGAGCGCTGTTGCCTTCTTCAGGGTTGTTTCCCCTGGCTTTGCTCACCATTGCCCTGCAAATGAGTACATGTGTTAGATCGAAATGACGACCTTGCTATGGAATTTAAATGTTTTTGCTTGTTTCTTTGCCTCCCAAACTATATGACACTTAATTGCATAATTTAGCAGTTGCGTTTTTTTCAGTTACTCCATATCTGTGAAATACTCGAATTTTTTTCAGTTCTGATCCATACAAGAAACTAAGATTCAATGTATACAAACCTGTTTAAACTGTCTGTCCAATAGCTGACACTCCCTGGCTTCAGTTCCTCACTAGCTTTTGATTTCTTACAGCCACCCTGTGAGACAGCGGATGATAATGGGCCAGCAGCAGGTGCCTCTTTCGCATTCTTCCTTGTTTGGTTTTCCACAGGCTTTCTTGAACGATGGCGGTTCCTATTGATGTGCCGCTCACAATACTTGTGCTCGGCCATCGCCTCCTTCGAGCACCGCCATTTTTTGCCGTCGGTTCGACGGCATCTTCCAGGTTCCGGGTCAGAATCTGCATTGGTGAACCCTTGATAGGCGGGCCTCCAAGTCACTGCATTACAGGGAAGCATGTCAGGCTCTGCTTGCATTTATAGTTTCATATCCAAGTACTTAGTAGATGGTATTAAGGTTGTGCTCCATACATATGTTAACTTGTTTGGTGACTAAATCCAAATAGATAACTGAGACATCATACATGCAGCACTCTTGCAATGTTCACTGATATATTCATATCTGCAACTCCACTGGCATACATGTACATATGCTGACCTGTTACCTAAGACAGCTATATGAAGCATCCAATGACATGTATGTACTGATATTTTCGATCTACAAATTTCTGTCCATGGAGATAATGTGAAAACGAAATAAATATGTAGGGCTTTGCTGGCATGCCTTTATATATCACGTGCAGGACAGTACTTTTTCTCACATTCCTATCCAGACAGTTCTTTTACCACATCAGTGTATATATAGAAATATTACCTCGATCAAGGAATGAGATGCGAGGAGTAGATGTTTTGGCAGGATGCTTACTTCTGTCGGAGGAGGATCTGAAGCTCTTGCTGATGGAGATGAGCAGGCTGGAAGGTATGGGGGTCTTTGCATTGAGATACTTGTATATGAGGGCCTGGTGCTCCAGCTCCATCCACTGTGAAGGAGTGAAGGGCATCTTGCTCCTGGCCAGCAGCAGCCTCTGCTCATTTGACCTCCCAAAATCCATACCTAGATACAAAAAAAAAGAACCATCCAGTATGAGCAAATGCTCAAAGAAGCAGCAGCAGCCTTATCTTGAATGAAAATATCCATGCCTGGTTATTTATTTCCTACTTATTATTGCAGGCGCCGAGTCAAGACAAAAGTGTAAAAAAAAAGCAGTGGTAAAAAGAAGCGATGGAATGGAGCAGCCTTGGCTGAGCAGCAGTAGTAAAAAGGCCAGCGAATGGGTAGATTTATTTACATGTGAGCAAATCCCCATGGCCATAGCTACCTGCTTTTGACCCTTTTATTTTTTTATTTTTGAGCAGGGGAACAGTCGGACGCCAGAGCACTGCCCATCTATCATGGCTCGCAGAGATGGATGCAGAGAGCGGATCGAGCCAAGATGACAGATGCGAAAGACGCGGGACGAGGGAGTCCAAGAAAGACCTGTTGATGGCGGAGGAGCGGCGGCGGCCTTGGAGAAGCTGAGCATCTTCTGCTGGTCGAGGAAGGGGGAGGGGTAGGGGTAGGGGCCGGCGGTGGCCTGTGCGAAGCCGCCGGATCTCTGGGCGTCCTTGGGGGCCGGCGGCGTGAAGCCCAGCACCTGCCCGAGCTCCATGGCGGCGGCGGAGAGCTCACGAAGCGTCCGGGAAGGAGGGGGCGGCGGGCATTGCTGCCGGAGCTGGAGCTGGAGCTGGAGGCAGTGTGTGTGTGTGTGTGGTTGGAGTGGGGTGAGGCAGAGGCAGGGAGTGTGTGTGTGGGTGTTTGGGGGACTGGACTGGAGTAGGGGTGGTGGGCCTTAAATAGCAATGGCCTGTCTTTTCACTGGGCCCTTTTGCTTTGGATTTGCTTTTGCCCTCGTTTTGGGTTCCTCCTTTGTTTATTTATTTACTGTTGGTGTTTTTTTTGGTGAGTGAGTGAGGCTCGATGATGCTTTTGGTGGCCGGTGACAGTGAGTGATGAGTGGTGGTAATGGCCTCTTTGGTGGGGGCATGCGTGCGGCGGTAGTGTACGTGCGATGGTGATCCATGTTGATGGCCCCCGGCTCTTGTCTCTGTGGCTTGGCTTGGAAGTACAGTTTCTTCTTCGCAAGCATTTTGTGTCTGTGTGTGTGCACTTTCAAAAAAATAAATAAATTATGTGTGTGTGAAAAAATGATGGTATCCGGTTCCCGGTGACCCCCGCGTCGCCCTCCTCTTGCGACTCGGGGGGGGGGGGGATCCTCGATCCGCCGCCGTCCCACTTCCTCCCTCCCCTCGTCGTCACATGAGGGGTTCACCCCGCGAAGCCCGGAAGGAAGTGGGGATGGCGGCGGCGGGGCGTTTTCCTGGTCTGCGGCGGCTCCCGGAGGCATAACCTCGGACGTTGGTTGATGGCTGGATCTCTAGCTGGTTATAGCTGAGGCCGGTGGTGGATGTGCAGTGTTGGGGCTAGGGGCCGCGTCTCCTCTCGTATGGGCGTAACGAAGGTTGCGTGCGGGAGAGCTAGATCTGGCATGTTCCAAGCCGATGGCGGGTTCGGCACATGTGGCTCCAGAGGGGCCTCCTCGTTGGGCCAGCCGTGTCCCAGGCGGGGGCTTTGCGTGGCCTCGGACGGGGAGGCAACAACCGGTTGCAAGCGGGCGGGCCAGATCTCGTCACGTCCTGGCTGCATTGGGTGCCTGGGTCGCCTTAGGAGCGGCTGGAGGTGCGGGTGCAAGACGTGTTGGAGTGTAGCAACATGTGATGGTGTGTGGTCTATTGGTGGTGGTGCGACGTTGGGCGTAGATTCTCTGAAAGAAAGTATTGTTCAATGCAGGTGATGGCAACATTTGCGAATGTCGTTTTCCTTCTGGAAGGCATCGTCGACGAGATTTGTCACCCTTTTGTCATTTCGGATCCATTCTTCGGGTGAAAACCAAGATCCGCGTCGTCGGATTGGCAATGAGGCAGCCTTACTTCGTTGGAAGCATTGTTTTGGAGAGATTCTTGATCGACGCATCCCGGTTGGTAGTGGTGGCGTAGTCTGCGTTGCCATGTCCATTCGTGGCTTGCCGTTGTACGGTGGTGGTGGGAAGCAGAAGCTCGATGACATGCGGGAGCATTGGACAAGTCGACAAACCTGGTTGACGAAGGTGCTGTGTTGTTTTGTTCCAGCGAAGTCAAAGTCGACGGGTCGTGTGTGGAACAGGTGATGTACGATGCCAATATAGTGGGGCTACGGTGTGCTCTAGTCTTTCATGTTTAGTTTTCCCGACATCCTGGTCTGTCTTGCGATGTTGTAAACCTAGTATAGCGAGGTGTGGTTGCATTTTGTGTAGGTTTTCATCCAGTTTTCCTTCAACAAACCCAACCGTTTCCTTCAATAATGCTCTCTTGCTATTTAAAAAAAAATGATAGTGATACTACTACTTGTTTCAATATATATATATATATATATATATATATATATATATATATATATATATATATATACTTTTGAGAAAGTATCGTTCTATTTTCTGTTAGCTATATCAGAGCCCGGACGCTTCAAATCCGTCTCAAACATCCGGACGGACAGCCCGGTTACTGTCTATTCACAAAAATGCGTATGTAATGGACCTCGAATGCATGGCTGTCGAGGTGATGGCCCGTGGCCCTGACCTCCGGCTTGCAAGTACAGTGTCGATGTTACACTCCACTGGTTTCTTGGCAACATTTGCGTGTGTGGAAAAATGGTGGTGGTGATGGTACTTGTTCCGATATTATTTGTAAAAAGTTGAGCTGGGTGTACCGCTAGTAGCATCCACGAGAGACAGCTAGCCTTTTTTATGGCAATTTAGTTGGGGAACTGTGGCTGTTAGCCGGACGAAGCAAGCTATAGCTAGCTAGCAAATCCATAACTGCATGGCGGTACCGGCACGTACAGTACGAGCACAATGAATTTCGTTTGCAAGTACGTGGCCGCAATTACTCGCACCCCCCCTACCCCCCCCCCCCCCCCCCCCCCCTTACCCCCCTTGTATGCTTGCAAGTGAATGAATGTCTCCCCCGCCCGCCAAACAGATTACGCGGCACGGCTGGTCGCTCGCTCGCTTTCAAATCGTAAAATGAAGGACGGCGACGCCTGCTCTGCCTAGCTAGCCACGCCCTGTGCTTTCAAATCGTTAGTACGTACGTGCACGTACGTGGGTGATAATACGGAAGACGGTGAGCATTTTACTATCACTATACGTTTCAAGAAAAAGGTGACAAGGCAGAGGAGACGAGAGAGGTGTGCTATGCTATGCATGTAGATGTATGCGTGCATGGGCACGCAAAGCGCCGCGGCTGCGTGCGGTGCGGCGGCGAGCTTTGGCGGTGCGGCTGCGGCGGCGTGGCGGCAGAGGGCAGGGCAGGAGGGCCCCCGCCACCCCGTCGCGTCGCGTCGCGTCACCCGTTGCCGCTGCTGCTGCCTGCGCGGTCACGAGGTTGAGGTGACGCTTTTCATGGGGAGCCCGCCCCTCATTCATTGCAGATTCGCCCGCCGCTCCCCCCCCCTCCCTCCCTCCCTTGGCCTCGCCCGTGCGTCTCCACGCCGGCGGCGACGACGACGGCGGCGGCGGCGGCACGTGCGCGGCCTTGATGAACCACTCACGGCGTTGCGCTGCCGATGCTTTGGCCCGTCTTGTATACCATGGAGGATCACGTAGTAGCCGCGTGTGTATGTGCGCGTGTGTGTATGTACGCACGTACGTACGTACGGCGACGCGTGTGGATGCATGTCTCTTGCGGGCGGGCATCATGTGAGCTGAGGCGGTCAGGTCTGGTGTGGTGTGGGTCCCCGGCGCGGGTGGCTTTGTTGGGAGCTTTGTCCTTTGTAATAACCGCAGCAACACCGAGTGCGCTTGGGCGGTTCCCGATTTATGTGACACCGTGGGAGGGGGAGGGAGGAGGGATGTGACCATTACGGTATCTCGCAGCGCGGCTCATTTATTGCCAAACAAGTTTGAAGCAGGCCCGCCGGGTAGTAGTAGTAGCTAGCTTTGGATCTCCTCTCCTCTCCTCTCCTGATCGTCCTGAGTCCTGACACACGGGGGCACGGGCGGGCCCGACCCTCTAGCCAACAGCGTCGTCCGAGCTGAAAAGAAATGGAGAAAGACAAGCGGCGTGGCCAAGTAATCACCCAAGGCTTTGTTCGTTTAGCCCGACCACCGCCGGGATCTGGCCCAAACCCCGCCGATCCGCGCGGGTTTCTGCCCGGCCGGGGTCGGATCCCGGTCTCACTTATACTCCCTCCTTTTCGGTTTGCAAGGTTCATCTTAATTTTTTTTTTATTATTATATTAGATTGATTTTGAGTTTAATTAAGTTAAGTGCTTTGAGTCGCATGCCATATTTAATTTATAGAGATAAGAGAAAGGAAATTAATGGCTATGCATTCATCTTTTTCTACATGCATCATGCAAGTCCAATGAAAGAGAGGATGCTATATTTATTGACTCGGAAATTGAATATGTGAGAAATATTTCATTGACTAGTTAAAACTAGTGTCATCCACTCACAATTCATCTTGATTAATGAGATTTTAGATTTGAGCCCTATAAACCTGAAAGGAGGGAGTAACAGTCTTCGGTTAGACCCGGCCTGGATTAATCCCTACCAAACCCCGTGGAAACCGCAGGGAAATGACCCACATGTCCAATCCCGTGGAAGCAAACCCCGTCTCTCTCTCTCTCCCCCAAATGATTTCACTCGCTCCGACTCCCTTTCTCGATTCAGAGAAGGCGGTGGCGTCCTTCCCCCTTCCCCTTCCCCTCCATCTCCTTGTCCAACCGGCGCCCACTCGCAGCGGCGCGAGCTGCGTGGTGATCTGGAGCAGCCGTGATGCGAGCTGTGGCGGCACGAACAACCCACTATCGACGTCACTCTCTCCATACGGTGAGCTTGTAAGCTGTTAGTCCTCTTCTTGATTCCCCCCTCACCCCTTAGTTCCGAGGGTTCATGGATTCTTGATCTGAGGAAAATGATGATAAAGAATGATTCTTACTTCAATGCTGATGTGCTTTTGAATTGTCTTGTTGATTGTTGTGTTACCTATTGTATTTGTGGATGTATCTCAAAGCACTAATTTGGACTTTATTTCCACTTTCTCCGTGGATCAGATCTCATGCTGTCTGTGAATCCCCTGGCACCAATTGTTGGAAGAGACAGAGACAAGTTTGTATAGTTTGACAATGATCCGAAGAGGTAAACTTATTAGATACGTTATTATGTACGTCAAGACAGTAGAACATGAAGGCACGCATTGTCGCACCGTCTATCGTGTCAATAGAGCACTGCAAAATTTTTAGTACAGTTGAACGACATGAATATATACAATTGACATGGTTTGGATTACACTTCTTGGTCAAAGTTAGTTTTGGATATAAGTTTGCGTAAAAAATATAGAAAATATTGCATAAATCATTCCCCATACATTTGGGTTTGAGTTGAGATAAAAAAAAAGAGTACATATTATTATGTATATATCCTGCAACTAGATTATACTTTGTTATGTTAATAGCCGGGCCACCTAGATAAAAAGAGCCATTTTTACGCTAACAAGGAGAAAAGGTTGGTTACCCTTACATTATTTCAACTTCTAGTTTACTTTCTTTCATCTCACTCGTTGTGGATCAATGGTTCTTTCTTTTATGTGAGAAGTCCATGACATGCCTCTTAGTTCTTACCATGTTTACTTGTGTCGATGTCTAAATTGTTTATTGTATTTATACCTCTGATGTACTGCTAGCAATCTTTGGTGCCTTATTTATGCAGGAATGAAGAGTTCATGTGTAGTGGTCATGTTTGTGGAGGAATTCATGACCAGCATCACCAACACTGAATGGACACGATCCGTCTGGCCTAGCAAATCTTTGGCTAGGAACCACTGTTGGACGTCGATAGGACAGTCATTGAGGTGTTGATCTCTAACTCGACCCCATGGGGTCGTGTCCGACATGTAATCTGATGACACCATGATCGATTGCAAGAGCCACGACATGTTTGTTGTTGTCGTGGTGGCTGCTAGCAAGTGCACATAATAAAATAATTCAACACTGACTCTTTCGTTCATCAGTAGAATCTGGTGTGATTGCTAAACCCTAAATTCAGGTTGTGTTTTTGGTCGATGAAAACTGCTACTATGTTGAGCTAAATCTGACGGTATAGTTAACCGCTACTATGTTGAGCTAAATCTGACGGTATAGTTAACCGCTATTGTGTTTAGTTGGTTCTGACGGTAAAGTTAACTGCTATTGTGTTTAACTAGCGTGTTGTAGTTACACTGCATTTTTCAGTGGCAAGTGTTGCCGATGGAAGGGTGTAACCGAACAGAATTTAAGCTAAAGAGATTGTGGGGATATGTGGAAAAGTGGTTGGCCGAGGATGGATGGCATGAGGGGATTCATCAAATTCTTGAAGGTGTTGGTTACCCGTGGGGAAGGAAACCCAAATAACCGAACAAAGCCTAAAAGCACAGAACAAGTAGTAGATCAAGACAAAATTATTTTGTGTGGTGAAGAAGGAGGTGCTGCGCTGGGGCATCACCATGGAGTTCGGAGCTCAAGCTCAGGTGCACATTAGGGGTGTGTTTGGTTTGTAAATGAAGTGTCACGAAATGTCATGGTTTCGTTCCATTGAAATGGAATGGTTTTTTATCTTTGTTTTTGGTATAATAATGAAGTAGAATGGAATGGTTACGTCTTCATGTTTGGTTGATGAAATGGAATCGAACGAAAATTGTTCAAATCAGTTTTTGTTTCTTTTTTTTGCAATATATGCAACGGTGATAGTATGTTTGGAAGCATTTTATATGAATTCCAGAATAACATTTCATTTGTCTGTTCGTCACCATTAGTTAGTAATTTGCTTCATATCATTTGAGATAAATGACATAATAGACTATATATACGCAATCAAATATATTTACTAAAAATTATAGAAGGCAAGAACAACTGAACAAGCATGTACAAATTGACGTCAAAATTTGTTACGAATCTCAACAAAGTAGGCAAAAACAATTGCGACAGGCTGCCGGGTGAGCACTGGCCACCATCGCTCGTATGGTTGCCGCTTGAGCACTGGATGGATGCGCCCATCTTCACGGCCTTGGTGACACGTCCGTCGGTGCCATCCACGTCCGCCCCCGTCCTTTCCAACTGCCGGTCAAGCGTTGGGCGTCGTCTTCCCGACGTGAGTTTCGCACCCGCCGCCCCAGCTGCCACCCGTGTTGCCGGCCTTGGCCCCGCACTCGTAGTCTCCGTTGTCCCCCTTCTTCCCGGCGACACAGATCCATGAGAGGAGAGTCACTACACAACGACACTCAAAGCAACGTCAAATAATCTGTCGGCATATGTCACATAAGGCGACACATTTAGTGTCGTAAAAACCTTCGCCGACAGAAAGGAGTTGTCGCCCATAGTCCTGCCAGGAAAGGTCTTTCCCGACAGATAAATCTATGACGACAGACTGTTTACGGGGTTGGTGAGATCTATGGTGACAGACATTTCTATACCGACGGACTATGATATGCCGGCAGATCATCTGACAGTGTGCTGCTACTGCAACAAAAGACCTTCCAACGGCGCCAGAAACACGTGCTGACGGGAGACTGTTCTTGTCTTGATTCTCCTCAGCAACGACACCAGGAATCCTTCTGCTACGGCTACGCCTTTAGGGACTTCCTAGGTAAATATGCAAAGGATTTTCCCTTGGCTTTGGAGCCTTGCGTTGGTGTTCCCTCGAAGCGGAAAGGGTGATGTAGCGCAGCGGTGGTAAGTATTTCCCTCAGTTTTGAGAACCAAGGTATCGATCCAGTGAAGGAGTATCACAAGTGCCTGCACAAACACAAAGAACCTGCTCCCAACGCTATGAAGGGGTTGTCAATCCCTTATAGATTGTTCGCAAAGTGAGAACTGAAAGCAAGAAAGTAACAAAGCAAAGTAAAAGCAGAGGTGTAAACGATAGATGTGAATAGACCCGGGGGCCGTAGTGTTTACTAGTGGCTTCTCTCATGAAAGCAAGTAGACAGTGGGTGAACAAATTACTCTCGAGCAATTGATAGAACCGCGCAAAGTCGTGACTATATCTATGACAATGATTATATCTATAGGCATCACGTCCAAAACAAGTAGACCGATACTTTCTGCATATACTACTATTACTCTACACGTCGACCGCTATCCAGCATGCATCTAGTGTATTAAGTCCAAAAGAACAGAGCAACACCTTAAGCAAGATGACATGATGTAGATGGACAATATCATATCAACGACAGAGTCCACCTTGTTACTGTTGGAAATATGCCCTAGAGGCAATAATAAATTAGTTATTATTATATTTCTTTGTTCATGATAATCGTTTATTATCCATGCTATAATTGTATTGATTGGAAACACAGTGCATGTGTGGATACATAGACAAAACACTGTCCCTAGTAAGCCTCTAGTTGACTAGCTCGTTGATCAAAGATGGTCGAGGTTTCCGGACCATAGGCAAGTGTTGTCACTTGATAACGGGATCACATCATTAGGAGAATCATGTGATGGACTAGACCCAAACTAATAGACGTAGCATGTTGATCGTGTCATTTTGTTGCTACTGTTTTCTGCGTGTCAAGTATTTGTTCCTATGACCATGAGATCATATAACTCACTGACACCGGAGGAATGCTTTGTGTGTATCAAACGTCGCAACGTAACTGGGTGACTATAAAGATGCTCTACAGGTATCTCCGAAGGTGTTCGTTGAGTTAGTATAGATCGAGACTGGGATTTATCACTCCGTGTCACGGAGAGGTATCTCGGGGCCCACTCGGTAATACAACATCACACACAAGCCTTGCAAGCAATGTAACTTAATGTAAGTTGCGGGATCTTGTATTACGGAACGAGTAAAGAGACTTGCCGGTAAACGAGATTGAAATAGGTATGCGGATACTAGCGATCGAATCTCGGGCAAGTAACATACCGAAGGACAAAAGGAATGACATACGGGATTATATGAATCCTTGGCACTGAGGTTCAAACGATAAGATCTTCGTAGAATATGTAGGATCCAATATGGGCATCCAGGTCCCGCTATTGGATATTGACCGAGGAGTCTCTCGGGTCATGTCTACATAGTTCTCGAACCCGCAGGGTCTGCACACTTAAGGTTCGACGTTGTTTTATGCGTATTTGAGTTATATGGTTGGTTACCGAATGTTGTTCGGAGTCCCGAATGAGATCACGGACGTCACGAGGGTTTCCGGAATGGTCCGGAAACGAAGATTGATATATAGGATGACCTCATTTGATTACTAGAAGGTTTTCGGAGTTACCGGGAATGTACCGGGAATGACGAATGGGTTTCGGGTGTTCACCGGGGGGGGGGGGAACCCACCCCGGGGAAGCCCATAGGCCTGGGGGGTGGCGCACCAGCCCTTGGTGGGCTGGTGGGACAGCCCAAGAAGGCTCTATGCGCCATAGGAAGAAAATCAAAGAGAAAAAGGAAAAAAAGGGGAGGTGGGAAAAAGGGGAAGGACTCCACCTTCCAAACCTAGTTGGATTCGGTTTGGAAGGGGAGGACTTCCCCCCTTGGCCCGGCCAACCCCCTTGGGGCTCCTTGAGCCTCAAGGCAAGGCCCCCCTCTCCCACCTATATATACGGAGGTTTTAGGGCTGATATGAGACAACTTTTGCCACGGCAGCCCGACCACATACCTCCACGGTTTTACCTCTAGATCGCGTTTCTGCGGAGCTCGGGCGGAGCCCTGCTGAGATTAGATCACCACCAACTTCCGGAGCACCGTCACGCTGCCGGAGAACTCATCTACCTCCCTATCTCTCTTGCTGGATCAAGAAGGCCGAGATCATCGTCGAGCTGTACGTGTGCTGAACGTGGAGGTGCCGTCTGTTCGGCACTAGATCGTGGGACGGATCGCGGGACGGTTCGCGGGGCGGATCGAGGGACGTGAGGACGTTCCATTACATCAACCGCGTTCACTAACGCTTCTGTTGTGCGATCTACAAGGGTACGTAGATCGGAAATCCCCTCTCGTAGATGGACATCACCATGATAGGTCTTCGTGCGCGTAGGAAATTTTTTGTTTCCCATGCGACGTTCCCCAACAGTTACCCTTCATGGCAACCAGTCAATGTGTGCCTTGCTGCCCCTACTGTCACTGGGAAAGGTCATCACATGATAAGAACCCAAAACCAAGCACTTCTCCCATTGCAAGAATCATAAATCTAGTTGGCCAAACAAAACCCAAGACTTGGAGAGACTTACAAGGATATCAAATCATGCATATAAGAAATCAGCAAAGACTCAAATATATATCATAGATAATCTGATCACAAATCCACAATTCATCGGATCTCGACCAACACACCGCCAAAGAAGATTACATCGGATAGATCTCCATGAAGATCATGGAGAACTTTGTATTGAAGATCCAAGAGAGAGAAGAAGCCATCTAGCTACTAACTACGGGCCCGTAGGTCTGAAGTGAACTACTCACGAGTCATTGGAGGGGCGATGATGATGATGAAGAAGCCCTCCAACTCCAAAGTCCCCTCCGACAGGGTGACGGGAAGGGTCTCCAGATGAGATCTTGCGGAAACAGAAGCTTGCGGCGGCGGAAAAGTATTTTCGAGGCTCCCTTGATTTTTTTTTTTGATTTTTAGGGAATATATAGGCGCAAGATCTAGGTCAGGGGGGTGCCAGGGAGGCCACAAGCCTGCCCACCGCCGCCTCCCCCTGGTGGCGGAGTGGGGGCTTGTGGGCTCCCTGCAGCCCTCCTTGCTTGGCCCACAGGCCCCCTGATCTTCTTTCGTTCGGGAAAAATCATTTCGGGGATTTTGTTCAGTTTGGAATCCATTCCAAAATCAGATCTGAAAAGAGCCAAAAACACAGAAAAAAAGGAACTAGCACTTGGCACTGAATTAATAAGTTAGTCCTAAAAAAGATATAAAAGGTACATAAAACATCCAAAGATGACAAGATAATAGCGTGAAACCATAAAAAATTATAGATACTTTTGAGACGTATCAAGCATCCCCAAGCTTAACTCCTGCTCGTCCTCGAGTAGGGAAGTGATAAAGAATGAATTTTTGATGCTTTCATGCTACCTAGCATAGATGTCCTTTGTAACTCCTCTTGTGTGACGTGAATGTTCAGATCCATTTGATTCAAAACAATACTTTGCTATTGACGTGGAAACAATAATAATTCAAGCAAACTAGCAGGGTAATCATGAACTTTCAAAATAACAAGGCCAAAAGAAAGTTATCCCTACAAAAGCATATAGTCTGGCTATGCTCTATCATCATTGCATAACGAATTTAAATCATGCACAACCCCGGTATTGGCCAAGTATTTGTTTCACACCTTTACTTTCTCAAACCTTTTCAACTCTCACGCAATACATGAGCGTGAGCCATGGTTATAGCACTATAGATGGTGTGGAGTGTGGTGGAGGTTGCAAGACAAAAAAAGGAGAAGATAGTCACATTATCTAGGCATATCAATGAGCTGTGGAGATGCTCATCAATAGATATCAATGTGAATGAGTAGGGATTGCCATACAAATGATGCACTAGAGCTAAGAGTATGTGAAAGCTCTTAAAGAAAACTGGTGGGTGTGCATCCAACTTGCTTGCTCACGAAGACCTAAGGCAATTTTGAGGAAGCCTATCATTGGAATATACAAGCCAAGTTATATAATGAAAATTTTCCACTAGCTATATGATGATGACAAAACGAGAGACTCTCAATCATGAAGATCATGGTGCTTAATAAGCACAAGTGTGGAAAAAGTGGTAGCATTGTCCCTTCTCTCTTTTTCTCTCATTTTTTTGGTGGGCTCTTTGGCCTCTTTTTTTTTGGTGGGCTTCTTCGGCCTTTTTTATTTCCTCAGATGGGACAATTCTCCATTAATGATGATCATCACACTTTCAACTCAAAACTTAGAGCAACTATGACTCTATATGGAATGCCTTCGGTAGTGTACCGTGACAATGATCTAGCATGGCATAGACATTAATGGAAACATCATGTTAGCTATCTTACGATCATGCAATGGCAATGTAGATGGGGTGGCACATGTCATGGTGGTAGTTGCATGGCAATATATCTCGGAATGACTTTGAAAAAGCCATAGTAGGTAGGTATGGTGGCTGTTTTGAGTGAGGCTAATGGTGAGTTTTGTGCACCGGCGAAAGTTGACGACACTAAGAAGATAGTGATGGTGGAAGGTGAAAGTGCATCTAAACCATGGACTCAACATTACTCATGAAGAACTCATATACTTGTTGCAAAATTTTTATTAGTAATCGAAACAAAGCATTTAACGCATATTCCTAGGGGAAGGGTTGGTAGGTATAAACCATCGCGCGATCCCGACCGCCACGCAAAGGATTACAAACAATAGACTTATTAATGCTCAGATTTCATCACATAGCGGTTCACCATACGTGCATGCTACGGGAATCACTAACTTCAACACAAGTATTTCTAGATCCACAACACCTTACTAGCATAACTTCAATATTACCACAACCATATCTCAAAACTAATTGAGAGGAATCAAATTCTCTAACTATTCAATGCACATGAAGGTGGAAGTTTTCGTATCCCTTTGGATAACTACCCCTTTTGAGACTACTTTCAAAGCATAGATCAACTACCAAGCCACGCACCGCTGTACTCTAAAAGATATAAGTGAAGCACAAAGAGCAAAAGTATCTAGCTCAAAAGATATAAGTGAAGCACATGTGAGCTAAATTGTCTACCAAAAGATATAAGTGAAGCTCGACAAAATCACGGTGATTGCATGTCTCTCTATCTAGGTGTGCAGCAAGGATGATTGCGACACAACAAAAATAAAAGACTCCTACGATACAAGACGCTCCAAGCAAAAACACATAATATGTGGTGAATAAAAATATAGCCCCAAGTAACGTTACCGATGGATTGAAGACGAGAGAGGGGATGCCTTCCCGGGGCATCCCCAAGCTTAGGATTTTATGACATCCTTGAATCTCTTGGGGTGCCTTGGGAATCCCCAAGCTTGAGCTCTTGCCACTCTTTATCTTTTTGTCCATAAGAACTTCACCCAAAAATTGAAAACTTCACAACACGAAACTTAAAAAGAAACTCGTGATAACATTAGTATGAGAAAGCAAACCACCACTTTCTTAGGTACTGTAGAAAACTTAAATTCTACTTATTATGATGTTGAGTTACTGTATTTTCAATTTTCCATGGCTAATACCCCCCGATACTATCCATAGTTTCATCGAAATAAGCAACCAACACAACAAAAACAGAATTTGTTAACAACAGACCAGTCTGTAGCAATCTGTATATTTCGTATACCTTTGTTACTTCAAAAATTCTGAAATATTACGACAGTTCGAAGAATTTGCATAGAAATCAGCAGCAAAAAGAATCAACTCAAAAGCTCTTACAGAAAAAACATTAAAATTCTTTTCGTGAGCAGAAAGTTTCTGTCTTTTCCAGCATGACCAAACGATCATCCCCAAGACTAATCATAACGGTTTTGCTTGGCACAAACGCAAAAGGAAACACAATCATAACAGAATTATGAAAGTGTGAAAAACACAAAACAGAAAGAAAAATGGTAGATTCGTTGGGTTGCCTCCCAACAAGCGCTTTTGTTTAACGCCCTTAGCTAGGCAAAAGGTGACGGAATCACGTATAGTCATGTTTGGTGCTCAAACCATAAGTAGTGTGATCATTTATCATCTTAAGATCTTCATCTTTATTGGATGACTCACCACTAGCTTCAGGAACAAAAACAGATTTGACGGTCTTTTTGAGAGTGAGATTTGGAGTATTTTGCACAGCGGCAAAAGCGGAACCCAAGTTGGTTATGACATCTTCTAATTTGCCAATTCTCGAAGAGTCATTAACTATGAGTTCCTTCTCCCTTAATTTTTTCAAAAAAAATCCCACTTTGTATCTGTACTGAGTAATTTGATTGTGGATCTTTCTATCCAAACCCTCAATAAGTTCAACTATGGTAATTTTGCTTTCAATAGCGTCAAGCCTTTGCATCACGTGTTCCAAGGTCAAGGTAGTTCCATTAACCATGAGAGGGGGTGAGCCTACCAAATTCATGAAAGCTCTATAGGAGTCAACAGTATGGCTCCCCAGAAAATTCCCGCCTACAATGGTGTCAAGGATATACCTATTCCAAGGAGAAATCCCAACATAGAAACTGCAAAGGAGGATGGTAGTGGGTTGCTTACGAGTAGATCTACTTTGAGCATTGCAAATCTTGTACCAAGCGTCCTTTAAATTTTCTTCCTCATTCTGCCAGAAATTGAGAAGTTCATTCTCAAGAGTATCGTTTGGAGTGGTGGGTCTAGCCATTGATGGACTATCTCACACACAAACGAGCAGGAAGAGAGAGTGAAACGGGCGAAAGAAAATGGCAAAGGAGAAAGGTAAATGAAAACGGCAAATGTGAAGTGGGGGAGAGGAAAACGAGAGGCAACTGGCAAAAAATGTAAATGCAGGAGATGAGTTTGTGAGACCTACTTGGATAGATCTCTCCTTCCCCGACAACGGCGCCAAAAATACTTATGCTACTCCAACAAAAGACCTTCCAACGGCGCCAGAAACACGTGCTGATGGGAGACTGTTCTTGTCTTGATTCTCCTCAGCAACGGCACCAGGAATCCTTCTGCTACGGCTACGCCTTTAGGGACTTCCTAGGCAAATATGCAAAGGATTTCCCCGTGGCCTTGGAGCCTTGCGTTGGTGTTCCCTCGAAGCGGAAAGGGTGATGTAGCGCAGCGGTGGTAAGTATTTCCCTCAGTTTTGAGAACCAAGGTATTGATCCAGTGAAGGAGTATCACAAGTGCCTGCACAAACACAAATAACCTGCTCCCAACGCTATGAAGGGGTTGTCAATCCCTTATAGATTGTTCGCAAAGTGAGAACTGAACGCAACAAAGTAACAAAACAAAGTAAAAGCGGAGGTGTAAACGATAGATGTGAATAGACCCGGGGGCCGTAGTGTTTACTAGTGGCTTCTCTCATGAAAGCAAGTAGACGGTGGGTGAACAAATTATTGTCGAGCAATTGATAGAACCGTGCGAAGTCATGACGATATCTATGACAATGATTATATCTATAGGCATCACGTCCAAAACAAGTATACCGATACTTTCTGCATCTACTACTATTACTCCACACGTCGACCGCTATCCAGCATGCATCTAGTGTATTAAGTCCAAAAGAACAGAGTAACGCCTTAAGCAAGATGACATGATGTAGATGGACAATCTCATATCAATGACAGAGCCCACCTTGTTACCCTTGATGGCAACCACTCCATGTGTGCCTTGCTGCCCCTACTGTCACTGGGAAAGGTCACCACATGGTAAGAACCCAAAACGAAGCACTTCTCTCATTGCAAGAATCATAGATCTAGTTGGCCAAACAAAACCCAAGACTTAGAGAGACTTACAAGGATATCAAATCATGCATATAAGAAATCAGCAAAGACTCAAATATATATCATAGATAATCTGATCACAAATCCATAATTCATCGGATCTCGACAAACACACCGCCAAAGAAGATTACATCGGATAGATCTCCATGAAGATCATGAAGAACTTTGTATTGAAGATCCAAGAGAGAGAAGAAGCCATCTAGCTACTAACTACGGACCCGTAGGTCTAAAGTGAACTAATCACGAGTCACTGGAGGGGCGATGATGATGATGAAGAAGCCCTCCAACTCCAAAGTCCCCTCCGGCACGGTGCCGGGAAGGGTCTCCAGATGAGATCTCGCGGAAACGGAAGCTTACGGCGGCGGAAAAGTATTTTCGAGGTTCCCTTGATTTTTTTCCTGTTTTTTAGGGAATATATAGGCGCAAGATCTAGGTCAGAGGGGCGCCAGGGAGGCCACAAGCCTGCCCACCGCCGCCTCCCCCTGGTGGCGGAGTGGGGGCTTATGGCTTCCCTGCAGCCCTCCTGGCTTGGCCCACAGGCCCCGTGATCTTCTTTCGTTCGGGAAAAAATCATTTCGGGGATTTTATTCCGTTTGAACTCCGTTCCAAAATCAGATCTGAAAAGAGCCAAAAACACAGAAAAAACAGGAACTCACACTTGGCACTAAATTAATAAGTTTTCCCCAAAAAGATATAAAAGGTACATAAAACATCCAAAGATGACAAGATAACAGCGTGAAACCATCAAAAATTATAGATACGTTTGAGACGTATCATGTGCTATGCCGACACATAATGTGACGTGCATTGCTACGCCGACAGTTTATCTATTAGTGTGCTAAGCCGACAGATAGTGCGACGTCAATTACTTACGCCGACACTTTTACTGCCATGGTTTTACATTTCAACACAAAATGGGAATGCACCATATTTTAATCAAATTTCATCCATAATATACAATTCATGTCCAGTACACAATACAAACACAAACAATTACACTCTCCAATACATCACAAGATACCATTCCCAACACATTTATTCAACATATATTGAAGATTCACTAGTTTGTTCACTCAAATTAGGTACAATTATTAAGCAAGTACATAGGGTGACATACAAGACCTGTCCTTCTACAGAATATGAGGGCCAAGCTCCAAAGAGTCCAATTGCTCGATCACTTGACTACTACAAAAAAAATATGAAAGAGACTAATTCTTGAATCACCAAGCCAACATCAACTTCGACATGAACAAAAAGGAGTTCCTTCTTTCCTCCATATGTCCCTGACATGAGATTTTGTTCAAACTTGTGAGTTGCCCTTGATCCCAAAGATCTTGAAGATGTACTGCAAACAGTTTGGCTACGTAAGATATCTTATATCAGAACATCACCAAAATCTTGCTAGCTCCTAGCATATCACATGGCGTACTATAAAAATTATGCACTCATTGTTAAGCAATCAGATTTGTTCTAAGGCATCAGGAATAAGGTTCTTACAGTAATTTCAGAGATTTGCAGAAGAAGACCAGAGAAAAGAAGGAAGCACATGGAAGAGAAGGGACGGCTGATGGACAAATACGATGATGAAAAAAGACTAGAACAAGCAAAACAATAAATACATTGACAAACTAGCTTTTCTACGAAAATTCCTGGGTCCTAAATTTGAACATATGCAGTGTGTTTAAGTACATTAGATATTTAGTTTTTTGTGTAAAGTGGATGAGAAATTTTGTTATTATTATTGCACACCCCGTGCTACTGAAGCCGTTCTTTACAACATGAATGCAATAAAAATCACATTAATCTAGCAGTGCCAATATTGCACATAAAAGACTACAGGGAAAACATAATGAAAAAACTAGTGCCAATATTAGCTCACCTATGTCTCCGGAGGAGCGCCACGCCTCCGTATGGAACTCTCGGTCATTGGGCGACAAGATCAGACTGTCGATTCAAGAATCCGGAACTCACACAACACATTACTACAATGCTTATTGTTAGTTCAGAGAGCGAAGGAAGATTGGTTGTCCAAATCGTGTTGAGTTTTATTCATATATATGCATGCATTGACCCCCTTCTTTAAATTAGATCTCACAGATGCGGGATGAACTCCTACCACATGATCACATACGAGCAATTCAAGTGGAATTGGCGGGATTCTTTCTTGACCACGTCATATCTAAAGACGGAGAATTCCATGTGGATTTGTGATTGGATCTTAGGTAGATGATGTTAGGGATTGCAAAAGACGTTATATTGTATATATGTATCAGCGTCGGATAGATATACGAAAACTTGTTGTTCGACCAAGCACGGATCAAGAGATGTCACTTCTCCCTATATATGTTCAGCATGACGATCTTGTGTAATTAATGGTTTCCTTCATTTTCTTATTAGCCAGCGTCGAGTTCTCTCTATATGTATAGTAGCTAGCGTCGACCAAGCACAAAGAAAGAGAGGACACTTCTCTCTATTAGCTAGGTAACACAATATGAAACCCCTAAATTAACCCTCCAAAACCCCCCAATCCCCCCTTAAAAATAAAATAAAACCCAACTCCTGCCAGATGCTGACGCGTGGATGCCCTTTGGTCCTGGTTGGTGTTACCAACCAGGACTAAAGGCCCTCCTGGCTGGGCTCCTTGCAGAGGCCACGTGGAGACCCTTCTGTCCCGGTCGGTAAGCGAACTGGTACTAGAGATTTTGGGTTTTAGTCCCAACCCTTTAGTCTTAGTCTCAGAACCGGGGCTAATGGGCCTCTGGAACCGGGACAAATGGGCCATTTTCTATTAGTGCTTGTAACCAAACCTTTGCTAGTCCATACTCACGAGCACATTGAAGGATAACTGTGAAATGGGGCAAATGTATGATGTGTTGAAAATACGAAATCTGCAATAGGCCATTCACCATCTGTTAGAAGATGAGCTCGGTTCGGTTAAATCACAATGTCACCATAAACTAAGTGTAAATTGGAGGTCAGATATGTTGAGATTAGACAAATAAAACTTGCCATTTCTCCCTTTTAATCCTGAATGTAATTCAAGAAACTAACAATATGACATGATTGAACATGAGAACACAGTTCCTTTGCGAAATTCCTTCTTCTGCTGCAAATAACACATAATGCAACATGATGCTTAAGTGACAATGGTGGAAGGGAAGATGGGTACCAAGAAAATTATGTAATGAGTTAAAAGACACGACAACAAAAAAATAAAATGAAAATTCCACAATTACTTTCTAGATCTTTTGGCAGTCACACATGCAAAATTAAGCATAAAAACTTATATGTTTTGCACATAGCCATCACCCATACACAAGTAAAATCATAAATTCATGTATCACATATCTGAAACTGTCGGTTACGCAACTACAACATGTAATTTATTCATCTGTCCTTATTGAATAACTCAGACTCAAACAAAACCAAAATGAACTTATTCGAACTAGCAAGATATCATGGGCAATCATATTTGTTGGACAAAAAGGAAAAAAAATAGAAGATGAAGTTTACCCGCAGCAGCCATTTCTGGAAATAGAGTAGGACACGGGGGGTGGGGGAGGCGTCCCTGGTGGTGGAAGAGGGACATCAAGGAGGCTCCTTGGCTTCGTACAACAGGAGGGCCCGATAGACTGCGATGCCCCTTAGACTGGACATCACCTTCAGCGGTGAGAAAGGAGGCGACGAATCGATAGATGTCATATGGCCATAGTGGCACCTCGAGTTGTCGATGACAGGGAGGTGTTGATGGTTGGACGGAGGATTTGGGAGGGGGTCGCCGGCAGTGGGAGTGGCGGCGGTGTGGGGAAATCAGCATGCAGGTTCGGGGGCGACTCAAGGCAGGTTAGGGCTGGAGGCCATGTGGCACGAAGCAGACCGGGTTTGCGGCAGCGGTGGTGCGAGGCAAGTCGGCGTCGGAGGCCGCGGTGGCTTGGGGTCAGAGGACGCAGCCGCGCAAGCAAATCAACCTCAGGGGCGGCTACGGCGGCATGTGAATTAGGTTTAGGTATGTGTGTGTTTCATGAGAGAGAAATGAAATGGGAAATTGGGGGCACAAGCAAACCTGAGCGAAAATTTTGGAGTTACCGCTCCTATCGCGCGCGGTTTACTTCTCAGCATTTTGAGGATGGCCCGCGCGACCCGAAATGAGTGGGCCAGCTACAAACTATGCCGACACTTTTCTTGCCGCAAAGAACTGCCGACACACAGTCTAATGCCAAAGAAATCTACGCCGACACATTGTGTGTCCGCAAACGTGATTGCATTATCGACAGATAGACTGTCTAAAGTTTAAGACAATCATGATAATTTATGTGTCGGCACTACTATGGACAGATAATGTGTCGCTAATGTACACTTCTACCGACAGATGTATGTCGTTGTTGTGGTGTCGTGGTGTAGTGAGTCCGGCGGTGCGTATCCAGGGACGGACCTGCCGACAACACGGATCCAGGGATGGAGCAAATTGAGAGGGCCTGCCGCACCCGAGAGAGTGGGCTTCGAGCGAGAGGAGAGGGACGAGTGACGGTTCCGTGTGGTCCGCTCAATTTGAAGAAATCATTCGATTTGGGATCTAAATGAAATATTTGGTGGGTAACCAAACACTAAAACATGGATGAGGAATGGATCCAACTCGTTACATTCTGATATGTTCGTGGAGCCAAACACACCCTAGGTGTTTGAGCCTTTGAGGAAATGGTAAAGAGAGAGAGAGGGGAGGAAGAAGAAAAAGATTAAAGGTCCCATCTATAATAACGATCAACTTAAGGGTCAAAATAAATGAAGTTGACTTTGTCGTCACATCAGACCTGACGTATGGGTCCCGCATGTCATACACGTGTTTAAAATCGTCTAAACTAGGCATCATCTGAAAGTGGTAGATTTTAGTCATAAAATTACGAAATTTTGATAGTTTTCCGTCAGTTCTTAAAAAAAAAAGGTAGTTCAGTGGGGCAATCACCTTTAAAGTGTGTGTGCGCGCGCGCGGCGCGCGGCGCGCTACAAGGGAAAAGGAACCACATGCAGGTGGACGAGCGAGCGACCCTGCACTGAACCGGGAAATGCGTCATGTTGGCGCCTCGCGAGTCGCAACGAGAGGATCGGCGAATGTCTTTCGTGCGCTCCATTAATGTGACCGAGTAGATAGATACGCTGCCTGACCGGGGATCCAGAAATCCTATCCTATGCCAATGTTCATTGCAACACTGCACACGCGGGTCACACCCACGCACGTACGTACGCTCACAAGCCACATGTTCCCGGTCTGCTGTACTGTGTGCACTGTGGTGATACAGCGGCCGGCGCTCCCTACCACGGATCGGCCGCATTTAGGGAACGGTGATACGCGGGACCTGGCTGTTTACATGGCTTTCGCTTTTTAGCCGGCCTGGTCTTTTTCTTATGTACCCCGTTTCAAAATATAAGACCTTTTAGAGATTCCATTAGGAGACTACGTACAGAACAAAATGAATGAATCTACACTCTAAAATATGTTTATGTACATCTGTATGTAGTTCATAGTGTAATCTCTAAAATGCTTTATATTTAGGAACGGAGGGAGTACTATCTAATTTGTTATAAAAGTTGATGGCTCTTTCGAGGCGACAAATTTGAATGGCATATGAAGGGTTGTGCTTAGAAATCATGATGGTCAGGTGGTATCCTGTGCTGCAGGTTTTCTTTGAAATCGTGATGGCGAGGTGGTATCCAGAGCAAAGCACTTTGAAGTGCTTGCTGCTGAAGCTGGGCTTCGACTCATGTCAGAGTTGGAAGTTTAGAAGGTTGTGTCGAAAACTGATGCATTACTATTGAAAGAAGCACTTTAAGAGGAGGGTGTCAATTTCTTCTGCCTAGGTGTTATATTTGATCGGCTTACAACTTTTATTCGTAGTCAGTTCATGGGGTGTAAGATTGAGCACTGACCTAGAATATGTAATCAAGTAGCGCATGCTCTGGCTACGAAGGAAACGCTTATGACCGGTGTGCCTGACTCTGTATCTGACGGATATGATCCGTGTGTATCTGCTTTGGTGGCGAGCGACTGCGCTTCGCACACTGTTTAATGCCGTGCATTGAGTTTAATTTTTTTTTATAATAGTTGGTCGGAAGTATAAAACATAATAGAAATTATATCAAGATTCTAAGACCATTGAATTTCCACTACGGCCGTCGAAACGAGCGATGTTACCGCTCTTCTATTGGTACCAGCTTGACCTAATCGATGACAACCGAAAAGTCTTCGTTTGTGTGCCTCTAAGAACGGACGCCCTAGAGACACAGTCATCGACGTTGAGGGCTTTCATAAAACTGAAACACATGACAGCAAATCACGTCATTTGATGAGAAATCCTAACCTGGCCGTTCCAAGGTGACCCCAAAAATCTACGCCAGAGATTTATCCACTATGTCTAGATAGAGTAAAGCCCGGAAGACAAACTCAAAAAGAAACGCCGCCATCTACCTGTGTGTCGGAACAATGAGGACTAAAATGCCTAATCTAAACTACTAGTCGGAGCACAGGCATCGAAATTTCCATCCCCACCATCAGTCACCAAGCAGTAAACAAAGAAAAGGGGAATCCATGAATTTGTTGCTGAAGTCTGATGGAAAGAGTTTGACCTAACCATCTAAGGTTAGAAAAAAGAAGAATAGCAAGTTACGTGTAGAATATCCCGTGGGAACTACGAGATCACCACAAGAAGACCTTCGACGTCTAGGGATCATGGACCGACCATAGACCATGTTCAATAGATGGAACACATCAGCTGATCGCTCTTTGGTTGGATAGTAAATATAGGACAAGGGCAATCACTTAGTTTCAAAATCAGCATTCTTAGGTTTAAGATCACAGAGTCACACGAAAAAAAGGCAATAGGTCTCCGTTCCTGGTTCTTGTGTAACTGGATGTATACCCAGGTTAGCTTTAGCCGGCTCAGTTTTCTCCAACGCTATGATGATATCCTCTAAAACAGACACACTAACGTTCGTGAACTGGACACGACAGCCGTATATCTCAAATGTCCATCCTTATTAACCTAAGAACGGGATGTTTTTTACTTGATAGCTGACCCTTTCGATCATTAGCAACCCTTCCGCTAAATGCATGTAGCTGTTCAGAAAGCCGTTCAGCAACTTTCGCCAAATGCATATAACATCAGCAACCTTGTAGCCAAATATTACGATGTTAGCCGCATGTATATACGGCCAAGCTAGCCTATTTGCCACACAATCCGTCGACGACGAATACATAAATCTCAAGATAATATGTCGATTCAGTCTTTCAAAAATGCTTCTAAATATAATATGTTTTAGATTACTTAAATTTTATTCCAGTTTTTGTTTTTCCCGTTTAAATTTCTTGTTTCATCATTTTAGATTTTAATTCATGAATGCAAGCTTCTTAATTTGAAGCCTCCTGGTGCATAGGGGGTGTGAGGTCCCAATGGCCCCGCGTGTATGACTGTGTGTCACTGGTTGATAGTAACACACAACTAGCCATAACGGGCCAGCCGGTTTCGTAGTTTGAGTAGGTATTGCCTGGTTTTTTTATTTTTCTTTCTTTTATGTGTTTATAACAATTTTTCATCTCCTTTACTATTTTCTGGTTTTTTGGTTTATGTTTTCCTATTTTAATTTCACCAATATTAAAAAATCATGAATATTAAAAACTGGTGAATATTAAAAATTGCTGAACATTTTTAGAAACAAATTCATACAGTTTTTAATTTGATAATATTTCTAAAGCTCATGAACATGATCAGAGTCTATGAAAACTATTTCTGGTAAATCAAGCTCTCTCATGGGTGAAAACCAGCCCTTACTAGTCAATGTTATCATTCTGCAGGATTCGACCAAGGATTTGTCCTCCTTGATCTCTTCGAACTTTTCCAATCCTACTATTTTCCCCGAGTCTTCTTGAGTAATATGATCCCTCAGAGTCAATCTTTTCCCTTCCCCCCTTTGCCCTTTGAATAGTATAAAAAACTGGTCAGAATAAGCCAAATCTGCGAGTTTTGACGAGTTCCTCGTAACCGTACCCCGGGGTTCCCTGAACGTCCGAATTGCAGTGGGACCCAAAATTAGTGAGTAATAGCAAAGAAAACCACGCAAAATAGGGCAAATCTGCGTGTTTTGATGACTTCCCCGTAACCGGTCCCAGGATTCCCCAGACATTCGGATTGCAGCGCGATCCAAAATTACTGAGTAATAGTATAGAAAACTCTTCAGAAAAATCCAAATCTGTGAGTTTTGACAAGTAACCCTTAACCGGGCCCCAGGGTCCCCCGAACGTTCGAATCGTAGCGGGACCCAATATCAGTGAGTAATAGCATAGCAAACTGGCTAGAATAGGCCAAATTGTGAGTTTTGATGAGTTCCCCGTAATCGAAACCCATGGTTTCCCGAGCGTTCGGGTCGCCCCAGGACCCAAAATCAGTGAGTAATAGTATTGAATACTTGCGAGAATAGGCCAAAGCTGTGAGTTTTGATGAGTTCCCCGTAATCGTACCCCGGGGTTCCCACGGGCGGAGCTGGAGCAAATATTACCCGATGCACCACTTTAACAAGGTTTAAAAAATTAATCAACAAATGTATTAAATAAAGGTGTATTTCATAACTTCTAGCACACATTATTGGTTATAACATAAGACGGTTTCTAAAACCAAAATATAGAAACCAAAATATAGCCAAGTACGTACTTGTGTCACAAAGAGGCTGACCATAATGCTTATTATAATAATAAAACAAGGATCAAAATTACTTGAAAAAGATCGAGTTGCAGTTCCAAATTCCAAAATACATCATCGGACAACAAGTTCAATAACCTACAAGACACAAATAGAACTGAACTTACTAGTAGAATATAATAAAATGCGCAAATGAAAGTACTTAAATGGCTAAAATTTGAAAGTTACCTTTAGTATGTTCTGTTCCTCCGAGCCATGAAATACTCAACCACTTGAGCATTGGTGACCTTTTTCATTTCTTCTTTCTCCACATAACAAATAACATCATCACTCAAACTATCATCATTAAGACGATTACGCAAGCAAGTTTTGACAAGTTTCATAGCTGAAAAGCATTTCTCAACTGTAGCAGTGGCAATAGGCAAGACAATTACTAGTTTCAACAAGCGATAAGACAATGGATACATAATGTGCCTCCTGGTCTGCACCATTTTTTTTGAAAGCTCGGTGATTGTTGCTATGTTGGAAAAACTATCATCTGTGCGTACATCAGCAATATAGAGGCGTAGATCCTTATCAAGATCCCTTTGTTCCCCAGAATCAAAATCTTGAGGGTATAGTTTAGCCAAACTCATAAGATTCTCCAAACTGAAATCATGAAATGAATCTCTTGGACTCAAAGCCGCCGACCAAACAAGTAAATTAGTGGATGTCTCACTAAACCTATTGTCAAGCTCTTGAACTCAAAAGCATCATTGAAACAATCAACTTGATAGTGATGTATGTTTGTAATTCCAGTTACCTTCCTTCTCTTTTTAGGATTAACATATGCTTCTTCCATGTCCAACTCTACAATATCATGTTTCTCACAAAACACATGAACTTCAGCTAGCATAGATTCCCATCCATTTTCTCTAAGGTCATTCAGAACAACTCTAGTTGACCTCACACATTTCATGGCATTTACTATGTCTTGATCCTTCCGTTGCAATGCCAATGATAATGTGTTTGTAGTTGTGAGGATTGTCAACATGAGATGCAAATAGAATACAAAGTCAAAAGATTGAAAATACACTAGAAGACCAAGAGCTTGGTCTCTATTTGTTCTATCAGTGTCTTCTTCTTCAACAAATTCTAGAACTTTAACAACTGACCTGAACATGTCAATCAAACTCTTGATTGTTTTAGCATGGGAACCCCAACGAGTGTCTCCGGGTCTTTGAAGGCATTGCTCTTGATTTAATCCTGTTCCTGTTGTAAGTTGTCCACACCCTAAAGCCTTTCTCATTTCTTCAAGATTAATATCTCTAATCATGTCCCTTCGCTTGGAAGATCCACCCACAACATTTAGCAAGGTAGAAATCATGATGAAGAAATTACTAACTCCTTTATGCTTTCTTACCACAGCCACAACAACTAATTGAAGCTGGTGAGCAAAGCAATGAACATAATAAGCTGTGCTACTTTCTCTCATGATCAATGATTTGAGGCCATTAAACTCACCTCTCATATTGCTAGCACCATCATACCCTTGTCCTCTAAGTTGATTGTAACTCAATTTATATTTTGCAAAAAGAGAATCAATTGAACTCTTGAGGTATGAAGAAGTTGTTTCTTTCACATGGATAAGACCAACAAAACTTTCTTTAGAATCTCCAAAACTATCAACATACCTCAAGGCCACAGCCATTTGTTCTTTGCCAGAGATATCTCTAGACTCGTCAACAAGCAAACAAAACACATTATTGCGAACTTCTTTGAGAATAGATTGCACTATCACATGCGCAAAACCTTCAGCGATATCTTTCTGGACTTGAGGAGCACACGTAAGAGAATTCTTTGCAGCATCTTTTCCCGCAGCCTTGCGTTACAACTGGATCATGCTCAGCTAAGAAGACACGAACTTCCAAGAAGTTTCCTCTGTTGTGCGAGTCCTTTGACTCATCATGTCCCCGGAAAGGCAATCCTTGTTTCAGCAATAGTCTAGCTGTGTCAATAGCGGCATTCAATCGAGCAAAATATGCAACCTTCAAAGCTTCACTTTGAACCTGAATAGCAACATCAATGTGTTGATCTTTTTTCTTAAAATCGAGTAACTTTTTCATTGCTTGATTATGGACACTCCCCACCTCACCAACATGTTCTTTTAACCTTGATTTCATGTTCCAGCTCTTCCAACCATTCACAACGAATGCCTCATATCCAGCTTCTTTCTTGTGATTACGGTCCCTAAATAAGAAGCAAGAAAAACAATATGCCCTTTTCTTCTCTTCACTGTATTCAAGCCAGCTCTCAAATTCATCAAACCATTCGGGATTGAACTTTCTTTGTTTACCCCCAAATTCTGTGGATTCAAAATCAATCTCTCTTGGCTGACAAGGTCCATTCAACAAATATTTTCTTCTTACCAGATCTTTCAAATTAGGATGATAATGCTCTATCAATTTTCTCTTGCCCGGATCATATTGAATCTCCTCTTCCCAATTTATGTCTTCTTGAACATCCTGTGATGGTGCTTTTTCTTTTGAGAAGAAACATGTCCATAGAAACCTATCTGTATTTGACAAATAACAAGTGAGACATTCAGACTTGTATAGACAAATAACAAGTGAGACATTCAGACTTGTATAGACAAATGACGGCGTACGGTGTCGCAAAATTACCGAGCTCCGGATCGGCTGGCGGCGTGCGGCTTGCCGGCGTCGCTGCGTGCATCCTGTCGCGTCTCGTGTGGTCTGCGCTCTGCGACGTCTGACGCCTTGACGACTGTGTACGCGACGGCCGGCAGTACTGGCGACGGCCGGCGGCGAAACTGACGACGTACGCGACGGCCGGCGGCACTTGCGACGGTAGGCGGCAAAACTGGCACGTACGCGACGGCCGGTTAGGTTTCTGATTCCTTAATCAATTGATCGAGCCATCCAGTCCTGATTCCTTAATCAATCGATGGCATGGTCAGATACGCGACGTGAATACGTGAAAGTGTGATGTAGCTTTTCCTGAATCACCACTCTTGGGCTTCCCTGATGCACCACTCTTGGGCTTCCGAACGTCGTAATCGTACTTTATTAGAGATGGTGTGATCTATGATGTCTCTTACCGATTTGCCGTTATCATTTTGGGGTTATGCATTAGAAACAGCTGCATTCACTTTAAATAGGGCACCATCAAAATCCGTTGAGACGACACCATATGAACTGTGGTATGGCAAAAGGCCAAAGTTGTCGTTTCTTAAAGTTTGGGGATGTGATGCTTATGTCAAAAAGCTTCAGCCTGGAAAGCTGGAACCCAAAGCGGAAAAGTGCGTCTTCATAGGTTACCCAAAAGAGACAGTTGGGTACACCTTCTATCTCAAATCCGAGGGCAAAGTGTTTGTTGCTAAAAACGGAGCTTTTCTTGAGAAGGAGTTTCTCTCGAGAGAATTGAGTGGGAGGAAGATAGAACTTGACGAGGTTGTCGAACCTCTCATCCCTCTGGATGGTGGCGCAGGGCAAGGGGAAACCTCTGTCATTGCGACGCCAGTTGAGGAGGAAGTTAATGATAATGATCATGAAACTCCGGTTCAAGTTTCTGTCGAACCACGCAGGTCGACGAGACCACGTGCTGCTCCAGAGTGGTACGGTAATCCCGTGTTATCAATCACCACTCTTGGGCTTCCCTGATGCACCACTCTTGGGCTTCCCTGATGCACTGGGCTTTTTTATTTAATAAGTAATACTAGCTAATTTTTGGACCCGTATTCCAGTGCATACGGGTAGGCTCAATGAGCTCCGTCCCTGGGGGTTCCCCGAACGATCGAATCGTGACGAGACCCAAAATGAGTGAGTAATAGTATAAAAGCTGGCCAGAATATGCAAAAGCTGTGAGTTTTTACGAGATCCCCGTAACAGGACCCCGGGGTTCCCCGAACGTTCGAATCGCAGCAGGACCCAAAATCAGTGAGTAATAGTATAGAAAACTAGCCAGAATAGGCCAAATCTGTGAGTTTTGAAGACTATCCCGTAACCGGGCCTTGGAGTATCCTCGACCTTCGGACCGCAGTGGGACCGAAAATCACTAAGTAATGGTATAAATACTGTCCAGAATAGGCCAAACTGCGATTTTTGATGAGTTCCCTGTAATTGGAACCCATCGTTCCCCGAACGTTCAGATCGACCTGTGGCCCAAAATCTGTGAGTAATAGTATTGAATACTGGCCTCAATAGGCCAAAGCTGTGAATGTTGACGAGTTCCCTGTAACTAGACCCCGCGGTTTTACGAACGTCCGGGTCACCGAGGAACTTGGCACGGTCCCCGTAGGCAGATCCTGGAGTTCCCCGGACGTTAGGATCCCACGGGGGCCAAAATTAGTGAGTAATAGTATAGAAAACTAGCCAGACTAGGCCAAATTTGTGAGTTTTGACGAGTAACCCATAACTGGGCCCCGGGGTCCCGAGAATGTTCGAATCGTAGCGGGACCCAAAATCAGTGAGTAATAGCATAGAAAATTCACTAGAATAGGCCAAACTGCGAGTTTTGATGAGTTCCCCGTAATCGGAACTCGTGATTTCCCGAATGTTCGGATCACCTCGGGACCCAAAATGAGTGAGTAATATATTGAACACTCGCCAGAACAGGCCAAAGCTGTGAGTTTCGACGAGTTCCCCGTAATCGTACCCCGGGGTTCTCCGAACCTTCGAATCACGACAAGACCCAAAATCAGTGAGTAATAGTACAAAAAAGTGGCCAAAATATGCAAAAGGTGTGAGTTTTGATGAGGTCCCCGTAACAGGACCCGAGGGCTCCCCGGACATTCCAATCACATGAGGACCCAAAATCAGTGAGCAATAGCATAGAAAACTATCCAGAATAGGCCAAATCTATGAGTTTTGGTGAGGCCGAGTTCCCCGGACGTTCGGATCGCAATGGTACCCAAAATCAGTGAGTAATAGTATAGAAAAAGGGTCAGAATATGGCAAAATAGTGAGTTTTTACTACTTCCGTGTAACTGTACCCCGGGGTTCCCGGAACGTTCGAATCGTGATAAGACCCAAAATTAGCGAGTAATAGTATAGAAAATTGCCCAGAATATGCCAAAGCTGTGTGTTTTGACGAGGTCCTAGTAACCGGACCCCGGGGTTCCCCAGACGTTCGGATCGCAGCGGGACCTAAAATCAGTAAGTAATAGTATAGAAAACTAGGCACAATAGGCCAAATTTCGGTGTTTTGACGAGTTCTCTGTAGCCGAACTCCGAGGTTGCACGGATGTCTGAGTCTCCCCGGGACTCAAAATCAGTGAGTAATAGCATAGAAAACTAGCAAGAATGGACCAAATATGCAAGTTTTGACAAGGTCCCCGTAACCGGTCCTCGAAGTTCGTGGAACGTTCAGATCGCCCCGGAACAAAAACCAGTGAGTAATTACATAGAAAACTGGCCGAAATGGACCAAAGCTGCGAGTTTTGACAATGCCTCCATAACCCAACCACAAAGTTCCCCGAACGTTGGGATCGCCCCGGGAACAAAAATCAGTAAGTAATAGCATAGAAAACTGGCCAGAACGGACCAAATCCGTGAGTTTTGACAATGTCCCCATAACCCGACCCTGAAGTTCCCCGAACGTTCGGATCCCCCCGGTCCCAAAATGAGTGAGTAATAGCATAGAAAACTGACCAGAATGGACCAAATCTATGAGTTTTGACGAGGTCCTCGTAACCGGTCCCCGAAGTTTTCCCGAACGTTTGTTGCGCCACGGACCTAGAATCAGTGAGTAATATTATTGAAAACTGGCCAGAATGGACAAAGTGTGCGAGTTTTGACAAGGTCCCCGTAACCCGACCCTGAAGTTCCCCGAACGTTCGGATCGTCCCGGGACCCAAAATCAGCGAGTTATTGCATAGAAAACTAGCCCCGAAGGACCAAATCTGCGAGTTTTAACAATGTCCCCATAACCCGACACCGAAGATCCCCGAATGTTCGGATCGCCCCGGGACACAAAATCAGTGAGTAATAGCATAGAAAACTGGCCAGAATGGACCAAATCTGCGAGTCTTGACGAGGTCCCCGTAACTCGTCCCCGAAGTTTCCCGAACGTTTGTAGCGCCATGGGACCCTAAATCAATGAGTAATAGCATAGAAAACTGGCCAGAATGAAACATATTTGTGAGTTTTCACGAGGTCACCGTAACCGGACCCCAAAGTTCCCCGGACGTTCGTGAGGCCCCGGGTCACAAAATCAGTGAGTAATAGCATAGAAATCTGGCCAGAATGGACAAAATCAGTGAGTTGTGACGAGGTCCTCGTAACCGGTCCTAAGAGTTCGTGGAATGTTTGTAGCGCCCCGGGACCCATAATCAATGAGTAATAGCATAGAAAACCAGCAAGAATGGACCAAATGTGCGAGTTTTGACAAGGTCCCCGTAACCAGTCCTCGAAGTTCGTGGAATGTTCGGATCGCCGCGGGAACAAAAATCAGTGAGTAATAGCATAGGAAATTGGCCAGAAAGGACCAAACCTTAGAGTTTTGACAATGTCCCCATAACCCGACCCTGAAGTTCCCCGACCGTTCGGATCGCCCCCTGACCCAAAATCAGTGAGTAAGCATAGAAAACTAGCCAAAATTGACCAAATCTACGAGTTTTGACGAGGTCCTCGTAACCGGTCCGTGGAGTTCATGGAACGTTTGTAGCGCCCCGGGAACCAGAATCAGTGAGTAATAGCATAGAAAACTAGCAAGAATGGACCAAATCTGCAAGTTTTGACAAGGTCCCCATAACCGGTTCCCGTATTTCGCGGAATGTTCGGATCACCCCAGGAACAAAAATCATTGAGTAAGCATAGAAAACTGGCGAGAATGGAACAAATCTGCGAGTTTTGAGAATATCCCCATAACCCGACCCCAAAGTTCCCCGAACGTTCGGATCGTCCAGGGACCCAAAGTGAGTGAGTAATAACATAGAAAACTAGCCACACTGTATGAAATCTGCGAGTTTTGACGAGGTCCCCGTAACTCGTCCCCGAAGTTTCCCGAACGTTTGTAGCAACATGGGACCAACAATCAATGAGTAATAGCATAGAAAACTGGCTAGAATGGACCAAATCTGTGAGTTTTCACGAGGTCACCATAACCGGACCCCGAAGTTCCCCGAACGTTCCTAATGCCCCGGGTCCCAAAATCAGTGAGTAATAGCATAGAAAACTGACCAGAATGGACAAAATCTACGAGTTGTGACGAGGTCCCCGTAACCGGTCCCCGGAGTTCGTGGAACGTTTATAGCCCCGAGACCCAGAATCAATGAGTAATATCATAGAAACTAGCAAGAATGGACCAAATCTGTGAGTTTCGACAAGGTCCGTGTAAACCGGTCCTCGTAGTTTCGAAATGTTCGGATCGCCCCGGGAACAAAAATCAGTGAGTAATAGCAGGAAACTGGCCAGAATGGACCAAATCTGCGAGTTTTGACAATGTAACCATAACCCGACCCCAAAGTTCCCCGAACGTTCGGATCGCCCGCGACCCAAAATCAGTGAGTAATAAAATAGAAACTCGCTAGAATTGACCAAATCTGTGAGTTTTGACAATGTCCCCAAAACCCGACCCCGAAGATCCCCGAAGTTTCGGATCCCCTAGGGACCCAAAATTAGCGACTAATAGCATAGAAAACTAGCCAGAATGGACCAAATCTGCGAGTTTTGACGAGTTTTCCATAATCGGTCCCCGGAATTTCCCGCACGTTTGTAGCGCTATGGGACAAAGAATCACTGAGTAATAGCATTGAAAACTGGCCAATATGGACAGTCTGCGAGCTTTGACATGGTCCCGTAACCTGTCACCGAAGTTCGCGGAACGTTCGGATCGCCCCGGGGACAAAAATCAGTGAGTAATAGCATAGAAAACTGGCCAGAATGGACGAAATCTGCGAGTTTTGACAATGTCCCCATAACCCGACGCTGAAGTTCTCCGAATGTTCGGATCGCCCCGGGACCCAAAATCAGTGAGTAGTAGCATAGAAAACTTGCGAGAATGGACCAAATATGCGAGTTTTTATGAGGTCCCCGTAACCGGTCTCCGAAGTTTCCCGAACGTTTGTAGCACCACGGGATCTAGAATTAGCGAGTAATAACATTAAAAACTGGCCAGAATGGACCAAGTCTGCGAGTTTTGACAAGGTCCCCGAAGTAATAGCATAGAAAATTGGCTAGAATGGACCAATTCTGCGAGTTCTGTCGAGGTCGCTGTAATCGGTCCACGAAGTTTCCCTAACGTTTGTAGCACCACGGGACCGAAAATCAGTGAGTAATAGCATTGCAAACTGGCTAGAATGGACCAAGTCTGCGAGTTTTGACATGGTCCCCGTAATCGGTCCCCGAAGTTCGCAGAACACTCCAATCGCCCCGGGGACAAAAGTCAATGAGTACTAGCATAGAAAACTGGACAGAATGGACCAAATCTGCAAGTTTTGACAATGTCCCTGTAACCCGACCCCGAAGTTCCCTGAATGTTTGGATCGCCCTGGGACCCAAAATCAGTGAGTAGTAGCATAGAAAACTGGCCAGAATGGACCAAATCTGCGAGTTGTGACGAGGTCCCCGTAACCGGCCCCGAAATTTCCCGAACGTATGTAGCGCCACGGGTCGTAGAATTACTCAATAATAGTATTGAAAACTGGCCAAAATGGACCAAGTTTGCGAGTTTTGACAAGGTCTCTGTAACCGGTCCCCGAAGTTCGCAAAATGTTCGGATGGCCCCGGGCCAAAAATCATTGAGTAATAGAAAACTGGACAGAAAGGACCAAACCTGCGAGTCTTGACGAGGTCCGTGTAACCGGCCACCGAAGTTTCCCGAACGTTTATGGCGCCACGGGTCCTAGAATTACTGAGTAATAGCATAGAAAACTGGCCAGAATGGACCAAGTTTGCGAGTTTTGAAAAGGTCTCCGTAACCGGTCCCCGAAGTTCACGGAATGTTCGGATGACCCCGGGAACAAAAATCAATGACTAATAGCATAGAAAACTGGCCAGAATGGACCAAATCTGCGAGATTTGAGAATGTCCCAATAACACGACCCCGAAGTTCCCCGAACGTTCAGATCGCCCCGGGACCCAAAATCAGTGAGTAATAGCATAGAAAATTGGCCAGAAAGGACTAAATTTGCGAGTTTTGATGAGGTCCCCGTAACTCGTCCCCGAAGTTTACCGAACGTTTGTAGCGCCACGGGACCCAGAATCAATGAGTAATAGTATAGAAAACCGGTCAGAATGGACCAAATATGTGAGTGTTAACAAGGTCACTGTTACTGGACCGCAAAGTTCCCCGAACGATCGTAACGCCCCGGGTCCCGAAATCAGTGAGTAATAGCATAGAAAACTGGCCAAAATGGACAAAATCTACGAGTTGTGACAAGGTACCCGTAACCGGTCCCGGAGTTCGTGGAACGTTTATAGCGCCGCGGGACCCAGAATCAATGAGTAATTGCATAGAAAACTAACACGAATGGACCAAATCTACGAATTTTGACAAGGTCCCGTAACCGGTCCTCGAAGTTCGCGAAATCTTCGGATCTCCCCGGGAATAAAAATCAATGAGTAATCGTTTAGGAAACTGGCCAGAATTGACCAAATCTGTGAGTTTTTACAATGTCCCCGTAACCCGACCGCAAAGTTCCCCGAATGTTCGGATCGTGCCGCGACCAAAAATCAATGAGTACTAGAAGAGAAAACTCGAGCAGGGGGAATCCCCGGAAGTTCTTCTGGAAAAACATCTTGGAACTCTCGGACCACTGGAATGTTTTCAATCCCTTCAAGAGGCGACGTATTTAATGCATTCAAAGCATACAGCCGTGCCTCAGCATTACGGACGAGATGAGCATGGTAGCTTACTAGTTCATCTGAAGGGTGTAGGAGGTGGACGGTCTTGGTGGCACAAACGATCGATGCCGTATGAGCTTTCAACCAGTCCATCCCCAATATGAGATCAATGTTGGATGACTTAGTAGGATGGGGTTGGCAAGGAATTCTAATCCTTCAATTTCAATTGGAACATGGGGGCAAACCACAGAGGTTCGGCATTCGCCCCCAGGGGTGTTTACCACTATCGGGATGTTCATCTCTTCGCTCCTAATGTCATGCATGTATGCAAAATTTTCCGACATAAAGGAACGCGATGCTCCTGTATCAAACAATACAGAAGCAGGTACTGAGTTAACGAGAAGTGTACCCATCACGGTAGCAGGCTGGTCTTGAGCTTGACCCATATCAATGTTGTAGGCCTGACCACGAACATAAGCAGGCTTAGTGTTGAAGTTGCGGTTCTGGTTGTTGCCTCTGCCAGTTGCGGGAAGTGCCAGCAGATTCGGATTCTGCCTGCAGTCTCTAGCACAGTGACCTGGACGGCCACACTTGAAGCACAGCCCGTCCTCAGGACGGGAAGGAGGAACTCGAGGTGGTGGAGCTGGAAGCCTCGGCTGCCTAGGTGGTGGAGGAGGCAGGCGAGGTGCAGCGTAGGACGGCCTCGGAGTAGGAGCAGGTGCATGGTACATGTTGTTGGGAAACCGGATCTTCCGCTTCTGTGCAGATGAGCCCGAAGATGAGCCCATGTCACGGTTGCGCTTGCTGCTATCTTTGTATTCCTGCAGACCAGTCTCAACCTGAATAGCCTTGTTCACGAGGGTGGCGAAGTCAGCATAGTCCTGAACGAGGAGTGTCAGCTTGATATCAGGGTGGAGGCCTTCACGGAACTTCTCCTGCCTGCGTGCATCAGTCGCAATGTCTTCTTCAGCATAGCGAGATAATTCTAGAAATTCCCGCTGATAAGCATCCACAGTCTTGTTGCCCTGGACCAAGTTGCGGAACTGACGCTTCTTCCGGTCCATGATTCCCTGGGGAATGTATCGAGCACGGAAAGCAGCCTTGAACTCTGCCCAAGTGATGATAGTTCCATCGGGCTGAGAGCGCCTGTGGCTGTCCCACCATTGAGCAGCGGGACCCTTCAGAAAGTAGGCAGCAAAGTTGACATAGCTCGCCAGGGGCACATTGGCAGACTCCAGCTCATAGGAAATGTCACGGAGCCAGTCATCAACATCTAGAGGCTGAGTTGAGCTGCGGTAGATCGCAGGGTTGAGACGGCAGAAGTCCTGCAGTGTCACGCCTTGCGGTTGGTTCATGTTCGGCCTTTGGAACTGATCCATGAGCCCTTGCATAAACTGGCGGTTCAGCTCAAACTGTTGGATCATCCCCGCCATATACTCAGGAGGCGGGGGTGGTGCATCGTTGGCAGGGCCACGCGGACGGCCAACTGGTCTAACCATCCTGTTAAATATTTAGCAGGGGTATTTTAGCTCAAAGTAATTGCAAAGGCATCGCACGCATTCATGAAGTAATCAAGCATAATGAAAGGGAAATGCGATAGATACTCCATAGTAGTTGAGTTCGACATACAGACCCATACATAAGTTCGATTACAGACTAACGATTAAAAACTCGAAATTTGGCGATAGCCCGGATGCATTTGACGATACCTTGGACTCACTAGGCGGCGTGCAGGCACGCGGTGGAAGAGTACCACAACGAGATGTAGCGATAAGGCTACATCAACGTCGGAGAGGACGATCGAATCCTGGTAGCTGGCGGTGATAGAAGGTAGGGACAGGACCCTGTGTCCCGTTGTGACTCTGGTGAGGGTACCGCATCCAGTCGAGCAGCTGAGGTCCAAGTGCAGGGGTTCTACCCCCAACATCAGTCCACTCGAGAGCTGATGGTAGCTCTGTCCTGCTCGGCTCGCGGATGCGCATAGGTGGAACCCTCGGACAGTGTGATGGCTGCAGCTCTGTCAACGCGTCGTAAAGACGAGCGCGCGTAGCATACAGCTCCACAGTCAGAGCTGGGAAAGCACGATCCATTGCCTCAGTGTACTGCACCAGAATCCGCGCGTCGTAGCGACGCGTCACGTAGGGGGCGCAGACAACGACGTAGGAACGGTCGCTGCGCTCTCGAACATCAGAAGCGTAGGCAGTGAGATCAGACCCAGTCTCATCCCCAGCAGGAGCATGCGGGATGTATCTGAAAGGGCTCTCCTCCAGGTGAGGGTACGCTCCACGGAGACGGGTGATGGCGATGTAGGCCGCATCATGGACGACCATCTCGACCGACACTCGAATACCACAGAACACGTGGCGCTCGAGGGTCTCACCGCCCCTCTGGTCGAAGATGCGAACCTCAGCCTGGTACTGGTACTGGTTATACTCGCGGAAATCCTCGAACACAGTGTACTCGGGGTACCAGCGATATCCCAGCCTGGTCAGGAGATCGACCAAAATGGCCGGGAACCCAGTCGTCTCAGTGGCCTGTGTCAGGCGCACGTGCTGCCTTGCGGGACGCATCTGAAAATAAGATTGACGGATGTCAATGACAGTGTGTGTAATACATATTCAGGAGAAAAAGAGTAGATAGTCCAGCGCTCCGGATCGATGTGATTCGAGAACCTAATGTTAGAGTTAGTAAAATCTTTGACCCGAAAGAGAAGAGAAAGTAGAGCCCAGAGTATAGGAAAGGAGTAAAAGATACTAATAACACCCAATTGAGATGTGGGCCCGTAAGCCACAACATCAGTGTTAGTAAGTTTTTCAAACACTAGACTCAACTTCGGCCAAGGAGTTGGAAAGGGGGCTACCTACAGGCAGTTGGCTCTGATACCAACTTGTGACGCCCTCGGCTTAATCGTACGCTAACCATACACGCAAGTGCGTACGATCAAACCCAAGGACTCACGGGAAGATATCACAACACAACTCTAGACACAAATAAAATAACATCAGCTTCATATTACAAGCCAGGGGCCTCGAGGGCTAGAATACGAAAGCTCGATAAACACACGAGTCAGCGGAAGCAACAAATATCTGAGTACAGACATAAAACAAGGGGTGCCTTAGAGAAGGCTAGCACAAAAGATACAACGATCGAACGAGGCGAGGCCTCCTGCCTGGGAACCTCCTAACTACTCCTGATCATCAGCGGCCTCCACGTAGTAGTAGGCACCGTCGGGGTAGCAGTCGTCGGTGGCGGGGACCTCCATCTCCTGGGCTCCATCATCTGGTCGCAGCAAACGGATCAAGGGGACAAGGGGGGAGCAAAGCAGCGGTGAGTACTCATCCAAAGTACTCGCAAGTCTTACATCAGAACTATTCTAATTATGCATCAGTATCAAAGAAGGGGGTTATATGTGGACTGACTGCAGTAATGCGAGAATAGAGAGGGAAGGCCTAGTCCTATCGAAGACTAGCATCTTCAGGGTCTTGCAGCAATAGACGAGAGTAGAACAGGGGTAACACATTAATAGTCATATTGTTGCAGCAAAATTAAAGTGAGGTCACGCCTAAAGATCCTCCCTCGACTCCCTGCGAGGAAGCAATCCCGAGGCAAACTAATTCCAGTTAAGTAACAATTGTAGTTGTAAAAGATCGGGGCACAACTCCAAGTCGTCCTGTAACCGTGGACACGGCTATCCGAATAGTTAATTTTCATCCCTGCAGGGGTGCACCACATGTCCCGTCACGCTCGATAACACTCTGGCCGGACATACTTTTCTGGGTCCTGCCCGGCCTCGGAATATCGACACGTCGCAGCCCCACCTAAGACTAATCAGAGAGGCCAGCCCGCCGATCTAAATCCTAAGCACAAAGGGTTCATGGGCCCAGTTCCCCTTCACGCTCCTGCACGTGGCGTGGGCGGCCGACGTCAGTCCTAGCATCCCTTAATCACAAGCGCGATGCATCTCGGGACCACTCGGGCGCGCGCCGCTACACTGCTGGCATCTGAAAAGCTTCGGCTGATACCGCGACGCCGAGTACCCATAATTCTTCCCGCGTAGCCGGTTAGTGCAAAAAGGTCTCCGACCAACCCAGATCAAATACCCAAATCCATTAGCATTTTAATTAGGCCAACAACACAGTCTCGCGGGAATCCACCCGTCTTACAACAAATCACCAATGATCACAGTAACATGGTCGAGTAACTGTGTGGTCGTAACATCGGGGGGAATCCGAGGTATCACCCTCGTCGGATTCCGAACGATGTACCCGTCAAGGTGGGCTTAGAGGAATCACCCTCGGGGGTCCCACACTCGCGGGGTTGCACGACAGAGACGTCATCGGGAATGGTGAAAGAGGAATCACCCTCGATAACCATGACCGACTAGCTATACTACACGGATATCATCAGGAGTACTTAGCGAGGTGTCACCCTCGGTACCCGATAGTATCTATGTAGCATCGTACAACGAAGGGGGGTGAATGTGCTGTGTCGGGTCTGGCTCGTCGATCAAAGATCGAGATTTGAAAACAAGCGGGGCAACTGATCTACGGGGTCAGAGGGGATGACTGCTCCACCTATACTAAGCATATTAAAAGTACAGGACTGAAAGTAGCAGTTCATCAAAACAGGCTATGCATCAGATATAGGAGCTAACTACAACAGTAGCAAAATACTAATGCAAGCAGTAGGAAGAAAGACATAGGCGATATAGGAATGATCAAGGGGGGTTTGCTTGCCTTGCTGCTCTGCGGCAAAGGACTGATCGGCAGGGTCGTAGATGTACCCGGCAGCAGCGTCAGTCTCGGGGTCTACCGGTAAGAAGAGGGGGAAGAAACAATAAATAATAGCACCGATGTAACACAAAGCATGACATGGAAAGATGCAGGCTAGACATGAGCTAACGCAGCAACATCCGTCATAGACGGGTCGGAAGAATACCTGACGATATTTTTCCGGGTCTCGGGCTACTACCGGTTATACTGGAAACGATGGAAAAGTTCCATGTTTGCTATGCTAGGGACGCGTGACAGACGAACGGGCCATGTATCCGGGTTCGTCTCGCTTTGCTGATCAACTTTCATGTTGAAAATATTTCGAACTGACTTACGGATTATTTAATATTAATTTTCAAAGTTTTATTAATTATTTAAGAATTAAAAACAGATTTAAATATTTTAATAAAATCCCATTACGACATCATCGCGATGTCATGGTGACATCAACATTTGACCGGTCAACTGACCAGCGGGTCCCGGACGTCATAGGCACAAGTTTTTATTTAAGATTAAATATTAATTAATCAGATTAATTTAGTGGGGACCCGCGTGTCATACTCTAATTATGTTAATTAATTATTTTAACTAATATATCTATTTATTTATTTATTTATTTAAGAAAAACATTATTTTTATAATTTATATTAACTCTCGCGTGGGGCCTCCGTGTCATAGACAGCGGGTGCATTGGCCCCACCGGTAAGTGACCTAAGGCTATTTTCTCATCTACTTTTATTAGATACCTAACCGTGCAAATACCGTATTCCTCTAAATATCCATATACGTAAATACATACATCACATCTCATACATACATACATACGTACGCATTTAATACATCATTTTTGCTTTTTATTTTTTTCTCTCAAAACTCTCAACACTCATCTCTCTCTCTGTTAACAGAGACAGAGAACTCTCTCTAACTCCACCTAGAAGAACACAAACTTCAAATCCTCCTACCGGAGTCCACCGTCGACGGATCAAGGCCCTGTTTGCCGGAACGGAACCGGGACGTCGAGGAGAACGACAAGGTGGGAGGAGCCCGAGGAGGGGTTCACCGACGGTGTCGAGACGGGCCGGTGAAGCCGGAGTTCGCGGGAAGAGGTGGAGGAGACGGCGTGGAGGCGGTGACGGTGACGGTGACGGCGTGGTTCCGGTGGTGATGCCGGTGAGGAGGAGCCGGCCGGAGGTTCGCCGAGAGGGGACCCGGTGAGGAGGACCCCCGGGATGGAGCCGCCGACGGGATGGGGAGGGCCCCGGCCACCGGATCCGGAGGGGGAGGTGGGTAAGGAGGCCGGGGTGGTGGTGCTGCCCGGCGTGGTGGAGGGGAGGGGCTCGCCGGCCGGGAGAGGGGAGGGGCTCGCCGGCCGGGAGAGGGGCCGCCGGGGGGGAGGAGGCCGTGGGGGGGGGGCGACGGGGGAGCTCGCCGGCGGGATGGGGAGGCGGTCGCCGGCCAGGGAGGGGCGCCGGCCGAGGTGGGCGAGGTGGAGAGGAGGGGGGCGACGGGGTGTGGAGGGGCTCTGTCGTGGGAGGGAGATGGGGCGAGGGTCACGGGGGAGATGGGGGTTCTCTCGTGGGCAGGGGGTGTCGGTGGGGTGGGGGGAGAGGACCGAGAGTGGGGGGGCTCTCGTGGGGGTGAGGGTGGGCCCCCCCACGAGGGGGAGGCTGGCGGCGGCGGTGGGAGGAGGGAGTAGCGAGGGGGGAGGGAGTAGCGAGCCAGGGGGCTCTAGGGTTGCGGGATGGGGGTGGGGGCCGGCTGGGCCATTTGCCCACTTGGGCCGGTTGGGGTTGTTTCCCTTTTTTTTTCTGATTTGTTTTATTTTGTTTTCTCTTTTTTTTATTACTTATTCTAATCCCTTTTATTATTCTATTCTTATTTACTTTCTTTCATAATTTATTATTTATACTTTTAGTCCTTTCTTTTGTTCATTTATTTTCATTTACTATATTTCTTTACTTATTTTGTTAAAGCCCCTTTCTTAATATATCGGGATCATCAATGATTCCAAAAGTACCCGACTTGATATTATAATCTGTTAGGGAATCTTTATAACTCCCCGACGTTGTTATCTCAACAACACAAAAATCTTTTCACGTTTGACTTAATCCCGAAGCTTCGAACTATGATTCGGTTTCAACCATCACGAGAACATTGATAAAGTTAACGGTGACGTGGCATCATTAGCGCAGGATCACTGTAGCTTAATTACAATAATTACTGTTGTAGCAAAAGTCGAGGATGTCACAATTCTCCCCTACTAACAAGAATTCTCGTCCCGAGAATTAAGAGGTAGAGGGGAAGAGCCCGGGGTATTCATCACGAAGATGATCCTCGCGTTCCCAAGTGGCTTCATCTTCAGAGTGATTTGACCACTGCACCTTAAGGAACTTGGTGACCTTACGACGAGTCTTACGTTCAGCTTGGTCGAGAATGCGGACCGGATGCTCTTTATAAGAGAGGTCTTGTTGTAGCTCAAGCATATCGTGATCCACTGCTCGAATAGGGTCCTTGAAGCAGCGAGGGAGCTGAGAAACATGGAAGACATCGTGAACCTGAGAAAGGTTCGCCGGCAGTTCCAATTGATAAGCCACTCTTCCACGCCTTTCGAGAATAGTGAAAGGACCAATATAACGAGGAGCTAACTTGCCCTTGATTCCAAAACGGTGTGCACCTCTCATTGGTGTGACACGAAGATAAGCCTTTTCGCCAGGTTGATAGACCATATCTTGATGATGACGGTCATACTGACTCTTCTGACGAGACTGAGCAGCCTTCAGATTCTCATGAATAATGCGGACTTGATCTTCGGCATGTTGAATAATATCCGGACCGAAGAGTGATCGTTCCCCAGTTTCTGACCAATTCAGAGGAGTTCGACACCTTCGCCCATACAATACTTCGAAAGGGGCCATCTTCAGACTAGCTTGATAGCTATTGTTGTAAGAGAACTCGGCATACGGGAGAGATTCCTCCCATTTCTTACCGAAAGAAATGACACAAGCTCGAAGCATGTCCTCGAGAATTTGGTTGACTCGTTCAACTTGTCCCTGGGATTGAGGATGAAATGCAGTGCTGAAGGACAGATGAGTCCCCATAGCCTTCTGAAAACTTTCCCAAAGTTTTGAAGTGAACAAGCTGCCACGGTCCGAACTGATTACCAACGGAATACCGTGAAGTGAAACAACTCTTGACATATAAAGATCTGCCAGCTGACTAGCATTAATCGTTTCTTTGACGGCCAGGAAATGTGCAACTTTGGACAGTCGATCAATGAGGACTAGAATAGCATCATTACCTTTCTGAGATCTGGGAAAACCAATGACGAAGTCCATTTCAACGTGGTCCCATTTCCACTCGGGAATAGAGATAGGCTACAGAGTTCTAGCAGGCTTTTGGTGTTCTGCTTTGATACGCCGGCATATATCACATTCTGCCACATAGCGTGCAATGTCTTGTTTCATATTGGGCCACCAGAATCTTTGCCGGATGTCTTGGTACATCTTGGTACTACCCGGGTGAATAGACAGTGGTGTGTCATGAGCTTCTTCCATCACCTTCCCAGTCATCCTGAGATTTTCCTTCTTATTTGGGACGAATAGGCGACCCTTGAAATACAAGGCGCCACCTTCATCAACAGTGAAAAAGGAGGGTTTACCCTTCGCAATATAGCTCTTAATCCTGTCGACATCATCGTCAAAGTTTTGTATATTCTTTATGGAGCTCACAAGATCTGGTTCAACCACTAGGTTACTGAGGGAACCCTGATTAACAACACGGAGGTTCATCTTTTGATACTCTTCAGGAGGCGGAACAAGGTAACCCTGAGGAACAATGTGGAGGTTCAGCTTACGGAATTCCTCTTGCAGACAATCGTGAACCTGATGAACCTGGAGGTGGTTGCAGTATGACTTGCGGCTTAAGGCATCAGCCATTACATTAGCCTTGCCAGGGGTATATGATATACTACAGTCAAAATCTGCTATACGCTCCATCCATCTTTGTTGACGCAGGTTCAGCTCCGGTTGAGTGAACAAGTACTTCAGACTTTGATGGTCGGTGTAGATTTCACAGCGATTACCGACAAGGTATTGTCGCCATTCCTTCAATGCATGAATGACTGCAGCAAGCTCGAGATCATGAACTGGGTAGTTCTCTTCATGAGCACGCAGTTGACGTGAAGCATAAGCGATCACCTTGCGATCCTGCATTAGGACACAACCTATTCCTTGACGAGAAGCATCACAGTATATGACGAAATCCCTTTTTGTATCTGGAGGAGCAAGTACTGGAGCGGACGTCAGTTTGTCCTTGAGCGCTTGGAAACTTTCCTGGCATTTATCAGTCCATTCATACTTAACACCTTTGTGAAGCAGGTTGGTTAAGGGCTTCGCAATCTTGGAGAAGTTCTCGACGAATCGACGGCAATAGCTGGCGAGTCCGAGAAAACTTCTGACTTGCTTGACATTCTTCGGGGGAGTCCAGTCAAGAATAGCTTGAATTCGTTCGGGGTTGACCGCAATACCATCCTTGGAAATCACATGACCAAGGTAAGTCACTTCGTCTAGCCAGAACTCACATTTGGAATACTTCGCATAGAGTTTATGCTCCCGAAGCTTATCCAGTACAAGACGAAGATGTTCAGCATGCTCTTCTTTGTTCTTCGAAAACACCAGAATATCATCCAGATATACCACGACAAATTTGTCGAGGTAGTCCATGAATATATAATTCATCAATCGAGAGAAAATTGCCGGTGCATTGGTTAAGCCGAAGGACATGACGGTGTACTCGTATGATCCATATCGAGTAACAAAGGCGGTCTTTGGAATATCCTCCTTGCGAACACGGATCTGGTGGTATCCCAATCTCAAGTCGAGCTTAGAGAAAACGGTGGAACCAGCAAGTTGATCATACAAATCATTTATCCGAGGGAGAGGATATTTGTTTTGAATAGTGGCCTGGTTGATAGGACGATAGTCTTGAACCAATCGATTTGTCCCATCCTTCTTCTTAACAAAGAGAGAAGGTGCTCCCCAAGCAGAGGAACTCGGACGGATGAAACCCAGACGGAGCGAGTTGTCAATTTCTTGCTTAAGTTCAAGGAGTTCATGTGGAGGCATTTTATAAGGACGCTTGGCAATAGGAGTGGTACCGGGTACCAAGTCAATGACAAACTCGACAACTCGAGCAGGGGGAATCCCCGGAAGTTCTTCTGGAAAAACATCTTGGAACTCTCGGACCACTGGAATGTTTTCAATCCCTTCAAGAGGCGACGTATTTAATGCATTCAAAGCATACAGCCGTGCCTCAGCATTACGGACGAGATGAGCATGGTAGCTTACTAGTTCATCTGAAGGGTGTAGGAGGTGGACGGTCTTGGTGGCACAAACGATCGATGCCGTATGAGCTTTCAACCAGTCCATCCCCAATATGAGATCAATGTTGGATGACTTAGTAGGATGGGGTTGGCAAGGAATTCTAATCCTTCAATTTCAATTGGAACATGGGGGCAAACCACAGAGGTTCGGCATTCGCCCCCAGGGGTGTTTACCACTATCGGGATGTTCATCTCTTCGCTCCTAATGTCATGCATGTATGCAAAATTTTCCGACATAAAGGAACGCGATGCTCCTGTATCAAACAATACAGAAGCAGGTACTGAGTTAACGAGAAGTGTACCCATCACGGTAGCAGGCTGGTCTTGAGCTTGACCCATATCAATGTTGTTGGCCTGACCACGAACATAAGCAGGCTTAGTGTTGAAGTTGCGGTTCTGGTTGTTGCCTCTGCCAGTTGCGGGAAGTGCCAGCTGATTCGGATTCTGCCTGCAGTCTCTAGCACGGTGACCTGGACGGCCACACTTGAAGCACAGCCCGTCCTCAGGACGGGAAGGAGGAACTCGAGGTGGTGGAGCTGGAAGCCTCGGCTGCCTAGGTGGTGGAGGAGGCAGGCGAGGTGCAGCGTAGGACGGCCTCGGAGTAGGAGCAGGTGCATGGTACATGTTGTTGGGAAACCGGATCTTCCGCTTCTGTGCAGATGAGCCCGAAGATGAGCCCATGTCACGGTTGCGCTTGCTGCTATCTTTGTATTCCTGCAGACCAGTCTCAACCTGAATAGCCTTGTTCACGAGGGTGGCGAAGTCAGCATAGTCCTGAACGAGGAGTGTCAGCTTGATATCAGGGTGGAGGCCTTCACGGAACTTCTCCTGCCTGCGTGCATCAGTCGCAATGTCTTCTTCAGCATAGCGAGATAATTCCAGAAATTCCCGCTGATAAGCATCCACAGTCTTGTTGCCCTGGACCAAGTTGCGGAACTCACGCTTCTTCCGGTCCATGATTCCCTGGGGAATGTATCGAGCACGGAAAGCAGCCTTGAACTCTGCCCAAGTGATGATAGTTCCATCGGGCTGAGAGCGCCTGTGGCTGTCCCACCATTGAGCAGCGGGACCCTTCAGAAAGTAGGCGGCAAAGTTGACATAGCTCGCCAGGGGCACATTGGCAGACTCCAGCTCATAGGAAATGTCACGGAGCCAGTCATCAGCATCTAGAGGCTGAGTTGAGCTGCGGTAGATCGCAGGGTTGAGACGACAGAAGTCCTGCAGTGTCACGCCTTGCGGTTGGTTCATGTTCGGCCTTTGGAACTGATCCATGAGCCCTTGCATAAACTGGCGGTTCAGCTCAAACTGTTGGATCATCCCCGCCATATACTCAGGAGGCGGGGGTGGTGCATCGTTGGCAGGGCCACGCGGACGGCCAACTGGTCTAACCATCCTGTTAAATATTTAGCAGGGGTATTTTAGCTCAAAGTAATTGCAAAGGCATCGCACGCATTCATGAAGTAATCAAGCATAATGAAAGGGAAATGCGATAGATACTCCATAGTAGTTGAGTTCGACATACAGACCCATACATAAGTTCGATTACAGACTAACGATTAAAAACTCGAAATTTGGCGATAGCCCGGATGCATTTGACGATACCCTGGACTCACTAGGCGGCGCGCAGGCACGCGGTGGAAGAGTACCACAACGAGATGTAGCGATAAGGCTATATCAACGTCGGAGAGGACGATCGAATCCTGGTAGCTGGCGGTGATAGAAGGTAGGGACAGGACCCTGTGTCCCGTTGTGACTCTGGTGAGGGTACCGCATCCAGTCGAGCAGCTGAGGTCCAAGTGCAGGGGTTCTACCCCCAACATCAGTCCACTCGAGAGCTGATGGTAGCTCTGTCCTGCTCGGCTCGCGGATGCGCATAGGTGGAACCCTCAGACAGTGTGATGGCTGCAGCTCTGTCAACGCGTCGTAAAGACGAGCGCGCGTAGCATACAGCTCCACAGTCAGAGCTCGGAAAGCACGATCCATTGCCTCAGTGTACTGCACCAGAATCCGCGCGTCGTAGCTACGCGTCACGTAGGGGGCGCAGACAGCGACGTAGGAACGGTCGCTGCGCTCCCGAACATCAGAAGCGTAGGCAGTGAGATCAGACCCAGTCTCATCCCCAGCAGGAGCATGCGGGATGTATCTGAAAGGGCTCTCCTCCAGGTGAGGGTACGCTCCACGGAGACGGGTGATGGCGATGTAGGCCGCATCATGGACGACCATCTCGACCGACACTCGAATACCACAGAACACGTGGCGCTCGAGGGTCTCACCGCCCCTCTGGTCGAAGATGCGAACCTCAGCCTGGTACTGGTACTGGTTATACTCGCGGAAATCCTCGAACACAGTGTACTCGGGGTACCAGCGATATCCCAGCCTGGTCAGGAGATCGACCAAAATGGCCGGGAACCCAGTCGTCTCAGTGGCCTGTGTCAGGCGCACGTGCTGCCTTGCGGGACGCATCTGAAAATAAGATTGACGGATGTCAATGACAGTGTGTGTAATACATATTCAGGAGAAAAAGAGTAGATAGTCCAGCGCTCCGGATCGATGTGATTCGAGAACCTAATGTTAGAGTTAGTAAAATCTTTGACCCGAAAGAGAAGAGAAAGTAGAGCCCAGAGTATAGGAAAGGAGTAAAAGATACTAATAACACCCAATTGAGATGTGGGCCCGTAAGCCACAACATCAGTGTTAGTAAGTTTTTCAAACACTAGACTCAACTTCGGCCAAGGAGTTGGAAAGGGGGCTACCTACAGGCAGTTGGCTCTGATACCAACTTGTGACGCCCTCGGCTTAATCGTACGCTAACCATACACGCAAGTGCGTACGATCAAACCCAAGGACTCACGGGAAGATATCACAACACAACTCTAGACACAAATAAAATAACATCAGCTTCATATTACAAGCCAGGGGCCTCGAGGGCTAGAATACGAAAGCTCGATAAACACACGAGTCAGCGGAAGCAACAAATATCTGAGTACAGACATAAAACAAGGGGTGCCTTAGAGAAGGCTAGCACAAAAGATACAACGATCGAACGAGGCGAGGCCTCCTGCCTGGGAACCTCCTAACTACTCCTGATCATCAGCGGCCTCCACGTAGTAGTAGGCACCGTCGGGGTAGCAGTCGTCGGTGGCGGGGACCTCCATCTCCTGGGCTCCATCATCTGGTCGCAGCAAACGGATCAAGGGGACAAGGGGGGAGCAAAGCAGCGGTGAGTACTCATCCAAAGTACTCGCAAGTCTTACATCAGAACTATTCTAATTATGCATCAGTATCAAAGAAGGGGGTTATATGTGGACTGACTGCAGCAATGCGAGAATAGAGAGGGAAGGCCTAGTCCTATCGAAGACTAGCATCTTCAGGGTCTTGCAGCAATAGACGAGAGTAGAACAGGGGTAACACATTAATAGTCATATTGTTGCAGCAAAATTAAAGTGAGGTCACGCCTAAAGATCCTCCCTCGACTCCCTGCGAGGAAGCAATCCCGAGGCAAACTAATTCCAGTTAAGTAACAATTGTAGTTGTAAAAGATCGGGGCACAACTCCAAGTCGTCCTGTAACCGTGGACACGGCTATCCGAATAGTTAATTTTCATCCCTGCAGGGGTGCACCACATGTCCCGTCACGCTCGATAACACTCTGGCCGGACATACTTTTCTGGGTCCTGCCCGGCCTCGGAATATCGACACGTCGCAGCCCCACCTAAGACTAATCAGAGAGGCCAGCCCGCCGATCTAAATCCTAAGCACAAAGGGTTCATGGGCCCAGTTCCCCTTCACGCTCCTGCACGTGGCGTGGGCGGCCGACGTCAGTCCTAGCATCCCTTAATCACAAGCGTGATGCATCTCGGGACCACTCGGGCGCGCGCCGCTACACTGCTGGCATCTGAAAAGCTTCAGCTGATACCGCGACGCCGAGTACCCATAATTCTTCCCGCGTAGCCGGTTAGTGCGAAAAGGTCTCCGACCAACCCAGATCAAATACCCAAATCCATTAGCATTTTAATTAGGCCAACAACACAGTCTCGCGGGAATCCACCCGTCTTACAACAAATCACCAATGATCGCAGTAACATGGTCGAGTAACTGTGTGGTCGTAACATCGGGGGGAATCCGAGGTATCACCCTCGTTGGATTCCGAACGATGTACCCGTCAAGGTGGGCTTAGAGGAATCACCCTCGGGGGTCCCACACTCGCGGGGTTGCACGACAGAGACGTCATCGGGAATGGTGAATGAGGAATCACCCTCGATAACCACGACCGACTAGCTATACTACAGGGATATCATCAGGAGTACTTAGCGAGGTGTCACCCTCGGTACCCGATAGTATCTATGTAGCGTCGTACAACGAAGGGGGGTGAATGTGCTGTGTCGGGTCTGGCTCGTCGATCAAAGATCGAGATTTGAAAACAAGCGGGGCAACTGATCTACGGGGTCAGAGGGGATGACTGCTCCACCTATACTAAGCATATTAAAAGTACAGGACTGAAAGTAGCAGTTCATCAAAACAGGCTATGCATCAGATATAGGAGCTAACTACAACAGTAGCAAAATACTAATGCAAGCAGTAGGAAGAAAGACATAGGCGATATAGGAATGATCAAGGGGGGTTTGCTTGCCTTGCTGCTCTGCGGCAAAGGACTGATCGGCAGGGTCGTAGATGTACCCGGCAGCAGCGTCAGTCTCGGGGTCTACCGGTAAGAAGAGGGGGAAGAAACAATAAATAATAGCACCGATGCAACACAAAGCATGACATGGAAAGATGCAGGCTAGACATGAGCTAACGCAGCAACATCCGTCATAGACGGGTCGGAAGAATACCTGACAATATTTTTCCGGGTCTCGGGCTACTACCGGTTATACTGGAAACGATGGAAAAGTTCCATGTTTGCTATGCTAGGGACGCGTGACAGACGAACGGGCCGTGTATCCGGGTTCGTCTCGCTTTGCTGATCAACTTTCATGTTGAAAATATTTCGATCTGACTTACGGATTATTTAATATTAATTTTCAAAGTTTTATTAATTATTTAAGAATTAAAAACAGATTTAAATATTTTAATAAAATCCCATTACGACATCATCGCGATGTCATGGTGACATCAACATTTGACCGGTCAACTGACCAGCGGGTCCCGGACGTCATAGGCACAAGTTTTTATTTAAGATTAAATATTAATTAATCAGATTAATTTAGTGGGGACCCGCGTGTCATACTCTAATTATGTTAATTAATTATTTTAACTAATATATCTATTTATTTAAGAAAAACATTATTTTTATAATTTATATTAACTCTCGCGTGGGGCCTCCGTGTCATAGACAGCGGGTGCATTGGCCCCTGCGGTAAGTGACCTAAGGCTATTTTCTCATCTACTTTTATTAGATACCAAACCGTGCAAATACCGTATTCCTCTAAATATCCATATACGTAAATACATACATCACATCTCATACATACATACATACATACGCATTTAATACATCATTTATGCTTTTTATTTTTTTCTCTCAAAACTCTCAACACTCATCTCTCTCTCTGTTAACAGAGACAGAGAACTCTCTCTAACTCCACCTAGAAGAACACAAACTTCAAATCCTCCTACCGGAGTCCACCGTCGACGGATCGAGGCCCCGTTTGCCGGAACGGAACCGGGACGTCGAGGAGAACGACAAGGTGGGAGGAGCCCGAGGAGGGGTTCACCGACGGTGTCGAGACGGGCCGGTGAAGCCGGAGTTCGCGAGAAGAGGTGGAGGAGACGGCGTGGAGGCGGTGACGGTGACGGTGACGGCGTGGTTCCGGTGGTGATGCCGGTGAGGAGGAGCCGGCCGGAGGTTCGCCGAGAGGGGACCCGGTGAGGAGGACCCCCGGGATGGGGAGGGCCCCGGCCGCCGGATTAGGAGGGGGAAGTGGGTAAGGAGGCCGGGGTGGTGGTTCTGCCCGGCGTGGTGGAGGGGAGGGGCTCGCCGGCCGGGAGAGGGGCCGCCGGGGCGGAGGAGGCCGTGGGGGGGGGGGGGGGGGGGCGACGGGGGAGCTCGCCGGCGGGATGGGGAGGCGGTCGCCGGCCAGGGAGGGGCGCCGGCCGAGGTGGGCGAGGTGGAGAGGAGGGGGGCGACGGGGTGTGGAGGGGCTCTGTCGTGGGAGGGAGATGGGGCGAGGGTCACGGGGGAGATGAGGGTTCTCTCGTGGGCAGGGGGTGTCGGTGGGGTGGGGGGAGAGGACCGAGAGTGGGGGGGCTCTCGTGGGGGTGAGGGTGGGGCCCCCCACGAGGGGGAGGCTGGCGGCAGCGGTGGGAGGAGGGAGTAGCGAGGGGGGAGGGAGTAGCGAGCCAGGGGGCTCTAGGGTTGCGGGATGGGGGTGGGGGCCGGCTGGGCCATTTGGCCGAGTTGGGCCGGTTGGGGTTGTTTCCCTTTTTTTTTCTGATTTGTTTTATTTTGTTTTCTTTTTTTTTTTATTATTACTTATTCTAATCCCTTTTATTATTCTATTCTTATTTACTTTCTTTCATAATTTATTATTTATACTTTTAGTCCTTTCTTTTGTTCATTTATTTTCATTTACTATATTTCTTTACTTATTTTGTTAAAGCCCTTTCTTAATATATCGGGATCATCAATGATTCCAAAAGTACCCGACTTGATATTATAATCTGTTAGGGAATCTTTATAACTCCCCGACGTTGTTATCTCAACAACACAAAAATCTTTTCACGTTTGACTTAATCCCGAAGCTTCAAACTATGATTCGGTTTCAACCATCACGAGAACATTGATAAAGTTAACGGTGACGTGGCATCATTAGCGCAGGATCACTGTAGCTCAATTACAATAATTATTGTTGTAGCAAAAGTCAAGGATGTCACACGAAAAGATCCCCGAATGTTCGGATCCCCCCCGGGACGCAAAATCAGTCACTAATAGCATAGAAAACTGGCCAGAATGGACAAAATCTGCGAGTTTTGTCGAGGTCCCTATAATCGGTCTCTCATGTTTCCCTAACGTTTGTAGCACCACGGGACCGAGAATCAGTGAGTAATAGCATTGCAAACTGGCCAGAATGGAACAAGTTTGCGAGTTTTGACAAGGTCTCCGTAACCGCTCCCCGAAGTTCGCGGAATGTTCGGATGGCCCCGGGAACAAAAACCATTGAGTAATAGCATAGAAAACTGGCCAGAATGGACCAAATCTGCGAGATTTGAGAATGTCCCAATAACACGACCCCGAAGTTCCCCGAACGTTCGGATCGCCCCGGGACCGAAAATCAGTGAGTAATAGCATACAAAATTGGCCACAAAGGACTAAATCTGTGAGTCTTGACGAGGTCGCCGTAACCGGCCCCGAAGTTTCCCGAACGTTTGTAGCGCCACGGGTCCTAGAATTACCGAGTAATAGCATTGAAAACTGGCCATAATGGACCAAGATTGCGAGTTTTGACAAGGTATCCGTAACCGGTCCCCGAAGTTCGCGGAATGTTCGGATGGCCCAGAGAACAAAAATCATTGAGTAATTGCATAGAAAACTGGCTAGAATGGACCAAATCTGCGAGATTTGAGAATGTCCCAATAACACGGTCCCCGAATTTGAGTTTTCACGAGGTCACCGTTACCGGACCCCGAAGTTCCCCAAACGATCGTAACGCCCCGGGTCCCCAAATCAATGAGTAATAGCATAGAAAACTTGCCAGAATGTACAAAATCTACGAGTTTTGACAAGGTCCCCGGAGTTCATGCAACGTTTATAGCACCCCGGGACCTAGAATCAATGAGTAATTGCATAAAAAACTAGCACGAATGGACCAAATCTGCGAGTTTTGACAAGGTCCCCGTAACCGGTCCTCGAAGTTCGCGAAATCCTCGAATCGCCCCGGGAATAAAAATCAATGAGTAATAGCTTAGGAAACTAGCCAGAATGGACCAATTCTGCGAGTTTTTACAATGTCCCCATAACCCGACCCCGAAGTTCCCCGAATGTTCGGATCGTCCCGCGACCCAAAATCAGTGAGTAATAGAAGAGAAAACTGTCCAGAATGGACAAAATTTGCGAGTTTTGACGAGGTCCCCGTAACCAGTCCCCGAAGTTTCCCGAACATTTGTAGAGCCACGGGAGCGAGAATTAGTGAGTAATAGCATTGAAAACTAGCCATAATGGACCAAGTGTGCGAGCTTTGACAAAGTCCCCGTAACCGGTCCCCGAAGTTCGTGGAACATTCGGATCGCCCCACGAACAAAAATCAGTGTGTAATAGCATAGAAAACTAGCCAGAATGGACCAAATCTTCGAGTTTTGACAATGTCCTCATAACCCGACCCCGAAGTTCCCCGACGTTCGGATCACCACGGGACCCAAAATCAGTGAGTGATAGCATATAAAACTGGCCAGAATGGACCAAATCTGCAAATTTTGACAATGCCCCATAACCCGACCGTGAAGATCCCCAAATGTTCTGATCCCCCGGGACCCAAAATCAGTGACTAATAGCATAGAAAACTGGCAAGAATGGACCAAATATGCGAGTTTTGACGAGGCCCCCGTAATCGGTCCCCAGAGTTTCCCGCACGTTTGTACCGCCATGGGACAGGGAATCAGTGAGTAACAACATTGAAAGATGGCCAGAATGGACCAAGTCTGCGAGTTTTGACATGGTCCCCATAATCGATACCCGAAGTTCGCGGAACATTCGGATCGCTCCGGGGACAAAAATCAGTGAGTAATAGCATAGAAAATTGGCCATAATGGACCAAATCTGCGAGTTTTGACAATGTCCCCATAACCGACCCTGAAGTTTCCCGAATGTTCGGATCGCCCCGGGACCAAAAATCATTGAGTAGTAGCATAGAAAACTGGCCAGAATTGACCAAATGTGCGAGTTTTGACGAGGTCCCCGTAATCGGTCCTCGAAGTTTCCCGAACGTTTGTAGTGCCACGGGTCAAGAATGAGTGAGTAATAGCCTTGAAAACTTGCAAGAATGGACCAAGTCTGCGAGTTTTGACAAGGGCCCCGTAATCGGACCCCGAAGTTTCCGAATGTTCGGATTGCCCCGGGAAAAACCCAGTGAGTAATAGCATAGAAAACTGGCCAGAATGGACCAAATTTGCGAGTTTTAACAATGTCCCCATAACCCGACCCAGAAGATCCCCGAATGTTCGGATCCCCCCGAGATGTGAAAATAAGTCACTAATAGCATAGAAAACTGGCCAGAATGGACAAAATCTGCGAGTTTTGTCGAGGTCCCTGTAATCGGTCCCCGAAGTTTACCTAACGTTTGTAGCACCTCGGGACCGAGAATCAGTGAGTAATAGCATTGCAAACTAGCCAGAATGGACCAAGTTTGTGAGTTTTGACATGGTCCCCGTAATCGGTCCCCGAAGTTCAGTGAACGCTGGAATCGCCCCCGGGACAAAAGTCAGTGAGTACTAGCATAGAAAACTCGCCAGAATGGAGCAAATCTGCAAGTTTTGACAATGTCCCCGTAACCCGACCCCGAAGTTCCCGGAATGTTCGGATCGCCTCGGGACCCCAAATCAGTGAGTAGTAGCATAGAAAACTGGCCAGAATGGACCAAATCTGCGAGTTTTGATGAGGTCCCCGTAACCGGCCCCCGAAGTTTCCCGAACGTTTGTAGCGCCACAGGTCCTAGAATTACTGAGTAATAGCATTGAAAACTGGCCAGAATCGATCAAGTTTGCGAGTTTTGACAAGGTCTCGGTACCGGTCCCCGAAGTTCATGGAATGTTCGGATGGCACCGGGAAAAAAAATCAATGAGTAATAGCATAGAAAACTGGTCAGAATGGACCAAATCTGCCAGATTTGAGAATGTCCCAATAACCCGACCCCGAAGTTCCCCGAACGTTCGGATCACTCCGGGACCCAAAATCAGTGAGTAAGCATAGAAAATTGGCCAGAAAGGACTGAATTTGCGAGTTTTGATGAGGTCCCCGTAACTTGTCCCCGAAGTTTCCCGAACGTTTGTAGCACCACGGGACCCAGAATCATTGAGTAATAGTATCGAAAATCGGCCAGAATGGACCAAATCTCTGAGTTTTCACGAGGTCACCGTTACCGGACCCCGAAGTTCCCCGAACGATCGTAATGCCCCGGGTCCCGAAATCAGTGAGTAATAGCATAGAAAACTAGATAGAATGGACAAAATCTGCGAGTTGTGACGAGGTCCCCGTAACCGGTCCCCGGAGTTCGTGGAACGTTTATAGCGCCGCGGGAGCCAGAATCAATGAGTAATTGCATAGAAAACTAGCACGAATGGACCAAATTTGCGAGTTTTGACAATGTCCCCATAACCGGTCCCTGAAGTTTGCCGAATGTTCGGATCGCCCCGGGAATAAAAACCAGTGAGAAATAGCATAGAAAATTGGTCAGAATGGACCAAATCTGCGAGTTTTGACAATGTCCTCATAACCCGACCCCGAAGTTCCCCGAACGTTCGGATCGTCTCGGGACCCAAAATCAGTGAGTAATAGCATATAAAACTGGCCAGAATGGACCAAATCTGCGAGTTTTGACTATGTCCCCATAACCCGACCCCGAAGACCGCCGAATGTTCGGATCCCCCGGGACACAAAATCAGTGACTAATAGCATAGAAAACTGGTCAGAATGGACCAAATCTGTGAGTTTTGACGAGGCCCCCGTAATCGGTCCCCAAAGTTTCCCGCATGTTTGTACCGCCATGGGACCGGGAATCAGTGAGTAACAACATTAAAAAATGGCCAGAATGAACCAAGTCTGCGAGTTTTGACATGGTCCCCATAACCGGTCCCCGAAGTTCGCGAGACGTTCAGATCGCTCCGGGGACAAAAATCAGTGAGTAATAGCATAGAAAACTGTCCATAATGGACCAAATCTGCGAGTTTTGACAATGTCCCCATAACCCGACCTTGAAGTTTCCCGAATGTTCGGATCGCCCCGGGACCCAAATTCAGTGAGTAATAGCATAGAAAACTGGCCAGAATGCACCAATTCTGCAAGTTTTTATGAGGTCCCCGTAACCGGTCCCCGAAGTTTCCCGAACGTTTATAGTGCCATGGGTCAAGAATGAGTGAGTAATAGCATTGAAAACTGGCAAGAATGGACCAAGTCTGCGAGTTTTGACAAAGTCCCTGTAATCGGTCCCCGAAGTTTCCGAATGTTCGGATCACCCTGGAAAAAATACCTAGTGAGTAATAGCATAGAAAACTGGCCATAATGGACCAAATCTGCGAGTTTTGACAATGTCCCCATAACCCGACCCACAAGATCCCCGAATGTTCGGATCCCCCTAGGACGTGAAAATAAGTCACTAATAGCATAGAAAACTGGCCAGAATGGACAAAATCTGCGAGTTTTGTCGAGGTCCCTGTAATCGGTCCCCGAAGTTTCCCTAACGTTTGTAGCACTACGAGACCGAGAATCAGCGAGTAATGGCATGGCAATCTGGCCAGAATGGAGCATGTTTGCGAGTTTTGACATGGTCCCCGTAATCGGTCCCCGAAGTTCGCGGAACGCTCAAATCGACCCGGGGACAAAAGTCACTGAGTACTAGCATAGAAAACTGGCCAGAATGGACCAAATCTGCAAGTTTTGAAAATGTCCCCACAACCCGACCTCGAAGTTCCCTGAATGTTCGTATCGCCCCGGGACCCAAAATCAGTGAGTAGTAGCATAGAAAACTGGCTAGAATGGACCAAATCTGCGAGTTATGACGAGGTCCCGGTAACCGGCCCCCGAAGTTTCCCGAACGTTTGTAGCGCCACGGGTCCTAGAATTAGTGAGTAATAGCATTGAAAACTGGCCAGAATGGACCAATTTTGCGAGTTCTGACAAGGTCTCCGTAACCAATCCCCAAAGTTCGCAGAATGTTTGGATGACCCCGGGAAAAAAAATCAATGCTTAATAGCATAGAAAACTCTCCAGAATGGACCAAATCTGCGAGATTTGAGAATGTCCCAATAAACCGACTCCGAAGTTCCCCGAACGTTTGGATCGCCCTGGGACCCAAAATCAGTGAGTAATAGCATAACAAATTGGCCATAAAGGACTGAATCTACGAGTTTTGATGAGGTCCCCGTAAGTCGTCCCCGAAGTTTCCCGAACGTTTGTAGCGCCAAGGGACCCAGCATCAATGAGTAATAGTATAGAAAACCGGCCAGAATGAATCAAATCTGTGAGTTTCACGAGGTCACCATTACCCGACCCTGAAGTTCCCGGAACGATCGTACACCCTGGGTCCCGAAATCAGTGAGTAATAGCATAGAAAACTGCCAGAATGGACAAAATCTGCGAGTTGTGACGATGTCCCTGTAACCGGTCCCCGGAGTTCGTGGAACGTTTATAGCGCCCCAGACACAGAATCAATGAGTAATTGCATAGAAAACTAGCACGAATGGACCAAATCTGCGAGTTTTCAAAAGTTACCCGTAACCGGTCCTCGAAGTTCACGGAATCTTCGGATCACCCTTGAATAAAAATCAAAGAGTAATAGCTTAGGAAACTAGCCAAAATGGACCAAATCTACGAGTTTTTACAATGTCCCCATAACCCGACCCCGAAGTTCCCCGAATGTTCGGATCGTCCCGCGACCCAAAATCAGTGAGTAATATAAGAGAAAACTGGCCAGAATGGACAAAATCTGCGAGTTTTGATGAGGTCCCCGTAACCGGTCGATGAAGTTTCCCGAACGTTTGTAGAGCCACGAGAGCGAGAATTAGTGAGTAATAGCATTGAAAACTAGCCATAATGAACCAAGTCTGCGAGCTTTGACAAGGTCCGTGTAACCGGTCCCCGAAGTTTGTGCAACATTCGGATCGCACCATGAACAAAAATCGGTGTGTATTAGCATAGAAAACTAGCCAGAATGGACCAAATCTGCGAGTTTTGACAATGTCCTCATAACCCGACCCCGAAGTTCCCCAAACGTTCAGATCGCCCCGGGACCCAAAGTCAGTGAGTCATAGCCTATAAAACAGGCCAGAATGGACCAAATCTGCGAGTTTTGACAACGTCCCGATAACCGGACCCCGAAGATCCCCGAATGTTTAGATCCCCGGGGAACCAAAATCAGTGACTAATAGCATAGAAAACTGGCCAGAATGGACCAAATCTTCAAGTTTTGACGAGGTCCCCGTAACCGGTCCCCCGAAATTTCCCGAACATTTGTACGCCATGGTACCAAGAATTAGTGAGTAATAGCATTAAAAACTGGCCAGAATGGACCAAGTTTGCGAGATTTGACATGGTCCCCATAACCGGACCCCGAAGTTTTCGAAACGTTCGGATCGTCCCGGGAACAAAAATCAGTGAGTAATATCATAAAAAACTGGCCATAATGGACCAAATCTGTGAGTTTTGACAATGTCACATAACCCGACCCTGAAGTTCCCCGAATGTTCGAATCACCCCGGGACCCAAAATCAGTGAGTAGTAGCATAGAAAACTGGCTAGAATGGACCAAATCTGCGAGTTTTGACGAGGTCCCCGTAACTGGTCCTCGAAGTTTCCCGAACATTTGTAGTGCCACGAGAACCAGAATGAGCGACTATCAGCATTGAAAACTCGCCAGAATGGACCAAGTCTGCGAGGTTGGACAAGGTCCAAGTAACCGGTCCGCGAAGTTTGCCGAATGTTCGAATCGCCCCGGGAACAAAAACCAGTGAGTAATAGCATAGAAAACTGGCCAGAATGGACCAAATCTGTGAGTTTTCACAATATCCCCATAACCCGACCCGAAGTTCTCCGAACGTTCGGATCGCCTCGCGACCCAAAATCAGTGAATAATAGCATAGAAAACTAGCCAGAATGGACCAAATTTGGGAGATTTAATAATGTCCCCATAACCCGACCCCCAAGTTCCCCGAATGTTCGGATCACCCCGGACCCGAATAAGTGAGTAGTAGCATAGAAAAATGGCCATAATGGACCACATCTGCGAGTTTTGACGAGGTCCCCGTAACCGATCCCCGAAGTTTCCTGAACGTTTGTAACGCCACGGGATCGAGAATCAGTGACTAGTAGCATTGAAAACTGGCCATAATGGACCAAGTCTACGAGCTTTGACCAGGTCTCTGAAGTTTGCGAAACGTTCAGATCGCCCGAGGAACAAAAATCGCCGAGTGATAGCATAGAAAACTCGCGAGAATGGACCAATTCTGCGGGTTTTGACAATGCCCCATAACCCAACCCTGAAGTTCCCCGAACATTCGGATCGCCCCGGGATGCAAAATCACTGAGTAATAGAATAGAAAACTAGCCATAATGGACCAAATCTACGAGTTTTGACAATGTCCCCATAACCCGACCCCGAAGATCCCCGAATGTTCGGATCGCCCCGGGACCCAAAATCAGTGAGTAATACCATAGAAAACTCGCCAGAATGGACCATATCTGCGAGTCTTCACGAGGTCCCCGTAATTCGTCGCCGAAGTTTCCCAAACGTTTGTAGCGCCACGGGAACCAGATTCAATGAGTAATAATTTAGAAAACCGGCTAGAATGGACCAAATCTGTGAGTTTTCACGAGGTCACCATAACCGGACCCCGAAGTTCCCCGAACGACCGTAGCACCCCGGGTCCCGAAATCAGTGAGTAATAGCATAGAAAACTGGCCGGAATGGGTTAAATCTGCGAGTTGTGGAGAGGTCCCGTAACCGGTCCCCAGAGTTCGTGGAACGGTTGTAGCTCCCCGGGGCCTAGAATCAATGAGTAATTGCATAGAAAACTAGCAAGAATGGACCAAAATTGCGAGTTTTGACAAGGTCCCCGTAACTGGTCCTCGAAGTTCGGGAATGTTCAGATCACCCCGGAAATGAAAATAAAAAAGTAATAGCATAGGAAACTGGCCAGAATGGACCAAATCTGCAAGTTTTGAGAATGTCCCCATAACCCGACCCCGAAGTTCCCCGAACATTCGGATCACCCCGCGACCCAAAATCAGTGAGTAATAGAATAGAAAATTGGCCAAAATGGACAAAATATGCGAGTTTTGACGAGGTCTCCGTAACCGGTCACCGAAGTTTCCCGAACGTTTGTAGGGCCACAGGAGTGAGAATTAGTGAGTAATAGTATTGAAAACTAGCCATAGTGGACCAAGTGTGCGAGGTTTGACATGGTCCCCGTAACCGGTCCACGAAGTTCGTGGAACATTCGGATTGCCCCACGAACAAAAATCGGTGTGTAAAAGCATAGAAAATTTGCCAGAATGGACCAAATCTACGAGTTTCGACAATGTCCTCATAACCCGACCCGAAGTTCCCCGAACGATTGGATTACCATGGGACCCAAAATCACTAAGTAATAGCATAGAAAACTGGCCAGAATGGACCAAATTTGCGAGTTTTGACAATGTCCGCATAACCCGACCTAGAAGATCCCCGAATGTTAGGATCCCCCGGGGACCCAAAATTAGTGACAAATAGCATAGAAAACTGGCTAGAATGGAGCAAATCTGCGAGTTTTAACGAGGTCCCCGTAATCGGTCACCGAACTTTCCCGAACGTTTGTAGCGCCACGGTACCGAGAATCAGTGAGAAATAGAACTAAAAACTGGCTAGAATGGACCATGTCTGCGAGTTTTGACATGGTCCCCATAACCGGTCCCCGAAGTTTGCGGGATGTTCAGATCGTCCCGGAACAAAAATGAGTGAGTAATAGCATAGAAAACAGGCCATAATGGACAAAATCTGCGAGTTTTTACAATGTCCGCATAACCCGACCCCGAAGTTCCCCGAATGTTCGGATCGCCCCGGGACCTAAAATCAGTGAGTAGTAGCATAGAAAACTAGCTAGAATGGACCAAATCTGCGAGTTTTGACGAGGTCCTCATAACTGGCCCCCGAAGTTTCCCGAACGTTTGTAGCGCTATGGGACCCAGAATGAGCGAGTAATAGCGTTGAAAACTGGTCAGAATGGACGAGTCTGCGAGGTTTGACAAGGTCCCCGTAACCGGTCCCCAAAGTTCGCGGAATGTTCGAATCGACCCGGTAACAAAAATCAGTGAGTAATAGCATAGAAAACTGGGGAGAATGGACCAAATCTGCGAGTTTTGACAATGTCCCCATAACCCGACCCCGAAGTTCCCCGAATGTTCGGATTGACCCGGGACCCAAAATCAGTGAGTAATAGCAGAGAAAACTGGCCAGACTGGACCAAATATGTGAGTTTTGACAATGACCGCATAACCCGACCTCGAAGTTCCCACAATGTTCGGATCGCCCCGAGACCCAAATTAGTGAGTAGTAGTATCAAAAAATGGCCTGAATGGACAACATGTGGGAGTTTTGACGAGGTCCCCGTAACCGGTCACCGAAGTTTCCCGAACGTTTGTAGCGCCACGGGATCCAGAATTTTTGAGTAATAACATTGATAACTGGCCAGAATGGACCAAATCTGTGAGTTTTTCAAGGTCCGTGTAACCGGTCGCCGAAGTTCTTAGAATGTTTGGATCGCCGAGGGAACAAAAATAAGTGAGTAATAGCATAGAAAACTAGCTAGAATGGACCAAATCTATGAGTTTTGACAATGTCCCCATAACCCGACCCCGAAGATCCCCGAATGTTCGGATCCCCCCGGGACCCAAAATCAGTGACTAATAGCATGGAAAACTGGCTAGAATGGACCAAATCTGCGAGTTTTGACGAAGTCCCCGTAATCGGTCCCCGAAGTTTCCCTAACGTTTCTAGCGCCACGGGACCGAGAATCATTAAGTAATAGCATTGAAGATTAGCCAGAATGGACCAAGTCTGCGAGTTTTGACATGGTTCTCGTAACCGGTCCTCGAAGTTCGCGGAACGTTCGAATCACCGCGGGGACAAAAATCAGTGAGTAATAGCATAGAAAACTTGCGAGAATGGACCAAATCTGCAAGTTTTGACAATGTCCCATTAACCCGACCTCGAAGTTCCCCGAATGTTCGGCTCGCCCCGGGACCCAAAATCAGTGAGTAGTAGCATAGAAAACTTGCTAGAATGGACCAAATCTGCGAGTTGTGAAGGGGTCCCGTAACCGGTCCACGAAGTTTCCCGAACGTTTGTAGCGACACGTGTCCGAGAATTAGTTAGTAATAACATTGAAAACTGGCCAGAATGAACCAAATCTACGAGTTTTGACAATGTCCCCATAACCCGACTCCGAAGTTCCCCGAATGTTTGGATCGCCCGGGACCCAAAATCAGTGAGTAGTAGCATAGAAAAATGCCAGAATGGAGCAAATCAGTGAGTTTTGACGAGGTCCCCGTAACCGGTCCTCGATGTTTCCCGAACATTTGTAGCGCCATGGGACCCAAAATCAGTGAGTAATAGCATAGAAAACTGGCTAGAATGGACCAAATCTGCGAGTTTTTGACGTGGTCCCCGTAACCGGTCCGCGAAGTTTCCCGAACGTTTGTAGCGCCATGGAAGCGAGAATGAGTGAGTAATAACATTGAAAACTGGCCATAATGGACCAAGTCTGCGAGGTTTGACAAGGTCCCCGTAACCGGTCCCCGAAGTTCGCTGAACGTTCGGATCGCCCGAGTAATAAAACTCGGTGAGTAATAGCATAGAAAACTGGCCAGAATTCACCAAATCTACGAGTTTTGACAATGTCCCCATAACCCGACCCCGAAGATCCCCGAATGTTCGGATCCCCCCGGTACCCAAAATCAGTGACTAATAGCATAGAAAACTGGCTAGAATGGACCAAATCTGTGAGTTTTGACAAGGTCCCCGTAACCGGTCTCCGAAGTTGTTAGAATGTTCGGATCGCCGCGGGAACAAAAATAAGTGAGTAATAGCATAGAAAACTGGCTAGAATGGACCAAATCTGTGAGTTTTGACGATGTCCCCATAACCCGACCCCGAAGATCCCCGAATGTTCGGATCCCCCCGGGACCCAAAATCAGTGACTAATAGCATAGAAAACTGGCTAGAATGGACCAAATCTGCTAGCTTTGACGAAGTCCCCGTAATCGGTCCCCGAAGTTTCCCTAACGTTTGTAGCGCCACGGGACCGAGAATCTGTAAGTAATAGCATTGAAGATTAGCCAGAATGGACCAAGTCTGTGAGTTTTGACATGGTTCCCGTAACCGGTCCTCGAAGTTCGCGAAACGTTCGAATCGCCGCGGGGACAAAAATCAGTGAGTAATAGCATAGAAAACTTGCCAGAATGGACCAAATCTGCAAGTTTTGACAATGTCCGCATAACCCGACCCCGAAGTTCCCCGAATATTCGGCTCACCCCGGGACCCAAAATCAGTGAGTAGTAGCATAGAAAACTTGCCAGAATGGACCAAACCACGAGTTGTGACGAGGTCCCGTAACCGGTCCACGAAGTTTCCCGAACGTTTGTAGCGACACGGGTCCGAGAATTAGTTAGTAATAGCATTGAAAACTGGCTAGAATGGACCAAGTTTAGGAGTTTTGACAAGGTTTGAGAAAGTAAAGGTGTGAAAAAAATTACTTGGCCAATACCGGGGTTGTGAATGATTTAAATTCGTTGTGCAAGGATGATAGAGCATAGCCAGACTATATGATTTTGTAGGGATAACTTTCTTTTGGCCTTGTTATTTCGAAAGTTCATGAGTACCTTGCTAGTTTGCTTGAAGTATTATTGTCTCCACGTCAATAGCAAACTATTGTTTTGAATCTAATGGATCTGAACGTTCACGGCACATAAGAGGAGTCACAAAGGACATCTATGCTAGTTAGCATGAAAGCATCAAAAATTCATTCTTTCTCACTTCCCTACTCGAGGACGAGCAGGAGTTAAGCTTGGGGATGCTTGATACGTCTCAACATATCTATAATTTTGGATGGTTTCACGCTGTTATCTTGTCAATTTTGGATGTTTTATATACCTTTTATATCTTTTTTGGGACTAACTTTTTAATTCAGTGCCAAGTGCCAGTTCCTATTTTTCTGTGTTTTTGACTCTTTTCAGATCTTATTTTGGAACGGAGTCCAAATGGAATAAAATCCCCGAAATAAATTTTCCAGAACAGAAGAAGATCGGGGGGCGTGAGGGCCAAGGCAGGGGCCCACAGGGAGCCCACAAGCCCTGTTGCCGCGATCAGGGGGCCGCGGCAACCAGGCTTGTGGCCTCGCTGGCGCTCCCCTGCCCTAGCTCTTTGGCCTATAAATTCCCTAAAATCGCAAAAAAAAATCAGGGCATCCACGAAAACACTTTTCTGCTGCCGCAAGCTTCCGTTTCCGCGAGATCTCATCTGGAGACCCTTCCCGGTGCCCTGCTGGAGGGGACTTTGGAGTTGGAGGGCTTCTACATCAACATCATCGCCTCTCCAATGACTCGTGAGTAGTCCACTTCAGACCTACAGGTCCGTAGTTAGTAGCTAGATGGCTTCTTCTCTCTCTTGGATCTTCAATACAAAGTTCTCCATGATCTTCATGGAGATCTATCCGATGTAATCCTCTTTGGCGGTGTGTTTGTCGAGATCCGATGAATTATGGATTTGTGATCAGATTATCTATGAATTATATTTGAGTCTTTGCTGATTTCTTATATGCATGATTTGATATCCTTGTAAGTCTCTCTGAGTCTTGGGTTTTGTTTGGCCAACTAGATCTATGACTCTTGCAATGGGAGAAGTGCTTGGTTTTGGGTTCATACTGTGTGGTGACCTTTCCCAGTGACAGAAGGGGCAGCAAAGCACGCATCGTGTTGTTGCCATCACGGGTAACAAGATGGGCTTTCATCATAGATTTGATATTGTTCATCTACATCATATCATTTTCCTTAAGGCGTTACTCTATTCTTTTGAACTTAATAGACTAGATGCATGCTGGATAGCGGTCGACGTGTGGAGTAATAGTAGTAGATGCAGAAAGTATCGGTCTACTTGTGTTGGACGTGATGCCTATAGATATAATCATTGCCATAGATAACGTCACGACTTTGCGCGGTTCTATCAATTGCTCGACAGTAATTCGTTCACCCACCGTCTACTTGCTTTCATGAGAGAATCCACTAGTGAACACTACGGCCCCCGGGTCTATTCACAACTATCGTCTTCACCTTTACTTTTACTTTGCTTTGTTTACTTTTTGCTTTTAGTTCTCACTTTGCAAACAATCTATAAGGGATTGACAACCCCTTCATAGCGTTGGGTGCAAGCTCTTTGTGTTAGTGCAGGTACTTGTGACTTGACGCGATCCTCCCACTGGATCGATGCCTTGGTTCTCAAACTGAGGGAAATACTTACCGCCGCTGTGCTACATCACCCTTTCCTCTTCAAGGGAACACCAATGCAAGGCTCCAAGGCCGCGGGGAAATCTATTGCATATTTGCCAAGGAAGTCCCTATAGGCGTAGCCCGTAGCAGCAGGATTCCTGGCGCCGTTGCCAGGGAAGGTCTGTTGTCGCAGTAGCAGCGAGTAACAAAATAGAAAACTGGCGAGAATGGACCAAATCTATGAGTCTTGACAATTTCTCCATAACCCGACCCCGAAGTTCCCCGAACGTTCGGATCGCCCGGGACCCAAAATGAGTGATTAATAGCATAGAAAACTTGCGAGACTAGACTAAATCTGCGAGTTTTGACAATGTCCCCATAACCCAACCCCGAAGTTCCCGAACGTTCGGATCACCCGGGACCCGAAATCAGTGAGTAAGCATAGAAAACTGGCCAGAATGGACCAAATCTGCTAGTTTAGACGAGGTCCCCGTAATCGGTCCACGGAGTTCGTGGACCGTTTGTAGCACCCCGGGACATAGATTCAGTGAGTAATAGCATAGAAAACTAGCAAGAATGGACCAAATCTGCGAGTTTTGATAAGGTCCCCATAACAAGTCCCCGAAGTACGCGGAATGTTCGGATCGCCCCGAGAACAAAAATCATTGACTAATAGCATAGACAACTGGCCAGAATGGACCAAATTTGTGAGTTCTGAGAAAATTAGTTAGTAATATCATAGAAAACTGGCCAGAATGGAGAAAATCTGCGAGTTTTGACAAGGTCCCCTAACACGTCCCTGAAGTTTCCCGAACGTTTGTAGCACCACGGGACCCAGAATCAATGAGTAATAGCATAGAAAACTCGCTAGAATGGACCAAATATGTAAGTTTTCATGAGGTCATCGTAACCGGTCCCCGAAGTTCCCCGAACTTTGGTAACGCCCTCGGTCCCAAAATCAGTGAGTAATAGCATAGAAAACCGGCCAGAATGGACAAAATCTGCGAGTTGTGACAAGGTCCCCGTAACCGGTCCGCGGAGTTTGTGGAATGTTTGTAGCGCCCCGAGACCGAGAATCAATGAGTAATAGCATAAAAAAACTAGAAAAATGGACCAAATATGTGAGTTTTGACAAGGTCCCGTTAACCAGCCATCAAAGTTTGCAGAATGTTCGGATCGCCTCGGTAACAAAAATTAGTGAGTAATAGCATAGGAAACTTGCCAGAAAGGTCCAAATCTGGGAGTTCTGAGAATGTCCCCATAACCCGTCCTCGTATTTCCCTGAACGTTTGGATCCCACCGGTACCCAACACCAATGAGTAATAGAATAGAAAACTGGCCAGAATGGACCAAATCTGCGAGTTTTGAGAATGTCGCCGTAAACGGTCACCAGAGTTTCCCAAACGTTTGTAGCGCCACGGGAGCGAGAATCAGTCAGTAATAACATTGGAAACTAGCCATAATGGACCAAGTCTGTGAGCTTTGAGAAGGTCCCCATAACCGGTCCACGAAGTTCGCAAAATGCTCGGATCGCCCCGGAAACAAAAATCAGTGAGTAATAACATAGAAATCTGGCGAGAATGGACCAAATCTGCGAGTTTTGACAATGTCGCCATAACCCGACCCCGAAGTTCCCCGAACGTTCGGATCGCCCCGGGACCCAAAATCAGTGAGCGATAGCAAAGAAAACTGGCCAAAATGGACTAAATTTGTGAGTTTTGATGAGGTCCCTGTAACTCGTCCCCGAAGTTTCCCGAAAAATGTAGCGTCACGGGACCCAGAATTAATGGGTAATAGCATAGAAAACACGCTAGAATGCACCAAATCTGTGTGTTTTCACGAGGTCACCGTAAGTGGACCTCGAAGTTTCTCGAACGTTCGTAACGCCCCGGGTCCCAAAATCAGTGAATAATAGCGTAGAAAACTAGCAAGAATGGACAAAATCTGCGATTTGTGACGAGGTCCCGTAACCAGTCCCCTGAGTTCGTGAATCGTTTGTAGTGCCCCGGGACCCAAAATCAATGAGTAATAGCATAGAAAACTAGTAGGAATGGACCAAATCTGTGAGTTTTGACAAGGTCCCCGTAACCGGTTGTTGAAGTTCGTGGAATGTTCGGATCGCCCCGGGACCCAAAATCAGTGAGTAATAGCATAGAAAACTAGCAAGAATGGACCAAATCTTCGAGTTTTGACAAGGTCCCCATAACCGGTCCCCGAAGCTCGCGGAACGTTAGGATCGCCCAGGGAACAAAAACTAGTGAGTAATAGCATAGAAAACTGGCTAGAATGGAGCAAATCAGCGAGTTTTGACAATGTCCCCATAACGCGACCCAGAAGTTCCCCGAACGTTCGGATTACCCCGAGAACCAAAATCAGTGAGTAATAGCATAAAAAACTGGCCAGAATGGACCAAATGTGTGAGTTTTGACTAGGTCCCCGTAACTCATCCATGAAGTTTTCCTAACGATTGTAGCAACACGGGACCCAAAATCAGGGAGTAATAGCATAGAAAACTGGCTAGAATGGACCAAATCTGTGAGTTTTCACGAGGTCGCCGTAACCGGAGCCCGGAGTTCCCTCAACGTTTGTCACGCACCGGGTCCCAAAACTAGTGAGTAATAGCATAGAAAACTGGCCAGAATGGACAAATTCTGCGAGTTGTGACGAGGTCCCCGTAATCGGTCCGAGAGTTCTTGGAACATTTGTAGCGCCCCGGGATCGAGAATAAGTGAGTAATAGCATAGAAAACTAGCAAGAATGGACCTAGTCTCTGAGTTTACAAAGGTCCCCGTAACCGGTCCTCAAAGTTCGCTCAACGTTCGGATCTCCCCGGGAACAAAAATCAGTGAGTAATAGTATAAAAAACTAGCCAAAATGGATCAAATCTGCGAGTTTTGATAATGTCGCAACAACCCGACCCCGAAGTTACCCGAACGTTTGGATCTCCCCGGGACCCAAAAGCAGTGAGTAATAGCATAGAAAACTGGCCAGAATGGTCCAAATCTGCGATTGACAATGTCCCCATAACCCGACCCCGAAGTTCCCTGAATGTTCGGATCCCCCCAGGATCCAAAATCAGTGAGTAATAGCATAGAAAACTCGTGAGTTTTTACGAGGTTCCCGTAACCGCTCCCCGAAGTTTTCCGAACGTTTGTAGCGCAACCGGATCCAGAATCAGGGAGTAATATCATAGCAAACTAGCTAGAATGGACCAAGTTTGCGAGTTTTGACAAGGTCCCCGTAACCGGTCCATGAAGTTCGCGGATCGTTCGAATCGTCCCGGGAACAAAAAGCAGTGAGTAATAGCATAGAAAACTGGCCAAAATGGACCAAATGTGCGAGTTTTCACGAGGTCCCCGTAACCGGTCCCCGGAGTTCGTGGAACGTTTGTAGCTTCCCGGGACCAAAAATCAATAAGTAATAACATAGAAAACTAGCAAGAATGAACCAAATCTACGAGTTTTGACAAGGTCTCCGTAACAGGTCCTCTAAGTTTGCGGAATGTTCGGATCACCCTGGTAACAAGAATCAGTGAGTAATAGCATAGGAAACTCGCCTAAATGGATCAAATCGGCGAGTTTTGACAATGTCCCCATAACCCGACCCCAAAGTTCCCCGAACGTTCGGATCGCCCCGCAACCAAAATCAGTGAGTAATAGAATACTGGCCCAAATGGACCGAATCTGCGACTTTTGACAATGTCTCCATAACCTGACCCCGAAGTTCTACAACGTCCGGATCCCCCAGGACCCAAAACCAGTGAGTAATAGCATAGAAAACTCGCTAGAATGGACCGAATCTGCGAGTTTTGACGAGGTCCTCGAAACCGGTCCCCAAAGTCTCCCGAACATTTGTAGTGCCATGGGAGCGAGAATCAGTGAGTAATATCATAGAAAACCGACCATAATGTACCAAGTCTGCGAGCTTTGACAAGGTCCCCGTAACCGGTCCTCGAAGTTTGTGAAACGTTCAGTTCGCCCCAGGAACAAAAATCGGTGAGCAATAGCATAGAAAACTTACCAGCATGGATCAAATTTGCGAGTCTTAACAATGTCCCCTTAACCCGACCCCGAAGTTCCCCGAACGTTCGGATCGCCCCGGGTCCCAAAATCAATGAGTAACAACATAGAAAACTAGTCAGAATGGACCAAAACTGTGAATTTTGACAATGTCCCATAACCCGAACTGGAAGTTCCCGAATTTTCGGATCCCCCCGGGACCCAAAATCAGATATTAATAGTATAGAAAACTGGTCAGAATGGACAAAATCTATGAGTTTTGACGACGTCCCCGTATCCGGTCCCCGAAGTTTCTCGAACGTTTGTAGCGTCACGGGACCCAGAATCAGTGAGTAATAGCATTGAAGACTCGCCAGAATGGACCAAGTATGCGAAATTTGACAAGGTCCCCGTAACCGGTCTCCGAAGTTCGCGGAATTTTCGGATCGCCCCGGGAACAAAAATCAGTGAGTAATAGCATAGAAAACTGGCCAGAATGGACCAAATCTGCGAGTTTTGACAATGTCCCCATAACCCGACCCCGAAGTTCCCCGAACGTTCGGATCGCCCCGGGACCAATAATCAGTGAGTAATAGCATAGAAAATTGGCTAAAATGGACAAAAGCTGCGAGTTTTGAGGAGGTCCCTGTAACTCGTCCCCGAAGTTTTTCCGGACGTTCGTAGCGCCACGGGACCCAGAATCAATGAGTAATAGCATAGAAAACTGGCCAGAATGGACCAAATATGTGAGTTTTTCTGAGGTCACCATAACCGAACCCCGAAGTTCCCCGAACGTTCGTAAAGCTCCGGGTCCCAAAATCAGTGAGTTATACCATAGAAAATTGGCCAAAATGGACCAAATCTCCGACTTTTGACGAGGTCCCCGTAACTCGTCCTCGAAGTTTCCCGAACGTTTGTAGCGCCACAGGTCCGAGAATAAGTGAGTAATAGCATAGAAATCTGGCTATAATGGACCAAATCTGTGAGTTTTCAAGAGGTCGCCGTAACCAGACCCCGAAGTTCACCGAACATTCGTAACACCCCGGGTCCCAAAACCAGTGAGTAATACCATAGAAAACCAGTGAGTTGTGACAAGGTCGCCGGAGTTCTTGGAACGTTTGTGGCGCCTCGGAACCGAGAATAAGTAAGTAATAGCATAGAAAACTAGCAAGAATGGACCAAATCTGCGAGTTTTGACAAAGTCCCCGTAGCCGGTCCTCAAAGTTCATGGAACGTTCGGATCGCCCCGAGAACAAAAAGTAGTGAATTATAACATTGAAAACTGACCAAAATGGTCCAAATCTGTGATTGACAATGTCCCCATAACCCGACCCCGAAGTTCCCCGAATGTTCGGATCCCCCCGGGACACAAAATCAGTGAGTAATAGCACAGAAAACTAGCCACAATGGACAAAATCTGCGAGTTGTGGCGAGGTCCCCGTCACCGGCCCCAAAGTTTCCCGAACGTGTAGCACCACGGGACCTAGAATCAGTGAGTAATAGCATAGAAAACTAGACAGAATGGACCAAATATGTGAGTTTTCACGAGGTCAACGTAACCAGACCCCAAAGTTCCCTGAACATTCGCATAGAAAACTGGCGAGAATGGACAAAATCTGTGAGTTGTGGCGAGGTCCCCGTAACCGGTCCCCAGAGTTCGTGGAACGTTTGTTTCGCCCCTCGACCCATAATCAACGAGTAATAGCATACAAAGCTGGCTAGAATCAACAAAATCTATGAGTTGTGACGAATTTACCAAATTTGTATAGCCATGGGACCCAAAATCAGTCAGTAATAGCATAGAAATGTAGAAAGAATGGACCAAATTTGTTAGTTTTGACGAGGTCCACGTAACTCATCCCCGAAGGTTCCTCAACATTTGTAGCGCCACGGGACCCAGAATGCGTGAGTAATAGCATAGAAAACTGGTCAGAATGGACCAAACGTGTGAGTTTTCACGAGGTCACCGTAACAGGACCACGAAGTTCCATGAACGTTTGTATCGCCCCGGGTCCCAAAATCAATGTGTAATAGCATAGAAAACTGCCCAAAATGGACCAAATCTGCGAGTTTGCACAAGGTCCCACTAACCGGTCCCCGAAGTTCCCCTAACGTTCGTATCGCCCCGGGAACAAAATTCAGTGAGTAATAGCATAGAAAACTTTGCCAGAATAGACCGAATATGCGAGGTTCAGGAGGTCCCCATAACCGGGCCCCGAAATTCCCCGAACGTCATATCCCCTCGGGTCCCAAAATCAATTAGTAATAACAAAGAAAATTGGCCAGAATGGACAAAATCTGCGAGTTTTGACAAGGTCCCCGAAACCGGTCTTCGAAGTTCGCGGAACATTCAAATCGCCTGGGGAACAAAAATCAGTGAGTAAATAGCATAGAAAAATGGCCAGAATGGAACAAATCAGCGAGATTTGACAATGTCCCCATAACCAGACCCCTAAGTTCCCCGAACGTTTGGATCGCCCCGGGACCCAACATCAGTGAGTAATAGCATAGGAAACTAGTCAGAATGGACCAAATCTAGGAGTTTTGACGAGATCCTCGTAACTCGTCCCCGAAGTTTCCCAAACGTTTGTAGCGCCACGGGACCCAGAATCAATGAGTAATAGCACAGAAAACTGGCGAGAATGGACCAAATATGCGAGTTTTCACGAGGTCTGTGCAACCGGAGACCAAAGTTCCCCGAACGTTTGTAAAGCCCCGATTCCCAAAATCAGTGAGTAATAGCATAGAAAACTGGCCAGAATGGACAAAATCTGTGAGTTTCATGAGGTCACCGTAACTCGACCCCGAAGTTCTCCGAACATTATTATCGCCCCGGGTCTGAGAATCAGTGAGTAATAGCATACAAAACTGGCCGGAATGGACAAAATTTGCGAGTTGTGACGAGGTCCCCATAACCGGTCCCCGAAGTTAGTGGAACGTTTGTAGCTCCCCGGGACCCAGAATCAGTGAATAATAGCATCGAATACTCGCAAAAATGGACCAAATCTGCGAGTTTTTACAAGGTCGCCGTAACCGGTCCCCGAAGTTCGGGGAACGTTCGGATCGCCCCGGGAACAAAAATCGGTGAGTAATAGCATAGAAAACTCGCTAGAATGGACCAAATCTACGAGTATGGACGAGGTCCCCGTAACTCGTCCCCGAAGTTTCTCAAAAGTTTGTAGCGCCACGGGGCCCAGAATCAGTGAGTAATAGCATAGAAAACTCGCTAGAATGGACCAAATCTGTGTGTTTTCATGAGGTCACCGTAACCGGACCCCGAAGTTCCCGAACGTTCGTATCGCCCCGTGTCCCAAAATAAGTGAGTAATAGCATAGAAATTTGTCCAGCATGGACTAAGTCTGTGAGTTTTGACAAGGTCCCCGTAACCGTTCCCCAAAGTTTGCGGAACGTTCGGATCGGCCCGGGAACAAAATCAGTGAGTAATAGCATAGAAAACTCGCGTGAATGGACCAAATCTGCGAGTATTGACGCGGTCCCCGTAACTCGTCCCCGAAGTTTCTCGAAAGTTTGTAGAGCTGCGGGACCCAGAATCAGTGAGTAAGAGCATATAAAACGGGTCAGAATGGAACAAATGTGTGAGTTTTCACGAGGTCACGTAACTAGACCCCGAAGTTCCCCGAACGTTCGTATCGCCCGGATCCCAAAATAAGTGAGTAATAATATAGAAAATTGGCCAAAATGGACCAAGTCTGCGAGTTTTGACAAGGTCCCCGTAACCGATCCTTGAAGATCACGGAACGTTCGGATCGCCCCGGGAACAAAAAACAGTGAGTAATAGCATAGAAAACTGGACGGAATAGACCAAATCTGCTAGTTTTGACAATGTCCCCTTAACACGACCCAGAAGTTCTCCGAACGTTCGGATCGCCCCGGGACCCAAAATCACTGAGTAATAGCATAGAAAACTAGCCAGAATGGACAAAATCTGCGAGTTTTGACGAGGTCCCCATAACCGGTCCTAAAGTTTCCCGAACGTTTGTAGCGCCACGGAACCTAGAATCAGTGAGTAATAGCATACAAAACTGTCCAAAAGGGACCAAATATGTGAGTTTTAATGGGGTCACCGTAACCGGCCCCGAAGTTCCCGAATATTTGTATCGCCCCGGGTCCTAGATTCAGTGAGTAATAGCATAGAAAACTGGCGAGAATGGACAAAATCTACGAGTTGTGGTGAGGTCCCGTTAACAGATTCCCGGAGTTCGTGGAACGTTTGTTGCGCCCCGGGACCCAGAATAAGTGAGTAATAGCATCGAATAATCGTAAGAATTGACAAAATCTACGAGTTTTTACAAGGTCCCAATAACCTGACCCCGAAGTTCCCCGAACGTACGGATCGGCTCGGGACCCAAAATCAGTGAGTAATAGCATAGAAAACTGATGAGAATGGACCAAATCTGCGAGTTTTGACAATGTCCCCATAACCCGACCTAGAACTTCGCCGAATGTTCGGATTGCCCCGGGACCCAAAATCACTGCGTAGTAGCATAGAAAACTGGCCAGAATGGACCAAATATGCGAGTATTGACGAGGTACCTGTAACTCGTCCCCGAAGTTTCCCGGAAGTTTGTAGCGACATCGGACCTAGTATCAGTGAGTAATAGCATAGAAACTGTCAAAATGGACCAAATCTTAGAGTTTTCACGAGGTCAACGTAACCAGGCCCCGAAGTTCCCCGAATGTTCGTATCGCCCCGAGTCCCAAAATCAGTGAGTAATAGCATAGAAAACTGGCCAGAATGGACCAAGTCTGCGAGTTTTGACAAGGTCCCCGTAACCGGTCCCCGAAGTTCGCGGAACGTTCGGATCGCCCCGGGAACAAAAATGAGCGAGTAATAGCATATAAAACTGCACAGAATTGACCAAATCTGCGAGTTTTGACAATGTCCGCATAACACAACCGTGAAGTTCTTTCACCGTTCGGATCGCCCGAGACCCAAAATCACCAAGTAATGGCATAGAAAACAGGCCATAATGGACCAAGTCTACGAGTTTTGACGAGGTCAACGTAACCAGTCCCCAAAGTTTAACGAACATTTGTAGCGCCACGGGACCTAGAATCAGTGAATAATAGCATAGAAAACTGACGAGAATGGACCAAATATGTGCGCTTTTACGAGGTCACCGTAACCGGACCTCGAAGTTCCCCAAACATTCGTATCGCCTCGGGTCCCAGAATCAACAAGTTGTGACGACGTCCCCGTAACCGATCCCCGGAGTTCGTGGAACGTTTGTACCGCACCAGGACCCAGAATTAGTGAGTAATATCATAGAAATGTGCGGGTTTTGAAGAGGTCCCCGTAACTCATCCCCGAAGTCTCCCGAACACTTGTAGCGCCACGGGAACTGTAATGAGTGAGTAATAGCATTGAAAACTGGACATAATGGACCAAACCTGTAAGTTTTCAGAGGTCCCCGTAACTCGTCCCGAAGTTCCCCGAACGTTCGTATCGCCCCGGGTCCCAAAATCAGTGAGTCATAGCATAGAAAACTGGCCAGAATGGACCAAGTCTGCGAGTTTTGACAAGGTCCCCGTAACCGGTCCCCGAAGTTCGTGGAACGTTTGTAGCGCCCCGGGACCCAGAATCAGTGAGTAATAGCATCGAACACTCGCAAAATGGACCAAATCTGCGAGTTTTGACAAGCTCCCCGTAACCGGTCCCCGAAGTTCGTGGAACATTCAGATCGCCCCGAGAGCGAGAATAAGTGAGTAATAGCATAGAAAACTGACCAGAATGGACAAAATATGTGAGCTTTCACGAGGTCACAGTAACCGGACCGCAAAGTTCCCCGAACATTCCTATCGCCCACGTCACAAAATCAGTGAGTAATAGCATAGAAAGCTGGCTAGAATAGACCAAGTTTGCGAGTTTCGACAAGGTCCCCGTAACCGGTCCCCGAAGTTCGCGGTACATTCGGATCGCCCCGGGAACAAAAATCAGTGAGTAATAGCATAGAAAAATGGCCACAATGGACCAAATCTACGAGTTTTGACAATGTCCCCTTAACCCGACCCAGAACTTTTTCGGACGTTCGGACCGCCCCGGGGCCCAAAATCACTGAGTAATAGCATAGAAAACTAGCGAGAATGGACCAAATCTGCGAGTTTTCACGAGGTCACCGTAACCGGACCCCGAAGTTCTCCGAACATTCGTATCGCCCAGGTCCCAGATTCAGTGAGTCATAAGCATAGAAAACTAGCTAGAATGGACCAAATCTGTGAGTTTTCATGAGGTCACGTAACCGGATCCCGAAGTTCCCCGAATATTCGTATCACCCAAGTCCCAAAATCAGTGAGTCATAGCATAGAAAACTGGCCAGAATGGACCAAATCTACGAGTTGTGGCGAGGTCCCCGTAACCGGTCCCCGGAGTTTGTGGAACGTTTGTAGCGCCCATGGAACCAGAATCAGTGAGTAATAGAATCAAATACTCGCAAGGGTTGACCAAATCGGTGAGTTTTGACAATGTCCCCATAACCCGAACCCGAAGATTCCCAAAAGTACGGATCGCCCTAGGACACAAAATCAGTGAGTAATAGCATAGAAATCTTGCCAGAATGGACCAAATCTGTGAGTTTTGACAATCTCCCCTTAACCTGACCCAGAAGTTCTCCGAACGTTCGGATCGCCACGGGACCCAAAATCACTGAGTAATAGCATAGAGAACTACCAGAATGGACCAAATCTGCGAGTTTTGACGAGATCCCCATAACCGGTCCCCAAAGTTTCCCGAACGTTTGTAGCGCCACGGGACCTAGAATTAGCGAGTAATAACATTAAAAACTGGCCAGAATGGACCAAATATTTGAGTTTTCATGGGGTCACCGTAACTGGACCCCAAAGTTCCCCGAACAATCGTATCGCCCCGGGTCCCAGATTCAGTGAGTCATAATCATAGAGAACTGCCCAGAAGTGACCAAATATGTGAGTTTTCACGTGGTCACTGTAACTGGACTCTGAAGTTCTCCGAATATTCGTTTCACCCTGGGTCCCAGATTTAGTGAGTAGTAGCACAAAAAACTGGCCAAAATGGACGAAATCTGTGAGTTGTGGCGAGGTCCCCTTAACCGGTCCCCGGAGTTCGTGGAACGTTTGCAGTGCCCCGGGACCCATAATGAATGAGTAATAGCATCGAATACTCGCAAGAATGGACGAAATCTACGAATTTTGACAATGTCCCCATAAGCCGACCTAGAAGTTGACCGAACGTTTGGATTGCACCTGGAACCAAAATTAGTAAGTAATAGCATGGAAAACTGGCCAGAATGGACCAAATATGTGAGTTTTCACGAGGTCCCCGTAACTCGTCCCCGAAGTTTCCCGAAAGTTTGTAGCGCCACGGGACCCATTTTCAGTGGGTAATAGCATAGAAACTGCCAAAATGGACCAAATGTGCGAGTTTTCACGAGGTCACCTTAACCGGACCCCGAAGTTCCCCGAACGGCCATATCGCCCCGGGTCCCAAAATCAATGAGTAATAGCATAGAAAATTGGCTAGAGTGGACCAAGTCTGCGAGTTTTGACAAGGTCCTTGTAACCGGTCCCCGAAGTTCGCGGAACTTTCGGATCGCTCCGGGAATAAAAATCAGTGAGTAATAGCATAGAAAACTGGGTAGAATGGAACAAATCTGCGAGTTTTGACAATGTCCCCATAACCCGACCCCGAAGTTCCCCGAACGTTCGGATCACCCCACGACCCAAAATCTATTAGCAATACCACAGAAAACTGGCCAGAATGGACCAAATCTACGAGTTTTGATGAGGTCCCCGTAACTCGTCCCCGAAGTTTCCCGAACGTTTGTAGCGTCACGGGACCCAGAATCAGTGAGTAATAACATAGAAAACTGGCCAGAATGGATCAAATCTGTAACTTTTCACGAGGTCAACGTAACCGGACCCCGAAGTTCCCCGAACGTTCGTATCGCCCCGAGTCCCAAAATCAGTGAGTAATAGCATAGAAAACTGGCCAGAATAGACCAAGCTTGCGAATTTTCACAAGGTCCCCGTAACCGGTCCCCGAAGTTCGCGGAACGTTCGGATCGCCCCGGTAACAAAAATCAGTGAGTAATAGGATAGAAAACTTGCCCGAATGGACCAAATATGTGAGTTTTCATGAGGTCACCGTAACCGGACCCCTAGAGTTTCCCAAAAGTTTGTAGCACCACGGGACCCAGAATCAGTGAGTAATAACATAGGAAACTTCCAAGAATGGACAAAATCTGTGAGTTTTCACGAGGATTCCATAAACGGACCCCGAAGTTCCCCGAACATTCGTATCGCTCCGGGTCCCAAAATCAGTGAGTAATAGCATACAAAACTGGCCAGAATGGACCAAATATGCGAGTTTTCACAAGGTCACCGTAACCGGACCCCTAGAGTTTCCCGACAGTTTGTAGCGCCATGGGACCCAGAATCAGTAAGTAATAGCATAGAAAACTGGCCAGAACGGACCAAATATGCGAGTTTTCAAGAGGTCCCCGTAAAGGGACCCCAAGTTCCCCGAACATTCGTATCAGCCCAAATCCCAAAATCAGTGAGTAATTGCATAGAAAACTGGCCAGAATGGACCAAATATGTGAGTTTTCACGAGGTCACCGTAACCAGAGCCCTAGAGTTTCCTGAAATTTGTAGCGCCACGGGACCCAGAATCAGTGAGTAACAGCATAGAAAACTCGCTAGAATGGACCAAATATGTGTGTTTTCATGAGGTCACCGTAACCGGACCCCGAAGTTCCCCAAACGTTCATATCGCCCCGGGTCCCAAAATAAGTAAGTAATAGCATAGAAAATTGGGCAGAATGGAGCAAGTCTTTGAGTTTTGACAAGGTCCCCATAACCGGTCCCCGAAGTTTGCGGAACGTTCGGATCCCTCCGGGAACAAAATCACTGAGTAATATCATAGAAAACTGGCCAGAATTGACCAAATCTGTGAGTTTCGACAATGTCCCCATAACCTGACCCTGAATTTCTCTAAACGTTCGGATCGCCCTGGGACCCAAAAACCATGAGTAATAGCATAGAAAACTAGCCAGAAAGGACCAAATATGTGAGTTTTCACGAGGTCACCGTAGACGGATCCCGAAGTTCCCCGGACATTCGTATCGCCCCAGGTCCCAGAATCACTGAGTCATAGCATAGAAAACTAGCCAGAATGGAAAAAATCTACGAGTTGTGACGACGTCCCCATAACAGGTCCCCGGACTTCGTGGAACGGTTGTACACCCCGAGGACCCAGAATTAGGGAGTAATAGCATAGAAAAGTATCAAGAATGGATCAAATCTAAGAGTTTTGATAAGGTTCTCGTAACTCGTCCCCGAAGTCTCCCGAACGTTTGTAGTGCCACGGGACCCAGAATGAGTGAGTAATAGCATAGAAAACTGGCCAGAATGGACCAAATCTACGAGTTTTGACAATGTCCGCATAACCCGAACCTGAAGTTCTGCGAACGTTCGGATCGCCCCGGGACCTAAAATCACTGAGTAAGAGCTTAGAAAACTAGCGAGAATGGACCAAATCTACGAGTTTTGACGAGGTCCCCGTAACCGGTCCCCAAATTTTAACGAAGTTTGTACGGCCACGAGACCTAGAATGAGTGAGTAATAACATAGAAAACTTGCCTCAATGGACCAAATATGTGAGTTTTCACGAGGTCGCCGTAACCAGATCTAAAAGTTCCCAAACGTTCGTATCGCCCCAGGACACAGAATCAGTGAGTAATAGCATAGGAAAGTAGCAAGGATGGACCAAATCTGCGAGTTTTGACGAGGTCCCCGTAATTCGTCCCCGAAGTCTCCCGAACGTTTGTAGCGACACAGGAACCAGAATGAGCGAGTAATAGCATTGCAAACTGGACAAAATGGACCAAACCTACGAGTTTTCATGAGGTCCCCGAACGTTCTTATCACCCAGGTTCCCAAAATCAGGGAGTAATAGCATAGACAACTTGCTAGAATGGACCAAATATGCGAGTTTTCACGAGGTCCCCGTAACAAGAACTCGAAGTTCCCTGAACGTTCGTATCACCGCGGGTCCCAAAATCAGTGAGTAATAGCATAGAAAATTGGCCAGAATGGACAAAATCTGCGAGTTTTGACAAGGTCCCTGCAACCGGTCCCCGAAGTTCGTGGAACGTTCGGATCGCCCCAGGAATAAAAATCAGTGAGTAATAGCATAGAAAACTGGCTAGAATGGAACGAATATGCGACTTTTGACAATGTCCCATAACCCGAACCCGAAGTTCCCCGAAAGTTGGGATCACCCCAAGACCCCAAATCAATGAGTAATAGCATAAAATATCTGGCCAGAATGGGCCAAATCAACGAATTTTGATGAGGTCCCCGTAAGTCGTCCCCGAAGTTTTCCGAACGTTTGTAGCGCCACGGGACCCAGAATCAGTGAGTAATAGCAAAGAAAACTGGCCAAAATGGACTAAATCTGCGAGTTTTGACGAGGTCCCCGTAATCGGTCCCCGGAGTTCGTGGAATATTTGTAGCGCCCCGGGACCCAGAAACAGTGAGTAATAGCATAGAAAACATGGTAGAATGGACCAAATCTACGAGTTTCGAGAAGGTCCCCGTAATCGCTCCTCGAAGTTAGCGGAACGTTTTGATCGCCCTCGGAACCAAAATTAGTGAGTAATAGTATAGAAAACAGTCCAGAATGGACCAAGTCTGTGAATTTTGACAAGGTCCCCGTAACCACACCCCCGAAGTCCCCCGAACATTCGGATCGCCCCGGGACCTAGAATCAGTGAATAATAGTATAGAAAACTAGCCAGGATGGATCAAATCTGCGAGTTTTGACTAGGTCCCCGTAACCGGACCCCGAAGTTCGGGGAACGTTCGGATCGCCCAGGGAACAAAAATCACTAAGTAATAGCATAGAAAACTTGCCAGAATGAACCAAATCTGTGAGCTTTTTAAATGTCTCCATAACCCGACCCCGAAATTCCCCGAACGTTCGGATCGCCCCGGGACCCAAAATCATCGAGTAATATAATAGAAAAAATTGCCAGAATGGACCAAATCTACGAGTTTTGATGAGGTCCCCGTAACCGGTCCCCGAAGTTTCCCGAACGTTTGTAGCGCCACGGGACCTAGAATCAGTGAGTAATAGCATACAAAATTGGCAAGAATCGAAGAAATCTGCGAGTTTCGACGAGGTCCTCGTAACCGGTCCCCGGAGTTCGTGGAACGTTTGTAGCACTCTGGGACTAAGAATCACTAAGAAATATCATAGAAAACTGGCTAGAATGGACCAATTCTATGAATTTTGACAAGGTCCCCGTAACGGGTCCTCGAAGTTAGCAGAATGTTTTGATCACCCCGGGAACCAAAATCAGTGAGTAGTAGAATAGAAAACTGGCCAGAATGTACCAAGTCTGTGAGCTTTGACAAGGTCCCCGTAACCGGACCCCGAAGTTCGCAGAATGTTCGTAGCGCCACGGGACCCAGAATCAGTGACTAATAGGATAGAAAACTGTCCAGAATGGACCAAATCAGCGAGTTTTGACGAGTTCCCCGTAACCGTCCGTGGAGTTCGCGGAATGTTCCGATCGCCCCAGGAACCAAAATCAATGAGTAATAGTATAGAATACTAACCAGAATGAACAAATATTGCGAGTTTTCACGAGGTCCCGGTAACCGGTCCCCGAAGTTCCTCGGACGTTTGTAGCGCCACGGGACTCAGAATCAGTGAGTAAAAGCATAGAAAACTGGCCAGAATGGAGCAAATGTGCTAGTTATGACCGGTCCCTGAAGTTCGCGGAATGTTCGGATCACCCCGGGAACAAAAATCACTGAGTAATAGCATAGAAAACTAGCTAGAATGGACCCAATCTGCGAGTTTTGACACTGTCCTCATAACCCGACACCGAAGTTCCCCAAACGTTCGGATCGCCTCGGGACCCAAATCAGTAAGTAATAACATAGAAAACTTGCCTGAATGTACCAAATCTGTGAATTTTGAAGATTTCCCCCAAACCAGTCCCCAAAATTTTCCCAAACGTTTTAGAGCCAAGGTACGCAGAATCAGTGAGTAATAGCATAGAAAACTTGCTAGAATGGACCAAATCTGTGAGTTTTCACGAGGTCAACGTAACCAGACCCCAAAGTTCCCTGAACGTTCATTTCGCCCTTGGTCCCAAAATCAGGGAGGAATAGCATAGAAAACTAGCTAGAATGGTACATTTGTAGCGCCCAGGACCTAGAATCCGTGAGTAAGAGCATAGAAAACTCGCAAGAATGCACCAAATTTGCGAGTACTGACAAGGTCCCCGTAACCGGTCCCCGAAGTTCCACGAACGTTCGTATCACCCCGGGTCCCAAAATCAGAGAGTAATAGCATAGAAAAGTGGCAAGAATGGACCAAATCTGCGAGTTTTCAAGAGGTCCCCGTAATCGCATTTCGAAGTTACCCGAATGTTCGCATCGCCCCGGTACCTAGATTCAGTGAGTAATAGCATAAAAACTGGCTAGAACGGACCAAATATGCGAGTTTTGACAAGGTCCCCGTAAACGCTCCTCGAAGTTAGCGGAACGATTTGATAGCCCCCAGAACCAAAATGAATGAGTAATAGCATAGAAAACTGGCCAAAATAGACCCAGTGTGCAAGTTTTGACAAGATCCCCGTAACCAAGCCCCCGAAGTTCCGAGAACGTTCGGATCGCCCCGGGACCCAAAATCAGTGAGTAATAGGATAGGAAACAGGCCAGAATGGACCAACTCGGCAAGTTTTTTCGAGGTCCCCGTAACCGATCCTCGGAGTTCGCGGAACATTCGGATCGCCTGAGGTACCAAAATCAATGAGTAATTGCATAGAAAACTGGCGAGAATGGACCAAATCTGCGAGTTTTGACGAGGTCCCCGTAACTGGTCCCCGACGTTTCCTAAACGTTTATAGCGCCATGGGACCTAGAATCAATGAGTAATAGGATAGAAAACTGGCTAGAATGGACAAAATCTGCGAGTTGTGACAAGGTCCATGTAACCGGTCCCCATAGTCCGTGGAACGTTTTAGCTCCCTGGGACCTAGAATAAGTGAGTAAAGCATAGAAAACTAACAAGAATGGACCAAATCTGTGAGTTTTGACAACCGAGTAACCGGTCCCCGAAGTTCACGGAATGTTCGGATCACCCCGGGAACAAAAATCAGTTAGTAATAGCATAGAAAACTCGCGAGAATGAACTAAATCTGTGAGGTTTCACGAGGTCACCGTAACCAGACCCCAAACTTCCCCAAACGTTCGTCTCGCCCTGGGCCCCAAACTAAGTGAGTGATACCATACAAAACTAGCTAGAATCGAAAAAATCTGGGAGTTGTGACGAGGTCCCCATAATCGGTCCCCGGAGTTCATGGAACGTTTGTAGCGTCCCGGGACCCAGAATCAGTGAGTAATAACATATAAAAGTAGCAAGAACGGACCAAGTCTGCGAGTTTGGACAAGGTCCACGTAATCGGTCCCCGAAGTTTCCTAGACATTTGTAGCGCCACAGGACCCAGAATCAGTGAGTAATAGGAGTGAAAACTGGCCAGAATGGAGCAAATCTGTGAGTTATCACTACGTCACCGTAACCGGACCCCGAACTTCCCCAAAGTTTGTATCGCCCCGGGTCCCAAAATCAGTGCGTAATAGCATAGAAAACAGGCAACAATGGACCAAATCTATAAGTTTTTATGAGGTCCCCGTAACCGGACCCCGAAGTTCCCCGAATGTTCGTATTGCCCTGTTTCCAAAAATCAGTGAGTAATATCATAGAAAACTGGCCAGAATGGACAAAATCTGCGAGTTGTGGCGAGGTTCCCGTAACCGGTCCCCGGAGTCCCTCGAACATTCGTAGCACCCCGGGACCCAAAATCCGTAAGTAATAGCATAGAAAACTCGCAAGAATGCACCAAATTAGCGAGTTCTGATAAGCTCCCCGTAACCGGTCCCTGAAGTTCCATGAACATTCGTATAGGCTCGGGTCCCAAAATCAGAGAGTAATAACATAGAAATGTGGCCGGAATGGACCAAATCTGCGAGTTTTCGCGAGGTCCTCGTAACCGGACACCGAAGTTCCCCCAACAAACTTATCGCACCGGGTCCCAAAATCAGTGAGTAATAGCATAGAAAACTAGCCATAATGAACCAAATCTGCAAGTTATGACAAGGTGCACGTAACCGGTCCCCGAAGTTTCCCGGACGTTTGTAGCTCCATGGGACCCAGAATGAGTCAGTAATAGCATAGAAAACTGGCCAGAATGGACCAAGTCTGCGAGTTTTGACAAGGTCCCAATAACCGGACCCTAACTTCCCGTGTTGTTTGTATCGCCCCGGGTACCAAAATCATAATGTAATAGTATAGAAAACTGGCTAGAATGGACCAAATCTGTGTGTTTCCCGAGGTCACCGTAACCGGACCCATAAGTTCCCCAAACGTTACTATCACCCCGGGTACCAAAATCACTGAGTAATAGCATAGAAAACTGGCCAGAATGGACCAAATATGTGAGTTTTCATGAGGTCACTTGTAACCGGACCGCTAGAGTTTCCCGAAAGTTTGTAACCCCACGGGACCCAGAATCAGTGAGTAATAGCATAGAAAACTGGCCAGAATGGACCAAATCTGTGTGTTTTCATGAGGTCATCCTAACCGGACCCCTAAGTTCCCCAAACGTTCCTATCGCCCCGGGTCCCAAAATCAGTGAGTTATAGAAAACTGGCCAGAATGGATCAAGTCTGCGAGTTTTGATATGGTCCTCGTAACCGGTCCCTAAAGTTCGTGGAACGTTCGGATCGCCCCGGGAACAAAAAACAATGAGTAATAGCATAGAAAACTAGCCAGAATTGACTAAATCTGCGAGTTTTGACAATGTCCCCATAACTCGACCCTGAAGTTCTCTCAACGTTCGGATCGCCCTAGGACCCACAATCATTGAGTTATAGCCTAGAAAGCTCGGAAGAATGGAAAACATCTGCGAGTTGTGACGACGTCCCTATAACCGGTCCCCGGAGTTCATGGAACGTTTGGACCGCCCCAACACCTGGAATCAGTAAGTAATAGCATAGATAAGTAACAAGAATGGACCAAATCTAAGAGTTTTGATGAGGTTCCCGTAACTCGTCCCCGAATATGAGTGAGTAATAGCATAGAAAACTGGCCAGAATGGACCAAATATGTGAGTTTTCACGAGGTCACCATAACTGGACCTCGAAGTTTCCCAAACATTCGTATCGCTCCGGGTCCCAGAATCACTAAGTCATAGCATAGATAACTGGCCAGAATGGACAAAATCAACGAGTTGTGACGATGTCCCCGTAAACGGTTCCCAGAGTTCGTGGAACGTTTCTGGCGCCCCAGGAAACAGAATCAGTGAGTAATAGCATAGAAAAGTAGCAAGGATGGACCAAATCTGCGAGTTTTGACAAGGTCCCCGTAAGTCGTCCCAGAAGTCTCCCGAACGTTTGTAGCGCCACGGGAACCAGAATGAGTGAGTAATAGCACAGAAAAGTCGACAAAATGGACCAAACTTGTTATTTTCACGAGGTCCCCGAACGTTCTTATCACCCAGGTTCCCAAAATCAGGGAGTAATAGCATAGACAACTTGCTAGAATGGACCAAATCTGTGAGTTTTCACGAGGTCCCCGTAACAAGATCCCGAAGTTCCCTGAACGTTCGTATCGCCGCGGGTCCCAAAATCAGTGAGTAATAGCATAGAAAATTGGCCAGAATGGACAAAATCTGCGAGTTTTGACAAGGTCCCCGCAACCGGTCCCCGAAGTTCGTGGAACGTTCGGATCGCCCCAGGAATAAAAATCAGTGAGTAATAGCATAGAAAACTGGCTAGAATGGAACGAATATGCGACTTTTGACAATGTCCCATAACCCGAACCCGAAGTTCCCCGAAAGTTGGGATCACCCCAAGACCCCAAATCAATGAGTAATAGCATAAAATATCTGGCCAGAATGGGCCAAATCTACGAATTTTGATGAGGTCCCCGTAAGTCGTCCCCGAAGTTTTTCGAACGTTTGTAGCGCCACGAGACCCAGAATCAGTGAGTAATAGCAAAGAAAACTGGCCAAAATGGACTAAATCTGCGAGTTTTGACGAGGTCCCCGTAATCGGTCCCCGGAGTTCGTGGAACATTTGTAGCGCCCCGGGACCCAGAAACAGTGAGTAATAGCATAGAAAACATGCTAGAATGGACCAAATCTACGAGTTTCGAGAAGGTCCCCGTAACCGCTCCTCGAAGTTAGCGGAACGTTTTGATCGCCCTCGGAACCAAAATTAGTGAGTAATAGTATAGAAAACAGTCCAGAATGGACCAAGTCTGTGAATTTTGACAAGGTCCCCGTAACCACACCCCCGAAGTCCCCCGAACATTCGGATCGCCCCGGGACCTAGAATCAGTGAATAATAGTATAGAAAACTAGCCAGGATGGATCAAATCTGCGAGTTTTGAATAGGTCCCCGTAACCGGACCCCGAAGTTCGGGGAACGTTCGGATCGCCCAGGGAACAAAAATCACTAAGTAATAGCATAGAAAACTGGCCAGAATGAACCAAATCTGTGAGTTTTTTAAATGTCTCCATAACCCGACCCCGAAATTCCTCGAACGTTCGGATCGCCCCGGGACCCAAAATCACCGAGTAATATAATAGAAAAAATTGCCAGAATGGACCAAATCTACGAGTTTTGATGAGGTCCCCGTAACCGGTCCCCGAAGTTTCCCGAACGTTTGTAGCGCCACGGGACCTAGAATCAGTGAGTAATAGCATACAAAATTGGCAAGAATCGAAGAAATCTGCGAGTTTCGACGAGGTCCTCGTAACCGGTCCCCGGAGTTCGTGGAACGTTTGTAGCACTCTGGGACTAAGAATCACTAAGAAATATCATAGAAAACTGGCTAGAATGGACCAATTCTATGAGTTTTGACAAGGTCCCCGTAACGGGTCCTCGAAGTTAGCAGAATGTTTTGATCACCCCGGGAACCAAAATCAGTGAGTAGTAGAATAGAAAACTGGCCAGAATGTACCAAGTCTGTGAGCTTTGACAAGGTCCCCGTAACCGGACCCCAAAGCTCGCAGAATGTTCGTAGCGCCACGGGACCCAGAATTAGTGACTAATAGGATAGAAAACTGTCCAGAATGGACCAAATCAGCGAGTTTTGACGAGTTCCCCGTAACCGTCCGTGGAGTTTGCGGAATGTTCCGATCGCCCCAGGAACCAAAATCAATGAGTAATAGTATAGAATACTAACCAGAATGAAGAAATATTGCGGGTTTTCACGAGGTCCCGGTAACCGGTCCCCGAAGTTCCTCGGACGTTTGTAGCGCCACGGGACCCAGGATCAGTGAGTAATAGAATAGAAAACTGGCCAGAATGGAGCAAAGGTGCTAGTTTTGACCGGTCCCTGAAGTTCGCGGAATGTTCGGATCACCCCGGGAACAAAAATCACTGAGTAATAGCATAGAAAACTAGCTAGAATGGACCCAATCTGCGAGTTTTGACACTGTCCTCATAACCCGACACCGAAGTTCCCCAAACGTTCGGATCGCCTCGGGACCCAAATCAGTAAGTAATAACATAGAAAACTTGCCCGAATGTACCAAATCTGAGAATTTTGAAGATTTCCCCGTAACCAGTCCCCAAAATTTTCCCAAACGTTTTAGAGCCAAGGGACCCAGAATCAGTGAGTAATAGCATAGAAAACTTGCTAGAATGGACCAAATCTGTGAGTTTTCACGAGGTCAACGTAACCAGACCCCAAAGTTCCCTGAACGTTCATTTCGCCCTTGGTCCCAAAATCAGTGAGGAATAGCATAGAAAACTACCTAGAATGGTACATTTGTAGCGCCCAGGACCTAGAATCAGTGAGTAAGAGCATAGAAAACTCGCAAGAATGCACCAAATTTGCGAGTACTGACAAGGTCCCCGTAACCGGTCCCCGAAGTTCCACGAACGTTCGGATCACCCCGGGTCCCAAAATCAGAGAGTAATAGCATAGAAAAGTGGCAAGAATGGACCAAATCTGCGAGTTTTCAAGAGGTCCCCGTAATCGCATTCCGAAGTTACGCGAATGTTCGTATCGCCCCGGTACCTAGATTCAGTGAGTAATAGCATAAAAACTGGCTAGAACGGACCAAATATGCGAGTTTTGACAAGGTCCCCGTGAACGCTCCTCGAAGTTAGCAGAACGTTTTGATAGCCCCCAGAACCAAAATGAATGACTAATAGCATAGAAAACTGGCCAAATAGACCCAGTGTGCAAGTTTTGACAAGATCCCCGTAACCAAGCCCCCGATGTTCCGAGAACGTTCGGATCGCCCCGGGACCCAAAATCAGTGAGTAATAGGATAGAAAACGGGCCAGAATGGACCAACTCGGCGAGTTTTGTCGAGGTCCCCGTAACCGATCCTCGGAGTTCGCGGAACATTCGGATCGCCTGAGGCACCAAAATCAATGAGTAATTGCACAGAAAACTAGCGAGAATGAACCAAATCTGCGAGTTTTGACGAGGTCCCGTAACTGGTCCCCGACGTTTCCTAAACGTTTATAGCACCACGGGACCTAGAATCAATGAGTAATAGGATAGAAAACTGGCTAGAATGGACAAAATCTGCGAGTTGTGACAAGGTCCATGTAACCGGTCCCCATAGTCCGTGGAACGTTTTAGCTCCCCGGGACCTAGAATAAGTGAGTAAAGCATAGAAAACTAACAAGAATGGACCAAATCTGTGAGTTTTGACAACCGAGTAACCGGTCCCCGAAGTTCACGGAATGTTCGGATCACCCCGGGAACAAAAATCAGTTAGTAATAGCATAGAAAACTCGCGAGAATGAACTAAATCTGTGAGGTTTCACGAGGTCACCGTAACAAGACCCCAAACTTCCCCGAACGTTCGTATCGCCTTGGGCCCCAAAATAAGTGAGTGATACCATACAAAACTAGCTAGAATCGAAAAAATCTGGGAGTTGTGACGAGGTCCCCATAATCGGTCCCCGGAGTTCATGGAACGTTTGTAGCGTCCCGGGACCCAGAATCAGTGAGTAATAACATATAAAACTAGCAAGAACGGACAAATCTGCGAGTTTGGACAAGGTCCACGTAATCGGTCCCCGAAGTTTCCTAAACATTTGTAGCGCCACAGGACCCAGAATCAGTGAGTAATAGGAGTGAAAACTGGCCAGAATGGAGCAAATCTGTGAGTTATCACTACGTCACCGTAACCGGACCCCGAACTTCCCCAAAGTTCGTATCGCCCCGGGTCCCAAAATCATTGCGTAATAGCATAGAAAACAGGCAACAATGGACCAAATCTATAAGTTTTTATGAGGTCCCCGTAACCGGACCCCAAAGTTCCCCGAATGTTCGTATCGCCCTGTTTCCAAAAATCAGTGAGTAATATCATAGAAAACAGGCTAGAATGGACAAAATCTGCGAGTTGTGGTGAGGTTCCCGTAACCGGTCCCCGGTGTCCCTCGAACATTTGTAGCACCCCGGGACCCAAAATCCGTAAGTAATAGCATAGAAAACTCGCAAGAATGCACCAAATTAGCGAGTTCTGATAAGCTCCCCGTAACCGGTCCCTGAAGTTCCATGAACATTCGTATAGGCTCGGGTCCCAAAATCAGAGAGTAATAACATAGAAATGTGGCCGGAATGGACCAAATCTGCGAGTTTTCGCGAGGTCCTCATAACCGGACCCCGAAGTTCCCCCAACAAACTTATCGCACCAGGTCCCAAAGTCAGTGAGTAATAGCATAGAAAACTAGCCATAATGAACCAAATCTGCGAGTTATGACAAGGTGCACGTAACCGGTCCCCGAAGTTTCCCGGACGTTTGTAGCTCCATGGGACCCAGAATGAGTCAGTAATAGCATAGAAAACTGGCCAGAATGGACCAAGTCTGCGAGTTTTGACAAGGTCCCAATAACCGGACCCTAACTTCCCGTGTCGTTTGTATCGCCCCGCGTACCAAAATCACAAAGTAATAGCATAGAAAACTGGCTAGAATGGACCAAATCTGTGTGTTTCCCGAGGTCACCGTAACCGGACCCATAAGTTCCCCAAACGTTACTTTCACCCCGGGTACCAAAATCACTGAGTAATAGCATAGAAAACTGGCCAGAATGGACCGAATATGTGAGTTTTCATGAGGTCACTTGTAACCGGACCGCTAGAGTTTCCCGAAAGTTTGTAACCCCACGGGACCCAGAATCAGTGAGTAATAGCATAGAAAACTGGCTAGAATGGACCAAATCTGTGTGTTTTCATGAGGTCACCGTAACCGGACCCCTAAGTTCCCCAAACGTTCCTATCGCCCCGGGTCCCAAAATCAGTGAGTTATAGAAAACTGGCCAGAATGGACCAAATCTGCGAGTTTTGATATGGTCCCCGTAACCGGTCCCTAAAGTTCGTGGAACGTTCGGATCGCCCCGGGAACAAAAAACAATGAGTAATATCATAGAAAACTAGCCATGATTGACCAAATCTGCGAGTTTTGACAATGTCCCCATAACCCGACCCTGAAGTTCTCTCAACGTTCGGATCGCCCTAGGACCCACAATCATTGAGTTATAGCATAGAAAACTCGGAAGAATGGAAAACATCTGCGAGTTGTGACGACGTCCCTATAACCGGTCCCCGGAGTTCATGGAACGTTTGTACCGCCCCAACACCCGGAATCTGTAAGTAATAGCATAGATAAGTAACAAGAATGGACCAAATCTAAGAGTTTTGATGAGGTTCCCGTAACTCGTCCCCGAATATGAGTGAGTAATGGCATAGAAAACTGGCCAGAATGGACCAAATATGTGAGTTTTCACGAGGTCACCATAACTGGACCTCGAAGTTTCCCAAACATTCCTATCGCTCCGGGTCCCAGAATCACTGAGTCATAGCATAGATAACTGGCCAGAATGAACAAAATCAGCGAGTTGTGACGATGTCCCCGTAAACGGTCCCCGGAGTTCGTGGAACATTTGTGCCGCCCGAGGAAACAGAATCAGTGAGTAATAGCATAGAAAAGTAGCAAGGATGGACCAAATCTGCGAGTTTTGACAAGGTCCCCGTAAGTCGTCCCCGAAGTCTCCCGAACATTTGTAGCGCCACGGGAACCAAAATGAGTGAGTAATAGCACTGAAAACTGGACAAAATGGACCAAACCTGTTATTTTCACGAGGTCCCCGAACGTTCTTATCACCCAGGTTCCCAAAATCAGGGAGTAATAGCATAGACAACTTGCTAGAATGGACCAAATCTGCGAGTTTTCACGAGGTCCCCGTAACAAGATCCCGAAGTTCCCTGAACGTTCGTATCGCCGCGGGTCCCAAAATCAGTGAGTAATAGCATAGAAAATTGGCCAGAATGGACAAAATCTGCGAGTTTTGACAAGGTCCCCGCAACCGGTCCCCGAAGTTCGTGGAACGTTCGGATCGCCCCAGGAATAAAAATCAGTGAGTAATAGCATAGAAAAGTGGCTAGTATGGAACGAATATGCGACTTTTGACAATGTCCCATAACCCGAACCCGAAGTTCCCCGAAAGTTGGGATCACCCAAAGACCCCAAATCAATGAGTAATAGCATAAAATATCTGGCCAGAATGGGCCAAATCTACGAATTTTGATGAGGTCCCCGTAACTCGTCCCCGAAGTTTTCCGAACGTTTGTAGCGCCACGGGATCCAGAATCAGTGAGTAATAGCAAAGAAAACTGGCCAAAATGGACTAAATCTGCGAGTTTTGACGAGGTCCCCGTAATCGGTCCCCGGAGTTCGTGGAACATTTGTAGCGCCCCGGGACCCAGAAACAGTGAGTAATAGCATAGAAAACATGCTAGAATGGACCAAATCTACGAGTTTCGAGAAGGTCCCCGTAACCGCTCCTCGAAGTTAGCGGAACGTTTTGATCGCCCTCGGAACCAAAATTAGTGAGTAATAGTATAGAAAACAGTCCAGAATGGACCAAGTCTGTGAATTTTGACAAGGTCCCCGTAACCACACCCCCGAAGTCCCCCGAACATTCGGATCGCCCCGGGACCTAGAATCAGTGAATAATAGTATAGAAAACTAGCCAGGATGGATCAAATCTGCGATTTTTGACTAGGTCCCCGTAACCGGACCCCGAAGTTTGGGGAACGTTCGGATCGCCCAGGGAACAAAAATCACTAAGTAATAGCATAGAAAACTGGCCAGAACGAACCAAATCTGTGAGTTTTTTAAATGTCTCCATAACCCGACCCCGAAATTCCCCGAACGTTCGGATCGCCCCGGGACCCAAAATCACCGAGTAATATAATACAAAAAATTTGCCAGAATGGACCAAATCTACGAGTTTTGATGAGGTCCCCGTAACCGGTACCCGAAGTTTCCCGAACGTTTGTAGCGCCACGGGACCTAGAATCAGTGAGTAATAGCATACAAAATTGGCAAGAATCGAAGAAATCTGCGAGTTTCGACGAGGTCCTCGTAACCGGTCCCCGGAGTTCGTGGAACGTTTGTAGCACTCTGGGACTAAGAATCACTAAGAAATATCATAGAAAAGTGGCTAGAATGGACCAATTCTATGAGTTTTGACAAGGTCCCCGTAACGGGTCCTCGAAGTTAGCAGAATGTTTTGATCACCCCGGGAACCAAAATCAGTGAGTAGTAGAATAGAAAACTGGCCAGAATGTACCAAGTCTGTGAGCTTTGACAAGGTCCCCGTAACCGGACCCCGAAGTTCGCAGAATGTTCGTAGCGCCACGGGACCCAGAATCAGTGACTAATAGGATAGAAAACTGTCTAGAATGGACCAAATCAGCGAGTTTTGATGAGTTCCCCGTAACCGTCCGTGGAGTTCGCGGAATGTTCCGATCGCCCCAGGAACCAAAATCAATGAGTAATAGTATAGAATACTAACCAGAATGAACAAATATTGCGAGTTTTCACGAGCTCCCGGTAACCAGTCCCCGAAGTTCCTCGAACATTTGTAGCGCCACGGGACCCAGAATCAGTGAGCAATAGCATAGAAAACTGGCCAGAATGGAACAAATGTGCTAGTTTTGACCGGTCCCTGAAGTTCGCGGAATGTTCGGATCACCCCGGGAACAAAAATCACTGAGTAATAGCATAGAAAACTAGCTAGAATGGACCCAATCTGCGAGTTTTGATACTGTCCTCATAACCCGACACCGAAGTTCCCCAAACGTTCGGATCGCCTCGGGACCCAAATCAGTAAGTAATAACATAGAAAACTTGCCCGAATGTACCAAATCTGTGAATTTTGAAGATTTCCCCGTAACCAGTCCCCAAAATTTTCCCAAACGTTTTAGAGCCAAGGGACCCAGAATCAGTGAGTAATAGCATAGAAAACTTGCTAGAATGGACCAAATCTGTGAGTTTTCACGAGGTCAACGTAACCAGACCCCAAAGTTCCCTGAACGTTCATTTCGCCCTTGGTCCCAAAATCAGTGAGGAATAGCATAGAAAACTACCTAGAATGGTACATTTTTAGCGCCCAGGACCTAGAATCAGTGAGTAAGAGCATAGAAAACTCGCAAGAATGCACCAAATTTGCGAGTACTGACAAGGTCCCCGTAACCGGTCCCCGAAGTTCCACGAACGTTCGTATCACCCCGGGTCCCAAAATCAGAGAGTAATAGCATAGAAAAGTGGCAAGAATGGACCAAATCTGCGAGTTTTCAAGAGGTCCCCGTAATCGCATTCCGAAGTTACCGGAATGTTCGTATCGCCCCGGTACCTAGATTCAGTGAGTAATAGCATAAAAACTGGCTAGAACGGACCAAATATGCGAGTTTTGACTAGGTCCCCGTAAACGCTCCTCGAAGTTAGCGGAACGTTTTGATAGCCCCCTGAACCAAAATGAATGAGTAATAGCATAGAAAACTGGCCAAAATAGACCCAGTGTGCAAGTTTTTACAAGATCCCCGTAACCAAGCCCCCGAAGTTCCGAGAACGTGCGGATCGCTCCGGGACCCAAAATCAGTGAGTAATAGGATAGAAAACGGGCCAGAATGGACCAACTCGGCAAGTTTTGTCGAGGTCCCCGTAACCGATCCTCGGAGTTCACGGAACATTCGGATCGCCTGAGGTACCAAAATCAATGAGTAATTGCATAGAAAACAGGCGAGAATGGACCAAATCTGCGAGTTTTGACGAGGTCCCTGTAACTGGTCCCCGACGTTTCCTAAACGTTTATAGCGCCACGGGACCTAGAATCAATGAGTAATAGGATAGAAAACTGGCCAAAATGGACCAAATCTGTGAGTTTCACGAGGTCACCGTAACCCGACCCCAAAGTTCTCCAAACGTTCGGATCGCCGTTGGTCCCAAAATCAGTGAGTAATAGCATAGAAAACTGCCTAGAATTGATAAATTCTATGAGTTGTGACTAGGTCCCCGTAACCGGTCCACGGAGTTTGTGGAACGTTTGTAGCGCCCCGGGATCAAATCTGCGAGTTTTGACAAGTTCCCCGTAACCAATCCCCGAAGTTCCCCGAACGTTCAGATCGCCCTGGGACCCAAAATCAGTGAGTAAGAGCATAGGAAACTGGCTAGAATGGACCAAATTTGCGAGTTTTGATGAGGTCCCCGAAGTTCCCCGAATGTTCGGATCGGCCTGGGCCCAAAATCAAAGAGTAATAGGATAGAAAACTAGCCAGAATGGACAAATCTGCGAGTTTTGACGAGGTCCCCTTAAGCGGTTCCCCGAAGTTTCCCGAACGTTTGTAGCGCCATGGCACCTAGAATCGGCGAGTCCATAGAAAACTGGCCAGAATGGACCAAATTTGTGAGTTTCATGAGGTCGCCGTAACGATACTCCAAAGTTCCCCGAACGATGGTATCGCCCTGGGTCCGAGAATCAGGTAGAATGGACAAAATCTGCCAGTTGTGACGAGGTCCCCTTAACCAGTCCCCGGAGTTTGTGAACGTTTGTAGCGCTCGGGGACCCAGAATTAGTGAGTTTTGACAAGGTGTCCGTAACCGGTCCCCGAAGATCACAGAACGATTGGATCGCCCCGGGAACAAAAGTAGCCCGACCCGGGACCCAACATCACCATGTAATAGCATTGAAAACTGGCCAGAATGGACAAAATCTATGCGTTTTGACTAGGTCCCCGTAAGCGGTCCCCGAAGTTCTCCTAATGTTCAGATCGCCCCGGGACCCAAAACCAGTGAGTAAAAGGATAGAAAACTTGCGAGAATGGATCAAATCTGTGAGTTTTGACGAGGTCCCCGTAACCGGTCCCCGAAGTTTCCCGAACGTTTGTTGCGCCACGAGACCCAAAATCAGTGAGTTTTCATGAGGTACCCGTAACCAGACCCCAAAGTTCCCCGAACATTAGTATCACCCTGGGTCCCAAAATCGGTGAGTAATAGCATAGAAAATTTGCCAGAAAGGACAACATTTGCGAGTTGTGACGATGTCCCCGTAGACGGTCCTCAGAATTCGTGGAAAGTTTGTAGCGCCCTGGGACCCAGAATCAGTGTGTAATAGCATAGAAATCTAGCAAGAATGGACCAAATCTGCGAATTTTGACAAGGTCCCCATAACCGATCCCCGAAGTTCAAGGAACGTTCGGATCTCCCCGGGAAGAAAAATTAGTGAGTAATAGCATAGAAAACTTGCCAGAATGGACCAAATCAGTGAGTTTTGACGATGTCCCCATAACCCGACCTCGAAGTTTCCCGAACGTTTGTAGAGCCACGAGACCCAGAATCAGTGAGTAATTGCATAGTAAAATAGCCACAATGGACCAAATATGTGAGTTTTCACTAGGTCACCGTAACCGGACCCGAATTTTCCCGAACGTAAGTATCGCCCCGGGTCCCAAAATCAGTGAGTAATAGAATAAGAAACTAGACATAATGGACCAAATCTGCGTGTTTTGACGAGGTCAGTGTAACCGGTCCCCGAAGTTCCAGAAACGTTTGTAGCACCAAATATGCGAGTTTTCATGAGGTCCCCATAACCGGACCCCGAAGTTCCACGATCGTTCCTATCGGCCCGGGTCCCAAAATCAGAGAGTAATAGCATAGAAAACTAGACATAATGGACCAAATCTGCGAGTTTTGACGAGGTCCGTATAAACGGTCCCAGGAGTTCCCCAAACGTTTGTAGCGCCACGCGACCCAGAATCAGTTAGTAATAGCATAGAAAACTGGCAAGAATGGACCAAATCTACGAGTTTTGACAAGGTCCCCGTAACCGGTCCCCGGAGTTCGTGGAACGTTTGTAGAGCCTCCGGACCCAGAATCAGTGAGTAATAGCATAGAAAACATGCTAGAATGGACCAAATTTGTCAGTTATCACTACGTCACCGTAACCGGTCCCCAAACTTCCCCAAAGTTCGTATCGCCTCGGTCCCAAAATCAGTGAGTAATAGCATAGAAAACAGGCAACTTGTCCACGAAGTTCACGAAACATTCGGATCGCCCCGGGAACAAAAATCAGTGAGTAATAGCATAGAAAACTGGCCAGAATGGACCAAATCTGTTAGTTTTGACGGTGTCACCGTAACCAGACCCCGAATTTCCCCGAATGTTCGTATCGCCCCGGTTCCCAAAATCGGTGAGTACTAGCACAGAAAACTAGCCAGAATGGACAAAATCTGTGAGTTGTGGCGAGGTCCTCGTAACCGGTCCCCGGAGTCCCTCGAACATTTGTAGCACCCCGGGACCCAAAATCCATAAGTAATATCATAGAAAACTCGCAAGAATGCACCAAATTTGCGAGTTCTAACAAGCTCGCCGTAACCGGTCCCCGAAGTTCCACGAACATTCGTATAGGCTCGGGTCCCAAAATAAGAGAGTAATAGCATAAAAATGTGGCCGGAATGGACCAAATATGTGAGTTTTCGCGCGGTCCTCGTAACCGGACCCAAAAGTTCCCCGAACGATCTTATCGCGCCAGGTCCCAAAATCAGTGAGTAATAGAATAGAAAACTGGCCAGAATGGACCAAATCTGCGAGTTTTGACGAGGTGCACGTAACCGGTCCCCAAAGTTTCCCGAACGTTTGTAGCTCCACGGGACCCAGAATGAGTGAGTAGTAGCATAGAAAACTGGCCAGAACGGACCAAGTCTGCGAGTTTTGACAAGATCCCAGTAACCGGACCCTAACGTTCCGCGTCGTTTGTATCACCCCGGGTACGAAAATCACTAAGTAATAGCATAGAAAACTGGCTAGAATGGACCAAATCTGCGAGTTTTGACAAGGTCACCGTAACAAGTCCCCGAAGTTCGCGGAACATTCGGATCCCCCAGGTAACAAAAATTAGTGAGTAATAACATAGAAATTTGGCCAGAATGGACTAACTCTGCGAGTTTTGACAATGTCCTCATAACCCGACCCCGAAGTTCCCCGAACGTTCGCAAAGCCCCTAGACCCAAAATGAGTGAGTAATGGCATAGAAAACTGGAGAGAATGGACCAAATGTTTGAGTTTTCACGAGGTCCCTGTAACCGGACCCCGAAGTTCCCCGAACATTCGAATCGCCCCGGGTCCTAAAATGAGTGAGTAATAGCGTAGAATACTCAGCAGAATGGACCAAATCTGCTAGTTTTGACAATGTCCCCATAACCCGACCCTGAAGTTCCCCGAACGATCCCCAAAACTGGCCAGAATGGACCAAATCTGCTAGTTTTGACGAGATCCTCATAACCGGTCCCCGGAGTTCGTGAAACGTTTGTAGCGCCCCGGCACCCACAATCAGTAGAAATAGCATAGAAAACTGGGTAGAATGGACCAAACGTGCGAGTTTTGACAAAGTCCCCGTAACCGGACCCCGAATTCCTCGAATGTTCGGTTGGCCCCGGAACCCAAAAACAATGAGTAATAGGATAGAAAACTGGGTAGAATGGACCAAATCTACGAGTTTTGATGAGGTCCCCATAACCTGTCCCCGAAGTTCGCGGAACGTTCGGATCGCCCGAGGAACCAAAATCAATGAGCAATAGCAAAGCAAACTGACTAGAATGGACCAAATATGCAAGTTTTTAAAATGTCCCCATAACCCGACCCCGAAGTTCCCCGAACGTTTGGATCACCCCGGGACTCAAAATCAGTGAGTAATAGCATAGAAAACTTGCTAGAGTGGACCAAATTTGCGAGTTTTAATGAGGTCCTCGTAACTGGTCCCCGAAGTTCGCCGAACGTGTGGATCGCCCCGAGAACAAAAATCAGTGTGTAATAGCATAGGAAACTAGACAGAATGGGCCAAATTTGTGAGTTTTGGAAATGACCCCGTAACCGGTCCCCGAAGTTTCCCGAACGTCTGTAGCGCCACGGGACCCAGAATCAATTTGTAATAGCATAGAAAACTGGTCAGAATGGACCAAACTTGTGAGTTTTCACGAGGTCACCGTAACTAGACCAAAAAGTTCCCCGAACCTTGGTATCGCCCTGGGTCCCAAAATCAATGAGTAATGGCATAGAAAACTAGCTAGAGTGGAAATAATCTGGGAGTTGTGAAGAGGTCCCCGTAACCTGTCCCCGAAGTTCATGGAACGGTTGTAGCTCCGCGGGACCCAGAATCAGTGAGTAATAACATAGAAAAGTGGCGAGAACGGACCAAATTTGCTTGTTTTCACGAGGACCCCGTACCCGGGCCCCGAAGTTCCATGAACGTTCGTATCGCCCCGGGTCCCAAAATCAGTGCGTAATAGCATAGAAAACTGGGTAGAATGGACCAAATCTACGATTTTTGACAAGGTCCCTGTAACCGATCCCCGAAGTTAGCGGAACATTCGGATCGACAGGGAACAAAAATCACTTAGTAATAGCAAAGGAAACTGGCCAGAATGGACCAAATCTGCAAGTTTTTCAAATGTCCCCATAACCTGACCCCGAAGTTCCCGGAACGTTCGGATCGCCCCGGTACTCAAAATCGGTGAGTAATAGCATAGAAAACTTGCCAGAATGGACCAAATCTATGATTTTAGACGAGGTCCCCGTAGCCGGTCCCCGAAGTTTCCCGAACATTTGTAGCGCCACGGAACAGAATCAGTGAGTAATAGCATAGAAAACTAGCCAGAGTGAACCAAATCTGTGAGTTTTCACGAGGTCACCATAACGAGACCCCAAAGTTCCCCGAACGTTGGTATCGCCATAGGTCCCAAAATCAGTGAGTAATAGCATAGAAAATTTGCTAGAATGGACAAAATCTGTGAGTTGTGATGAGGTCCCAGTAACCGGTCCCTGGAGTTCGTGGAACATTTGTAGCGCCCGGGGACCCAGAATAAGTGAGTAATAACATAGAAACTAGCAAGCATGGACCAAATCTGCGACTTTTGACAAGGTCCCCGTAACTTGTCCACGAAGTTCATGAAACATTCGGATCACCCCAGGAACAAAAATCAGTGAGTAATAGCATAGGAAACTGGCCAGAATGGACCAAATCTGTTAGTTTTGACGATGTCACCGTAACGAGACCCCAAAGTTCCCCGAATGTCCGTATCGCACTGGGTCCAAAAATCAGAGAGTAATAGCATAGGAAGGTAGCTAGAGTGGAGAAAATCTGGGAGTTGTGACGAGGTCCTCAAGGAACGTTTGTAGCGCCCCCGGGACCCAGAATCAGTGAGTAATAATATAGAAAACTAGCAAGAATGGTCCAAATCTGCGAGGTTTGACAAGGTCCCCGTAACGGTCCCCGAAGTTTCCTGAACGTTTGTAGCCCACGGAACCCAGAATCAGTGAGTAATAGCATAGAAAACTGGCTAGAATGTACCAAATCTATGAGTTTTCACGACGTCCCAGTAGCCGGACCACGAAGTTCCCCGAACGTTCGTATCGCCCCGGGTCCCAAAATAAGTGAGTACTAGCATAGCAAAATGGCCAGAATGGACAAATCTTTGAGTTGTGGCGAGGTCCCCGTAACTGGCCCCGGAGTTCCTGGAACGTTTGTAGCGCCCCAGGACCCAGAATCAGTGAGTAATAGCATAGAAAACTAGCAAGAATGGACCAAAGTTGTGAGGTCTGACAAGGCCCCGTAACCGCTCTCCGAAGTTCACGGAATGTTCGGATCATCGTGGGAACAAAAATCAGTGAGTAATATAATAGAAAACTAGCCAGAATGCACCAAACCCGACCCCGATGTTCCTCAAACATTCGGATCGCCCCGGGACCAAAAATCAGTGAGTAGTAGCATATAAAACTCGGCAGAATGTACCAAATCTACGGATTTAGACGACGTCCCCGTAACCGGTCACCGAAGTTTCCTGAATGTCCGTAGTGCCACGGGACCCAGAATCAGTGAGTAATAGCATAGAAAACTGGCCAGAATGGACCAAATCTGCGAGTTTTCACGAGGTCACCGTAACCAAACCCCAAAGTTCCCCGAATGTCCGTATCGCCCTAAGTCCCAAAATCAGTGCGTAATAGCATAGAAACTAGCTAGAATGGACAAAATCTAGGAGTTGTGAAGAGGTACCCATAACCTGTCCCCGAAGTTCATGGAACGTTTGTAGCGCCCCGGGACCGAGAATCAGTGAGTAATAGAATAGAAAACTAGCAAGAATGCACCAAATTTGCGAGTCCTGACAAGGTCCCCGTAACCGGCTCTCGAAGTTCCACGAATGTTCGTATCGGCCCGGGACCCAAAATCTGAGAGTAATAGCATAAAAAGGTGGCGAGAATGGACCAAATCTGCGAGTTTTCACGAGGTCCGTGTAGCCGGGCTCCGAAGTTCCCCCAACGTTCGTGTCGACCCGGGTCCAAAAATCAGTGAGTGGTAGCATAGAAAACTGGCTAGAATGGACCAAATCTGCGTGTTTTGACGAGGTCCCCGTAACCGGTCCCCAAAGTTTCCTGAACGTTTGTAGCGCCACGGAACCGAGAGTGAGTGAGTAATAGTATAGAAAACTGGCCACAATGGACCAAATCTGCAAATTTTGACAAGGTCCCCGTAACCTGTCCCCGAATTTCGCGGAACGTTCGGATCACCCAGGGAACAAAAACCAGTCAGTAATAGCAAATAAAACTGGCCAGAATAGACCAAATCTACAAGTTTTTAAAATGTCCCCATAACCCGACCCCGAAGTTCCCCTAATGTTCGAATCGCCCCCGGACTCAAAATCAAAGAGTAATAGCATAGAAAACTTGCCACAATGGATCGAATCCTTGAGTTTTGACGAGGTCCCCGTAACTGGTCCCCAAAGTTTCTCAAACGTTTGTAGCACCACGGGACACAGAATCAGTGGGTAATAGCATAGAAAACTGGCTAGAATGGACCAAATCTGTGAGTATTCATGAGGTCACCATAATGAGACCCGAAAGTTCCCCGAACGTTCGTATGGCCCTAGGTCCCAAAATCAGTGAGTAATAGCATAGAAAACTGGCAAGAATGCCTCAAATTTGCAAGTCGTGACAAGGTCCCCGTAAATGGTCCTCGAAATTCCACGAACGTTCGTATCGGCCCGCGTCCCAAAATCAGAGAGTATTCGCATAGAAAAGTGGCGAGAATGGACAAAACCTGCGATTTTCACGAGGTCCCCGTAGCCGGGCCCCGTAGTTTCCCGAACGTTCGTATCGCCGCGGGTACAAAAATCGGTGAGTAATAGCATAGAAAACCAACCAGAATGGACCAAAACTGCGAGTTTTGACGAGCTCCGTGTAACCGGTCCCCGAAGTTTCCTGAACGTTTGTAGCGGCACGGAACCATGAAATAGTGAGTAATAGTACAGAAAACCGGCCAAAATGGACCAAATCTGCGAGTTCTCACAAGGTTCCCGTAAACGGTCCCCGAATTTTGCGGAACGTTCAGATCACCCAGGGAACAAAAATCACCGAGTAATAGCAAAGAAAACTGGCCAGAATAGACCAAATATACAAGTTTTGAAAATGTCCCAATAACCCGACCCCGAAGTTGCACTAACGTCTGAATCACCCCGGGACCCAGAATCAGTTAGTAATAGCATAGAAAACTTGCCCGAATGGACTAAATCTGCGAGTTTTGATGAGGTCTGTGAAGTTTCCCGGACTTTTGTAGCACCACGAAACCGAGAATCAGTTAGTAATAGCATAGAAAATTGGCCAGAATGGACCAAATCTGTGAGTTTTCATGAGGTCACCATAACGAGACCCCAAAGTTCTCTGAACGTTCGTATCGCCCTGGGTACCAAAATCAGTGAGTAATAGCATAGAAAACTGGCCAGAATGGACAAAATCTGCAGGTTGTGACGAGGTCCCCGTAACCGGTCATGGAGTTCGTGGAACATTTGTAGCGCCCCGGGACCCGGAATCAGTGAGTAATACCATAGAAAACTAGCAAGAATGGACCAAATATGCGAATATTGACAAGGTCCCCGTAACCAGCCCCCAAAGTTCCCAGAACGTTCGGATCGCCGAGGGAACAAAAATCAGTGAGTAATAGCATAGAAAACTGGTCAGAATGGACCAAACCTGTTAGTTTTAACGAGGTCACCCTAACCAGACCCCAAAGTTCCCCGAACGTTCGTATCGCCATGGGTCCCAAAATGAGTGAGTAATAGCAGAGAAAACTAACTAGAATGGAGAAAATCTAGGAGTTTTGACAAGGTCCCTTTTGGGGATATTACCTGCGGTGTAACCCGCCCTAGTTGGGTCGGGTCATTAAAGGGGCGACTCTTCCATTGGCAATACATGCGTTGGTCCAGGAGCCGGATGGTGGTTCAGGAGCTATACAAAAGATAGACCGCCAGGGAGGTTTCTAGTCTTGGAAGGCACAACGACTTAGAGATAGGGAAAGCTATGATTTGTGGCATGGCCATGACTCTTGTAAATCCTAGGGCCTCGACCTATATATAAAGTCGAGTCCTTGGAGAAGATAGGGCAAGTTAGAAATCATCTAGAGCTAGGTCAGGCGAGTTACGCCCTCCTTGTAATCAAAAGCATCATCAATCTACACAAAGTAGGACGTAGGCTTTTACCTCCACACGAGGGGCCGAACCTGGGAAATCTGAGTCTCGCTTTCGCTCACCCCCTTTGAGTCGCCACCAAGGTGCGATGGCTCCATCCTTAAGTCCTTTCATGAGGACATCTGTCGTGGCAAAACCACGACAGATGGCGCCCACCGTGGGGCTAGCGCACGGTGGAGTTGAGTTCTCAAAGGGAGCCTTACAAGGGTCAGAGAGCTATGCGGTCGACATCATGACGAAGAGCCACCGCGGAAGGTACCACATCGACAACTCGCTATGGGGGCCAGAAGCCGATTCTGTCGAATCTGGTTACATAGTCCCCTTCGGCAAGATCAACATCTTCATTGACGTGACTGGAATGCCCGTGCTTGAGTCGGACATCTCCACCGACATCGTCGAGCCGGCCAGGTACGTCCTCCCCATCACGCGTCAGGACGAGAGACGCCACATTTTTGTCGGTTTTACACAAGGAGCGAGCGTACAAGATGAACCGGCAGTCCAGGCGGTCACCCCCGTCAATTCTGTCCGCGAGTCATACATGGGCGAGACAGATTCAATTCATCCTCTTCACGAAGGCCAACTCGGGGGGTTGTCTCTGGCTATGGACCCCGAGATTCTTGAAGGACCCCGTCGACAAATCGCCATCTATATGGCAGGAGCGGCGCAACCTCAGCAAAACATCGCCGACAACAATGAAACCGGCGGGACGTTGAAAACCCAAGCTGAAAACATGGCGGACTTAGCGACGGAGGTCACGAGGCTCATGACAACCGCTGTCACGCCAGAGAATCAGGAATCGATCAATGTCGAGCTGGCGAAGCTGCGGGAGGCGATGGCCGAGGTCCAGCAAGACATGGAAACGGAAGCCGCCAGGATGGAGACACAGCAGGCCATGATCGCTGCGGAGACAGGACGGCTGAACACCGAAGGCTGGCGGCTCGAGAGACAACAGCGTGTGCCCGATGCCATTCATCAAAGGAAGCATCACGGACGCCTCCCGGCCGACTTACATCCAACTCGCCTCTTCGACACCCTGCGCACTCCTGGGGCGGGACCTGATCTACCTTTGCAAGCCGCTCCAGGGGGAGGTCCGGTCCAGCCACCTAACCCGCCACCGCCTCACCTAATGGATGCTCATGCAACTCGCTTCCAAACACCACGAGGCCACTTCTGAAATCCCGTGGATAATGTGCTGTCGGCAACCCGCCACCAGGAGTCCCTCCCTATCTACGGAAACACCCCGTCCGAGGTAGAAGCAAGAAACACCATCAAGATGCTGAAGACAGCAATGGTCCAACATGCGCAATACTCACACAGCCTTGACCGGTTACACTCCACGCCCCAGGCGAGTCACACTAGGACCAACCCGCAGTGACCAGCGGGCAACGACGTTACCCTCAGGCTAACCCGCTCGGGATGTTCGATACGCGAACCCAAGACATTGTGGACGCAGTGTGAGCCGCGCGTTAGGTGGAGACGGCAGCCACGGCAGGTCAGGGTCATCCGGCTTGTACCCAGACACCTCCCGCACCACTCGATGCTAGAGGGAGGCACATTGGGGTGTCGTGTGTCACGCCCGCTCTATGCAATGAGCGGATGCCTAAGGATTTCAAAGGACCCAGGAAGGTACCCAATTACACACTAGATCTCGAACCAGAGACATGGATTGAGAGCTACGAGCTTGCAATGGACATGCTCGACGTAAACGAGGCGGTTTGAGCGAAGTATTTCACTATGATGCTCAGAGGAACAACGCGTGCGTGGTTGAAAAACTCACCGCCTAACTCCGTCAATACTTGGGCAGATTTGAAGGAGCGCTTCATCAAAAATTTTAGAGGGACTTGCAAACGCCCAATGACCATCGTCGACCTACAACACTTCATCCAGCGGCCGGATGAGTCGGCCCACCACTGGACTCGGCGAGTCGCAGAAGTTATTCATTCATCGGATGGCATCTCGACGGCTCAGGCGGTACTGATTCTGGAGAAAAACTGCCATTACGAGCCTGTGGTGCTGAAGCTGGGGCGAAAGCGTAAAGTGCAGGACATGGGTGAGTTGATGGATACCCTGACCAGATATGCCAAGTCAGATGACACCAAGGATCCTGGAGAGGATGATGACAAGGCTAACACCGCCAGGAGGGGCGAGTCGACGAAAGGTCACTCTCAGTTTCAAAGCCGAGGCAACCACCACCATGGCGGGCAAGGTAAAAAGAGACAACAGGAAGGTCCCATGGATTTGTTGCTAACACCAATACCGGCAACGAAAACCAGCGCCAGAAGAAGCGGGGTTTTAGTGGGAAGAAACCGCGCAACTATCATGAGATTCTCAAAGGCCCCTGCCCACTGCACGCTACGGCTAAGGGGTCGGTGACTCACTCTTGGGACGATTGCTACGTGATGCAGGAGTTCCGAGCTGAGGCGCTTAAGAAAGGCCAAGGAGGTGATTAGAACTAGCGGCAGGAACAGTTCGGCGCGCTCGGGTCACGCCAGAGCCCGTTCGGTGGTTTTCCTAACCCGGGTCCGCAGGGCGGGCCACAACCCAACAGCCGACAGTTTCAAGTTCACAACCAACTGCAGTATAACCCACTGGGGGTGTTTCAACAACCACCCCCACACGGGGGTCTCCAGCGTCAGGATGATCTTAGCGGATTCCAGAATAACCCTAAGCAGCTGAACAGTGGGCAGTATCATTTGTTCACCACCAGCGCCTGCAAACGGGATCAGAAGGTGAAACATAGAACTTTCAGCGTGGCTGAGCCGGTGCTCCCCACGTACCGTCACTGGTCTAAACAGCCTATAATCTGGAGTAGGGAGGATCACCCGCCCCGAGTTGATAACTCTGGCGACTTAGCTCTAGTCATGGCTCCCCAAGTCGAAGGATACACCCTTTCCAAAGTCCTTATGGATGGAGGCAACATCATTAACATCATATATTTCGACACCTTTCGAAGGATGAATCTTTCCGAGAAAGACTTGATGCCATCATCCACGGTTTTCCATGGCATTGTTCCAGGTCAGTCGGCGTATCCAATTGGGCGGATTAAACTTAACGTAGCTTTTGGCACATGATACGTCTCCAACGTATCTATATTTTTTTTGGTTCCATGCTATTATCTTGTCAAACTTTGGAGCAAGCGAGAAAAAGGGCGAACGAAAAGGCAAACGAAAAACGCAAATTGTGAAGTGGGGGAGAGGAAAACGAGAGGCAACTGGCAAACAAAGTAAATGCAAGAGATGAGTTTGCGACACCTACTTGGATGAGTTCTTGACTTGATCCTCCCTGGCAACGACGCCAGAAATTCTTCTGCTACGGGAACAAAAGTCCATTCCCGGCAATGGTGCCAGAAATCCTTCTGTCGTCTCTTGAGCTTGCGTTGGTTTTTCCCTTGAAGAGGAAAGGGTGATGCAGCACAGGAACAGTAAGTATTTCCCTCAGTTTGAGAACCAAGGTATCAATCCAGTAGGAGAATCTCGTAAAGTCCGGAGTACCTGCGCAAACACAAAAGAGCTTGCACCCAACACTTTAAAGGGGTTGTCAATCCCTTCAAGATTGATTGCAAAGTGAGATCTGAAGGCGAAAAGTGCAACGCAGAAAAAGAGTAAGGCTGAAAATATGGTGTGGAGTAGACCCGGGGGCCATAGTGTTCACTAGAGGCTTCTCTCAAAATAGCAAATATCACGGTGGGTGAACAAATTACTGTCGAGCAATTGATAGAACCGCGCAAAGTCATGAGGATATCTAAGGCAATGATCATACATATAGGCATCACGTCCGAGACAAGTAGACCGATACTTTCTGCATCTACTACTATTACTCCACACATCGACCGCTATCCAGCATGCATCTAGTGTATTGAGTTCATGACGAACAGAGTAACGCCTTAAGCAAGATGACATGATGTGGAGGGATAATCTCAAACCAATGATGAAAACCCCATCCTTTTACCCTTGATGGCAACAACACGATGCGTGCCTCGCTACGCCTTCTATCACTGGGTGAGGTCACCGCACGGTATGAACCCAAAACCAAGCACTTCTCTCATTCCAAGAATCATAGATCTAGTTGGACAAACAAAACCCACAACTTGAAGAGAATTACAAGGATATGAAATCATGCATAAGAGAGATCAGAAAAAACTCAAATAAGATTCTCACATAATCTGATCATAAATCCACAATTCATCGGATCTCGACAAACACACCGCAAAAGAAGATTACATCGGATAGATCTGCATGAAGATCATGGAGAACTTTGTATTGAAGATCCAAGAGAGAGAAGAAGCCATCTAGTTACTAGCTATGGACCCGTAGGTCTATGGTGAACTACTCACGCATCATCGGAGAGGTTATGGTATTGATGAAGAAGCCCTCCGTATCCGAATCCCCCCCTCCGGCAGGGCACCAGAACGTGCCCGAGATGGGATCTTGCGGAGACAGAAGCTCGCGGCATTTCAAATTTTTTTCCTATCTTTAAATTAATTCGTAATTTCCCAAAAATCCAAATTTTAAAAGTTGTGAGTTCTAAAAAAACTGTTCATGAAATCATACAATGTTTATTATTTAGAAATTTAGGACTTTGTAAAAAATCATGAATGTAAAAAATGTTTACGATTTCTAATAATGTTCATTATTTCAAAAATGAATTGTGGATGAGACAATGTTCAGTATTCAGAAAATATTCAAAAATTTGGAAGATTTTAGGAAAAATGAAAAATAATTACATAAAAAGTAAATAGAAAAACTAAGAGAAAATGTGAAACTTAAAAGAAAAGATAAAAACGTAAGATAATAAAAATAAAAACTAGGCAAAAAGCGGTTCATTTCCCGAAAGAGATGGACACTAAACTATTGATATGAGGTTTCATATTGGTTTTCATATCAATAGAATTGTTTGTAATATTGATTTTTGATTTCCATATTGTTTGTAATTGTGCTAATAATGATTATTATTTTCATACCGTGATGTGGTCTATTTTAGTAGTTCTCCATAAGATTGATCTAAATAGCTCTAGAATTTGAGCAGTGAAGTCTTTTAGGTGTAGGTTTTAATTAGTTTTTGAGAAGTGTTTATATGCCTAGGGATTGGGAGTAGTTTCTGATCGACGAGATTAGTTGTTAAAGTTCTAAACATTACATTATGATACACAATAACAAGTGTGGCATGCAGTGACAGGCTCATAGCCTTGAGATTTACCACGTCAAATGCATTGTGATTACATGGACACGCCGGATTTCATTAAAAAGGGTGGAAAAAATAAAGAAGTGTCAACATGATGACCCACCGTGTTAAAAAAATAGAGGACGCTCATACACTGAGGTATTTAACCATACTTATTTGGATAGGATGTAATATTTTGTCTCCCGTTGCAATGCACGGGCATATTTGTCTAGTATTACTAAGTAGATGATCCCAGTAACCTTTTTATCTTAACACACACATATCACATCAACATGCATGGCCAATGACCCACTTGAAAATGCAAATATGCATGATAGAAAGGTCACCTCAATAATTAAGTAACAAATCATATGTACTTTCATTTTTAGTTGTTCATGGGAGTAATATTTTTTGTGCGTAAATCAAAATATTAATCTTTCATTCTTAAATATTTACAATTCATGCAACTATGTCACATCATTAAATCATGCATGTGGTCATATCATCAAATCATGCATGTGTTCTTAAATTACAATTTTTGTATTCATCTATTTATGCAACCATGCCACCTCAACAACCTTAATTTGCCCCACTTATTTTTGGGCGGGCATAAAAGGTCTTGTTACACATCCTATATACCTAAGAAATTCATCCCCACTACCTTCTTTATCTTAAAAAGCACACATGGCACATCATCAACTCGAGTGCATGTATTTCTTTTAACATGTATGCATGAAAATGCTACCTATACTAATTACCTCAACATGCACAAATCCCACTTTATGAATCTCACTACTTTTATTTTTCTCAACATACATGAGAGATACTACTTAATATTTATTATATAATTTTACATAATCAAGTAAAAAAAAATGCATTGTAATCTTTAGTCTCATATTCAAATTCAGAATAACCAAGTCTCATTAAAATAATGTATATCACAACCAATTCTCTCATTTTCCCGTCGCAACGCGTGGGGTGTCATCTAGTTTTTCTAGTATGACCAACCAATTATCTATTTGTTTTTCTTCATGCAACTATGACACATCATCAAATCATACATGTACAATTTATGCACTCATCATGTTACACATTTTTATAGCATGACCTACATTATTTGTACGTTGTACGCTTGGAGCAAACATATGTAGGTCATGTTACACATTTTTGTTGAAAAATGGCACCACGACTTCAATCCAATAGATTTCTTTTTCATACAACATTTTTTCACGTGCTTCATATCCTTTATTGTTTTCAAAATGCATCCCAAAAGCTTTTTTTCAATATAGTTTTAGTTTTTTTAGCATATACTTAATCACATGTTTTACGAAGGCTCCCGCAGCAACGCACGAGGCATCATCTAGTTATCCATACAACCAAATCTAATTTAAATATATTGCAAACAATTCCCATAGGAATGTGTGGGGTATCATCTAATTTATTTTCATGTCCGAACATGCCCGGGCCTAGGATGTGCGGCCGGTGCGAACGACCCCGAATTTCCAAGCGTTTCAGTTCAGCACGCTGGCTATATGTCCATCAATCCCGAAATTCCTATCACATGCGCCTTCGAAGTTGCGCTCGCCCTGGAGTCTAAAAGCAGCCGCAACGCCTCTCTTTGTCAAACCATAGGAGGAGTGGGAAAAGTGACGAAATATTATCGTTTGTAATCACAATACAGAATTTTAGTATAAAAAGTTGTGATATAGAACTGAGTCGAGTGATCGTGATATTGTTTTTTGAGTACTAAAATCAGTATTGAAATATTAACATGGATAGTCATTATACTTAATTTTTATTCCGAAACTATTGATATAGCACTGAGTTGGGTGATCATGGTGTTGTTTTTTAGTACTAAAATCAGTATCGAAATATTAACGTGGATAGTCACAATACTAGATCTTAATACCAAAATTACTGATATAGAGATGCGTGAGGTGATTGTCGTACACAAATCAGTACTGGAGTATAGAACTGAGTCCAATGATCGTGGGGCTATTTTTCAGTACTGAAATCAATATTGAAATGTTAACGTGAACAATCACAATACCAATTTGTTTACTGAATTAGTGAATTTTAGTACCAAAATTAGTGATATAGAATTGAGTGAGGTGGTCGTCGTACTGAAATCAGTATTGAAGTATAGAACTGAGTGAGGTGATCGTGGGGCTTTTTTTAGTACTGAAATTAGTATTAAAATATTTAGGTGGAGTATAGCATTACTGGATTTTAATACGAAAACTAGTGATAAAGAACCGAGTCGGGTGATCGTGGTTCTATTTTGAAGTATTGAAATAAGTATTGAAATATTAACGTGGATAATCACAATACTGAATTTACTACCAAAAGTAGTGATCGAGGTGTTGTTTTGAGAACTAAATCAGTATTTAAATATTAATGTGGATGGTCACTATACTTGTTTGTAGTATAGAAACTACTAGTATGAAACTGAGTCGGGTGATGGTGGTGTTCTGTTGTAGTACTAAAATTAGTTTTGAAACATTAACGTTGATAATCACAATACATAATTTTACTACAAAAAGTTGTGATATAGAATTGAGTCGGGTGATCGTGGTATTGTTTTTTGAGTACTAAAATCAGTATTGAAATATTAACATGGATACTCGCTATACTCAACTTTTATTCCGAATATGTTGATATATATTGCACTAAGTTGGGTGATCATGGTGTTGTTTTCAGTACTGAAATTAGCATCGAAATATTAACATGTATACTCACGATAGTAGATTTTAGTACCAAAATTACTCATATAGAACTGCGTCAGGTGATTGTCATACTCATATAAATACCGAAGTATAGAACCGAGTCCGGTGATCGTGGGGCTATTTTGAAGTACTGAAATCAGTATTGAAATATTAATGTGGATAATTGGAATACTAAATTTTAGTACCAAAAGTAGTGATATAGGACTTAATCGGGTGATCATGGTGTTGTTTTTTGTTATAGAAACCAGTATTAAAATATTAACGTGGATGGTCACTATACTTATTCTTAGTATCGAAACAACTAATATAGAACTTAGTCGGGTGATGGTGGTGTTTTGTTTCAGTACTGAAATCGATGTTGAAATATTATCGTTTATAATCACAATACATGATTTTAGTGCAAAAAGTTGTGATATAGAACTGAGTCGGGTGATCGTGGTATTGTTTTTTGAGTACTAAAATCAGTATTGAAATATTAACATGGAGAGTCACTGTACTACATTTTAATTCTGAAACTATTGATATAACACTGAGTTGGGTGATCATGCTGTTGTTTTTCAGTACTGAAATCAGTATCAAAATATTAACGTGCTTACTCATAATACTAGATTTTAGTAACAAAATTACTGATATAGAGTTGCTTCATGTGATTGTCGTACTCAAATCAATACTGAAGTATAGAACTGATTGCAGTGATCAGGGAGCTATTTTGAAGTACTGAAATCAGTATTAAAATATTAACGTGGATAATCGAAGTACTGAATTTTAGTACCAAAAGTAGTGAAATAGAACTGAATCGGGTTATCGTGGTGTTGTTTTTTAGTACAAAAATCATTATTGAAATATTAACGTGGATGGTCACTATACTTATTCTTAGTATCGAAACTACAAATATAGAACTTAGTCGGGTAATGGTGGTGTTTTGTTTCAGCACTGAAATCAATTTTAAAATATTATCGTTTATAACCACAATACAGTATTTTAGTACAAATAGTTGTGATGTAGAACTCAGTCAGGTGATCGTGGTATTGTTTTTTTAGTACTAAAACCAGTGTTGAAATATTTACATGTACAATCACTATACTAAATTTCAATTCCGAAACTATTGATATAGCATTAAGCTGGGTGATTATGGTTTTCATTTTTAGTACTGAAATCACTATCGAAATATTAATGTGGATAATCCCAATATTAGATATTAGTACCAAAATTACTGATATAGAACTATGTTAGGTGATTGTCATACTCAAATAAATACCGAAGTATATTACTGAGTTCGGTGATCGTGGGGCTATTTTGAAGTACGAAAATCAGTACTGAAATATTAACGTGCATAATCGCAATACTGAATCGAGTGCTCGTGGTGTTGTTTTTTAGTACAGAAATCAGTATTGAAATATTAACGTGGATGGTCACTATACATATTCTTAGTATCGAAAGTACTAGTATAGAACTGAGTCGGATGATGGTGGTGTTTTGTTTCACTACTGAAATGAGTGTTGAAATATTACCGTTAATAATAACAATACAGAATTTTAGTACAAAAAGTTGTGATATAGAACTGAGTCGGGTGATCGTGGTATTGATTTTTGAGTAGTAATATCAGTATTGAAATATTAACATGGATGTTCACTATACTTAAATTTAAATTGCGAAACTATTGATAGAGCACTGATTTGAGTGATCATGGTGTTGTTTTTCAGTACTGAAATCAGTATCGAAATATTAACGTGGATACTCAAAATACTAGATTTTAGTACAAAAATTACAGATATAGAACTGAGTCAGGTGATTATCATATTCAAATCAATACTGAAGTATAGTACTTAAACCGGTGATCATGGGGAAATTTTCAGTACTGAAATCTGTATTGAAATATTAATGTGAACAATCACAACACCAAATTTTTGTAACGAAATAGTGAATTTTAGGACCGAAATTAGTGATATAGAACTGAATGAGGTTATCGTCATACTGAAATCATTACTAAAGTATAGAACTAAGTGAGATGATAGTGGGGCTGTTTTTCAGTATTGAAATCCGTTATGAAATATTTAGGTGGATAATAGCAATACTGGATTTTAATATAGAAACTAGGGATATAGAACTGAGTTGGGTGAGCGTGGTGCTATTTTGAAGTACATAAATCCGTATTGAAATATTAATGTGGATAATCGCAATACTGAATTTTAGTACCAAAAGTAGTGATATAGAACCGAGTCGGGTGATCGTGGTGTTGTTTTTTAGTACTGAATTTAGTATTGATATATTAACATGGATGGTCAATATACTTAATTTTAGTATCAAAACTACTAATGTAGAACTGAGTCGGTTGATGGTGGTGTTTTGTTTCAGTACTGAAATCAGTGTTGAAATATTAACATTGATAATCACAATACATAATTTGGTCTAAAAAGTTGTGATATAGAAACGAGTCAGGTGATCGTGGTATTGTTTTTTAAGTAGTAATCAATTTTGAAATATTAACATGTACATTCACTATACTAAATTTTAATAGAATCACAATACAGAATTTGGGTACCAAAAGTTGTGATATAGAAACAAGTCAGGTGATCATGGTATTGTTTTTGAGTAATAGAATCAGTATTGAAATACTAACGTGGATAGTCACTATACTAAATTCTAATTCCTAAACTATCGATATAGCACTGAGTTGGGTGATCATGGTTTTGTTTTTCAGCACTAAAATCAGTATTGAAATTTTAACGTGGATACTCACCATACTGAATTTTAGTACCAAAATTACACATATAGAACCACGTCACGTGATTGTCGTACTCAAATCAATACCGAAGTATAGAACCGAGTCCGGTGATCGTGGGGCTATTTTTGAAGTACTTTAATCCGTATTGAAATATTAACATGGATAATCACAATAATGAATTTTATTACAAAAAGTAGTGATATCTAACCGTTTCGGGTGATTGTGGTGTTATTTTTTAGTATAGAAATTAGTATTGAAATATTAACATGGATGGTCACTATACTTATTCTTAGTATCGAAACTACTAATATAGAACTCAGTCGGGTGATGGTGTTGTTTTGTTTGAATACTGAAATCAGTGTTGAAATATTAGCATTGATAATCACAATACAAAATTTTAGTACAGAAAGTTGTGGTATAGAACTAAGTCGGTTGATCGTATTATTGTTTTTTGAGTAGTAAAATCAATATTGAAATATTAACATCGATAGTCACTATACTAAAATTTAATTTGAAAATTATTAATATAGCACTGAGTTGGGTGATCATGGTGTTGTTTTTAAGTACTGAAACCAGTATCAAAATATTAACGTGGATACTCACAGTACTAGATTTTAGTACCAAAATTACTGATATAGAACTACGTTAGGTGATTGTCTTACTCAAATAAATACCGAAGTATATAACTAAGTCCGGTGATCACGGGGCTATTTTGAAGTACTAAAATAAGTATTGAAATATTGATGTTTGTAATCGCAATACTTATTTTTAGTACCGAAAGTATTGATATAGAACTAAGTCGGGTGATCGTGGTGTTGTTTTTTAGTACAGAAATTAGTATTGAAATATTAACATGGAGGGTCACTATACTTATTCTTAGTACCGAAAGTACTAGTATAGAAGTGAGTCGGCTCATGGTGGTGTTTTGTTTCAGTACTGAAATCAGTGTTGAAATATTACCGTTGATAATCACAATACAGAATTTTAGTACAAAAAGTTGTGACATAGAACTGAGTTGGGTGATCTTGGTATTTTTTTTTGAGTACTAAACTTAGTATTGAAATATTAACATGGATAGTCACTATAATTCAATTTAATCCCAAAACTATGGATATAGCACTGAGTTGGGTTATAGTCACTATATTAAAACTATGGATATAGAATTTCAACACTGAGTTGGGTTATAGTCACTATGCTAAAATTTAATTCGAAAATTATTAATATAACACTGAGTTGGGTGATCATGGTGTTGTTTTGAAGTACTGAAACCAGTATCAAAATATTAACGTGGATACTCACAATAGTAGATTTTAGTACTAAAATTACTGATATAGAACTACGTTAGGTGATTGTCTTACTCAAATAAATACCGAAGTATATAACTAAGTCCGGTGATCGTGGGGCTATTTTGAAGTACTAAAATTAGTATTGAAATATTGACATTTATAATCGCAATACTTAATTTTAGTACCGAAAGTATTGATATAGAACTCAGTCGGGTGATCGTGGTGTCGTTTTTGAGTATAGAAATCAGTATTGAAATATTAACATGGATGGTCACTATACTTATTCTTAGTATCGAAAGTACTAGTATAGAACTGAGTCGGGTGATGGTGGTGTTTTGTTTCAGTACTGAAATCAGTGTTGAAATATTACCGTTGATAATAACAATACAGAATTTTAGTACAAAAAGTTGTGATATAGAACTGAGTTGGGTGATCGTGGTATTATTTTTTGAGTACTAAAATCAGTATTGAAATATTAACATCGATAGTCACTATACTTCAATTTAGTTGTGAAACTATGGATATAGCACTGAGTTGGGTGATCATGGTGTTGTTTTTCAGTAGTGTAATCAGTATCAAAATATTAACATGGATACTTGAAATACTAGATTTTAGTACCAAAATTACTGATATATACGTGAGTGCGGTGATTGTCGTACACAAATAGATACTGAAATATAGAACTGAGTGGGGTGATCGTGGGGCAATTTTTAAGTATTGAAATATTAATGTGAACAATCGCAACACCAAATTTAGTGATATAGAACTGAGTGAGGTGATCGTCGTACTGAAATCTGTACTGAAGTAGAGAACTAAGTGGGGTGATCGTGGGGCTCTTTTTCCATAGTGAAATTAGTTTTGAAATATTTTGGTGGATAATAGGAATACTCGATTTTAATACGGAAACTAGTGATATATAATTGAGTTGGGTGATCGTGGTGCTATTTTGAATTACCGAAATTAGTATTTAAATTTTAACGTGGAAAATCGCAATACTGAATTTTAGTACCAAAAGTAGTGATATAGAACTGACTCAGGTGAACGTGGTTTTCATTTTTAGTACTGAAATCAGTATTGATGTATTAACGTGGATGGTCAATGTACTTATTTTTAGTATCGAATCAACTAATGTAGAACTGAGTCCGGTGTTGGTGGTGTTTTGTTTCTGTACTAAAATCAGTGCTGAAATATTAACGTTGATAATCACAATATAGAATTTTTGTACAAAAAGTTGTGATATAGAAATGAGTCACGTGATCGTGGTATCGTTTTTTGAGTAGTAAAATTAGTATTGAAATATTGACATTAATATTTGAGTTGGGTGATCATGGTCTTGTTTTTCAGAACAAAAATCAGTATCGAAATATTAACATGGATACTCACAATACTAGATTTTAGTACAAAAATTATTGATATAGAACTTCGTTACGTGATTGTCGTACTCAAATCAATAATAAAGTATAGAACCGATTCCAGTGATCGTGGGGCTATTTTGAAGTACTGAAATCAGTATTGAAATATTAACGTGGATAATCGTAATAATGAATTTTAGTACCAAAATTAGTGATATAGAACAGAATCGGGTGATTGTGGTGTTGTTTTTAGTACAAAAATCAGTATTGAAATATTAACGTGTATGGTCACTATACTTATTCTTAGTATCGAAACTACTAATATAGAACTTAGTCGGGTGATGGTGGTGTTTTGTTATAGTACTGAAATCAATGTTGAAATTATCGTTTACAATCAAAATACATAATTTTAGTACAAAAATTTGTCACATAGAACTCAGTCGCGTGATCATGGTATTGTTTGGAGTACTAAAATCAGTATTGAAATGCTAACATGGATAGTCACTATACTAATTTTTTAATTCGGAACTATTGATATAACACTGAGTTGGGTGATCATGGTGTTGTTTTTCAGTACTGAAATCTGTATCGAAATATTAACGTGGATACTCACAATGCAAGATTTTAGTACCAAAATTACTGATATAGAACTGCGTTAGGTGATTGCCGTACTCAAATAAATACCAAAGTATATAACTGAGTCCGGTGATCGTGGGGCTATTTTGTAGTACTGAAATCAGTATTGAAATATTAACGTGGATAATCGCAATACTAAATTTTAGTACCAAAAGTAGTGATATAGAACTGAGTCGGGTGATCCTGGCGTTGTTTTTGAGTATACAAATCAGTATTAAAATATTAATGTGGATAATCGCAATACTGAATTCTAGTACCAAAAGTAGTGATCTAGAACTGAGTCGGGTGAACGTTGTGTTGTTTTTGAGTACTGAAATCAGTATTGACATATTAACGTGGATGGTCAATATACTTAATTTTAGTATCGAAACTACTAATGTCGAACTGAGTCGGTTGATGGTAGAGTTTTGTTTCATAACTGAAATCAGTGTTGAAATATTAACATTAATAATCACAATACAGAATTTGGGTACCAAAAGTTGTGATATAGAAACGAGTCAGGTGATCATGGTATTGCTTTTGAGTAATAAAATCAGTATTGAAATACTAACATGGATAGTCACTATACTAAATTCTAATTCCTAAACTATCGATATAGCATTGAGTTGGGTGATCATGGTCTTGTTTTTCAGTACTGAAGTCAGTATCAAAATATTAACGTGGATAGTCACAATACTAGATTTTAGTACAAAATTTAAAATATAGAACTGAGTCGGTTGATCGTGGTTCTATTTCAAAGTACTAAAATTAGAATTGAAATATTAACGTGGATAATCGCAATACTGAATTTTACGACCAAAAGTAGTGATATAGAACTGAGTCGTGTGATCGTGGTTTTATTTTGAGTACTAAAATCAGTATTCAAATATTAGCGTGGCTGGTCCCTATACTTGTTTTTCGCATCGGAAGTACTAATATAGAACTGAGTCGGGTGATCATGGTGTTTTGTTTCAGTACTTAAATATGTGTTGAAATATTAACGTTGATAATCACAATACGAAATTTTAGTACAAAAAGTTGTGATGTAGAACTCAGTCGGGTGATCGTGGTATTGTTTTTAGAGTACTCAAATCAGTATTGAAATATTAACATGGATACTCGCTATACTAAATTTTAGTTCTGAAATTATTGATATAGCACTCAGTTGGGTGATCATGGTGTTGTTTTTTAGTACTAAAATGAGTATTGAAATATTAACATGGATACTCACCATAATAGATTTTAGTACCAAAATTACGGATATAGAACCGCGTCAAGTATAGAACCGTGTACGGTGACCGTGGGGCTAATTTGAAGTACTTTAATCAGTATTGAAATATTAACGTGGATAATCACAATACTGATTTTTAGTACCAAAAGTAGTGATATATAACCCATTCGGGTGATTGTGGTGTTGTTTTTGAGTATAGAAATCAGTATTGAAATATTAACGTGGATGGTCACTATACTTATTCTTAGTATCAAAAGTACTAATATAGAACTGAGTCGGGTGATGGTGGTGTTTTGTTTGAATACTGAAGTCAGTGTTGGAATATTAACGTTGATTATCACAATACAGAATTTTAGTCCAAAATGTTGTGATATAGAACTGAGTCGGGTGATTGTGGTATTGTGTTTTGACGAGTAAAATTAGTATTGAAATATTAACATGGATAGTTACTATACTAAAGTTTAATAAAAAAATATTGATATAGCACTGACTTGGGTGATCAAGGTGTTGTTTTTCAGTACTGAAATCAGTATCGAAATATTAACGTGGATACTCAGAATACTAGATTTTAGTACAAAAATTACTAATATAGAACTGCATTAGGTGATTATCGTACTCAAATAAATACCGAAGTATATAACTAAGTACGATGATCGTGGGGCTATTTTGATGTACTAAAATTAGTATTGAAATATTAACAAGGATAATCGCAATACTGAATTTTAGTACCAAAAGTATTGATATAGAACTAAGTCGGGTGATCGTGGTGTTTTTTTGAGTACACGAATCAATATATAAATATTAACATCGATGGTCACTATACTTGTTCTTAGTATCGAAAGTACTAGTATAGAACTGAGTCGGGTGATGGTGGTGTTTTGTTTCAGTACTGAAATCAATGTTGAAATATTAACGTTGATAATCACAAAACAGAATTCTAGTACAAAAAGTTGTGATAAAGAATTGAGTCGAATGATCGTGGTATTGTTTTTCAGTACTAAAATCAATATTGAAATATTAACATGGATAGTCACTATAGTTAAATTTAATTACGAAACTATTGATATAGCACTGAGTTGGGTGATCATGGTGTTGTTTTTCAGTGCTGAAATCAGTATTGAAATATCAACATGGATACTCAAAATGCTAGATTTTAATAAAAAATTACTGATATAGAACTGAGTACAGTGATTGTCGTATTCAAATCAATACTAAAGTATAGAACTGAGACCGGTGATGGTGGAGAAATTTTTCAATACTGAAATCAGTATTGAAATATTAATGTGAACAATCGCAACACCAAAGTTTTGTAACAAATTAGTGAATTTTAGTATCGAAATTAGTGATATAGAACTGGTTGACGTGATCGTCGTACTGAAATCTGTACTGAAGTACAGAACTAAGTGAGGTGATTGTGGGGCTCTTTTTCTATAGTGAAATTAGTTTTAAAATATTTAGGTGGATAATAGCAATACTGCATTTTGATACGGAAACTAGTGATATAGAACTGAGTTGTGTGATCATGGTGCTATTTTCAAGTACCGAAATCAGTATTGAAATATTAACGTGAATAATCGCAATGCTGAATTTTATTACCAAAAGTAGTGATATAGAAGTGACTCGGGTGATCGTGGTATTGTTTTTGAGTACTGAAATCAGTATTGATATATTAACGTGGATGGTCAATATACTTATTTTTACTATCGAAACTACTAACATAGAACTGAGTCGGGTGATTGTGGTGTTCTGTTTTAGTGCTAAAATTAGTGTTGAAATATTAACATTAATAATCACAACACATAACTTTAGTACAAAAAGTTGTGATATAGAACTCACTCGGGTGATTGTGGTATTGTTTTTTGAGTAATAAAATCAATATTGGAATATTAACATGGATACTCACTACATTAAACTTTAATTCGAATCTATTGATATAGTACTTAGTTGGGTGATCATGGTGTTCTTTTTCAATACTGAAATGTGTGTCGAAATATTAACGTGGATACTCACAATGCAAGATTTTAGTACCAAAATTACTGATATAGAACTATGTCAGGTGATTGTCGTACTCAAATAAATTCCGAAGTATAGAACCGAGTCCCGTGATCGTGGAGCTATTTTGAAGTACTGAAATCAGTATGGAAATTTTAACGTGGATAATTGCAATACTAAATTTTAGTACCAAAAGTAGTGATATACTCCCTCCGTTCCTAAATATAAGTCTTTCCAGGAGTTTCACTAGTGGACCACATACGGATGTATATAGACATACTTTAGAGTATAGATTCACTCATTTTGCTTCGTATGTAGACACCTAATGAAATATCTTAAAAGACTTATATTTAGGTACGGAGGGAGTAGAACTTAATCGGGTGATCGTGGTGTTGTTTTTGAGTACAGAAACCAGTATTGAAATATTAACGTGGATGGTCACTAAACTTATTCTTAGTATCGAAACTACTAATATAGAACTTAGTCGGGTGATGGTGGTGATTTCTTTCGGTTCTGAAATCAATGTTGAAATATTATCGTTTGTAGTCACAATACAAAATTTTAGTACAAAAAGTTGTGATATAGAACTGAGTCGGATGATCGTGGTATAGTTTTTTGAGTACTAAAATCAGTATTGAAATATTAACATGATAGTCACTATACTAAATTTTTATTCCGAAACTATTGATATAGCACAAAGTTGGGTGATCATGGTGTTGTTTTACAGTACTGAAATCGTTATCAAAATATTAATGTGCTTACTCACAATACAAGATTTTAGTAACAAAATTACTGATATAGAACTCCTTTAGGTGATTGTCGTACACAAATCAATATTGAAGTATAGAACTGATTCCAGTGATCGTGGGGCTATTTTCAAGTACTGAAATCAGTATTGAAATATTAACATTGATAATCGCAATACTGAATTATAGTACCAAAAGTAGTGTTATAGAACTAAATCGGGTCATCGTGGTGTTGTTTTTAGTACATTATTGAAATATTAACGTGGATGGTCACTATACTTATTCTTAGTATTGAAACTACAAATATAGAACTTAGTCCGGTAATGGTGGTGTTTTGTTTCAGCACCGATATCAATTTTAAAATATTATCGTTTATAATCACAATACAATATTTTAGTACAAAAAGTTGTGATGTATAACACACTCAGGTGATCGTGGTACTGTTTTTTAGTACAAAAATCAGTATTCAAATATTAACATGGAGAGTCACTGTACTAAATTTTAATTCCGAAACTATTGATATAGCACTGAGCTGGGTGATCATGGTGTTGTTTTTTAGTATTGAAATCACTATCAAAATTTTAATGTGGATAATCCCAATATTAGATATTAGTACCAAAATTATTGATATTGAACTACGTTAGGTGATTGTCGTACTCACATAAATACCAAAGTATATTACGGAGTTCGATGATCGTGGGGCTATTTTGAAGTACTGAAATCAGTACTGAAATATTAACGTGCATAATCGCAATACTGAATTTTAGTACCAAAAGTACTAATATAGAACTTAGTCGAGTGATCGTGTTGTTGTTTTTGAGTACAGAAATCAGTATTGAAATAGTAACGTGGATAGTCACTATACTTATTCTTAGTATTGAAAGTACTAGTATAGAACTGAGTTGGGTGATGGTGGTGTTTTGTTTTAGTACTGAAATGAGTGTCGAAATATAAGCGTTGATAATCACAATACATAATTTTAGTACAAAAACTTGTGATATAGAATTGAGTTGGGTGATCGTGGTATTGTTTTTTGAGTAGTAAAAACAGTATCGAAATATTAACATCGATAGTCACTATACTTCAATTTAATTCCGAAACTATTGATATAGCACTGATTTGAGTGATCATGGTGTTGCTTTTCACTACTCAAATCAGTATTGAATTAACGTGGATACTCAAAATACTAGATTTTAGTAAGAAAATTACAAATATAGAAGTGAGTTAGGTGATTATCATATTCAAATCAATAATGAAGTATAGAACTTAGACCGATGATCGTGGGGCTATTTTTTAGTACTAAAATCAGTATTGAAATATTAATGTGAACAATCACAACACCAAATTTTTGTAACGAAATAGTGAATTTTAGTACCGAAATTAGTTATATAGAACTGAATGAGGTGATCGTCGTACTTAAATCAGTACTGAAGTATAGAACTAAGTGAGATGATCGTGGGGCTGTTTTTCAGTATTGAAATCCGTTTTGAAATATTTAGGTGGATAATAGCAATACTGAATTTTAATATAGAAACTAGTGATATAGAACTGAGTTGGGTGATCGTGGTGCTATTTTGAAGTACAAAAATCCGTATTGAAATATTAGTGTGGATATAGAACTGAGTCGGGTGATCGTGGTGTTGTTTTTGAGTACTGAATTTAGTATTGATATATTAACGTGGATGGTGAATATACTTATTTTTAGTATCAAAACTATTAATGTAGAATTGAGTCGGTTGATGGTGGTGTTTTGTTTGAGTACTGAAATCTATGTTGAAATACTAACGTTGATAATCACAATACAGAATTTTGGTCTAAAAACTTGTGATATAGAAACGAGTCAGGTGATAGTGGTATTGTTTTTAAGTATTAATCGGCATTGAAATATTAACATGTACATTCACTATACTAAATTTTAATTCTGGAAATATTGATATAGCACTTAATTGGGTGATCATGATCTTGTTTTTCAGTACTGAAATGAGTATTGAAATATGAACGAGGATACCCACAATACTAGATTTTAGTACCGAAATTTCTCTTATAGAACTGCGTGAGGTGATTGTCCTACTCAAATCAATAGTGGAGTATAGAACTAAGTCGAGTGATCATGGGGCTATTTTTCACTACTAAAATCAGCATTGAAATAGTAACGTGAGCAATCACAATACCAATTTTTTTGTACCGAATTAATGAATTTTAGTGAAAAATTAGTGATATAGAACTGAGTGAGGTGATCGTCGTACTGAAATGAGTATTGAAGTATAGAACATAATGAGGTGATCGTGGGTTTGTTTTTTAATACTGAAATTAGTATTGAAATATTTAGGAGCAGTATAGCAATACTGGATTTTAATAAGGAAACTAGTGATACACAGCTAAATCGGGTGATCGTGGTTCTATTTTGAAGTACTGAATTCAATATTGAAATGTTAACGTGGAAAATAACAATACTGAATTTTACTACTATGTCGGGTAATCGTGGTGTTGTTTTTGAGTACTAAAATCATTATTGAAATATTAACGTGGATGGTCACTATACTTGTTTTTAATATTGAAACTACTAATATAAAACTGAGTCGAGTGATGGTGTTGTTCTATTTCAGTACTGAAATCAGTGTTGAAATATTAATGTTGATAATCACAATACATAATTTTAGTACAAAAAGTTATGATATAGAACTGAGTTGGGTGATTGTGGTTTTGTTTTTAGAGTACTAAAATCAGTATTGAAATATTAACATGGATACTCACGATACTAAATTTGAATTCCGATACTATTGATATATCACTCAGTTGGGTGATCATGGTGTTGTTTTTTAGTACTGAAATATGTATCGAAATATTAACGTGGATACTCGCCATACTAGATTTTAGTACCAAAATTACTGATATATAACTGCGTCACGTGATTGTCGTACTCAAATCAATACCGAAGTATAGAACCGAGTCCGGTTATCGTGGGGCTATTTTGAAGTACTTTAAACAGTATTGAAATATTAACGTGGCTAATCGCAATACTGAATTTTAGTACCAAAAGTAGTGATATAGAACAGAGTCGGCAGATCGTGGTGTTGTTTTTGAGTACATAAATCAATATTGAAATATTAACGTGGATGGTCACTATGCTTATTCTTAGTATCGAAACTACTAATATAGAACTGAGTCGGGTGATGGTGGTGTTTTGTTTGCATACTGAAATCAGTGTTGAAATATTAACGTTGATAATAACAATATAGACTTTTTTAGTACAAAAAGTTGTGATATAAACTGAGTCGGGTGATCGTTGTGACGCCCTCAATTTGATCGTACGCTAATAATACACGCAAATGCGTACGACCAAGCTCAAGGACTCACGGGAAGATATCACAACACAACTCTAGACTGAAATAAAAACGTACAAGCTTCATATTACAAGCCAGGGGCCTCGAGGGCTAGAATACAAAAGCTCGATAGACACACGAGTCAGCGGAAGCAACAAATATCTAAGTTCAGACATGAAACATGAGGTGCCTTAGAGAAGGCTAGCACAAAAGATACAACGATCGAACGAGGCGAGGCCTCCTGCCTGGGAATCTCCTATACTACTCCTGGTCCTCAGCAGCCTCCATGTAGCAGAAGGCACCGTCGGGGTAGTAGTCATTGTTAGCGGGATACGCCATCTCCTGGGCTCCATTATCTGGTCGCAGCAATGGATCAAGGGGAAAAGGGGGAGCAAAGCAAAAGTGAGTACTCATCCAAAGTACTCGCAAGACTGACATCAGAACTATGCTAAGTATGCATCAATATCAAAGGAAGGGGTTGTTATATGTGGACTGATTGCAGCAATGCGAGAAAGAGAGAGAAGGCCTAGTCCTATCAAAGACTAGCATCTTCAACAGTCTTGCAGCAATAGACGAGAGTAGAACAGGTAACACAATTAATAGTCATAATGTTGCAGCAATATTAATTAAAATCACGCCCATAGATTCTCGCTCGACTCCCTGCGAGGAAGCAATCCGAGAGCAACATTCCAGTTAAGTAACAGTTGTAGTTGTATAAGATCGGGGAACAACACCAAGTCGTCCTCTGATCGTGGACACGGCTATGCGAATAGATAAGTTCTTCCCTGCAGGGGTGCACAACATATTCCCCGTCATGCTCGATAAACTCTGGCCGGACACACTTTCCTAGGTCATGGCCGGCCTCAGAACATCGACACATCGCAGCCCCACCTAGACTCAACAAAGAGGCCAGCGCGCCGGTCTAAATCCTAAGCACGCAGGGGTCATGGGCCCAACACCTTTTGCACTCCTGCACGATGCGCGGGCGGCCGAGGTCAATCATAGCACCCCTTATTACAAGCGCGATGCCTATCCGGACCACTCGGGCGTGCGTTGCTCCATTGCTGATGTCTGAAGAGGTTCGGCTGATACCACGACGTCGAGTACCCATAATTGTTCCCATGTAGACGGTTAGTGTGTAATAATGTCTCCGACCAACCCAGATCAAATACCCAAATCCATTATCATTTTAATTAACTAAACGACACATCCACGCGGGAATCTACCTGCCAAACATTATTCATCAATGTTCCGAGTAACTTGGTCAAGTAACTGTGTGGTTGTAACATCAAGGGGATTTGAGGTATCACCCTCGTTGGATTCCGAACAATGTAACCGTCAAGGTGGACTTAGAGGATTCACCCTCGAGGGTCTCACACATGAGGGGTTGTACGACAGAGTCATCGTTGGGAGTGGTGAAGGAGGAATCACCCTCGATAACCACGACTCACTAGCTGCACTACAGAGGTAGCATCATGAGTACTTCGCGAGGTGTCACCCTTGGTACCCGGTAGTACTTCTGTAGTGTCGTAAAACTAAGGGGGTGTAAGTGCTGTGTCGGGTCTTGGCTCGTTGATAAGGGATCGAGACTTGATGATAAAGCAGGGCAACTGTACTAAAGGGCAAAGGGGATGGCTGAGCCACCTATACTAAGCAGTTTAAAGTGGGTACTGGAAAGTAGGAGTTCATTATAATTAGGCTATGCATCAGATATAGGAACTAACTACAACAATAGCAAAATTCTAATGCAAGCATGAGGGAGAAAGAAATGGGCAATATAGGAATGATCAAGGGGGTTTGCTTGCCTTGTTGTTCTGCGGCAAAGTGCTGGTCGTCAGGAGGGTAGTCGTACCCGGCAGTAGCGTGAGCCTCGGGGTCTACCGGTAAGAAGTGGGGGAAGAAACAATAAATATAAACACAAATGCAAACACTAAGCATGACATGGCAATATGGAGGTGTTGGCATGAGCTAACACAGCGCTATCTATCATAAACAATCGGGAATTTCCGGGTCTCTCGCTACTACTGGTCCGATGAAAACGATGGAAAAGTTCCACGTTTGCTATGCTAGGGACGCGAGACAAACGAATGGACAATGTATCCTGGTTCGTCTCGATTTGTAGATGAACTTTTATGTTCAAAATATTTTCATCTCACTTACGATTTATTTAATATTATTTTTAAAGTCTTATTAATTATTAGGAATTAAACAGATATAATTTAATTCAAAAACAGTTATCACATTATCGTGATGTCATGCTGACATCAGCGGTCAACGTTCTTAATTTGACTAGTAAATTTGACGAGTGGGTTCCACTATCATAGACACATGTTTAAATCAGTTAATTTTAATTTAACCAGAGTTAATAAAAAAGTATGGGTCCCACATGTCATTCACTTCTATTAAATTAACATAATTAAATTACATTAGATTAGGCTTAACTAACTTAACTAATTACTTTAGTTAATTAGATAAATTAATCAAGGTTGAATTAAGACAATTAATTAATCATTTACTAATTAATTAAATAATTAATTACATGTTTACTTTTTTTAAAAACATGTTTTTAAGGGGGTGTGTCTCACGTGTCATAGACCCAGTGATTTAACGAGGGATTTATTAATTCTAAAATATGATTAATTAGGAGGGGCCCCACATATCATTCTCTCATTGTTATAACACAGGGGTTTTATTTAACCTAATCTAAGGTACCCCACACGTGAGTGACTGTTACAAATTAATTAAAAACATATTACCCATAATCTAATTTCTAAGACGGCGACCCACTTGTCACACAGAGGAGGGTGTAGGGCCCCACCTGTCATTGACTGTAGTTTAATTAGGGTTATTTTTAAAACCTGGGTAAATTAATGAAGTGGGGCCCGGTCGTTAGTGACTTCTTAGTGAAATTAATCAGTGCTAATGACGCCACGTCGGTGGGCTAACAACGATGACTCATCGGACCTAAACAGAGGCGCGGGCGTCGCCCGTCCGGCAAGCTCCGGCGTCCATTTGACGCACGGTTTGGCCCGGCGTGCTCCTGAGATCAAGCCGTGGCAGTGGGTGGTGGTAGCAAGTCTAACATTGGTCGAATCAACCACAACATCGACAATGGTGGTGGCGGCGCTCGGGTAATTGTGGCGGCTAGCTACAGGGGGCCTACGGGAGAACACAGGAAGAGGAGGTCGCGGGGAGGCTCACAGTCGATGGAGGGAAGGGGCGGCGAGGCCTCGCAAGACCGATGGGGAGGAGATCGAGGAGGACGTCGGAGTGGGGTCTGATGGTGGTGGTCCTCTGATGGCCGGCGTCGGGCCGCGTGGCACGGGCGAGGGGGAACCGGCGAGCGGTGCTGGGGCCACAGAGGTCGAGGGGGTGGTCGGGGAGGCGGCTGGCGGGGGCGTTGCGGGTGCGCCGGCGACGGTGAGGAGGGCCGGTGGCGGGACGATGGTGTGGGGGGTAAGGGAGGAGCCGGAGGAGGGCCGACGGGTGGTGGATGGGCTTGCACAAGGAGGGGCTCGGGCTATGCGAGCGAGGTGGCGATGGGGCAATGGGGGCGAGGGGTCGAACAAGGGAGAGAGGGCTCAGTGGTGGGAGGGTAACGAGGGGTGGCTGTGACGCCCCGGTAACTTAAGCTACAGTAACCACACACTAATTCTCCCACGTCATCAAGTTTATCTAAAATAAATTGTCACTTAATAAAAATCAAAGCAATTATCATATTCAAATTAAACTCAATGGGTGAAAGTTTTCGAATGAAGAAATAATAATGTTCGACGTTTGTCAAATATTATTTATGAAATTTTCCTCTAAGAATTATTAAATTTGAGGGGATTTAGTTTCGCTAAAGTAAAGAAAGACAAACTGTCAATAGATAAATAAAAATAAAACAGAATCTGAAAAGAAAAATGAAAAAGACCCTCCCCACCTACTGGGTCGGCTCCCAACCGGCCCATCTAACCAGCCCACTATAACCGGGGGGTATAAAAAAACCCAAACACTAAGCCCAACCGCACCCCCTCCCAGCTCCTTCCCATCTCGCACCGCCAGAAACCCACGAGGGGATCCTCTCCCCTCGTCACCCCCACCTCCCCCTCGTCAGTTTCCCCACGAGCCCCCTGCTCGTCCCGTCGCTACACCCCCACCTACCCTCCCTTCGCCACGTATGCCACGCCCAGGATCCCGTCGCTACCCACCCTTTCCCCTCAAGCGCTAGCGCTCCCCCACGCAGGCTACCCTCCTGAACGCCCCCTCTCTCCAGCGCCACCTCACATCGCCCGCTCCGCTTCCCTCGTCCCTAGCCCCGCCGTCCTCCCATCGAGCGCCTCCTCCTCCCTCGCGCTCGCCTCCACCGCGCCCTCCTTCTCTCACGGCACCCCCACCCCACCTGGCGCCGCGCCTCCCTCCTCTCCCCAGATCCCGCTGCACCTCCACCACCTCGCCGGCTTGCCCAGATCCCGCTAGCCTCCATCCAGCATCGCCCCTACTTCCCGCACCAGCGACCCCTTCCCTACCGCGGAAATCCCCACCACCCCACAGCGCCGAACCTCTCATAGCACCCCTCCCTCACCACCTCCGGCGGCCTCCCTCCTCTACCCACCGCGGCTCTCTATCCCGACGGCCGAGCCCCCCCCCCCTCTGACGGCCCTCCGGCGGCCGCCTCGCCTCCTCCGGGCCGGATCCGGCTGGCTCCGGCCTTCACCTCGGTCGGGACGCCTCCCCAACGTCATCACCACCACCGGAACGCTCCTCCTCGCCGGAACCGCGCCAACTCCCCGTGCACTCCGGCTACACCGTGCCCTCCCGTGAACATCGGTGAGCTCCGGGCCTCGGCCATCCTCTCCTCCTTCATCTCCCGGTTCCATTCCGGCGATCACCGCCGCGTTCCGCCGTCGTTGGGCTCATGGAGGTGGCAGTGGACCTTGCCTCCTCTCTCTCTGTGTAGGTTCCTGTGAGTTGAGAGAGATGTCCAGGAGGTTGGAGATGAGAGAAAGAGAAAAGAAAAAAAAAGAATTATGTATAATGCATGTATGTATTGCGTATGTATGTATCTGTATGTAAAAAGAATACGTTATGTTTAATGTATGTACATAAATAAGAATATGTGTGTGTATTAGACCGTTGTCACTTACCGGTGGGGCCAACCCCCCCCCCCCTCCCACTGACACGGAGGCCCCACACGCTGTTAAATAAAAATGATAATAAAAATAAATATAAAAAATAAAAATATGTTTTTTATAAAATAAATAAATATATATATATATATTATTTAATTAAAAAGATTATTTATATAATATGTCAATTACGATAATTAAATTATCCTATTAGAGTATGACATGTGGGTCCCTCACTAAATTAATCTGATTAATTAATATTAAAGCTAATTAAAAACTAAGTCTATGATGCACGGGACTCACTGGTGAGTTGACCGGTCAACTGCTGATGTCAGTGTGACATCATGTTGATGTCATAATTGCATTTAATAAAATTAATTAAATCTCTTTTTAATTCCTAAATATTGAATAAAACTTTAAAAACTAATATAAAGTAATCCGTAAGTCAGATCAAAATACTTTCAACATGAAAGTTGATCAGCAGAACGAGACGAACACGGATGCACGGTCCATTCGTTTGTCACGCTGTCGGGACCCCGATCCTAAGCCATAGGAATCCAGCCTGTAACACATCGTATCCCTTTGTGGTCTCACGCACGGTTAACTCCACGGCTGCAGCCTTACCTTAGCCGGGACCGTTTGCGTCTTTTGACTCACGTATGCGAAGGTGTCGCTAGCAATCCAATGTCAAAGAACTCGGATCGACATGTCTAGTCATAAACCAAAGTGGCAGTACCGCACAAGGACAGGCATACATGACCCAACAAAGCAGGTGTCGGTCATCAGCGAATGTAGACGAGTCGTAGCAAGCTACAAGGACTCCATTACATCGCGTGACATTTCCCCAAAGGGGACAGACACAACAGCTAAGAAGGACATATGCCGGTCAACCATTGTGTCCGGAGCAGTAGCGAACTACCAAGGCTCGTTGGATCACAAAGGGGCATTTCCTTGTAAAGAGTGCTACTAAAGTTCACGACTAAGTAATCGAACCCCATACATATCAAGTACGACACACGTACGCATGGCATACCGATATGTATAGATACATCGATGGCATCACAACATAACCATAAACATACAACCTTTATTTAAGAGGCTCGGAAGAGCCACACACATAATATTACACATTAAGGGCCTCACGACCCATAATAGCAGTCATACAATTACAAGCCAGCGGAAGACTTCAAACTGTCTGAGTACAGACAGGGCAACTAGAAGGCACATGGCCTGACTATACTACAGATCCAACGTAGGGCCAGATCGTAGCTAGGACACCAGTTACTCGTCGTCGTCGATGTCTACGAAGAACCCTCCATTAGGGTCATTGGCAACCTCTACAACATTTATTAAGCAAACATGAGTACGAAGGTACTCAGCAAGACTTTAGGATGACTAACTACTCATGCAAGGTATCAAAAGGTATTGTGGGGTTTCATGCGGAAAGCCAGCATTTGACTCGTGGCTAGACAACTTGCAATTTTAAATGATTTTGACAACTTGATTTCTCGCACACGAGTCCACTAACACCACAACAATACACTATCGTGGAATCATTCCGTCTCCATACGGAAATGTCGTCCACGACACTCATGCTTATCTTGGCAATTTTATGAGTAGCCATTGAAGTTATCTATGAACAACATATGTCTCCAAGTAGTCCATGTCCGCGGACGCGGCTATTCGAATAGATCATAACCCTGCAGGGGTGTACTTCGTCACACACGCTCTCGCCACTTATCGCCATGTGCACGTCATGCACCTCGGCAACCTTCAAGCAGAAGCCCAGCGAGGGAGTCGGCCATGACCGTTAACCACACTAGTACCTAGTCCAGGTTTATCGCCTATCTGAGAATAACCCGTACGGAAGTCCGGCCGAGGTTTCTGCCACGGCCTCAAACGATGTGCGCAGGGTTCCCAAGCCCACCATCCGGGTGCCACTTGGTACACCGTGCCACTGCCTACCGCATCACGGTCCACCTCTCAGGTCAGCACCATGCACGGCCTCCAGCATTACTATAAACACCAGAAACTACTTGCAACTCCTGGACCGAGTACTACGCGATTAATAGGCCGAGCGGGGTCATATTTCAGGGCCCAGCATGTGGTAGTATCTAGTCTTGGATTACATACACAGAACTCAGTTCCTAAGTACGGTTCCAATGAAACAACCCGCCATGTACTCCTACACAGCCTTTCACCGGTACCTTTACCAAATCAAGTTCAACACACAACCTTTGCTCTCCGAACACATTCCACATTTCTGTTCATCTCCCAGATGACAGACCATACACAACTCCAAGCATAGCATGCATAGCAGGATAAGGCACATCATAGCTCAAGCAAGTACCAGGTATGCTAGGTTGCAAGGTTCGGCTATTTACTGTGACAAGGTTAGGTCATGCAAAGGAAGTGGGTTCAACTAACGTGGCAAAAGCAGTTGAAGCATTTGATCCAAATTCAATAAATAAGTGCAGGAGCAAGAACATGGGAATTATCGGGATGATCAAAAGGGTTGCTTGCCTTGTTGCTCAGAGGAGGAACGATATCCGTCAGACGGATATTCGGTGGAATCCGGGGGTGCGGAGCCTACCGAGATAAATGGTAGCATTCAATAACAATCATATGCAATCAAAATGATGCATGAGCATGGCATGAGAATGCAAGGTGATAAGTTATTATAATTGATATGTTTTAGGTTTAGGGTTGATTTGAATCACATTTGAATATCAATTCAAACGGGGTATTCTCGGATATCGTTTTAATTGATTCGACATGATGCTCAGATCAACTTGATGTTAGCTTGCATGAGATGTCATGTTATGGTACTGATTTGTAACTAGGACAGTGTGTGATCATTGCAATCATAATGAAATTTGAATATTTTTGCAAATTCCATTTAAAAAGTGATTATAAGAATTGAATTATTCCTTATTCCACAATTTAGGGTTCTGTTACTTTTTCAAACATAGTTGAAAATAGCATAATCAGAATCCTTGAATTTTTCTGATACTTTTTCATATATAAATTATTTTCATTGGAGTTACAGATTAATTTCTATGATTTTTACAAGTTTTAGCAATTTCCTGGAATTAGTTTTATACTGGAAATTCTATTTATTGCATCAGACTGACGTCAGCAGGTCAGCCGACCTGTTCAGGTCAAACCTGACAGGGGGGACCCACTGGTCAGCCTCTCTGGGACTAATCCCGCGCTGACTAGTCCTAATTGGGGTTTGACTTGGCCTTGGGCCCACTGTCAGCGAGTGATTAGGCTCCTAAGCTGCTGGGTTAGCTTTGCCACGTCGGCCCCCACCGGAGCATGGCCGGCGGCGACCACGGGACGGCGGAGGGCTCGCCGGAGAGAGCTAGATAGCGCATCGGCCGTCGGTTTTGGGCGCAGAAAGGAGCTACGGGTAGCTGGAGCAACGCCGCATCTAGCAGGGGCATCAGGGGAAGCTAGGGTCGCCGGGAGAGGCGCCGGCGACGAGCCGGAGCGGCGGCCGAAGCTCGGCCTTCTATGAGAGACGGCTCTAGGGCACGGGGAGGGCAGCTGGAGGGCTCATCACGCTCCTGGAGGCTCCACGAGCTCGAATCCTAGCTCGAGCGCGTGGATCGGACACCACAGCGACGGCGACGACATGGCCGGCAGCGAGGAGCTCTCGGCCTTTCTGGGGAACTAGGCTACGATGCACGGGATAGTGTGGGGCGAGAGGGGAAATGACGACGAGCTCACGGCGGTTCCGATGGTGCTGTTGAGGGGCTCGGGGATGCGCCGGAGGGAGCGAATCGACGGGAGAGGTCCGGCGGCCGGAGGTGGAAGACGACGGCGTTGGGGGCGATGCAGAGCTTGGGGAAGCTTCAGCTTCTGCAGAGATGACCAGGGCGACGAGGCGGAGCTAACGGACTACTCGGAGGAGGGTTCCCATGGCTAGAGGTGCTGCGGCTCGAGCTCGAGCTCGGCTCCAATGGCGGCAGCAGGAGGGAGGGCAAGATCCGAGAGGAGAGGAAGAACGGTGCTGGGGAATGGATAGAGGAGACCCTGGGGAGCTTATCCCCGGCCTTGCCAACGCGAGGCGGTGGCCAGGCACGCGCACAGGTGCGTGGCCACGCCGGAGGAGGCGGCGGCCACCTCCTGCTCCTACTGGCGCGAGGGAGGGGACGAGCCAGGGAGATGGGCCGGGCCAGGCTAGGCGACATGTAAGAGTTTCCCATTTTTTTCTGTTTTTGTTTTTCTGTTTTGCTAACTATTGTTTTGCTATTTATTTCAGCTCCAAAACAAAAAGTAAAAACTATTTTAGACCTCCTGAAATATTGTTATAATATTCCCAACCATTTCCAAAGTTTTCAACATTTTTGAAAATTTATAGTTTCTGATTTCAAATTTAAAGTTTGAAACCAGTGGCTTTTTGCATTAATTTAAAATGCTTAAAGTGTCAATAAAATAGTTTTCTCCAATGCTCATTTACTTTCATGATTTATTAGAAAGTTTGAACATTTCTTGAGGCTATTTTGGGTTCATTGATTTTAACTAGTTTGAGAAATCCTTTATTTGAAATAGTGGCTAGGGTTTTGAGTTTTTCCTTTGCCACTTTGTTGTTCTTGTTGAAAAAATCTTGGATGCAAATGCAAAGAAGACATGAGCACAAGGCTAACTTGCTTAAGGGTTAGGGATGTGACACACGCGTCCCTAGCATAGCAAACGTGGAACTTTTCCATCATTTTCAGTCTAACCGGTAGTAGCCCGAGGCCCGGAAAATATCGTTAGATATTCTTCCGACCCGTCTATGATGGATGTTGCTGCGTTAGCTCTTGCCTAGTCTGCATATTTCCATGTGAAGCTTAGTGTTGCACATGTTGCTGTTATTTATTGTTTCTTTCCCCTCTTCTTACCGGTAGACCCCGAGACTGACGCTGCTGTCGGGTACATCTACGACCCTGTCGACTAGCCTTTTGCCGCGGAGCAGCAAGGCAAGCAAACCCCCTAGATCATCCTTATATCGCCTATGTCTTTCTCCCTCATGCTTGCATTAGTATTTTGCTACTGTTGTAGTTAGCTCCTATATCTGATGCATAGCCTATTTTTGATGAACTGCTACTTTCACTACTGTACTTTTAACCTGCTTAGTATAGGTGGAGCAGTCTTCCCCTCTGACCCCGTAGTCCAGTTGCCCCGCTTTGTTTTCAAATCTCGATCCCTGATCGACGAGCCAGACCCGGCACAACACTTACACCCCCTTAGTTGTGCGACGATACAGAGATACTATCGGGTACCGAGGGTGACACGTCGCTAAGTACTCCTGATGATATCTCTGTAGTATAGCTAGTCAGTCGTGGTTATCGAGGGTGATTCCTCTTTCACCATTCCCAACGGTGCCTCTGTTGTGCAACCCCTCAAGTGTGGGACCCTTGAGGGTGATTCCTCTAAGCCCACCTTGACGGTTACATCATTCGGAATCCAAAGAGGGTGATAGCTCGGATTCCCCCCGATGTTACAACCACACAGTTACTTGACCATGTTACTGGGATCATTGGTGTTTAGATGTTAGGCAGGTGGATTCCCGCGTGTTTGTGTCAATGGCCTAATTAAAATGATAATGGATTTGGGTATTTGATCTGGGTTGGTCGGAATGCCTGATTACGCACTAACCGTCTGCGTGGGAAGAATTATCGGTACTCGACGTCGCGGTATCAGCCGAAGCTTTTCAGATGTCGGCAATGGAGCGGCGCGCGCCCAAGTGGTCCTGAGATGCATCACTCTTGTGATTAAGGGATGCTAGGACTGACCTCGGCCACCCACGCATCATGCACGAGCGTGGAGGGCAAGTGGGCCCATGAACCCTTTGTGCTTAGGAGTTAGACCGGCGGGCTGGCCTCTCTGTTGAGTCTTAGGTGGGGCTTCGACGTGTCGATATTCCGAGGCCGGGCAGGACCCAGAAAAGTATGTCCGGCCAGAGTGTTATCGAGCGCGTAGGGGAATATGTTGTGCACCCCTACAGGGAAGAACTTATCTATTCAAATAGCCGTGTCCACGGTTACAGGACGACTTGGAGTTGTGCCCTGATCTTATACAACTACAATTGTTACTTAACTAGAATTGTTGCCCTCGGATTGCTTCCTCGCACGGAGTCAAGGGAGGATCTCTGGGCGTGACCTCATATTAATATTGCTGCAAAAATATGACTATTAATTGTGTTACACCTGTTCTACTCTCGTCTATTGCTGCAAGACCCTGAAGATGCTAGTCTTCGATAGGACTAGGCCTTCTCTCTCTTTTCTCGCATTGTTGCAGTCAGTCCACATATAACCACTCCCCTTCTTTGATACTGATGCATACTTAGCATAGATATGATGTAAGACTTGCGAGTACTTTGGATGAGTACTCACCATTGCTTTGCTTCCCCTTTGTTCCCTTGATCCGTTGTTGCGACCATATGATGGAGCCCAAGAGATGGAGTTTCCTGCCGACGCCTGCCCTCGATGGTGATTTCTTCGTGGAGGCCGCAGAAGACCAGGAGTAGTTAGGAGGTTCCCAGGCAGGAAGCCTTGCCTCGTTTGATCATTGTATATTTTGTGCTAGCCTTCTCTAAGGCACCCCATGTTTTAGGTCTGTACTCAGATATTGTTTCTTCCGCTGACTCGTGTGTTTATCGAGCTTCTGTATTCTAGCCCTCGAGGCCCCTGGCTTGTAATATGAAGCTTGTATTATTTTATTTGTGTCTAGAGTTATGTTGTGATATCTTCCCGTGAGTCCTTGAGTTTGATCGTACGCATTTGCCTGTATGATTAGCGTACGATTAAATCGAGGGAGTCACAAGTTGGTATCAGAGCCGACTGCCTGTAGGTAGCCCCCTTTCCAACTCGTTGGCCGAAATTGAGTCTAGTGTTTGAAAAACATTACTAACACTGATGTTGTGGCTTACGGGCCCACATCTTGAAAAGACCTCGATGACGCCTAGAGGGGGGGTGAATAGGCTATTTAAAAAACTTCTTCTGATTTGGCTTGAACCTAATGCGGAAATAAACTAAGAGGGTACTTGTCAAGCACAAATCCTAAATGCACTAGGCACTGCAACATGTATCAACAACACGATCTACCAAGATGGACACAATACAGTTACTAACAAGCACAAGTATGTTACACAAACTTACTTGAGCTATATCACACGACAAGTAGGTGAACAACACAAGATACTAGATCACACTATATCAACACGATGTATCAAGGGATGCAAGTATGAACGTGTGGATATAGAGGGTATGCTTGAATGATTAATCTTGTACAAGAAATGGCCAACACAATATAATGAGCACAAGCAATATGCAATGTATGTATGCTCAAATAACACAAGTAAACCACAAGTAAGGAGTTAGGGTTAAGGATAACCAAGGTCACTGAGACGAAGATGTATCCCGATGTTCACTTCCTTGGAGGGAAGCTAGTCACCGTTAGAGAGGTGGATGTTACCACGAAGGCACACCAACGCCACAAAGGCTCACCCTATTCTCCCTTTGAGATAACACCACGAAGGCGTTTCTCAACCACTAGTGGTAAGCCTTTGAGGTGGCTTCCAAACCCTCACAAACTTTTCCGGGGAAAATCACACGGATAGATTCCTCTCCGAAGAACTCCTACCGCCTAGGAGTCTCCAACCTCCAAGAGTAACAAGATCACGGGGAATACTCAAAACTTGCTCAAATCACAAATAGCTTGGGTTGAGAGAAGGAGAGGGAGACGATCTATCTTTTGATTGGAACAACTCTCAAAGGGGCTCACAAATGCTCTTGGGATCTAAGATTTGGAGTGAGCAAATGTGTGTGAGGTGGAAATGTGTTCTTATGAGGATAAGGCTGTGTTGGGCAACCCTCTCACGAAGTGGGAGGGGGATATTTATAGTGGGGAGAGAAAAAGAGCCGTTGGGGACACTTTAAGTCACACAGGGTCCGGACGTCCGACAGAGGTTGGACGTCCGAGACCTGTAGGCATGACTGGAACTCTTCTGAATTCGTCAGCGGTCGGACGTCCGACAGGGGTCGGTCGTCCGAGGCCTGTAAATGTGCCTGAACATATTTGAATCCATCAGTATACGGACGTCCGGAGTGGCCCGGAAGTCCGTGTTATACAGCACAAATTCTACTGGTGGTAGGTTCCGGATTTTCGACGGGTGTTGGACGTCCGGCGCTCGGACGTCCGGAGGGAGCCGGATTTCCGAGATATAGAACTCAACTTCTACTGGTGCAGGCTTCGAGATTTCCGGGACTTGGTCGGACATCCGGGGCTCGGACGTCCGGAGGGAGCCGGAAGTCCGAGTTATATGGCTCTGATTTCTCTGGTATAGGATTCCAGATTTCCGAACTAGTCGGTCGTCCGGTCCTCGGACGTCCGGAGGAGGCCGGATGTCCGAGACACTGGTTCTGTTTTCAGATAACAGCAGAGCAGTGGAGATGTGGTCTGAACAGAAAGTGAAGATGTAGTTTGAGCAAGTTCATCGCAAAACATGTGATCCCCTCTTAATAGTGCGGGATCCCTAAGGACTCAAGAATCATAAAAGAGTACTGATGATCCATACTTGAGTGTATACTTTTATTCGCTGATCATTACTCCGCACCACTAGCGTCAAAGGAACTGATACCTTTGAGTTAGCCCTTTCACCTGAGCTTGATGTTGTTGTTCCTTCTTGGCTCAAGTTGAAAACAAGACATGATGAAGTCTTCAAGTAGCTTTCCCATACACAATGCAGAAAGCCTAGCTTATGTATTCATCTTCATTTGTCCACCATGTGAACATCCACAAGAATCAAGCATGAAGTTCTCAAGAATGATTATCTTGATCTTGTCCTGTCCACCATGTGAACATCCACAAGAATCAAGCATGTAGTGCTCAGGAATGCTTATCTTGATCTTGTCCTTGTTAGCACATGATCATTGACAATAGTTTCAATGATATATTCGTGATGATCCGCTTGAACTTGCACACCACAATCTTGATGACGATCACCACTTGACGTCATCCTTCTGGGTTGTATGAGATCTTCCTTTTTACGCAAGCCCAATGGAAGCACACCTAACCCCCACACAGGAGTCTCACAAAGACCATGGGTTTGTACACAAACACGTAATGGAGAATGCTTACCATATCATGGGATCACTTGATCCCTCTCGGTACATCTTGTACGCTTGGTGTGTTGATCATCTTGATTTACTCTTTGTGTGAGATCTTGATCAACCTAGTGTTTCTATGACCATTCTTTGGATAATACGTTGAATAACATCTTGGTCATCATATAAACTCCTTGAACCCAACAGATGGACTTCAAGAAGTGTCTATGGACAAGTCCTATAAATATAACTTAAAGCAACCATTAGTCCATAGGAGTTGTCATCAATTACCAAAACCACATATGGAGATATATGCTCTAACAATCTCCCCCATTTTGGTAATTGAAGACAACCACTTCAAGAGAGTTTATATAAGGAGATAAGCATAACCAAGCACACACATACAAGGTAATAATGCATGTGTGCAAGATGTAAATGCTTACGCAATAAAAGCAAAGCCCTCTAAACATATCCAAAGTAAACTCTCTATACTTCTCCCCCCATTGGCATCGATTGCCAAAATGGACGAAAAGTTTAGAAAGCCAATATAGTAGGTGGTCCTCCAAAAGGTGTGTACTTCTCAGCAAATGAGTGCAAAAAAATACACAGATACAATGATAAGTAGTTGGAGGAAAACAGACTATATTGAGGACCCAAAGATTGCAAATAAAAGGATCATATGCCAAAAAGACATAAAAAAATAGAGGCAAGCAATCAAAAGATTCCTGATGGAACAAACAATCATATGGTCCTTCGAACCACATGGATAGAAGATATTATGATAAAGACAACAGAGTGTTTTATCAAGAAAACTAGAGAAGCTCCCCATGATTTGTGCACTAATACGAGATTTTTGTATTTGATACGGGTTCACAAAATAGGGTCGTTGCTCCCCCAAAATTAATAAAAACACACAACGAGTGCAAGAAGATAGATGAGACAATACGCATATCGATTGCACAAAACAAATGGTTGAGCAACATGTAATAGAAGCAACTTAAGAATAGGCTCAAGCAAAGTAATGTGTATGAGTCATGGCAAAGCACTTGAGAAGACTAAGATAAGGATGAGCATTACTCATCAACATAGTCTTGATGAAATGAGATACAAAGTGCAAGACATATCATTCCCACTCACACATACTAGAAAATGGGTTCACAAGCTTACTAATAAACAAAATAAGAACCAACGCTTGTGACAACCCATTATGAAGATAGGAAGTAAGAACCTTGTCAAGAGGAGGGATACTAATTGAAAATGGCAAAACCCTCATCAAGACAAGTATGAGGAAAAATAATCTTCACGGCCAAAAAGTGCATCAAGATGTAGGAAAATAAGATACACACTCAAAAAAAATTCTTTCACGAAGCCACCAAAAACTGAAGAAAGGAAATGTAACGATGGACGTGAAAGAAAAGAGGATATCAATTAGAGATGTAACTTCTCTCATGTGTAAAACATTCTAAGTAGAAGACAATCATGATGATATTTATCCACAAAGAAGGATATACACACAAAATGGTTACAAGAAGGAACAAACTAGATATCCAAAAGGAAGTCATAAATATATCAATGAGATCTTTTGCTTGGAAGCATAGCACATGGCCTAATATTTTCTTATAGTATAATATGAACTTCGACATACGAACATCAAAGACATCCCAACTAGTAGTAAGACATCATCGTTCGGATGCTTTGAGAAAGCAAACAAGTACTACAAGAACGAATCAAGAGATTCATGCCATGATGCAACCTGGAAAAGAAAAGTCAGGTTGGATCCTTTGCAAGAAAAGAATGCATGAAGTGGATACTTGTTACCGAGACAACATTGGATTGATGTAGAAGATAGTTGTTCTTTGATCATCCTAACTTGGCTCCAATAATCACATGGTCTCAACATCTTCCTTATAGGTGAGCCGAGCATCCAATGCATCTCCAGTTGTTCCTGGAACAACAAAACCAACAAAATGGTGCCCAGACTCATTGGGACCAAAGAGTTAGAAAACCAGCAATACATAGGACAAACTTCACACACATATGTGCATATAGATATGAATTTGAATTTCATGCACACTTTAGCCAATTTATGACAGGGTGGAGTTTCCCTTATATATTGGGTCAGAGGAGGAAAGCAAGCAAAAGAAGTTGTATATAGTAGCTAGATACGCATGCTCAAGACTCTCAAGAATCAACTCAACACAAAGTTGATAAGTCACCAAAAGACAAGGTATCAAGTGATAATAAGATCCTAAAACAAAAGAACTATCACTTGAAGGATATCAATTAAAAGATACATCAAGAAATTAGATATCCATTGACACATGCCAAATAGAAGGCAACAAGAAACCAATTGAAGGAAAGCAAACACGAGGTATCTAGTTTCCAAGAGAGAGCTAGGTTCCAACAAACAAAGCCCTCTACAAATTTTCATGATGGCACAAAGCATCATAAAGAGCAAGACTTGCCTCCCATCAACACACACTTGATGGGGATCAAATGATTTTATGATGGGTGAATAAAGAGAGTGTTTTTAAAGAGAATAGGATAGCTCCCCCAAGGGACGTGCATTATATAGAATTTGCATTTGAATACAAAACGCACACGATGGGATCATCACTTTCTCTATATCTATAACCACACTAGACATGTTAAAAATAGATTCATAAGAGGCAAGAAATACAAACAAAACACAAAATCCAATGTAAAGATGATTAGCAATTCCAATCACATGATGGGAATACCAATTGTCAAGGACAAGAAGTATTTTTGAAATGATACTCATTGGTGGATCAGAAATATATCCAAGATCATAGTTACCCATAAAACACAAGCAAATGACACTTGTTGAGCTAACATGCCACCTAGGAACAAGATAATTTACAATATCAACACTAAGTGGCAATACGTCAAATGTACACATTTTCTAGGTTTGTAATATGCACATAGCATATTACTCCCCCATAATGTGATAAACCAATAACATTAACAAGTGGCAAATTAAAACCAACAAGAGATACTTAATGGATCATATAGAATTTGAATTTCTCATGAGTAAGACATACCACATAGACACTAGATAATCTTGAAGCATCAAAACTAAGTGGTATTCCCCATGTATACACATTTATAGGATTGTGAGGTGTGCAAAGCACATCACTCCCCCACAATGGGATAGTCCATTAATCTCTCACAAGAGCCAACAAAAATACAAACAAGATGCAAATAGGCTCAATACAGGACTCACATGTACATGATGTGCAAAACAACATACACATACTCGATTACTCAAGATAAGCAAGTTGGAAGCACAACATATACAAACGCATGCAAGGTACAAAACCACAACATGCAAAGGGGAAAGCACCTAACAATGTAAACAGTTTAAGTATAAGTTACCGTAAGGAGGCACATTGGATATAAGATAGGAACTCGATAATCCAAATGACTTGGCTTGAGATAATATGAATGATGAAGACCCCTTAATTCTTAATTATGTATCCAAGTCTCTAATGTCCTCCAAGGTCACCTATTGATCAAGTTTGAGCTTGTTGGTCCCCAACTACGTTGGGTCCTAAGACGTTAATCACAATAGGCTTGGCAACCCAAATGGTTCTTTTCTTGACACCATTTTGAGTACCAACAAACTTGGCAAACACATTGCCAACCTTATCCTTCCCAAGGGAATATGTATCATCAATAGTGATTGGGTTGGATAAGTTACCTTTCGTGCAAGACGAAGCGACGTGACCCTTCTCAAGACATAAGTAGCAACATCTACCCTTTGTTTTCTTCCCAGTTGATTTCTCACCTTGGGGAGTGTTGGCTTGGGTCTTATTGGGAAGAGGCCTTCCTTCACTTTGTAGTTAAATATGTGATTGAGTTTGTGGCCGCTTCCCTTGTTGCTTGTGACTTTGAGACTTCGTCTTCAGAGGGCAAGATCTAACATGGTGCCATTTAACTTAGCACTTGAAGCAAATGATTTTGGCCGAATTCTTGACTTGTTCTAGGCCCCTCTTGTTCTTGTTTGAGTTTACTCCAAACTCATTTTTGTCATTCGGAGAAGTTTGCTCACACAGGACGTTGTTGAGTGTGGGCATCCCTTCATGACACTGTTCCAAGTCTTTCTTCAAAGAAGTGACTTGGGCCTTGAGCTCTTTGATTTCCTCTGCACGGTTAGTATCAATGCAAGTACTAGAGGAAGTGTAAGCTTCAATGTTAGAGCAACAAGGCAAGGAAAGTAATTCATCACACGAGGTAGCAACATTATGAGTAGACGAATTACGAGGACTAGCACATGGAAATATAGTACTTTGATTAGAAGTAGTGCCATTGTCCACATGAGGCTCGCTTGATGTTACCTTGGTGATGATAGCCTCATGAGCTAACTTTTGCACATTAAGGGATGTTAGAAGATCAGCATGAGAGCTTGTGAGCATTACATGGTTTTCTTCCAACTTCCCATAATTGATAGTTAGTAAATCAAGTTCAGCACGTAGCTCAACATTCTCCTTCAATGTTGATACTTCAAAAGAGAAGGGGTTAGATGTACAAGCATCATCAACAATATGAGAGGAGTAAGTAGCGATCAGAGACTTCTCATGAGTAGATTGAAGCTCCTCATAGATCTTAAAGGTTTTGACGAGCTCTCCCTTGATATTCTTGCATTCAAGGAGAAGGGCCTCAAAATCCTTCTTAAGTTTATCATGAGCAACTTCAATCTCTCCTTTTGAAGATCTTAAGTCTCTACATGCTTGATGACTCTTCTCAAGTTCATGTTCAAGTTGTTCACTTTTAGCTTGTTCATGACTAAGTGAATCATTGCAATTTTCAACGTAAGCAAGAACATCTTGGAATCTTTGAAGAGCGTTATTTTTAGCTTTATGAAGAATTTTACTGATCACATAGATATTTTCGGTCAAATCCTCATCATCATCCTCATCGCAAATATCATCGTTATTGCACAGGGAAGATGATACCTCATTATTACCTCTTGCCATGAGGCACATGTGAACTGGAGGAGTTGATGATGATTCTTTTGGTGAATCCGATTCTTCATTAGTCAAAGGTACTTCATATTTCTTGATTTCCCCTAAATGATTAGTCATAGAGCAACTAGGGAGAAACAAGATATTTTGATCAAGAGGACACGAGGAAGCAGGCATATCACCACAGACATTTGTCGAGGGATCTTTAGGTGAAATGCATGACCTATCAGCACAATAATTTACACTATGTGTGGTGCTAGATATGCTCGTGTCCATAGAGGCTATGACATTTTCATCAACATATATTTCTTCACTCACCATGTCATTACCTTGTGAGATTGAAGATGCTAAGGTGTGCAAGCAATCGGATATGGAAGTAGTGGTGGACTCTTTAAGATCGAAAAGAGTGAAGAGCTCATGCACCAACTCCTTCATCATAATACCATCTTCATCAAGATTGGACCCACCATATATATCTTCAAGTTTAGTCCAAACTTCATGAGCTGACTTGCAAGTCGAGATAGACTTAAACACTTCAGGACTTATGGTTCGATGAATGGCAAGAAAAGCCTCACAATCAAGATACATTTCATTAGTAGATGAAGATGCGTCATCCTTTTTGTCGGGAATCCCTACAGGAACAATTCGTAAAGTATTTGGGCCCATGGCCAGAAAGTGATGAAGCATACGAATTCTCCATAGGGTATAATTTGTGGCATCAAAGTCAAAGATGCCATTGTGCACTAATCCAATAGACGACATCGACACTCTCTAGGTCGTGAAACCTAATTAAAGAGAGACCTAGCTCTGATACCAATTGAAAAGACCTCGATGTCGCCTAGAGGGGGAGTGAATAGGCTATTTAAAAAACTTCTTCGGATTTGGCTTGAACCTAATGCGGAAATAAACTAAGAGGGTACTTGTCAAGCACAAATCCTAAATGCACTAGGCACTGCAACGTGTATCAACAACACGATCTACCAAGATGGACACAATACAGTTACTAACAAGCACAAGTATGTTACACAAACTTACTTGAGCTATATCACACGACAAGTAGGTGAACAACACAAGATACTAGATCACACTATATCAACACGATGTATCAAGGGATGCAAGTATGAACGTGTGGATATAGAGGGTATGCTTGAATGATTAATCTTGTACAAGAAATGGCCAACACAATATAATGAGCACAAGCAATATGCAATGTATGTATGCTCAAATAACACAAGTAAACCACAAGTAAGGAGTTAGGGTTAAGGATAACCAAGGTCACTGAGACGAAGATGTATCCCGATGTTCACTTCCTTGGAGGGAAGCTAGTCACCGTTAGAGAGGTGGATGTTACCACGAAGGCACACCAACTCCATGAAGGCTCACCCTATTCTCCCTTTGAGATAACACCACGAAGGCGTTTCTCAACCACTAGTGGTAAGCCTTTGAGGTGGCTTCCAAACCCTCACAAACTTTTCCGGGGGAAATCACACGGATTGATTCCTCTCCGAAGAACTCCTACCGCCTAGGAGTCTCCAACCTCCAAGAGTAACAAGATCACGGGGAATGCTCAAAACTTGCTCAAATCACAAATAGCTTGGGTTGAGAGAAGGAGAGGGAGACGATCTATCTTTTGATTGGAACAACTCTCAAAGGGACTCACAAATGCTCTTGGGATCTAAGATTTGGAGTGAGCAAATGTGTGTGAGGTGGAAATGTGTTCTTATGAGGATAAGGCTGTGTTGGGCAACCCTCTCACGAAGTGGGAGGGGGTATTTATAGTGGGGAGAGAAAAAGAGCCGTTGGGGACACTTTAAGTCGCACAGGGTCCGGACGTCCGACACTTGTCGGAAGTCCGGGCGTCCGTGAGGGGCCGGACGTCCGACAGAGGTCGGACGTCCGAGACCTGTAGGCATGACTGGAACTCTTCTGAATTCGTCAGCGGCCGGACGTCCGACAGGGGTCGGTCGTCCGAGGCCTGTAGCTGTGCCTGAACATATTTGAATTCATCAGCATACGGACGTCCGGAGTAGCCCGGAAGTCCGTGTTATACAACACAAATTCTGCTGGTGGTAGGTTCCGGATTTTAACGGGTGTCGGACGTCCGGCGCTCGGACGTCCGGAGGGAGCCGGATTTCCGAGATATAGAATTCAACTTCTACTGGTGCACGCTTCGAGATTTCCGGGACTTGGCCGGATATACAGGGCTCGGACGTCCGGAGGGAGCCGGAAGTCCGAGTTATATGGCTCTGATTTCTCTGGTATAGGATTCCAGATTTCCGAACTAGTCGGTCGTCCGGTCCTCGGACGTCCGGAGCAGGCCGGATGTCCGAGACACTGGTTCTGTTTTCAGATAACAGCAGAGCAGTGGAGATGTGGTCTGAACAGAAAGTGAAGATGTAGTTTGAGCAAGTTCATCGCAAAACCTGTGATCCCCTCTTAATAGTGCGGGATCCCTAAGGACTCAAGAATCATAAAACAGTACTGATGATCCATACTTGAGTGTATACTTTTATTCGCTGATCATTACTCCGCACCACTAACGTCAAAGGAACTGATACCTTTGAGTTAGCCCTTTCACCTGAGCTTGATGTTGTTGTTCCTTCTTGGCTCAAGTTGAAAGCAAGACATGATGAAGTCTTCAAGTAGCTTTCCCATACACAATGCGGAAAGCCTAGCTTATGTATTCATCTTCATTTGTCCACCATGTGAACATCCACAAGAATCAAGCATGAAGTTCTCAAGAATGATTATCTTGATCTTGTCCTGTCCACCATGTGAACATCCACAAGAATCAAGCATGTAGTGCTCAGGAATGCTTATCTTGATCTTGTCCTTGTTAGCACATGATCATTGACAATAGTTTCAATGATATATTCGTGATGATCCGCTTGAACTTGCACACCACAATCTTGATGACGATCACCACTTGACGTCATCCTTCATGGGTTATATGAGATCTTCCTTTTTACGCAAGCCCAATGGAAGCACACCTAACCCCCACATAGGAGTCTCACAAAGACCATGGGTTAGTACACAAACATGTAATGGAGAATGCTTACCACATCATGGGATCACTTGATCCCTCTCGGTACATCTTGTACGCTTTGTGTGTTGATCATCTTGATTTACTCTTTGTGTGAGATCTTGATCAACCTAGTGTTTCTATGACCATTCTTTGGATAATACCTTGAATAACATCTTGGTCATCATATAAACTCCTTGAACCCAACAGATGGACTTCAAGAAGTGTCTATGGACAAGTCCTATAAATATAACTTAAAGCAACCATTAGTCCATAGGAGTTGTCATCAATTACCAAAACCACATATGGAGATATATGCTCTAACACATCTCAATTGGGTGGTATTAGTATCTTTTACTACTTTCCTATACTCGGGGTTCTACTCTCTCTTCTCTTTCGGGATAAAGATTTTGCTAACTCTAACATTAGGTTCTCGTAAATACTTTCTCCTGGAGATCCCCTCATCCCAGATGATGGCTTGATTCACCAGTAGACTCCAAGGATACTCTCCGATGATTCCCTCGAGAACGTGTGCCAATCGCTCTTGCGATTTCCCTTCCTCTGTCAAACACTATGGATGAATACATACAAATGTCGTTCATACTTTCTTCTCCAATTGCTCTTGTTTTAGGAGATGCAACGAATTTATCTCATCGGGGATTCGCCCGTCATCAGTTGTCATGGGTTTCAAAAGTTCTTCGAATTACTACTTGATCTTTCGGAATCCCCAGTAGCCTATTGCTTTTGACCTTTCTCACCTGCTTGTGTTATGGTTAATTCCATATGTCTAGCAGCATTCATTAAAATCCTTTGTGATTTTCCTATGATCTTATTGATTCAACCTCTGTGTGAATAAACACAATCATCTGTTGATACTTATAAATTATCTTTCCGGCTCAGACGTCCTTTCAAACAGAGCTGGTTCTCGACAAATCAACTTTGGTTGATTATCCATCTAAGTCCTTTCAACTTACTTGTATTTGATCGGAGCACCTGATTATGATACATCAACCTGGAAATCCTAATTCCTTTGGTAATTAATTGTCAGTATTTTTCAGGTGTTCTATAACCCGATGCATTGCATCCTATCTCCCTCTGATTGAGTACCGATACTCACATCAGGTCCTTTGTCGATTCCCAGACCCATTGTTGGGTTATTATCCGACAGAATCCTTTACATTTAAAAAATTCTTGTGATTGCTTCCCCTGGCACATGATGCCATTGGTAAATTGTGTCCTCACCCTCTGATAAGTTGTAATTTACGCCCTTGTCAGCCATGCTCTTCAAGCATGTGTTAATTACTCTTGAAGTTTGCGGTATATGTTCCTAATATGCCCCGACGGGTTGAACCTATGCCTTCCCAAAACAATATGATCCAACGAGTTTTCGTGAGTCTTACTCTTCTGGTGCTTTGCCGAATATCCTTTCAAAGCTGCAACCTGATCAAAGACGAGGAGCAAATGGCAGGTGATGCATTGATGAAGTGGGAGTCGACCTTGAACTTTGTGTTCTTGCCCATTGAAACGATGTTGATCCTACCATAAAAACTTCTCGTGTAATAAAATCATTCATTATGTGGTTTAAATCTGGTATCTATGATCTTGTCCTTTGCAATCGTGGTTCCGACCATGTTGTCCTACCTTGATTTCATTCTCAGACGAGTTAAAGTACTTGTCTTCTACTACTTATCAAACAACAGCACCAGAAATTGGCACGTTCACGGAGACTTGGCTTGCATTGGTTTTTCCCTTGAAGAGGAAAGGGTGATGCAGCACAGGAGCAGTAAGTATTTCCCTCAGTTTGAGAACCAAGGTATCAATCCAGTAGGAGAATCTCGTCAAGTCCACATTACCTGCGCAAACACAAAAGAGCTTGCACCCAACGCTGTAAAGGGGTTGTCAATCCCTTCAAGACTGATTGCAAAGTGAGATCTGAAGGCGGAAAGTGCAACAAAGTAAAAGAGTAAGGCTGAAAATATGGTGTGAAGTGGACCTTGGGGCCATAGTGTTCACTGGAGGCTTCTCTCAAAATAGCAAATATTACGGTGGGTGAACAAATTACGGTCGAGCAATTGACAATGATCATACATATAGGCATCACGTGAGAGACAAGTAGACCAATACTTTCTGCATCTACTACTATTACTCCACACATCGACCGCTATCCAGCATGCATCTAGTGTATTGAGTTCATGACGAACAGAGTAACGCCTTAAGCAAGATGACATGATGTAGAGGGCTAAACTCAAACCAATGATGAAAACCCCATCTTTTTACCCTTGATGGCAACAACACGATGCGTGCCTCGCTAGCCCTTCTGTCACTGGGTGAGGTCACCGCACGGTATGAACCCAAAACCAAGCACTTCTCCCATTGCAAGAATCATAGATCAAGTTGGCCAAACAAAACCCACAACTCGAAGAGAATTACAAGGATATGAAATCATGCATATAAGAGATTAGAAGAACCTCAAATAAGATTCATAGATAATCTGATCATAAATCCACAATTTATAGGATCTCTGATTTTCGTTGATCTCTGAAGATACAACTCATAGATACAACTCGAAGAGAAGCTTGCGGCGGCGGAAAAGTGTTTTCGTTGATCTCTGATTTTTTCTGGGATTTTAGGGAATTTATAGGCGAATGAGCTAGGGCAGGGGAGGCCGAGGGAGCCTACAAGCCTGGGAGGCGCGGGCCCCCTGGCCGTGCCATGAGGGTTTGTGGCCTCCCTCGGGACTCCCTGCCTTGGTTCCCAAGTTTTATGCGTATCTTCTGTTCCGGAAAAATCTTTTCAGAAGTTTTATTCCGTTTGGACTCCGTTTAAAATCCTCCTCTTGAAAGGGTCAAAAACACGGAAAAAACAGGAACTGGCACTTGGCACTGAGTTAATAAGTTAGTCCCAAAAAATATATAAAAGGCATACAAAACATCCAAAGTTTGACAAGATAATAGCATGACACCATCAAAAATTATAGATACGTTGGAAACGTATCATCTTCTTCAGATCAATACATCGGTCCAAGCCTTAATGTTGATCTACCTCCGAGTATTATTCCTTGTAGCTCGAGGATATCACGGAGCTATATAACTTCTTGTGAGCTCCTCATCAACTATGATATTTTCATTAATTCCACTTTCCTTGTGTTTGAGTTGTTGGACACGTGAGTATATCGATAACTGAATCGAGTACGCATTGCGATTCAACAATTTTTAGTAATCTTCCTTGTTTACGAGTTTGTACTCGATCATGTCATTCCAAGCTGTTAAGCTACATCATCATCGTCAGGTTGGAGCTCGGCCATCCTATGTATACCCTTCATCACTCGAACACAATTCCAATTGTGCGCTAACCTTGCATCGAGCTTTCGTAAACTGGCCAGAATGGAAAAAATCTGGGAGTTGTGGCGAGGTCCTCGTAACCGGCCTCGGAGTTCCTCGAACGTTTGTAGCGCCCCGAGACCCAGAATCAGTGAGTAATAGCATAGAAAACTCACAAGAATGGACCAAAGTTGCGAGTTCTCACAAGGTCCCCGTAACCGCTGCCCAAAGTTCGCGGAACATTTGGGTCGCCGTGGGAACAAAAATCAGTGAGTAATGTAATAGAAAACTGGCCAAAATGGACTAATCTGCGAGTTTTCAGAATGTCCCCATAACCCGACTCTGAAGTTCCCCAAATGTTCGGATCGCCCCGAGACCCAAAATAGGTGAGTAGTAGCATAGAAAACTCGCAACAATGTACCAAATCTACGAGTTTTCACGACGTCCGCGTAACCGGTCCCCGAAGTTTCCTGAATGTTCGTAGCGCCACGGGACCCAGAATCAGTGAGTAATAGCATAGGAACCTGGCCAGAATGGACCAAATCTGTGAGTTTTAACAAGCTCCCGGAACCAGACCCCAAAGTTCCCCAAACGTTCGTATTGCCCTAGGTCACAAAATCAGTGAGTAATAGCGTAGAAAACTAGCTAGAATCGACAAAATCTGGGAGTTGTGAAGAGGTCCACGTAACCTGTCTCCGGAGTTCATGGAACGTTTGTAGCGCCCATGGACCGAGAATCAGTGAGTAATAGGATAGAAAACTGACAAGAACGCACCAAATTTGCGAGTCTTGACAAGGTACCCGAAATCGGTCCTCGGAGTTCCACGAACGTTCGTATCGGCCCGGGTCCCAAAATCAAAGAGTAATAGCATAGAAAAGTGGCGAGAATGGACCAAATCTGCGACTTTTCACGAGGTCCCAGTAGCCGGGCCCGAAGTTCCCCGAATGTTCGTATCGCCCCGGGTCCGAAAATCAGTGAGTAATAGCATAGAAAACTCGCCAGAATGGACCAAATCTATGAGTTTTGACGAGGTCCCCGTAACCGGTCCCCAAAGTTTTCCGAACGTTTCTAGCGCCACGGGACCCAGAATCGGTGAGTAATAGCATAGAAAACTGCCCAGAATGGACCAAATGTGTGAGTTTTCACGAGGTCACCGTAACCGGACCCCGAAGTTCACGGAACGTTCGTATCGCCCGCTGTCCCAAAATTAGTGAGTAATAGCATAGAAAAGTAGATAGAATGGACCAAATGTGTGAGTTTTCACGAGGTCCCCGTAATCGGACCCCGAAGTTCCCCGAATGTTCGTATCGCACCGGGTCCTAAAATCCGTATAATAGCAAAGAAAACTAGCCACAATGGACCAAATCTGTGAGTTTTGACAATGTCACCATAACCCGACCCCGATGTTCCCCAAACGTTCGGATCACCCGAGGACCCAAAATCAGTGAGTAATAGCAAAGAAAACTAGCCAGAATGGACCAAAACTGTGAGTTTTGACGAAGTCCCCGTAACGGGTCCCCGAAGTTTCCTGAATGTTTGTAGCGCCACGGGACCCAGAACAGTGTGAGTAAAAGTACAGAAAACTTGCTAGAATGTACCAAATCTACGAGTTTTGACAAGGTCCCCGTAACTGGTCCCCGAAGTTAGCGGAACATTCAGATCGCCCGGGGAACAAAAATCACTAAGTAATAGCAAAGAAAACTGGCCAGAATGGACCAAATCTGCAAGTTTTTAAAATGTCCCAATAACCTGACACCGAAGTTCGCCGAACGTTCGGATCGCCCCGGGACCCAAAATCAGTGAGTAATAGCATAGAAAACTTGCCAGAAAGTACCAAATCTGCGAGTTTTGACGAGGTCCCCGTAACCGGTCCCCGAAGTTTCCCGAACGTTTGTAGCGCCACGGGACCCAGAATCAGTGAGTAACAGCATAGAAAACTGTCTGAATGAACCGAATCTGTGAGTTTTCACGAGGTCACCATAGTGAGACCCCATAGTCACCCGAACGTTCGTATTGCCCTGGGTCCCAAAATCAGTGAGTAATAGCATAGAAAATAGGCTAGAATGGACAAAATCCGCGAGTTGTGACAAGGTCCCCGTAACCGGTCCCCAGAGTTCGTGGAACATTTGTAGCGCCCCGGGACCGAGAATCAGTGAGTAATAGCATAGAAAACTAGCAAGAATGGACAAAATCTGCGACTTTTGACAAGGTCCCCGTAACTGGTCCACGAAGTTCAAGAAACGTCCGGATCGCCCAGGGAACAAAGATCAGTGAGTAATAGCATAGTAAACTCGCGAGAATGAACCAAATCTGTTTGTTTTGACGAGGTCACCGTAACCAGACCCCCAAAGTTCCCCGAAGGTTCGTATCGCCATGGGTCCCAAAATTAGTGAGTAATAGCATAGAAAACTAGCTAGAATGGACAAAATCGGTGAGTTGTGACGAGGTCCCCATAAGCGGTCCCCTCATGGAACGTTTGTAGCGCCCCGGGACCCAGAATCAATGAGTAATAACATAGAAAACTTGCAAGAATGGACCAAATCTGCAGGTTTTGACAAGGTCCCTGTAACCGGTCCCTGAAATTTCCTGAACGTTTGTAATCCACGGTATCCAGAATCAGTGAGTAACAGCATAGAAAATTGGCCAGAATGGACCAAATCTATGAGTTTTCACGAGGTCCCCGTAACCGGACCCCGAAGATCCCCGAACGTTCGTATCGCCCCGGGTCCCAAAATCAGTGAGTACTAGCATAGAAAACTGTCCAGAATGGACAAAATCTGGGAGTTGTGGCGAGGACCTCCTAACCGGCCCCGGAGTTCGTGGAACGTTTGTAGCGCCCCGGCACCTAGAATCAGTGAGTAATAGCATAAAAAACTGGCAAGAGTGGACCAAAGTTGCGAGTTCTGACAAGGTCCCCGTAACTGCTGTCAGAAGTACGACGAACATTTGGGTCACCGTGGGAACAAAAATCAGTGAGTAATATTATAGAAAACTGGCCAGAATGGACCAAATCTGCGAGTTTTCACAATGTCCCCATAACCCGACTCCGAAGTTCCCCAAATGTTCGGATCGCCCCAAGACCCAAAATAGGTGAGTAGTAGCATAGAAAACTCGCAACAATGTACCAAATCTACGAGTTTTCACGACGTCCGCGTAACCGGTCCCCGAAGTTTCCTGAATGTTCGTAGCGCCACGGGACCCAGAATCAGTGAGTAATAGCATAGGAACCTGGCCAGAATGGACCAAATCTGTGAGTTTTAACAAGCTCACCGTAACCAGACCCCAAAGTTCCCCAAACGTTCGTATTGCCCTAGGTCACAAAATCAGTGAGTAATAGCATAGAAAACTAGCTAGAATCGACAAAATCTGGGAGTTGTGAAGAGGTCCACGTAACCTGTCTCCGGAGTTCATGAAACGTTTGTAGCGCCCATGGACCGAGAATCAGTGAGTAATAGCATAGAAAACTGACAAGAACGCACCAAATTTGCGAGTCATGACAAGGTCCTTGAAACCGGTCCTCGAAGTTCCACGAACATTCATATCGGCCGGGGTCCAAAATTCAGAGAGTAATAGCATAGAAAAGTGGCGAGAATGGACCAAATCTGCGAGTTTTCACGAGGTCCCCGTAGCCGGGCCCGAAGTTCCCCGAACGTTCGTATCGCCCCGGGTCCGAAAATCAGTGAGTAATAGCATAGAAAACTCGTCAGAATGGACCAAATCTACGAGTTTTGACGAGGTCCCCGTAACCGGTCCCCGAAGTTTTCCGAACGTTTCTAGCGCCACGGGACCCAGAATCGGTGAGTAATAGCATAGAAAACTGTCCAGCATGGACCAAATGTGTGAGTTTTCACGAGGTCACCCTAACCGGACCCCGAAGTTTCCCGAACGTTCGTATCGCCCCATGTCCCAAAATTAGTGTAATAGCAAAGAAAACTGGCCACAATGGACCAAATATGCGAGTTTTGACAATGTCACCATAACCCGACCCCGATGTTCCCCGAACGTTCGGATCACCCCGGGACCCAAAATCAGTGAGTAATAACATAGAAAACTGGTCAGAATGTACCAAATCTACGAGTTTTGACGAGGTCCCCGTAACCGGTCCCCGAAGTTTCGTGAATGTTTGTAGCCACGGGACCCAGAATGAGTGAGTAATAGCATAGTAAAATTCCTAGAATGGACCAAATCTACGAGTTTTGACAAGGTCCCCTTAACCGGTCCCCGAAGTTAGCGGAACATTCAGATCGCCCAGGGAACAAAAATCACTGAGTAATAGCAAAGAAAACTGGCCAGAATGGACCAAATCTGCAAGTTTTTAAAATGCCCCCATAACCTGACCCCGAAGTTCCCTGAACGTTCGGATCGCCCCGGGACCCAAAATCAGTGAGTAATAACATAGAAACGTGCCAGAATGTACCAAATCTGCGAGTTTTGACGAGGTCCCCGTAACTGGTCCCCGAAGTTTCCCGAACGTTTGTAGCGCCACGAGACCCAGAATTAGTGAGTAATAGCATAGAAAACTGTCAAAATGAACCGAATTTGTCGTAGTTTTATCACGACAGATGTCCTCATGAAAGGACTTAGAGATGGAGCCAACGCACCTTGGTGGCGACTCGGAGGGGGTGAGTGAAAACAAGACTCGGATTTACCCAGGTTCAACCCCTCGTGAGGAGGTAAAAGCCTACGTCCTGCTTGGTGTGTATTAATGGTGGTTTCGATTACAAGGAGGGTGTAACTCGCCTGACCTAGCTCTCGATTCTGTCTAACTCGCCTTTATATACAGGTCGAGGCCCTAGGGTTTACAAAGTCCTGCCATGCTACTCTTCGTGGCTTTCCTTATCTCTAAGTCGTCGTGTCCTCCACGGTCAAGAACTTTCTTGGGAATCTATTATCCGCACGACCTCTTGAACCGCCATCCAGCTTCTGGGCCACGAGACGCGCGGTAAATGGTAAGTCGCCCCTTTGGTGACCCGGCCCACTTAGGGCGGGTTACCCACGGGTAATATCCCCAACATTAGGCCTCAGATTGTCCTGAATTCATTCATGTCAATAAACTCCCATCAACTTGGGGCGACTCTCCCCATTTCGATCCTTCGACGAATGATAAGTCGCCACCCGTCATAACCTGATCTGAGTCGCCATGTAGTATTGGATTATATCACCTTGTCCCCTTAATTCCGGGGCTCTTAACACCGCAACCACCAACGGATCTTTTGTTCATAATCACTTATCCCAAAAATCTAGGCACCATCATCGCAATCTCTGACTTGTCACCTCGATCTCCGCCTCGATAGCCTCGATTTCCGTTCCTGCCCTTTAAATAACAAGGGAAATGGGGGAAGGAAATCCTTTCACCTACCTCCATCTCTTCCTCGTCTTCCTCGCGCACTTCATCTTCGAGCACCAGCGCCCCGCCGTCGTCACCGGCTCCTGGAGCTCCTCCATCGACCGTGGTCTTCCGAGCGCCAAGAAACACGAAGCACCGCGCGTTCGTCCCCAGCACCGATCTCCTTCTCTCAGGTACACACATTCCCTCCATTTAGGGTTAGGCCGAGAACACCATGATTTTAGTTTCCTGCGAGCTAGCTTCCGCGATGCGACGAACACCCTTATCTGCCTTAGATCCGTTCCACGTCTTCGCAATAGACCTTAGGCAGTAGTAGGCTTCAGCCACTTTATCACGTCTTTTCGTTAGCTTAGACCTTCATGCCGCAGACCCAATGATGTCGCTGCGTTATGTGCACAGTTCTCTGCCATTATTTCAAGAAATATCCTTCTATTTTGACCCATTCGTAGATCCATAATTTACTGCCTGTTTTTAGAAACATGTTTGCTCATCTTTCGAGAATATCCCCAAGGAAGAAAACACCTCTGAGAGTCGCCGTTTAGCTCCAGCCACCATAGCAACTTAACTTTATCACCATAGCTATGGCACCTTCCCTTCCAGTTTGAAGGGCGAGTTATAATACTTTGAAGATACGTCCATGAATCGCCCGAATAGCGGGTTACGATGTATGTCAACCATTTGGCGAGTCACCAAATCTTTTTCGAACACCGTAGACCCATACCGACGGGTTAGAACACTTCCTAGTTTTTCACTGAATCGCCTCATTCCCCTCTCTTTTGTAGTTATGGCCATTACGAAGTGTGACTGGTTACCGATAAAAACCGACGATGCTACGCTCGAGAAGTTTGTTATGGCGGGTCTCCTCGATAGTAAAGAAACCATTGGTTGGAGAACCGCCCCGGGCGAGTTGACTGCCAACCCCACTCCACGAGAAGTAGTAATCTTTACCAATTACCTCGAGCATGGTTTCAAACCACCCAGGTCAAAGTTTTTCCGGGACGTCCTACATTTCATCAATGTTCATCCTCAAGATCTGGGACCCAACTCCATCAGCAACCTATGTCAATTCCAGGTCTTCTGTGAAGTATATTTGCAGAGAGAGCCCGTAGTTCCTTTGTTCTGGAACTTTTTCCATCTAAACCGCCAGACCGAGTTTACCAACGGTCCCAACCACGAGCTCGGAGGAGTCAACATCCAAAGACGCCGCGAATGTGGATTTCCAATAGTTCTCCTGCCCAGCCATCACAAAGGTTGGGCCGAGTCATGGTTCTACTGCCGAGACACCTCTCCACCTGGCGAGAACCCTCTTCCGGGCTTCAGAGCATATCGCCTGCCCATGGACTTCAAATTACGCGCGAAGCTCACAGAGGAAGAAGAGTCGGAGTTTATCCCCATTTTCTCCGAGTTGAAATCTCTGACCAACAATGGGCTCATCGGGATCGATCTATTCCGCTGCTGGATAGAATGGAACATCCTTCCCTTGAGTCGCCGAGATGGGATGATGTATGAATATGATGGTAGGATAGACCATCCGCAGTGCTTCAGCCGTAAAAGACTCTCAGAGAGCGAAATCGTCGAAGTCATCAAGAAACAAACCGGCGAGACCTTGGAAGAATGCGCCAAGATTGGGCTTAAGGCCTTCTGCCGTGCCAACACGGTGCCACCAGTAAGAATCCAAGCCGCCTTTTGTCTTTTTACGCTTAACAATGATCCTGGCTTGAAATGTTCTTCTATTCATCAGAAAACTGATGCATTCTGGCGAAGGGGCCCCAAAGTGACCGCCCAGAAGTCCGCCAAGCCGCTGCCAAAAAAGAACAAGACGGTGAGAAAAAAGAAAGCCGCCACCAAAGATTCATCTTTTGTTGGCGAGTGCTACGGCAACAAAAGTCCTTCCCTGGCGCTTAGGAATACTTCTTGTTACTTCTCTGGTTTGCGTCGGTTTTTCCCTTGAAGAGGAAAGGTGATGCAGCACAGGAGCAGTAAGTATTACCCTCAGTTTGAGAACCAAGGTATCGATCCAAAAGGAGACCCTCGTCAAGTCCAAAGTACCTGCACAAACACAAACAAGCTTGCACCCAACGCTTCAAAGGGGTTGTCAATCCCTTCAAGATTGTTTGCAAAGTGAGATCTAAAGGCGGAAAGAGCAACGAAGTAAAAAGTGTAAGGCTGAAAATATGGTGTGTAGTAGACCCTGGGGGCCATAGTGTTCACTAGAGGCTTCTCTCATAATAGCAAATATCACGGTGGGTGAACAAATTACTAACGAGCAATTGATAGAACCGCACAAAGTCATGACGATATCTAAGGCAATGATCATGCATATAGGCATCACGTCCGAGACAAGTAGATCGATACTTTCTGCATCTACTACTATTACTCCACACATCGACCGCTATCCAGCATGAATCTAGTGTATTGAGTTCATGACGAATAGAGTAACGCTTTAAGCAAGATGACATGATGTAGAGGGATAATCTCAAACCAATGATGAAAACCCCATCTTTTTACCCTTGATGGCAACAACACGATGCGTGCCTCGCTACCCCTTCTATCACTGGGTGAGGTCACCGCACAGTATGAACCCAAAACCAAGCACTTCTCCCATTGCAAGAATCATAGATCTAGTTGGCCAGACAAAACCCACAACTCGAGGAGAATTACAAGGATATGAAATCATGCATAAGGGAGATCAGAAGAAACTCAAATAAGATTCATAGATAATCTGATCATAAATCCACAATTCATCGAATCTCGACAAACACACCGCAAAAGAAGATTACATCGGATAGATCTCCATGAAGATCATGGAGAACTTTGTATTGAAGATCCAAGAGAGAGAAGAAGCCATCTAGTTACTAGCTATGGACCCGTAGGTCTATAGTGAACTACTCATGCATCATCGGAGAGGTCATGGTGTTTATGAAGAAGCCCTCCGTGTCCAAATCCCCCCTCCGGCAGGGCACCAGGACGTGCCCCAGATGGGATCTTGCGGAGACGGAAGCTTGCGGCGGCGGAAAAGTGATTGCGGTCGTCTCTTGATTTTTTGGGAATATTTGGGAATATATAGGCGCAAGATCTAGGTCAGGGGACCTCCAGGGTGCCCACAAGCCTAGATGCCCCCCCTGGCGGCGGGGTGGGGGCTTGTGGGGCCCCTGGGGCTCTTCTGGCTTGGCTCCCAAGTTCTCCGATCTTCTTCCGTTCCAGAAAAAATCTTTTCGGGGATTTTCTTCCGTTTGGACTCCGTTTCAAAATCTCCTCTGAATGGGGTCAAAAACATGGAAAAACAGGAACTTACACTTGGCACTGAGTTAATAAGTTAGTCCCAGAAAGTAAATAAAAAGCATGCAAAACAACCAAAGTTTGACAAGATAATAGCATGAAACCATCAAAAATTATAGATACGTTGGAGACGTATCAAGCATCCCCAAGCTTAACTCCTGCTCGTCCTCGAGTAGGGAAGTGTTAAGAATGAATTTTTGATGTGGAATGCTACCTAGCATAGTTGTCCTTTGCAACTTCTTTCACGTGGCATGAATGTTCAGATCCGTAAGATCCAAAACAATAGTTTGCTATTGACATGAAAACAGTAATACTTCAAGCAAACTAGCAAAGTAATCATGAACTTTCAAAATAACAAGGCCAAATAAAGTTATCCCTACAAAATCATATAGTCTGGCTATGCTCCATCATCCTCACACAACTAATGTAAATCATGCACAACCCCAGAATTGGCCAAGTAAATGTTTTCGCACTCTAACTTTCTCAAACTTTTTATAACTATCACGCAATACATGAGCGCGAGCCATGGATATAGCACTATAGGTGGAATAGAGTGTGGTGGTGGTTGTGAGACAAAAAGGAGGAGATGGTCAGATTGACTCGGCTTATCAAAAGGCTATGGAGATGCCCATTAATAGATATCAATGTGAATGAGTAGGGATTGCCATACAAAGGATGCACTAGAACTATAAGTATGTGAAAGCTCAAAAGTAAACTAGTGGGTGTGCATCCAACTTGCTTGCTCACGAAGACCTAGGGCAATTTTGAGGAAGCCCATCATTGGAATATACAAGCCAAGTTATATAATGAAGATTCCCACTAGCATATGGTAGTGACAAAGCAAGAAGCTCTCAATCATGAAGAACATGGTGCTAACATGAAGCACAAGTGTGGAAAAAGATAGTAGCACTGTCCCTTCTCTCTTTTTCTCTCATTTTTTATTTGGGCTCTTAGGCCTCTTTTTTTCTTTTCTCCCTTTTTTTGTTTTTGGGCTTTGTGGCCTCTTTTTTTATTTCCTCACAGGGGACAATCCTCTAATAATGATGATCATCACACTTTTATTTACTCACAGCTCAAAGATCACAATGATGATGACTCCATAGGAAATGCCTCCGGCAGTGTACCGGGACGTGCAACGATCTAGTACGATCATGCAATGGCAATATGAGAGTGACGGCACAAGTCATGAGACGGAACGGTGGGAGTTGCATGGAAATATATCTCGGAATGGTTATGAAAATGCCATAGTAGGTAGGTATGGTGGCTGTTTTGAGGAAGGAATTTGGTGGGTTTCAGTACCGGCGAGAATTGCGTGGCACTAGAGAGGCCAGCAATGGTGGAAGGTGAAAGTGCATCTATACCATGGGGTCACATTAGTCATGAAGAACTCACATACTTGTTGCGAAAGTTTTTATTAGTAATCGAAACAAAGTGCTAAACGCATACTCCGAGGGGAAGGGTTGGTAGGTGTAAACCATCGCGCGATCCCGACCTCAACACAAAGGATGACAATCAATAGATCAATTATGCTGTGACTTCCTAACATAGCGGTTCACCATACGTGCATGCTACGGGAATCACTAACTCCAACACAAGTATCTCTAGATTCACAACACACTACTAATCATAACTCTCAATATTACCGAATCCACGTCTCAAATCAAATTGAGAGGAATCAAAACTGCTCTTTCTACTCAATGCACACGAAGATGGAGGTTTTTGCATCATCTTTGGGTACCTAGCACATTTGGGACTACTTTCATAGCATAAGCCAACTACCAAATCACGCACCGCCGTGCTGTAAAGATATAAGTGAAGCACAAAGAGAAAAAGTATCTAGCTCAAAAGATATAAGTGAAGCACAAGAGCAAAAGTATCTAGCTTAAAAGATATAAGTGAAGCACTATGAGCAAAAGTATCTAGCTCAAAAGATATAAGTGAAGCACTACGAGCATTCTAGCAAAATCACGATGAGTCCATGTCTCTATCTCTAAAAAAGGTATGCAGCAAGGATGATTGTGACACAACAAAAAGAAAATACTCCTAAGATACAAGACGTTCCAAGCAAAACGCATATCATGTGGTGAATAAAAATATAGCTCCAAGTAATGTTACCGATGGATTGAAGACGAAAGAGGGGATGCCTTCCCGGGGCATCCCCAAGCTTAGGCTTTTTGGTGTCCTTGAATTTGGCTTGGGATGCCTTGGGCATCCCCAATCATGAGCTCTTTCCACTCCTTATCTCTTTGTCCATGAGAACGTCACCCAAAACTTGAAAACTTCACAACACAAAACTTAAACAGAAACTTGTGATAACATTAGTACAAGAAAACAAACTACCACTTCTTTTGGTACTGTAGCAAACTTGAATTCCATATATATTGATGATGGGATACTGTATTCTCACTTTTCCATGGCTAGTACCCCCTGATACTAACCATAGTTTCATCAAAACGAGCAACCAACTCAACAAAAAACAGAATTTGTCAAAAACAGACCAGTCTGTAGCAATCTGTATACTTCATATACTTTTGGTACCTCAAAAAATCTGAAAAATTACGAAGGCCTGGGGAAAAAAGCATATCAATCAGCATAAAAAAGAATCAACTCAAAAGCTCTTTCTGAATAAAAATGAAAAATCATCTCGTGAGCGAAACGTTTCTGTCTTTTTCCAGCAGGATCAAACAACCATTACCAAGACTAGTCATAAAGGTTTTGCTTGGCTCAAACACAAAAAGAAACACAAAAAACACAATCACAACATAATTATGAAAGTTTGGATGCAACAAAACAGAAAGAAAAAGATAAATTCATTGGGTTGCCTCCCAACAAGTGCTATTGTTTAACGCCCTTAGCTAGGCATTGGTAATTCAATGATGCTCTCACAAAAGACAAGAATTGAAGCACAACGAGAGCATCATAAAGCATGTGAAAATCACATCTAAGTCTAACATACTTCCTATGCATAGGCATTTTATAGGAAAACAGATTGTCAAGACAACCAATAGTTGCCATATGCAAGGAAGAACAAAGCGACAATAGCAATCTCCACATAACGAGAGGTAATTTGGTAACATGAAAGTTTCCACCACAATATTTTCCTCTCTCGTAGCAATTACATGTGGGATCATAATCAAATTCAACAATATAGCTATCACAAAGGATATTCTTTTCATGATCCACATGCATGCAATGTTGACGCTTTTCAAAAATAGTGGGATTATCATCAACTAAAGTCATGACTTCTCCAAATCCACTTTCAATATTATTGCAAATATCATATTCATCATGAGGCTTAAACAAATTTTCAAGATCATAAGAAAAATCATCGCCCCACTCATGATCATTGCAACAAGTAGTGGACATAGCAAAACAAGCATCCCCAAGCTTAGGGTTTTGCATATTCTTAGCATGATTTTCACTAATAGAATTTATAGTGAAACCATTGCAATCATGCTTTTCATCCAAGGAGCCCTCATGAATCACTTCATAAATTTCTTCCTCACAATTTCCAGATTCACGCATCTCAAGAGAAACTCCATAAAGATAGTCAAGTGCACTCAACTCACTACCAATTGGATCAACATAATTGGATCTCTTAAAGAGATTAGCAAGTGGATGAGGATCCATATCACTAGATTTTCAGCAAGCGAAGATGCAAGCATATTGAAGGCACATGGCACACAAGCGAACAGAAAGCAAGCGAGAGAAAAGGGCGAACGAAAAAGGCAAACGAAAAAAGGCAAATTGGTGAAGTGGGGGAGAGGAAAACAAGAGGCAACTGGCAAACAAAGTAAATGCAAGAGATGAGTTTGCGACACTTACTTGGATGAGTTCTTGACTTGATCCTCCCCGGCAACGGCGCCAGAAATTCTTCTGCTACGGCAACAAAAGTCCTTCCCTGGCTCTTAGGAATTCTTCTTGTTACTTCTCTGGTTTGCGTCGGTTTTTCCGTTGAAGAGGAAAGGGTGATGCAGCACAGGAGCAGTAAGTATTTCCCTCAGTTTGAGAACCAAGGTATCGATCCAGAAGGAGGGCCTCGTCAAGTCCAAAGTACCTGCGCAAGCACAAACAAGCTTGCACCCAACGCTTCAAAGGGGTTGTCAATTCCTTCAAGATTGTTTGCAAAGTGAGATCTGAAGGCGGAAAGAGCAACGAAGTAAAAAGTGTAAGGCTTAAAATATGGTGTGGAGTAGACCCTGGGGGCCATAGTGTTCACTAGAGGCTTCTCTCATAATAGCAAATATCACGGTGGGTGAACAAATTACTGTCGAGCAATTGATAGAACCGTGCAAAGTCATGACAATATCTAAGGCAATGATCATGCATATAGGCATCACGTCCGAGACAAGTAGATCGATACTTTCTGCATCTACTACTATTACTCCACACATCGACCGCTATCCAGCATGCATCTAGTGTATTGAGTTTATGACGAACAGAGTAACGCTTTAAGCAAGATGACATGATGTACAGGGATAATCTCAAACCAATGATGAAAATCCCATATTTTTACCCTTGATGGCAACAACATGATGCATGCCTCGCTACCCCTTCTGTCACTGGGTGAGGTCACCGCACGGTATGAACCCAAAACCAAGCACTTCTCCCATGGCAAGAATCATAGATCTAGTTGGCCAGACAAAACCCACAACTCGAAGAGAATTACAAGGATACGAAATCATGCATAAGAGAGATCAGAAGAAACTCAAATAAGATTCATAGATAATCTGATCATAAATCCACAATTTATCGGATCTCGACAAACACACCGCAAAAGAAGATTACATCGGATAGATCTCCATGAAGATCATGGAAAACTTTGTATTGAAGATCCAAGAAAGAGAAGAAGCCATCTAGTTACTAGCTATGGACCCGTAGGTCTATGGTGAACTACTCACGCATCATTGGAGAAGTCATGGTGTTGATGAAGAAGCCCTCCGTGTCCGAATCCCCCCTCCGGCAGGGCACCAGGACGTGCCCTAGATGGGATCTTGCGGAGACAGAAGCTTGCGGCGGCGGAAAAGTGATTGCGATCGTGTCTTGATTTTTTTTGGGAATATTTGGGAATATATAGGCGCAAGATCTAGGTCAGGGGACCTCCAGGGGCCCTCAAGCCTGGATGGCGCGGCTCCCCCCTGGCCGCGGGGTGGGGGCTTGTGGGGCCCCTGGGGCTCTTCTGGCTTGGCTCCCAAGTTCTTCGATCTTCTTCCGTTCCAGAAAAAATCTTTTCGGGAATTTTCTTCCGTTTGGAGTCCGCTTCAAAATCTCCTCTGAAAGGGGTCAAAAACATGGAAAAAACAGGAACTGGCACTTGGCACTGAGTTAATAAGTTAGCCCCAGAAAATAAATAAAAAGCATGCAAAACATCCAAAGTTTGACAAGATAATAGCATGAAACCATCAAAAAGTATAGATACATTGGAGACGTATCAGCGAGTCACGAGCTGACGAAGCGCACTGAGAGGTAATGCTTCCCCCTCACTCATTATCTATGTATTCCGGCTTATGTTTACACCATGCATCCTTGTGTATAGGGTGAGGATAACGAAAGCCAAGACGATACGGTCGGGGTAATTTCCATTTCTTTTGACTCACCTTCTCCTTCTCCTAGACCAGCCAGGCGGATCTATGGAAAAGTACCCATGTCTCACCCGTACGCTTACATGGACCCTGATTTCCTTTTGAAGAAAGCAAGACATACCCCCAAACACAAGACCCGTAGTCGCTCTGGCGACTTAATCACCGGACTGCCTGAGAAGACAACCTGTCGGAAACGCACCAGCGAGGTATACTTTTTGTTGTTATAATACCCTTTCTTGTGTAAAATGTGACTCGCCGCTTCTTGAACTTCAAACCTTTGTTCTATCAGACTTCTCCCCCTACATCTGGCGACTCGGCAATATCAGCTCTCCCGCCGATGATTCTTGTACAAGGGTGAGTCTCTTTATTAATCTCAATTTCTTCTAAACAACGATATGTGCTTTTAATCTTGGTGCTTTTGTCGCAGAGCACAAGCGAAGAGAAGGAAAACCGGCGCCCTATCTTCTGCTCCCAAAACATCTCACACCCTGGGCACGAGCACCTCTGTCCCTGAGGCGAATGGAGAGCAAACAGTGGCTTATTATATTCATGCTGACGATATTCCCGAAGCCCGGGATGACTCGCCCGTTATTTTGAAGGAAACCGCTGATAAGGGTAACCCACCAATCCCCCTCAAGAGGACTGACGATCCAGACGACGTGGTGGTCACCGGTACTGGCTATTCCACTCCTCCAACTGCAGTACTTTCCAAGCATACTTCCAAGGCAACTCGCCCTTCTTCTGATGAAGACACAGATAACCTCAAGCTCCCCCAATATGAGAAGCTGGAATTCGACCAACTTTGTTCCGGCTTCGCAAGTCATCTGGAGAGGGATTATGAAATGAACAAGAGCTTGATTCGTCTTATGAGGATTAAGCATGAGGTATGTATGTTTATGTATTTTCCTGCACCCATTAGCCTTCCAAGGGTCGGCTCATCTTTTGAAAGATGAGTCGGGTATTTGAATATAAAAAATCTCCATCCTGTAGCCCCCAAGGGCCGGCTCATCTTTTGAAAGATGAGTCGGGTCTTGTATTAGATAAAAACTTCAACCTGTAGCCCCCAAGGGTCGGGTCATCTTTTGAAAGATGAGTCGGGTCTTGTAAAAAACTTCAACATGTAGCCCCCAAGGGTCGGGTCATCTTTTGAAAGATGAGTCGGGTCTTGTATTAGATAAAAAGTTCAACCTGTAGCCCCCAAGGGCCGGGTCATCTTTTGAAAGATGAGCCGGGTCTTGTATTAGATAAAAACTTCAACCTGTAGCCCCCAAGGGCCGCGTCATATTTTGAAAGATGAGCTGGGTCTTGTAAAAAAATTCAACATGTAGCCCCCAAGGGCCGGGTCATCTTTTGAAAGATGAGCCGGGTCTTGAATATGGTAAGATTTTGAAGAAAATCATACATTAGCCCCCAAGTATCAGGAGTATTGCTTGCAGCAATGCTGAAACTTGTCTCCCCAAATTTGATGTGCAAGAGTCTGTGACACAGACTGAGTCGACGGTAGCCAACTTAAAGAAAAATCTGGCTGAACAACAAGATGCACACTCCGAATTGGAGAAGAAATTCCGCTTACTTCAGGCTGAGCTGGAGAAGATGAAGACTGACCAACAAAAATTTGAGAAGAAAGCAAAGCCGACCAAGCTGCCATTCTTAAGCGTGCTGAGCAGGCTGAGGAAAAATTGGAAGCCGCCCAGCAAGAGCTAACTGGCTTAAAGAAGCATGTGTCCAATATAATAGTCGCCATGTTCGGTAAGTGTTAACCTTTGACTGTTGATTAACTAATCTGGTATCAAAATTTATCAAATACTGATGTGCCCTTTGCAGGTGCACGAGCCGCCAATCTTCCAGACGACTGCCTGCTTAAGTTAAAAGCTATATATACCTTCGCTGAGCAGCTACACACCAGGGGCGTGCTGACGATCAAGGCAGTGATGGGCAGCAAGGAGCCAGTCAGAACTATCAAGCACATGCTCGGCTTTCTTTCCACCTTGCCTCCTCAGATAGAAGAACTCAAATGGTCAGCCGCCCAGAAGGGAGTCTTGAATACCCTAAGTCGGTGCTTAGCCTATGCCCCGGAGCTCAAACTGGAAGAAATAGCCGCCGGCTACCCCGAGCTGAAGGATGACGGGTCAGAATTTATCGAGGTGGACTAGCACCGAGTTATCATAGAATCTCGCTATGCGGCGACTCAACTGGCAGCCAGTTTGGACTTTAGCAAATACCAAGCAGCCTATGACGAGAAGAAAAAGAAGGTGACGCCTTCTTCATATGAAACTGCTAGCTTGGTTCCTAGTCGACCCGAGAATCCTTTTGATCTTGACATGGACCTATCTCTCTATCTTGACGATGAAGACGAGTTCGTTGCCTTGTCCAAGTGTAATTGGAAGCTAGGCGACTTACGAATCGAAGGCGGGGAGAGCTCAAGGCAAGGTGACTCGGCGGCTGCCTGATTTGCCCATGGATCCTTCCTTCACTGGGGGATGACACCCACTTTAGCCACGCAAGCCATGTAATAGCCTTGTTAGTGTGTGTGAAACACCAATTAGGTAGTGGTACCTTTTGATGGAAACATTGTTAGTACACGTACAGCTCGACGATGATCTCGGCCTTCTTGATCCAACAAGAAAGACGGAGAGGTAGATGAGTTCTCCGGCAGCATCACGGCGCTCCGGAGGGTGGTAGTGATCTAATTCAGCAGGGCTCCGCCCGAGCTCCGCAGAAACGCGATCTAGAGGAAAAACCGTGGAGGTATGTGGTCGGCCTGCCGTGGCAAAAAGTTGTCTCAAATCAGCCCTACTAGCTCCATATATATAGGAGGAGGGGAGGGGAGGCTTGCCTTGAGGCTCAAGGAGCCCCAAGGGCTGCGCCACCAAGGAGGAGTTGGAGTCCTCCTCCAATCCTAGTCCAACTAGGATTGGAAGGAGGAGTCCTTCTCTTCCTTCCCACCTTTCCCTTTTTTATCTTTCTCTTCTTTTGGTTTTTTCTTTCTCTCTTGCGCAAGACAGCCTTGGCTGACCCCACCTACTTGGTGCGCCACCCCCAAGGTCCTTGGGCCCTCCCGGGTGGGTGGTCCCCCCTCCTGGTGAAGATCCGGAACCCATTCGTCATTCCCGGTACATTACGAGTAATGCCCGAAAACCTTCCGGTAACCAAATGAAGTCATCCTATATATCAATCTTCGTTTCCAGACCATTCTGGAAACCCTCGTGACGTCCGTGATCTCATCCGAGACTCCGAACAACATTCAGTAACCAACCATATAACTCAAATACGCATAAAACAACGTCGAACCTTAAGTGTGCAGACCCTGCGGGTTCGAGAACTATGTAGACATGACCCGAGTGACTCCTCGGTCAATATCCAATAGCGGGACCTGGATGCCCATATTGGATCCTACATATTCTACGAAGATCTTATCATTTGAACCTCAATGCCAAGGATTCATATAATCCCGTATGTCATTCCCTTTGTCCTTCGGTATGTTACTTGCCCGAGATTTGATCGTTAGTATCCGCATACCTATTTCAATCTCGTTTACCGGCAAGTCTCTTTACTCATTTCCGTAATACAAGATCCCGTGACATACACTAAGTCACATTGCTTGCAAGGCTTGTGTGTGATGTTGTATTACCGAGTGGGCCCCGAGATACCTCTCCGTCACACGGAGTGACAAATCCCAGTCTTGATCCATACTAACTCAACGGACACCTTCGGAGATACCTGTAGAGCATCTTTATAGTCACCCAGTTACGTTGCGACGTTTGATACACATAAAGCATTCCTCCGGTGTCAGTGAGTTATATGATCTCATGGTCATAGGAACAAATACTTGACACGCAGAAAACAGTAGCAACAAAATGACACGATCAACATGCTACGTTCATTAGTTTGGGTCTAGTCCATCAAATGATTCTCCTAATGATGTGATCCCGTTATCAAGTGACAACACTTGCCTATGGTCAGGAAACCTTGACCATCTTTGATCAACGAGCTAGTCAACTAGAGGCTTACTAGGGACAGTGTTTTGTCTATGTATCCACACAAGTATTGTGTTTCCAATCAATACAATTATAGCATGGATAATAAACGATTATCATGAACAAAGAAATATAATAATAACTAATTTATTATTGCCTCTAGGGCATATTTCCAACAGTCTCCCACTTGCACTAGAGTCAATAATCTAGTTCACATCACCATGCGATTCTAACGAATCTAACACCCATATAGTTCTGGGGTCTGATCACGTCTCGCTCATGAGAGATGTTTTAGTCAATGGTTCTGAAACTTTCAGATCCGTGTGTTCTTTACAAATCTTTATGTCATCTTATAGATGCTGCTACTACATGCTATTCGGAAATACTCCAAATATCTACTCTACTATACGAATCCATTTCACTACTCATAGTTATTCGGATTAGTGTCAAAGCTTGCATCGACGTAACCCTTTATGACGAACTCTTTAACCACCTCCATAATCGAGAAAAATTCCTTAGTCCATTAGTTACTAAGGATAACTTTGACCGCTGCTAGTGATTCAATCATGGATCACTCTCTGTACCTCCCAACAGACTTGAGGCAAGGCACACATTAGGTGCGGTACTCAGCATGGCATACTTCAGATTCTACTACCAAGGCATAGAAGACGACCTTCGTCTATTCTCTTTATTCTGCCGGGGTCGGGTTTTGAGTCTTACTCAAATTCACACCTTACAACACAACCAAGAACTCCTTCTTTGTTGATCTATTTGAACTCCTTCAAAAACTTGTCAAGGCATGCATCTTGTTGAAACTTCTATTAAGCGTTTCGATCTATCTCCATAGATCTTGATGCTCAACGTTCAAGTAGCTCAATCCAGGTATTCCTTTGAAAAACTCCTTTCAAACAACCTTTTATGCTTCACAGAAATTCTACATTACTTCTGATCAACAATATGTCAACCACATATACTTATCAGAAATTCTATAGTGCTCCCACTCACTTCTTTGGAAATACAAGTTTCTCATAAACCTTGTACAAACCCAAAATCTTGGATCATCTCATCAAAGTGTATATTCCAACTCCAAGATGCTTGCACCAGTCCATTGAAGGATCGCTGGAGCCTGCATACTTGTTAGTATCCTTAGGATCGACAAAACATACTGATTGTATCACATACAATCTTTCCTCAAGGAAACCGTCGTGGAAACAATGTTTTGACTTCCTATGTGCAATATTTCACAAATAATGCAGCAACTACTAACATAATTCCAACAAACTTTTAGCATCGCTACGAGTGAGAAAGTCACATCATAGTCAACTCTTTGATCTTGTCGAAAACATCTTTGCGACAAGTTGAGCCTTTCTTAATAGTGACTTATCACCATCATCGTCTGTCTTCCTTTTAAAGATCCATCTTTACTTAATAGTCTTACTACCATTAAGCAATTCCTCCAAAGTCTACACTATGTTCTCACACATGGATTCTCTCTCGGATTTCATGGCCTCCAGCCATTTGTCGGAATCCGGGCCCACCATTGCTTCTCCATAACTCGTAGGTTCATTGTTGTCCAACAACATGATTTCCAAGACAGGGTTACCGTACCACTCTGTAGTACTACGCGGCCTTGTCGACCTACGAGGTCTGTAGTAACTTGATGTGATGATCAATGATCACTATCATCAGCTTCCACTTTAATTGGTGTAGGCGCCACAGGAACAACTTCATGCGCCCTGCTACACAATGGTTGAAGTGACGGTTCAATAACATCATCAAGTTCCACCACTCTCCCACTCAATTCTTTCGAGAGAAACCTTTCCTCGAGAAAGGACTCGTTTCTAGAAACAACCACTTTGCTTTCGGATCTGAGATAGGAGATGTACCCAACTATTTTGGATATCCTATGAAGATGCATTTATCCGCTTTGGGTTCGAGCTTATCAGACTGAAACTTTTTCACATAAGTGTCGAAGCCCCAAACTTTCAAGAAATGACAGCTTAGATTTCTCTAAACCTTAGTCTATACTGTGTCATCTCAAAGGAAATACGCGGTGCCCTATTTAAAGTGAATGCGGTTGTCTCTAATGCATAACCCATAAACGATAGTGGTAATTCGATAAGAAACATCATAGTATGCACCATACCAAATAGTGCGTGGCTATGACGTTCAGACACATCATCACACTATGATGTTCCAGGTAGCATGAACTGCGAAACAATTTCCACATTGTCTTAACTGCGTACCGAAACTCGTAACTCAGATATTCATTTCTATGATCACATCGTAGACAGTTTATCATCTTGTTACGACGAACTTCACTCTGAAACAGAATTGAACTTTTCAATATTTCAGACTTGTGATTCATTAAGTAAATACTCTTGTATCTACTCAAATCGTCATTGAAGTAAGAACATAATGATATCCACTGCGTGCCTCAGCACCCATTGGACTGCATACATCAAAATGTATCACTTCCAACAAGTTACTATCTTGTTTCATCTCAATGAAAACAAGGCCTCGCTCATGTGGTATGATTTGCATGTCACAAGTGATTCAAAATCAAGTGAGTATAAAGATCCATCAGCATGGAGCCTCTTCATGCAATTTATACCAACATGACTCAAGCGGCAGTGCCACAAGTAAGTGGTACTATCATCATTACCTTGTTTCTTTTGGCACCAATATCATGAACATGTGTAACACTACGATCGAGATTCAATAAACCATTGAAGGTGATTATTCAAGCAAATAGAGTAACCATTATTCTCTTTAAATGAATAATCGTATTGCAATAAACACGATCCAATCATGTTCATGCTTAATGCAAGCACCAAATAACAATTATTTAGGTTTAACATCAATCCTGATGGTAGAGGGAGCGTGCGACGTTTTGATCATATCAATCTTGGAAACACTTCCAACACTTATCGTCACCTCGCCTTTAGCTAGTCTCCGTTTATCCCATAGCCTTCATTTCGTGTTGCTAATCACTTAGCAACCGAACCGGTATCCAATACCCTCGCGCTACTAGGAGTACTAGTAATGTACACATCAACATCATGTATATCAAATATACTTCTTTCGACTTTGCCAGCCTTCTTATCTACCAAGCATCTAGGGTAGCTCCGCTTCAGTGACCGTTCCCCTCATAACAGAAGCACTTAGTCTCGGGTTTGGGTTTAATCTTGGGTCTCTTCATTAGTGCAGCAACTGTTTTGCCGTTTCATGAAGTATCCCTTCTGGCCCTTGCCTTTCTCGAAACTTAGTGGTTTTACTAACCATCAACTATTGATGCTCCTTCTTGATTTCTACTTTTGCAGTGTCAAACATTGCGAATCGCTCAAGGATCATTGTATCTATCCTTGATATGTCATAGTTCATCACGAAGCTCTCACAGCTTGGTGGCAGTGACTTTGGAGAACCATCACTATCTCATCTGGAAGATTAACTCCCACTTGATTCAAGTGATTGTCGTACTCAGACAATCTGAGCACACGCTCAATGATTGAGCTTTTATCCTTTACTTTGTGGACAAAGAATCTTGTCGGAGGTCTCATACCTCTTAACAAGGGCACAAGCATGAAATCACAATTTCATCTCTTTAGAACATCTCTTATGTTTCGTGACGTTTCAAAACGTCTTCGGCGCCTTGCTTCTAAGCCATTAAGTATTTTGCACTGAACTATCGCGTAGTCATCGGAAACGTGTATGTCGGATGTTCACAACATCCATAGACGACGCTCGAGGTGCAGCACGCCAAGTGGTGCATTAAGGACATAAGCCTTATGCGCAGCAATGAGGACAATCCTCAGTTTTACGGACTAAGTCCGCAAAGTTTGCTACTATCAACTTTCAACTAAATTTTCTCTAGGAACATATAAACACAGTAGAGCTATAGCGCAAGCTACATCGTAATTCGCAAAGACCATTAGACTGTGTTCATGAAAATTAGTTCAATTAATCATATTACTTAAGAACTCCCACTCAAAAAGTACATCTCTCTAGTCATTTGAGTGGTACATGATCCAAATCCACTATCTCAAGTCGGATCATCACGTGAGTCGAGAATAGTTTCAGTGGTAAGCATCTCTATGCTAATCATATCAACTATACGATTCATGCTCGACCTTTCGGTCTCATGTGTTCCGAGTCCATGTCTGCACATGCTAGGCTCGTCAAGCTTAACCCGAGTGTTCCGCGTGTGCAACTGTTTTGCACCCGTTGTATGTGAACGTTGAGTCTATCACACCCGATCATCACGTGGTGTCTCGAAACGAAGAACTGTCGCAACGGTGCACTGTCGGGGGAGAACACAATTTCGTCTTGAAATTTTAGTGAGATATCACCTCATAATGCTACCGTCGCTCTAAGCAAGATAAGGTGCATAAAGGATTAACATCACATGCAATTTATAAGTGACATGATATGGCCATCATCATGTGCTTCATGCTCTCCATCACCAAAGCACCAGCACGATCTTCTTGTCACCGGCGTCACACCATGATCTCCATCATTATGATCTCCATCAACGTGTCGCCATCGGGGTTGTCATGCTACTCATGCTATTACTACTAAAGCTACGTCCTAGCAATATAGTAAACGCATCTGCAAGCACAAACGTTAGTTTGAAGACAACCATATGGCTCCTGCCGGTTGCCGTACCATCAACGTGCAAGTCGATATTTAACTATTACAACATGATCATCTCAAACATCTAATATATCACATCACGTCGTTGGCCATATCACATCACAAGCATACCCTGCAAAAACAAGTTAGATGTCCTCTAATTGTTGTTGCAAGTTTTACGTGGTGACCATGGGTATCTAGTAGGATCGCATCTTACTTACGCAAACACCACAACGGAGATATATGAATTGCTATTTAACCTCATCCAAGGACCTCCTCGGTCAAATCCAATTCAACTAAAGTTGGAGAAACCAACACTCGCCGGTCATCTTTGAGCAACGTAGTTACTCGTAGCGATGAAACCAGTCTCTCGTAAGCGTACGAGTAATGTCGGTCCGAGCCGCTTCGATCCAACAATACCGCTGAATCAAGAAAAGACTAAGGAGGGTAGCAAAACGCACATCACCGCCCACAAAAACTTTTGTGTTCTACTCGAGATTACATCTACGCATGAACCTAGCTCATGATGCCACTCATGGGGAACATCGCATGGGAAACAAAAGATTTCCTACGCGCATGAAAACCTATCATGGTGATGTCCATCTGCGAGAGGGGATTTCTGATCTACGTACCCTTGTAGATCGCACAGCAGAAGCATTAATAAAACACGGTTGATGTAGTGGAACGTCCTCACGTCCCCCGATCCGCCCGCGAACCGTCCCACGAACCGTCCCGCGATCCGTTCCGATCTAGTGCCGAACGGACGGCACCTCCGCGTTCAGCACACGTACAGCTCGACGATGATCTCGGCCTTCTTGATCCAGCAAGAGAGACGGAGAGGTAGATGAGTTCTCCGGCAGCGTGACGGTGCTCCGGAGTTTTGTGGTGATCTAATCTCAGCAGGGCTCCGCCCGAGCTCCGCAGAAACGCGATCTAGAGGAACAACCGTGGAGGTATGTGGTCGGGCTGTCGTGGCAAAAAGTTGTCTCAAATCAGCCCTAATAGCTCCATATATATAGGAGGAGGGGAGGGGAGGCTTGCCTTGAGGCTCAAGGAGCCCCAAGGGCTGCGCCACCAAGGAGGAGTTGGAGTCCTCCTCCAATCGTAGTCCAACTAGGATTGGAAGGAGGAGTCCTTCTCTTCCTTCCCACCTTTCCCTTTTTTTTCTTTCTCTTCTTTTGGTTTTTTCTTTCTCTATTGTGCAAGACAGCCTTGGGGTGACCCCACCTACTTGGTGCGCCACCCCCAAGGTCCTTGGGCCCTCCCGGGTGGGTGGTCCCCCCTCCCGGTGAAGATCCGGAACCCATTCGTCATTCCCGGTACATTACGAGTAATGCCCGAAAACCTTCCGGTAACCAAATGAAGTCATCCTATATACCAATCTTCGTTTCCGGACCATTCCGGAAACCCTCGTGACGTTTGTGATCTCATCCGGGACTCCGAACAACATTCGGTAACCAACCATATAACTCAAATACGCATAAAACAACGTCGAACCTTAAGTGTGCAGACCCTGCGGTTTCGAGAACTATGTAGACATCGCCCGAGTGACTCCTCGGTCAATATCCAATAGCAGGACCTGGATGCCCATATTGGATCCTACATATTCTACGAAGATCTTATCGTTTGAACCTCAGTGCCAAGGATTCATATAATCCCGTATGTCATTCCCTTTGTCCTTCGGTATGTTACTTGCCCGAGATTTGATCGCCAGTATGCGCATACCTATTTCAATCTCATTTACCGGCAAGTCTCTTTACTCATTTCCGTAATACAAGATCCCGTGACATACACTAAGTCACATTGCTTGCGAGGCTTGTGTGTGATGTTGTATTACCGAGTGGGCCCCGAGATACCTCTCTGTCACACGGAGTGACAAATCCCAGCCTTGATCCATACTAACTCAACGGACACCTTCGGAGATACCTGTAGAGCATCTTTATAGTCACCCAGTTACGTTGCAACGTTTGATACACACAAAGCATTCCTCCGGTGTTAGTGAGTTATATGATCTCCTGGTCATAGGAACAAATACTTGACACGCAGAAAACAGTAGCAAAAAAATGACACGATCAACATGCTACGTTCATTAGTTTGGGTCTAGTCCATCACATGATTCTCCTAATGATGTGATCCCATTATCAAGTGACAACACTTGCCTATGGCCAGGAAACCTTGACCATCTTTGATCAACGAGCTAGTCAACTAGAGGCTTACTAGGGACAGTGTTTTGTCTATGTATCCACACAAGTATTGTGTTTCCAATCAATACAATTATAGCATGGATAATAAACGATTATCATGAACAAAGAAATATAATAATAACTAATTTATTATTGCCTCTAGGGCATATTTCCAACAGTACGGGCGTCCCGATCATGCCGATGAAGATGTTGATTTTTCTGAAGGGGACTCGGTAACCAGATTCGACTGAATCGGCTTCCGGCTCCCATAGTGAATTGTCGATGTAGTACCTCCCGCGGCGGCTCTTCGTCATGATGCCGACCGCGTAGCTTTCTAACCCAGTAGGGCTCCCTTCGAGAACTCAACTCCACCGTGCGCAGGCCCCACAGTGGGCGCCAACTGTCGTGGTTTTATCATGGCAGATGTCCTCGTGAAAGGACTGAGAGATGGAGCCATCGCACCTTGGTGGCAACTCGGAGGGGGTGAGCGAAAGCAAGACTCGGATTTACCCAGGTTCAGCCCCTCGTGAGGAGGTAAAAGCCTACGTCATGCTTGGTGTGTATTAATGGTGATTTCGATTACAAGGAGTGCGTAACTCACCTAACCTAGCTCTCGATTCTGTCTAACTCGCCTGACCTCTCCCTAGGACTCGCCTTTATATACAGGTCGAGGCCCTAGGGTTTACAAAGTCCTGACATGCTACACTTCGTGGCTTTCCTTATCTCTAAGCCGTTGTGTCCTCCACGGTCAAGAACTTTCTTGGGAATCTATTATCCGCACGACCTCTTGAACCGCCATCCAGCTTCTGGTCCACGAGACGCGCGGTAAATGGTAAGTCGCCCCTTTGGTGACCCGGCCCACTTAGCGCGGGTTACCCACGGGTAATATCCCCAACAGAATCTGTGAGTTTTCACGAGGTCACCATAACGAGACCCCAAAGTTCCGTGAACGTTCGTATCACCCTAGGTCCCAAAATCAGTGAGTAATAGCACAGAAAATTGGCTAGAATGGACAAAATCAGTGAGTAATAGCATAGAAAATTGGCTACAATGGACAAAATCTGCGAGTTGTGACAAGGTCCCCGTAACCGGTCCCAGAGTTCGTGGAACATTTGTAGCGCCCCGGGACCGAGAATCAGTGAGTAATAGCATAGAAATCTAACAAGAATGGACCAAATCTGTGACTTTTGACAAGGTCCCAGTAACTCGTCCAGGAAGTTCACGAAACGTTCGGATTGCCCCGGGAACAAAAATCAGTGAGTAATAGCATAAAAAACTAACCAGAATGGACCAAATCTGTTAGTTTTGACGAGGTCACCGTAACGAGACCCCAAAGTTTCCCCAACGTTCGTATCGCCCTGGGTCCCAAAATCAGTGAGTAATAGCATAGAAAACTAGCTAGAATGGACAAAATCTAGGAGTTGTGATGAGGTCCCCATAAGCGGTCCCTCATGGAACGTTTGTAGCGCCCCGGGACCCAGAATAAGTAAGTAATAACATAGAAAACTAGCAAGAATGGACCGAATCTGCAAGTTTTGACAAGGTCCCCGTAACCAGTCCCCGAAGTTTCATGAACGTTTGTAGCCCACGGAACCCAGAATCAGTGACTAATAGCATAGAAAATTGGCCAGAATGGACCAAATCTAAGATTTTTCACGAGGTCCCCGTAACTGGACCCCGAAGTTCTCCGAACGTTCGTATCGCCCCGGGTCCCAAAATCAGTGAGTACTAGCATAGAAATCTAGCCAGAATGGACAAAATCTGGTAGTTGTGGCGCGGTCCCCGTAACCGGCCCCGGAGTTCCTGGAACGTTTGTCGCGCTACGGGACCCAGAATCGGTGAGTAATAGCATAGAAAACTCGCAAGAATGGACCAAAGTTGCGAGTTCTGACAAGGTCCCCGTAACCACTGCCCGAAGTTCGCGGAACATTTGGGTCGCCGTGGGAACAAAAATCAGTGAGTAATACAATAGAAAACTGGCCAGAATGGACCAAATCTGCGAGTTTTGACAATGTCCCCACAACCCGACTCTGAAGTTCCCCAAATGTTTGGATCGCCCCGAGACCCAAAATCGGTGAGTAGTAGCATAGAAAACTCGCGAGAATGTACCAAATCTACGAGTTTTGACGACGTCCCCGTAACCGGTCCCCGAAGTTTCCCGAATGTTCGTAGCGCCATGGGACCCAGAATTAGTGAGTAATAGCATAGAAACCTTGCTGGAATGGACCAAATCTGTGAGTTTTAACGAGGTCACCGTAACCACACCCCAAAGTTCCTCGAACGTTCCTATCGCGCTAGGTCCCAAAATCAGTGAATAATAGCATAGAAAACTAGCTAGAATGGACAAAATCTAGGAGGTGTAAAGAGGTTCACGTAACCTATCCCCGGAGTTCATGGAACGTTTGTAGCGCCCATGGACCGAGAATCGGTGAGTAATAGCATACAAAAGTGGCGGGAATGGACCAAATCTGTGAGTTTCACGAGGTCCCCGTAGCCGGGCCCGAAGTTCCCCGAACGTTCGTATCACCCCGGGTCCGAAAAACATTGAGTAATAGCATAGAAAACTCGCCAGAAAGGACCAAATCTATGAGTTTTGACGAGGTCCCCGTAACCGGTCCCCGAAGTTTTTCGAACGTTTCTTGCGCCTCGGGACCCACAAACGGTGAGCAATAGCATAGAAAACTGTCCAGAATGGACCAAATGTGTGAGTTTTCACGAGGTCACCGTAACCGGACCCCGAAGTTCCCCGAACATTCGTATCGTCCCGTGTCCCAAAATTACTGAGTAATAGCATAGAAAAGTTGACAGGATGGACCAAATGTGTGAGTTTTCACGAGGTCTCCGTAACCGGACCCCGAAGTTCCCCGAATGTCCGTATTGCCACGGGTCCTAAAATCAGTGTAATAGCAAAGAAAACTGGCTAGAATGGACCAAATCTGCGAGTTTTGACAATGTCACCATAACCCAACGCCGATGTTCCTCGAACGTTCGGATCACCCCGGGACCCAAAATCAGTGAGTAATAGCATAGAAAACATGCCAGAATGGACCAAATCTGCGATTTTCGACGAGGTCCCCGTAAGCGGTCCCCGAAGTTTCCTGAATGTTTGTAGCGCCACGGGACCCAGAATGAGTGAGTACTAGTATAGAAAACTGGCGAGAATGGACCAACTCTACGAGTTTTGACAAGGTCCCCGTAACCGGTCCCCGAAGTTAGCGGAACATTCAGATCGCCCAGGGAACAAAAAACACTAAGTAATACCAAAGAAAACTGGCCAGAATGTCCCCAAATCTGCAAAATTTTAAAATATCCTCATAACTTGACCCCGAAGTTCCCTGAACGTTCTGATCGCCCCGGGACGCAAAATCAGTGAGTAATAGCATAGAAAACTTGCGAGAATGTACTAAATCTGCAAGTTTTGACGAGGGCCCCGTAACCGGTCCCCGAAGTTTCCTGAACGTTGTAGCGCCACGGGACCCAGAATCAGTGAGTAATAGCATAGAAAACTAGCCAGAATGAACCAAATTTGTGAGTTTTCACGAGGTCACCATAACGAGACCCCAAATTCCCCGAACGTTCGTATCGCCCTAGGTCCAAAATCTGTGAGTAATAGCATAAAAAATTGGCTAGAACGGACAAAATCTACGAGGTGTGACAAGATCCCCGTAACCGGTCCCCGGAGTTCGTGGAACATTTGTAGCGCCCCGAGACCAAGAATCAGTGAGTAATAGCATAGAAAACTAGCAAGAATGGACCAAATATGTGACTTTTGACAAGGTCACCGTAACTACTCCACGAAGTTCACGAAACGTTCGGATCGCCCTTGGAACAAAAATTAGTGAGTTATAGCATAGAAAACTCGCCAGAATGGACCAAATCTATTAGTTTTGACGAGGTCACCGTAACCAAACCCCAAAGTTCCCTGAACATTCGTATGGCCTGGGTCCCAAAATCAGTAAGTAGTAGCATAGAAAACTAGCTCGAATGGACAAAATCTCGGAGTTGTGACAAGGTCCCCATAAGCGGTCCCGTCATGGAACATTTGTAGCGCCCCGGGACCTAGAATAAGTGAGTAATAGCATAGAAAACTAGCAAGAATGGACCAAATCAGTGAGTAATAGCACAAAAAACTGGCCAGAATGGACCAAATCTATGAGTTTTCACTAGGTCACCGTAACCGGACCTCGAACTTCCTTGAACGTTTGTATCGCCCCGGGTCCCAAAATCAGTGAGTAATAGCATAGAAAACTAGCCAGAATGGACCAAATCAGTGAGTTTTCACGAGGTCCCCCTAACCGGACCCCATAGTTCCCCGAAAGTTCGTATCACTGCGGGCCAAAATGGACAAAATCTATGAGTTGTGGCGGGTCCCCCTAATCGGCCCCGGAGTTCCTGGAATGTTTTAGCTCCCCGGCACCCAGAATGGACCAAAGTTGTGAGTTCTGCCAAGGTCCCCGTAACCGCTCCCCGAAGTTCGCGGAATGTTCGAATCGCCCCGGGAACAAAAATGAGTGAGTAATATAATAGAAAACTGGCCAGAATGGACCAAATCTGGGAGTTTGGCCAATGTCCCCATAACCCGACCCCGAAGTTCCCCGAACCGGACCAAATCTGCGAGTTTTGACGAGGTCCACGTAACCGGTCCCCGAAGTTTCCAAAACGTTTGTAGCTCTACGGAACCCAAAATATGTGAGTAATAGCATGGAAAAGTGGCCATAATGGAACAAGTCTGCGACTTTTGACAAGGTCCCCATAACCAAACCCCGAAATTCCGCATCATTAGTAGCGCCCCGGGACCCAGAATCCGTGAGAAATAGCATCGAAAACTTCCTAGAATGGACCAAATCTGCGAGTTTTTACAAGGTCCCCGTAACCGGTCCCCGAAGTTCGTGGAACGATCGGATCGCCCGGGGAACAAAATTCAGTGACTAATAGCATAGAAAACTGGCGAGAATGGACCAAATCTACGAGTTTTCACAATGTCCCCATAACGTGACCCCGAAGTTCCCCCAACGTTCGGATCGCCCCTAGACCCAAATCAGTGAGTATTAGTATAGAAAACTCGACAGAATGGACCAAATCTGTGAGTTTTCACGAGGTCCCCATAACCGGACCCCGAATTTCCCCGAACGTTCGTATCGCCCCGGGTCCTAAAATCAGTGAGTAATAGCATAGAAAACTAGCCAGAATGGACCAAATCTGCGAGTTTTACAATGTCCCCATAACCCGACCCTCAAGTTCCCCGAAGTTCGGATCACCCCAAGACCCAAAATCAGTGAGTAATAACATAGAAAACTGGCCACAATGGACCAAATCTGCGAGTTTTGACGAGGTTCCCGTAATCGTCCCAGAAGTTTCCCGAACGTATGTATTGCCACGGGACCCATAATCAGTTAGTAATAGCATAGAAATCGGTCAGAATGGACCAAATCTGTGAGTTTTCACGAGGTCACCGTAACCGGACCCCAAAGTTCACCGACCATTCGTATCTCCCCGGGTCCCAAAATCACTGAGTAATAGCATAGAAAACTAGCTAGAATGGACCAAATATGTGAGATTTCAAGAGGTCCCCGTAACCGGACCCCAAAGTTCCACGAACGTTCGTATCGCCCAGGGTCCCAAAATTAGTGAGTAGTAACATAGAAAACTGGACAGGATGGACCAAATCTGTGAGTTTTGATGAGGTCCTCATAACCGGTCCCCGGTATTCGTGGAACGTTTGTAGCGCCACGGGACCCAGAATCCGTGAGAAATAGCATAGAAAACTTGCTAGAATGGACCAAATCTGCGAGTTTTGACAAGGTCCCCGTAACCGTTCCACGATGTTAGCAGAACATTTTAATCGCCCCGGGAACCAAAATTAGTGAGTAATAGCATAGAAAACTAGCCATAATGGACCAAGTGTGTGACTTTTGACAAGGTCCCCGTAACCGGACCACGAAGTTTCCCGAATGTTCGGCTCGCCCCGGAACCCAAAATTAGTGACTAATATGATAGAAAACTGGCCAGAATGGATCAAATCTACGAGTTTTGACGAGGTCCCCGTAACCCGTTCCCGGAGTTCGCGAAACGTTTGGATTGCCGCAGGAACCAAAATCAATGAGTAATAGCACAGTATACTGGCCAAAATGGACCAAATCCGCGAGTTTTGACGAGGTCCCCATAACTGGTCCCCGAAGTTCCCCGAACGTTTGTAGCGCCACGGGACCAAGAATCAGTGAGTCATAGCATAGAAAACTGGCCAGAGTGGACCAAATCTGCTAGTTTTGACAAGGTCCCCTAACCGGTCCCTGAAGTTTGTGGAACGTTCAGATCGCCCCGGGAACAAAAATCAGTGAGTAATAGCATAGAAAACTGCCACAATGGACCAAATGTGCAAGTTTTGACAAAGTCCCCATAACCCTACCCTGAAGTTCTCCAAACGTTCGGATCGCCCCGGGACCCAAAATTAGTGAGTAATCGCATAGAAAACTCGCCAGAATGTACCAAATCTGCAATATTTCACGATGTCCCCGTAACCGGCCCCCGAAGTTTTCCGAACGTTTCTAGAGCCACGGGACCCAGAATCGGTGAGTAATAGCATAGAAAACTGTCTAGAATAGACCAAATCTGTGAGTTTTCACGAGGTCACCGTAACCGAACCCCGAAGTTCCCCGAACGTTCGTATCGCCCCGTGTTCCAAAATTTCTGAGTAATAGCATAGAAAACTGGACAGAATGGACCAAATGTGCGAGTTTTCACAAGGTCCCCATAACCGGACCCCGAAGTTCCCCGAATGTTCGTATCGTTCCGGGTCCTAAAAACAGTGTAATAGCAATTAAAACTGGCCAGAATGGACCAAATCTGCGAGTTTTGACAATGTCCCCATAACCCGACCCCGATGTACCCCGAACATTCGGATCACACTGGGACCCAAAATCAGTGAGTAATAGCATAGAAAACTGAATAGAATGGACCAAATCTGCGAGTTTTGACGAGGTCCCCTTAACCGGTCCCTGTCATGGTTTTGTCACGGCAGATGTCCTCGTGAAAGGACTTAGTGTTGGAGCCATCGCACCTTGGTGGCGACTCAAAGGGGTTATGCGAGAGCGAGACAGAGATTTACCCAGGTTCGGCCCCTCGTGAGGAGGTAAAGGCCTACGTCCTGCTTGGTGTTTGTATTGATGGTGTTTCGATTACAAGGGGGCGTAACTCGCCTGACCTGGCACTTGATGATTTCTAACCTACCTTCTCCTTCCCTGAGACCCGCCTTTATATATAGGTCGAGCCCTTAGGGTTTACAAGAGTCCTTTCCTTTACACAAATCGTGATTCTTCCTATCTCTAAGTCGCCATCTTTCCAAGACTTGGAGATCTTCCCAACAATGGACTTTTCCCGAAGGTCCTGAATCGTCATCCGACTCCCGGCCCCGCTGGGCCAAGGCCGGAACCACTTAGAGATGAGTCGCCAGCTTGGGTGACCCGGCCCAACTAGGGCGGGTTACCCAACAGATAATACCCCCAACATTAGACCCTAGATTGACTTGAATTTTTTCACGACAATGTCCTCACTTAGTTAGGGGCGATTCATCTCACTCTTCTTATGCACCATGCACTTAAACCGCCATCCGTTGCGGAAAAACTCAAGTTGCCAAACCACTTCTTGTTGGCACCTTCTTATCCTTTAATCTCGGAAGAGATGACAAGGTAATCTCCAACGAATCCTTCGGCATTGATATCCCAAAAAATTTGGGCGCCATCATGGCGAATCTTTATCTTTTGGCAGTTCCCGCTCGTAGCGCCTCGATCTCAGCGCCTGACCCGATAAATAGGCGGGAGGAGGGGGCAGGGCGCATTTCCACCTACCCATCTTGTCGTCCCCTTCTTCCTCGCCGTCACACCGAGAACCTCGTCGCCACCCGAGAGCTTCGTCGCCGCCCGAGCACTTCGTCGCCGCCCGAGAGCTCCGCTGCTGCTCGAGAACTTCGTCGCCGCCCGAAAGCTTCGCCGTCGTCCGAGCACTTCGTCGCCGCCCGAGAGCTTCGCCGCCGCTTCGAGAACTTCGTCGTCGTCCGAGATCTTCGCCGCCGCCCGGGAGCTGCTGAACGTGCGACGCTCGCCGCGAATCTTTCTTCGGACGCCTCCAGCCGCATTTACCAGGTCAGCCTCCCGCCATTGAAGGCAGATCTAAGCTTATCGAGGTTCATGTCCACCGTTTCTTTAGAACATCTCGAACAGCTTTGTAATTCCCGGCTAGTTGGTGGTGACGATAGTGAGTATGGCAACATTCTCCATACCCTTAGTTGCTTAGCCTTGATTTGAAGATTTAGAAAGGATTTCACCAGATCAACGGTACTGTTTTCATCTTAGTCATAGGCTGTTTTATGCAAACCTTTCGCATTCATTTCTGCCTGTTCAGTAGATCCACATATTATTGTCTGTCGCGTGAAACCTGTTTATAGATTCATACTTCGCCATTTTGGCGGACACTTCTGAAGCTCTGAACCATTTTTCCTTTAAGTAGTAAGAATTTCATAAGTCGCCCTGGTATTCTGACCCGGCCCTTTATCGGCGAGTCAAAAAACTCCCTCAGCTATCAGGCAAATTGTTTGGCGACTCAAATGAATCTGTTTCGCCATTTAATAGGTGCTTGCGAATTAATTTACCCGTAATTTTTCCCTTTGTAGCATGGGCACCGTTTTCAAAAATGATTGGCTCCCGACCAAGGTTGATGATACTCTCCTTAACAACTGTGTGAAAACGGGGAATCTGGACCCTCAAGATGTTATCGGTTGGCGTTCCAGGTTAGGAGAGGAGATCCCCAACCAGAAGGAAGGGGAAATAGTTGTTTTTGTTGAACACCTTGAACGGGGTTTTAAACCACCCGGATCAAAATTCCTCAGAGATGCCATGACCTTCATGAATGTCCGCCTCCAGGACTTAGGACCCAACTCGATAAGCAATTTATGTCAGTTCCAAGTGTTCTGTGAGGCCTACTTGCGAATGGAACCTTCAGTTCCTTTATTTTGGTATTTCTTCCATTTGAATCGCCAGACAGAATTTTCCAATGGTCCTAGCTTGGAGCTTGGAGGTGTCAATGTTCAACACCGTAGGGATAGTTCATTCCCGTCACTCGCCATGCCAAGCCATCCCAAAGGTTGGGGCGAGTCTTGGTTTTACTGCCAGGAAACTTCGCCTGAGGGTGAAAAAAAGCTTCTTGGCTATAGGAAGGAGCGTCTTCCAACAAATTTCAAACTCCCAGACAAGCTCACGGAAGAAGAGGAGTCAGATTTTATCCCAGTATTGTCTGAGTTAAGATCTCTGACAAACAACGGCCTTACTGGGGTTGACTTAATCCGTTGCTCGGTCGAATGGCGTATCCTCCCCTTAAGTCGCCAGGACAGATTAATGTGTGATTTTGACGGTACCTTGGATCACCCCCAGTGCTATTTCCACACAGCACTAACAGAAAATGATATTGTAACCATCATCAAGAAATTTACCGGCGAGCCCATGGCCAAGTGCGGCCAAATAGGTCTTAAGCCGTTCTGCAAGATCAACCCGGCACCAAAGGTAAATAACTTAACCCGCTCTTACCTTATTCCTTCCGTCTTACTTGAGCTATGACCTCTTAAAATAAAAAATGCCTTTTCAGAAAGGTGACAAATTCTGGTCCAGGAGGCCAAAAAAGATGGCCTTGAAGCAAGCCAAGCCGCCTCCAAAAAAGAAATCCAAGGGCAAGGGCAAAGCCGCCATTACTGAGCCATCTGACGCCGACAAATCCCAAGTCGGCGACGTACTTTCAGAGGTAAAATCCATCTTTTTTAACTCGCCATTCATTGTTGATAATTTTGTGTTTATGCCTCTTGTATCTCTTGTATAGAATGAGCACAATGAAAGCCAGGAAGACTCCGTAGAGGTAATTTCTGTTTCCTCCGACTCATCTTCTCCTCCACCTAAGCCGGCCAGGCGAATTTGTGGGAAAGTTCCCTTCTCACACCCACATGTTTGTTTGGATCCAAATTTCCTTTTGAAGAAAGCGCAACATGCTTCCAATCTGAAAACTCGGAGTCATTCTGGAGACTTGGTGTCCGGGTTACCAACAAAAACCAAGAAAAGGCAAAATGAGGTATCTTTTAACAGCCCCTCTTCATTTCCTTTTGGATTACGTTTATAACTCGCTCACATCTTGAAGTGTTTATTTTGCAGAGTTCTCCTCCTTCATCAGGCGACTCAGTAATGTCAGCACTTCCACCGATGATCCGCATCCCAGGGTAAGTCTTTTATAACACTTACCTTATTCTAAAGATGGTAATGTATGTTTCTTTAAGCGCACTCCCTTTTCCTTTTAGGGCTCAGGCGAAGAAAAGGAAAACTGGCGGGTCAGCTCCCATTACCGCTTCGGAGCCTATTGAAAAATCGGCGCCGATCCAAGATAACCCGGCCCAAGATAAACCTGAAAATCAAATGGATCTCCCAAGCTCGCCAAAGGAAACCATGGAAACGCCTAATCCACCAAGTCCATTAAAAACAACAGAAGACCCAGACGTTGTGGTCATCACCGGCACTCGCTTTTCTAAGCCGGCCTCAGCAGTTTTGTCAAAGCATGTATCATCATCAGCTCAACCTGCTATTGAGTATGAACTCTCCAAGGCTAAGCTCTCCCAGTATGAAAATCTTGAATTCAGAGAACTTTGCTCAGGCTTTGCAAGTCGCTTGGAGGCGAGTTATGAAATGGAAAAAAAGTCTGCTTCTTATGCTGAAGAACAAACATGAGGTACGTCTTATTGCATACCGTATTATCCTTATTAAACCCCAAGGGCCAGGTCATCTACAAAAAGATGAGCCGGGTCTTAATAGTAAAATGAGTCTGTCGACCTGTAACCCCCAAGGGTCGGGTCATCTGTAAAAAGATGAGCCGGGTCTTGATAATTGAAGAAAACTTTTGACTTGTAACCCCCAAGGGCCGGGTCATCTGTAAAAAGATGAGTCAGGTCTTGATAATTGAAGAAAACTTTCGACCTGTAACCCCCAAGGGCCGAGTCATCTGTAAAAAGATGAGCCGGGTCTTGATATCGTATAATTTATCTAAAAAATTATACATTAGCCCCCAAGTGTCAGGGATGTTGCTTGCAATAATTCTGAGACTTGCCCCTTGACCATATATTTTGACAGGAATCACTTACCCAAGTTGAATCAGCATTTGGCGATTTGAAGAAAAATTTAACCGATCAGCAGGATGCCCGGGCAAAATCAAAAGAGAAGTGTCAACTGGTCTTATCTGAGATGGAGAAGCTAAAAGCCGACTTAAAAAAGGCTCAAGCTGATCAAGATGCCCTGATAAAGCGAGCAGAAAAAGCTGAAGCTAAGTTGGATACTGTGCAACAAGAGCTGGCCGGCGTAAAGCGACATATCTCCAACATGGCACAAACCGTCTTTGGTAAAAAAAAACTGACCTTGTATTTTGTAAATAAATAACTTAGTATGTAGAAATTGCTGACCATCATTACTCTTTATGCAGGCCCGAGAGCCGCCAATCTTCAGAATGATTGTGTCCTGATGCTAAAGGCGATTTACACGTTAACGGAGCAGTTGTATACCGGAAGTGTGCTGACCGTGAAAGCAGTGATGGGTGCCAAGGAACCCATAACATCCATAAAGAAGATGCTTGGCTGCTTATCTACTCTTCCTCCTCAAATTGGTGAGCTAACTCGGTCTGCTGCCCGAAAAGGAGCACTGACTACTCTGAGTCGGTGTCTGGCGTATGCTCCAGAAATAAACCCTGGAGAGGTAGCGGCAAGCTTTCCCCAGCTCAAGGATGACGGGTCAGAATTCGCTGAAGAAAATTACCAACGTGTTGTCAAAGAATCCCATTTGGCAGCGACTCAGCTTGCAGCAAGCCTGGATTTATCAAAATACCAAGCCGCCTATGACAACAAGAACAAGAAAATCAACCCGCCAACCTTTGTGACAACCAGCTTAACTCCGAGTCGACCCAAGAATCCTTTTGACTTGGAGGTGGATCTCTCATCAGTGTTGAACGATCAAGATGAGTTCGCTGTGTTATCCAAGTGTAACTGGGTACTGGGCGACTAACAAATTGAAGTCGGCTAGAGCTCGCAGCAGGCTGACCCGAGGACATCAGTAGAATAATCCTTTATGGATTTGGCCATAAGAGCCATGTAATAAGTCCTTTATAGAGATCAAACTGCTTTTGTGATGTCTTGAAAACCCTTATGTCGCCTTTAAGGCGCCTTAGTAATGGGGTTATAGTCCCAGGGTAGGGTCATAGGCCTGCCCTATAGGTCCTACCCAAGGACTACCCTTCATAAGGGACAAGGCCCTTAGTCAGTTCCGACTGAATTAAGGACTTCCCATCATCCAGTCGGAGACGATTTCCTCCATCATCCAGTCGGAGATGAGCATTCGGAACGTATCAAACCTACCGACTGGATTCCACTCTGTACATTAACCCCCCTGGAGGGCAACGGTCATACGTTTTCATGTACCACTATTAGCATTTAAGGCATACGTTACCTGTAACGTAGGCATTTATTCGCCACTACACCACCCCTGTGCACCGAACCGTTGTGAAGGGCAGCGCACTCTATATAAGCCACCCTTTCCCACTGGTGCAGGGGTTAGCATTTCACTGTAATCCATATTCCACTCGACATCAAGCTCCCAAGAGCACTGAGACGTAGGGCTTTTACCTCCACCGTAGAGGGGCTTGAACTCATACAACCTCGCCGTAGCTAAGGCTCTGCCCATCCTTTCGTACCCTACACATCTACTGTCAGACTTATACCCACGACAGTTGGCGCCCACCGTGGGGCAGGCGTCTAAGCGACTTCCGGCGAGTTTGCGACTACATCCTTTCGTCATGTCGTCCGGTGGAGATTTTTGCATGGGTCGTGAGATCCTTTTCGGCGCACTCTCCTTCATCGTCGACGATTCAGCATGGCTTCGGGATGCGCCTCTCGACGTCGAGGCGCTCCCCAGTCGCGGGGCTACGCACTTCCGTGCCGGCGCCCGCGGCATCCTTCTTCTCCAGCAGTCGGCTCCTGTGTCGATCTTTGCTCCCGTCACGCGCCGCAACAAGCGGTCTCGCCGTCCGCGGCTCCAGCGTTGGGTGCGACACGCACAGGCGCGCCAAAACGCGTTCTCTCAAGTGGCGGCCCTCGAGTCGGTTGTGGTTGCGTCGCCGTCCCAGCGCTCGGACTCAGTTTCGACTGAGTTGCCTTCCGAGTACTTGGGCCGCGGGCCTGCAGCCGAAGTTCACCTGGCCAATTCCCATGAAAGTCCCCGCCAAACTGGTCGGAACGAGCACGAGGTCGGCGAGACATCCGGTGCTCGCCGTTAGCCCCGCCGTTCTGCCAGTCGACGCACTCGTCAGAGCAACGTGGAGGTGTTCCGCACACCCGTCCTCAACTTGGCTGCCGCCGCCAAGATAGCCTCCAGCCGACTGATTCAGAGGCTGGCAGAGAGATCGAGCAGATTCGTGCCTTGTTGCACACGGCGCAACAGCAAAATTCGGCGGTCTCCCAGTCGCACAACAGGATCCACAACGGTTCTGTTCACACGAACACGCATCGGTCAGTTTTCAGCCCCGATTCTCAACAACGACACAGAGGAGGCAGCCGTTCCATGAATCCCGAAGATCGTTGCCGTTCATGCACCCCTCCGCGGGGTGGGCCCTATGGGCCCCGACATCATGATGATCGGCGTTCGGTCGGTGAAACTTACGATCCAAGGCCCGACGCAAGAGGATACATCACCCAGAGGAAGGTCGAAAGGAGCCAAGCCCACCGTGATGGTCACGATAGAGACCGTCCGAGTGGAAGCATGACCATCGTCTCTGGTCCCGAGTGTTTCAGTCGGGCCATCCGTTCGTCTGACATCCCTCCCAACTTCCGATTGGCGACGGGGATCAGCAAGTTTACAGGAGAATCCAAGCCAGAAACGTGGCTGGACGACTACCGAGTGGCAGTCCAGATCGGTGGCGGAGATGACCAGGTTGCCATGAAACATCTCCCCCTGATGCTCGACGGCTCGGCACGGGTGTGGCTGAACCAGCTAGCCCCTTCAAGCATCTACAGCTGGGCACATCTGGCCCGAGTCTTCATCAGGACCTTCGAAGGGACGTGCAAACGCCCTGCTGGTCTCGTGGAGCTCCAGCACTGTGTCCAGAAGCAGAATGAACCCCTGCGCGATTTCATCTAGCGTTGGACAACCCTCTACCACACGGTGGAGAACGTCACAGAGCACCAAGCAGTCTGCGCTTTCAAGGCAGGCGTGCGGTACAGGGATCTGTACCTGAAGTTCGGTCGGACAGGCGACATCTCCATGAGCAAGATGATGGAGATAGCAGCACGCTATGCCAATGGCGAAGAAGAGGATCGCATTCGTAGCGGCAAGCATAAAGCAGTCGCCAATGGAGATGGGAACAGCACTCGGAAGCAGAAGCAGAAAGCACCGTCCACTCCGCAGGCAGAGGCCGCAGCCGTTACCAATGCCAAGTTCAAAGGCAAGGGGAAGGCTCAGTTCACCCCCAAGAAGAAGCAGTTCGGAAACCACATCCTGGATCAACCGTGTCCAATCCACACGAAGATGGATGAAGAAGGCAACGCCATATTTCCGAAGCACACCACTCGGCAATGTCGCCTCCTGATCCAAGGGTTCGGTGAAGGGCAGCCGAGTGAAAAGGACAATGAACGGGATGAGGAGGACAAGGAGGATCCGTTCCCCCAAGTCCATGCAACACTGATGATTTTTGCTGACGTGGAAAGGAAGAGTCGATTGAAGCTGGTGAACAGGGAGGTGAACATGGCCACCCCAACCAACCCCACGTTCCTCAAATGGTCTCAGACTGTGATCACCTTTGACCAGTCGTATCATCCAGCACACGTACCCACCCCAGGGAGGCAGGCTCTGGTCGTCGACCCGATGGTGGAAGGAGCCCGACTGCGCAAAGTCCTCATGGACGGCGGCAGCGGCTTGAACATCATGTACTCCGACACTCTCAAGGGGATGGGCATTCCGATGTCCAAACTTAGCGAGAGCGGCATGCAGTTCCACGGAGTCGTCCCTGGACGAAAGGCCAAGTCACTCGGTCAGATCTCATTGGACGTCGTTTTCGGCTCCGACAAGAACTTACGCAAGGAAAAGCTGACATTCGAGGTACTGGACTTCCAGAGTGCATACCACGCGATTCTGGGCCGTCCGGCGTATGCGCGTTTCATGGCCCGTCCATGTTACGTGTACCCGAAGCTGAAGATGCCGGGTCCCAAAGGTGTGATCACTGTCACAGGCAATTGGCAACGGGCCGAAGAGTGTCTGCAACAGGGTTCGAGGATCGCCGATCAACAGATGGCTGTCCTCGATCTCGACGAGTACAAGAAGACAGCCGACCCCGCTGACTTGATGCGTTCGAAGAAGCCAGCTTCGGAGTCCGCATTCCAGTCGGCGGGAGAAACGAAGAAGGTCGGCATCCACCCGACGGACGACAACGCTGCCCCGACGAACATCTCCACCACCCTCTATCCAAAATAGGAAGCCGAGCTCATCCAATTCCTCCGTGAGAACTGGGACATTTTCGCATGGAAGCCCGCTGACATGCCAGGTGTACCCAGGGAGTTGGCTGAGCACCGACTGCATGTGGATCCTGCTGCTCGGCCTGTCAGAGAACGCCTGCGTCGGTCCGCCGCGCACAAGAGGAAGGCAATCGGAGAAGAGGTGGCTAAGCTTTTGGCAGCCAACTTCATTCGCGAGGTACACCACTCCGAGTGGCTCGCCAATGTTGTCATGGTGCCCAAGAAGGACAAGTCTCTCCGAATGTGCATCGACTTCAAGCATCTCAATAAGGTCTGCCCGAAAGACCATTTCCCTCTCACCCGCATTGTTCAAATTGCCGATTCGACTGCGGGTTGCGAGCGTTTGTCATTCCTTGATGCCTACTCGGGCTATCATCAGATCCGTCTGTATGGCCCCGATGAATTAAAAACAGCCTTCATCACCCCATTCGGGTGCTTCTGCTACATCACTATGCCGTTCGGTTTGAAGAATGCAGGAGCAACTTTTACGCGCATGATCCAAAAATGCCTCCTTGACCAGATCGGTCGAAATGTGGAAGCGTATATGGATGATATCGTAGTCAAGTCACGCAAAGGTTCCGACCTGCTGACTGACTTGGCAGAAACATTCGCCAACCTTCGTAGGTACGATATCAAGCTCAACCCTGCCAAGTGTTCATTCGGTGTTCCCAGCGGAAAGTTACTCGGTTTCTTCGTTTCCGAACGAGGGATCGATGTCAACCCCGAAAAGATCGGGACCATCGTCCGAATGGAGCGGCCGGTCAGAATACACGATGTTCAAAGGCTCACAGGTTGCCTAGCGGCTTTGAGCAGGTTTATCAGTCGACTCGGCGAGAAGGCACTACCTCTGTACCGACTCATTAAGAAATCAGATACATTCGAGTGGACAGACGAAGCCCAAATCGCATTCGACGACCTCAAAGTCCTACTTAGCACCCAGCCGGTTCTTACTGGCCCGCTCAGTAAAGAACCCCTTCTTCTGTACATCGCGGCTACAAATCAAGTCGTCAGCACTGTTCTCACAGTCGAACCCGAAGAAGAAGGCAAATCATACAAGGTTCAGCGGCCAGTGTATTATGTCTCCGAAGTCCTGACTCCTTCCAAGTAGAGGTATCCCCACTATCAAAAACTTATTTACGGGATTTACATGACTGCGAAGAAGGTGGCTCATTATTTCCAAGACCACTCGGTGTCTGTCGTTTCGGATGCTCCGTTGTCGGAAATCCTCCACAATCGGGACGCATCAGGCCAAGTGGCGAAGTGGGCAATGGACATGTTATACTTCGACATCAAGCTCCCAAGAGCACTGAGACGTAGGGCTTTTACCCCCACCGTAGAGGGGCCGAAACTCATACAACCTCGCCGTAGCTAAGGCTCTGCCATCCTTTCGTACCCTACACATCTACTGTCAGACTTATACCCACGACAGTTGGCGCCCACCGTGGGGCAGGCGTCTAAGCGACTTCCGGCGAGTTTGCGACTACATCCTTTCGTCATGTCGTCCGGTGGAGATTTGTGCATGGGTCGTGAGATCCTTTTCAGCGCACTCTCCTTCATCGTCGACGATTAGGCATGGCTTCGGGATGCGCCTCTCGACGTCGAGGCGCTCCCCAATCGCGGGGCAACGCACTTCCGTGCCGGCGCCCGCGGCATCCTTCTTCTCCAGCAGTCGGATCCGGTGTCGATCTTCGCTCCCGTCATGCGCCGCAACAAGCGGTCTCGCGGTCCGCGGCTCCAGCGTTGGGTGCGACACGCCCAGGTGTGCCAGAACGCGTTCTCTCAAGTGGCGGTCCTCGAGTCGGTTGTGGCTGCGCCGCCGTCCGAGCGCTCGGACTCAGTTCCGACTGAGTTGCCTTCCGAGTACTTGGGTCGCGGGCCTACAGCCGAAGTTCACATGGCCAATTCCCATGAAAGTCCCCGCCAAACTGGTCGGAACGAGCACGAGGTCGGCGAGACATCTGGTGCTCGCCGTCAGCCCCGCTGTTCTGCCAGTCGACGCACTCGTCAGAGCAACATGGAGGTGTTCCGCACACCCGTCCTCAACTTGGTTGCCGCCGCCAAGATAGCCGATTCCCTCCAGCCGACTGATTCAGAGGCTAGCAGAGGGATCGAGCAGATCCGTGCCTTGTTGCACACGGCGCAACAGCAGAATTCGGCGGTCTCCCAGTCGCACAACAGGATCCACAACGGTTCTGTTCACGCGAACACGCATCGGTCAGTTTTCAGCCCCGATTCTCATCAGCGACACAGAGGAGGCAGCCGTTCCATGAATCCCAAAGATCGTCGCCGTTCAAGCACCCCTCCGTGGGGTGGGCCCTACGGGCCCCGACATCATGATGATCGGTGTTCGGTCGGTGACACTTACGATCCAAGGCCCGACGCAAGAGGATACATCGCCCAGAGGAAGGTCAACAGGAGCCGAGCCCACCGTGCTGGTCACGTTAGAGACCGTCCGAGTGGAAGCAGGACCATCGTCTCTGGTCCCGAGTGTTTCAGTCGGGCCATCCGTTCGGCTGACATCCCTCCCAACTTCCGATTGGCGACGGGGATCAGCAAGTTTACACGAGAATCCAAGCCAGAAACATGGCTGGACGACTACCGAGTGGCAGTCCAGATCGGTGGCGGAGATGACCAGGTTGCCATGAAATGTCTCCCCCTGATGCTCGACGGCTCGGCACGGGCGTGGTTGAACCAGCTAGCCCCTTCAAGCATCTACAGCTAGGCAGATCTGGCACGAGTCTTCATCAGGACCTTCGAAGGGACGTGCAAACGCCCTGCTGGTCTCGTGGAGCTCCAACACTGTGTCCAGAAGCAGAATGAATCCCTGCGCGATTTCATCCAGCGTTGGACAACCCTCTACCACACGGTGGAGAACGTCACAGAGCACCAAGCAGTCTGCGCTTTCAAGGTAGGCGTGCGGTACAGGGATCTGTACCTGAAGTTCGGTCGGACAGGCGACATCTCCATGAGAAAGATGATGGAGATAGCAGCACGCTATGCCAATGGCGAAGAAGAGGATCGCATTCGTAGCGGCAAGCATAAAGCAGTCGCCGATGGAGATGGGAACAGCACTCGGAAGCAGAAGCAGAAAGCACCGTCCACTCCGTAGGCAGAGGCCGCAGCCGTTACCAATGCCAAGTTCAAAGGCAAGGGGAAGGCTCAGTTCACCCCCAAGAAGAAGCAGTTCGGAAACCACATCCTGGATCAACCGTGTCCAATCCACACGAAGATGGATGAAGAAGGCAACGCCATAATTCCGAAGCACACCACTCGGCAATGTCGCCTCCTGATCCAAGGGTTCGGTAAAGGGCAGCCGAGTGAAAAGGACAATGAACAGGATGAGGAGGACAAGGAGGATCCGTTCCCCCAAGTCCATACAACACTGATGATTTTTGTTGACGTGGAAAGCAAGAGTCGATTGAAGCTGGTGAACAGGGAGGTGAACATGGCCACCCCAACCAACCCCACGTTCCTCAAATGGTCTCAGACTGCGATCACCTTTGACCAGTCGGATCATCCAGCACACGTACCCACCCCAGGGAGGCAGGCTCTGGTCGTCGACCCGGTGGTGGAAGGAGTCCGACTGCGCAAAGTCCTCATGGACGGCGGCAGCGGCTTGAACATCATGTATGCCGACACTCTCAAGGGGATGGGCATTCCGATGTCCAAACTTAGCGAGAGCGGCATGCAGTTCCACGGAGTCGTCCCTGGACGAAAGGCCAAGTCACTCGGTCAGATCTCATTGGACGTCGTTTTCGGCTCCGACAAGAACTTACGCAAGGAAAAGCTGACATTCGAGGTACTGGACTTCCAGAGTGCATACCACGCGATTCTGGGCCGTCCGGCGTATGCGCGTTTCATGGCCCGTCCATGTTACGTGTACCTGAAGCTGAAGATGCCGGGTCCCAAAGGTGTGATCACTGTCACAGGCAATCAGCAACGGGCCGAAGAGTGTCTGCAGTAGGGTTCGAGGATCGCCGATCAACAAATGGCTGTCCTCGAGCTCGACGAGTACAAGAAGACAGCCGACCCCGCTAACTTGATGTGTTCGAAGAAGCCTGCTTCGGAGTCCGCATTCCAGTCGACGGGAGAAACGAAGAAGGTCGGCATCCACCCGACGGACGACACCGTTGCCCCGACGAACATCTCCACCACCCTTGATCCAAAATAGGAAGCCGAGCTCATCCAATTCCTCCGTGAGAACTGGGACATTTTTGCATGGAAGCCCGCTGACATGCCAGGTGTACCCAGGGAGTTGGCTGAGCACCGACTGCATGTGGATCCTGCTGCTCGGCCTGTCCGAGAACGCCTGCGTCGGTCCGCCGCGCACAAGAGGAAGGCAATCGGAGAAGAGGTGGCTAAGCTTTTGACTGCCAACTTCATTCGCGAGGTACACCACTCCGAGTGGCTCGCCAATGTTGTCATGGTGCCCAAGAAGGACAAGTCTCTCCGAATGTGCATCGACTTCAAGCATCTCAATAAGGTCTGCCCGAAAGACCATTTCCCGCTCTCCGGCATTGATCAAATTGTCGATTCGACTGCGGGTTGCGAGCGTTTGTCATTCCTTGATGCCTACTCGGGCTATCATCAGATCCGTCTGTATGGCCCCCGATGAATTAAAAACAGCCTTCATCACCCCATTCGGGTGCTTCTGCTACATCCCTATGCCGTTCGGTTTGAAGAATGCAGGAGCAACTTTTACGCGCATGATCCAAAAATGCCTCCTTGACCAGATCGGTCGAAATGTGGAAGCGTATATGGATGATATCGTAGTCAAGTCACGCAAAGGTTCCGACCTTCTGACTGACTTGGCAGAAACATTCGCCAACCTTCGTAGGTACGATATCAAGCTCAACCCTGCCAAGTGTTCCTTCGGTGTTCCCAGCGGAAAGTTACTCGGTTTCTTCGTTTCCGAACGAGGGATCGATGTCAACCCCGAAAAGATCAGGACCATCGTCCGAATGGAGCGGCCGGTCAGAATACATGATGTTCAAAGGCTCACAGGTTTCCTAGCGGCTTTGAGCAGGTTTATCAGTCGACTCGGCGAGAAGGCACTACCTCTGTACCGACTCATGAAGAAATCAGATACATTCGAGTGGACAGACGAAGCCCAAATCGCATTCGACGACCTCAAAGTTCTACTTTCCACCCAGCCGGTTCTTACTGCCCCGCTCAGTAAAGAACCCCTTCTTCTGTACATCGCGGCTACAAATCAAGTCGCCAGCACTGTTCTCACAGTCGAACGCGAAGAAGAAGGCAAAGCATACAAGGTTCAGCGGATAGTGTATTATGTCTCCGAAGTCCTGACTCCTTCCAGGCACAGGCCGAGTGGCGAAGTGGGCAATGGAGATGTTATACTGCGACATCAAGTTCGAGGCCAAGAAAGCTATAAAGTCTCAAGCTCTGGCTGACTTCATAGCAGAATGGGTAGAACAACAGCAACCGACTCACATCTACTCGGCTCATTTGACAATGTTCTTCGATGGGTCCAAGATGTTGAATGGCTCCGGCGCTGGTGTTGTGATCATATCGCCAAAGGGTGACAAGCTCAAGTATGTGTTGCAGATACATTTCGATTCCTCCAACAACGAGGCAGAGTATGAAGCTCTCCTTTATGGATTGCACATGGCCATCGCACTCGGCGTCCGTCGCCTGATGGTCTATGGCGATTCAGATTTGGTGGTTAATCAAGTGATAAAGGAGTGGGACGTAAGGAACCCCACCATGACTACCTACTGCAACGCGGTGAGGAAGCTCGAGAAAAAGTTTGAAGCTCTGGAACTCCACCATGTTCCGCGACTGAAAAACCAAGCAGCTGATGAATTGGCGAAACTTGGATCCACTCGGAGACCAGTCCCGAGTGATGTCTGCCTTGAGCACCTACACCTTCCCTCAGTTAAAGAAGATCCCTTCATAGAGGAACCAGTACAACCAAAGAGCTCGACAGATCCGACTGAAGTCGAGGTCCCTGCTGTGGTTGATCTGATCATGGAGATTCTTGCTATCATCCCTGATTGGACTGTGTCGTTCATTGCATACATCCTAAGGCGAGAATTACTAGAAGATGAGGTCCAAGCCAGACAGATCGTCCGCAGGTCAAAGTCGTTCACCGTCATTGATTGCCAGTTGTACAAAGAAAGTGTTCCAGGCGTCCTTCAACGATGCATCTCCCCTGAGGAGGGGTAGTTAATCCTGGAAGAAATTCACTCGGGAACCTGTGGTCATCATGCCTCCTCAAGAGCAATCGTCGCCAAAGCATTCAGAGCTGGTTTCTTCTGGTTGCAGGCGAATGAAATGGCGAAGGAAATGGTCGACCGATGCGAAGGTTGTCAATTCTACTCAAACAAGTCTCACAAGCCAACATCCGCGCTGAAGACAATCCCTCTTGTCTGGCCGTTTGCAGTATGGGGATTGGATACAGTCGGTCCATTCAGGACAGGCCAAGGGGGATTCACACATCTATTGGTGGCAGTCGACAAGTTCACAAAGTGGATTGAAGCCAAGCCCATCAAGAAGCTCGACGCCCTTACGGCCATCAAATTTGTGAGGGACATCATCTCCAGATTCGGAGTACCGCACAGCATAATCACTGACAATGGCACAAACTTTGACTCGGACAGATTCAAAGGTTTCTGTATAGGTCAAGGTATCCGAGTGGATTTTGCATCTGTGGCGCATCCTCAAACAAACGGGCAAGCAGAGCGGGCGAATGAACTTATTCTTCAAGGGTTGAAGCCTCGACTCCTGCGAGAAGTGGGACATGCTGCCGGCGCATGGGTCACCGAGCTGCCTTCGGTGCTGTGGGGTCTCCGCACAACCCCGAATAGATCTACAGGGCGACCACCGTTCTTCCTCGTTTACGAAGCACAGGCAATCCTTCCGAGTGACTTGCTTCACAATGCTCCACGAGTTGAACTCTTCTCCGAAGCCGAAGCAGAGCAAGCCAGGCAAGACGGAGTGGATCCTCTAGAAGAAGAGCGTGAGATGGCACTGACTTGCTCAACCATTTATCAACAAGATCTGCGGCGTTTTCACGCGCGGCACGTCAGGAGTCGTACATTCCAAGCAGGCGACCTGGTGCTCCGAGTGGATCAGCAGAGACCTCACAAGTTGACTCCCGCCTGGGAAGGACCCTTCATCATATCCAAGGTGCTGAACAACGGTGCATATCGACTCTACAACCTCGACAGGGAAACGGACGAGCCACGAGCATGGAACGGAGATCTCCTGAAGCGCTTCTACACGTGACCGTCGACTGAAGCAATGTAAAGAACAAGTATCGTTGAAGTAATACAAAGCAGATTGAGTTTTTGCAGATTCAAAATTCTTCCGCGTTGACAGACTCCGGTCTCAACAAAAAAAATCGAGTGTGCACTAAACGTTGCACTCGGGGACTTAGCTGCGATCCAGAATCGCCTAAGTAAAAACTCTCTCCAAGTGTGCACTAAAAGTCGCACTCGGGGACTTAGCTGCGATCCAGAATCGCCTAAGTACAAACTTTCTCCGAGTGTGCACTAAACGTCACACTCGGGGACTTAGCTGCGATCCAGAATCGCCTAAGTACAAACTTTCTCCGAGTGTGCACTAAAAGTCACACTCGGGGACTTAGCTGCGATCCAGAATCGCCTAAGTACAAACTTTCTCCGAGTGTGCACTAAACGTCACACTCGGAGACTTAGTTGCGATCCAGAATCACCTAAATACAAACTCTCTCCGAGTGTGCACTACAAGTCGCACTCGGGGACTTAGCTGCGATCCAAAATCGCCTAAGTAAAAAGCTTCCTTCGAGTGTATCCTCGAGATCCACTCGGAGGCTTAGCAAACCCTCATCGAGGCTCATGTGGATGTCAAGACAACTGACAACTACATGAGTATCAACTCGCTCCGAGTGCGCACGAGATGCGCACTCGGGGACTTAGCTGCGATCCAGAATTGCCTAAGTAAAAAAGTTTCCTTCGAGTGTATCCTCGAGATCCACTCGGAGGCTTAGCAGACCCTCATCGAGGCTCATGTGGATGTCAAGACAACTGACAACTACATGAGTATCAACTCGCTCTGAGTGCGCACGAGATGCCGCACTCGAGGACTTAGCTACGATCCAGAATCGCCTAAGTAAAAAAGCTTCCTTCGAGTGTATCCTTGAGATCCACTCGAAGGCTTAGCAAACCTTCATCGAGGCTCATGTGGATGTCAAGACAACTGACAACTACATGAGTATCAACTCGCTCCGAGTGCGCACGAGATGCTGCACTCGGGGACTTAGCTGCGATCCAGAATCGCCTAAGTAAAAAAGCTTCCTTCGAGTGTATCCTCGAGATCCACTCGAAGGCTTAGCAAACCTTCATCGAGGCTCATGTAGATGTCAAGACAACTGACAACTACATGAGTATCAACTCGCTCCGAGTGCGCAGGAGATGCCGCACTCGGGGACTTAGCTGCGATCCAGAATCGCCTAAGTAAAAAGCTTCCCTCGAGTATATCCTCGAGATCCACTCGAAGGCTTAGCAAACCCTCATCGAGGCTCATGTGGATGTCAAGACAACTGACAACTACATGAGTATCAACTCGCTCCGAGTGCGCACGAGATGCCGCACTCGGGGACTTAGCTGCGATCCAGAATCGCCTAAGTAAAAAACTCCCTTCGAGTGTATCCTAGAGATCCACTCGGAGGCTTAGCAGACCCTCATTGAGGCTCATGCAGATGTCAAGACAACTGACAACTACATGCTCCGCATGTTTGCCACTGGCTTCACCAAGAAACGCCAAACAGAAACCACGAGCTCAAATCGTGTCAAAAAATAAACTTCGCGAAAGAAGAGCAAAATATTCGATTCAAATTCAAAGTTGGTTCAACGATAGTCGACTCGGTGTAGGTCAAGCTTATCCACACCGAACCACGAATGTGACGGCCAACAGCAGTGGCCAAAGTTTGATACAAATACCACTCGGCATACCGAGGTTAAGTTTTTCAAGCGTTGTCATGACTGGCATTGGGACTGGCAGGCTCCACGAAAGTGTCGAGGTCGATCCCGTCTGTGATGCGAGTGGCGCTCTCAAGGAAGGTCTCCATGAAATCTCCGAATCGAAGCTTCTTGGTGTTGGCGACCTGCAACGCCTTCAGCTTCTCTTCGTGAGCTTCCTTGCAGTGCACTCGGACCAGCGACAGCGCCACGTCCGCACCACAGCGAGCAGCAGACTTCTTCCACGCCTACACTCGGCTCGGGACGTCCTCCAGCCGAGTCATCAACCCTTCTATCTCCCGCCGGGACTCGTCTTCGGGCCACAGCTCCTTGTCGATCCGGCCGACGACCTCTCTCACGCGACCGATGAAAGGTCCCACTTTGCCAAGGCGAATGTGCGCTCGGAGCATGTCTCGATTGGCGTCGTCGCCGAGTGGAACGTTCGGAATAACCGACCGCTCAACATCAGCTGCTTCAGCCTCAGCGTCCATACAAAAATCTGCAAAGACAAGACGAGCAGAAAGTAAGCACAGAATGAAATACAAAGTCAACAAGCACTCGGAAAAAACTTACCACCAAGAAGAGCAATCATCTTCCTTGCCCAGTCACTGACGTACTTCTCCTGTGATATGCACCGACTGTTCATCACCTTCATCTGCCCCATCAGGTCAGTTCTTTGTTTGCCCATTTTCTCGATTTCGGCCATCAATGCCTTGTTTGCCTCATGGGACTCCTCCAAGGACTTCTCTCGTTCAGCAACAGCACCCTTCATGCCAGCTAAGTCCTGCACAGCTGCCTCTAGTTCTGCAGCAAGCTGAATCTTTTCAACCTTCAGAGCGTTGTACACTGATCCCATCTCGCAAGTCTTCTGCAAATCAGCGCGAAGAGAAGATCAGACAAATTCAACAAGGAAAACAATAAAACCTCAAAGTTCTCCAGACCACTGCCGACGCAAGCAGTCGACAGCGGTCTCGGGGACTACACCCAGTGGGTTCACTAAGAGTGACCCCACTGGCATGAAGCTCAAACAGGTCCGCCCTATTGAGCCACATAACAAAAAACAAGCCTATGAGGCCGCTACTACCCGACCTGAGTAAAATTACTCTCGGAGACTACTTCCAGTAGGTGCACTCGGAGTGCCCCCACTGGCAACATTCGGACAGATTAGTTTTCACCAGATCAAGTCAAACACAATGTATATAAAGACAACTGCCGGTGCAAGTACTCGAGAGAAGTCTCGGGGACTACACCCACTGGGTTCACTCAGAGTGAACCCACTGCAAAATAATCCTACTGTATCCGAGTGTATCGCTTAAACCCCCAGTGGGTTACAAGAGAAAAGCAAATACTTACTAGCGCACTTACTCGGATATCGTCCCGGAGCTCCAAGCTTCTCTTGTACAAAGATGTGATGGAGTCGTACGCCCCCTTCGCATCACCCGCCATCAACTCCACCTGCACCATAGCCTCCTTGGCAGCTCCCACTTGATCTTCCGGGAGGTGTCGGGCGTCGTACTGGACAGTCGACGGGCCCGGCACCACGGGAGACTCCTTGGGCATCCCAAGTCCTGCTCCAGTCGGTTCAGCCGCGACGAGCACCGTTTCAGTCAACGGCATCGTCTCGGTTGGCGGCGCGTCCATGGCGGGAGCGGTAGCAGATGGAACGACCTCAAGGACAGGCACCAAAGCTTGCCCGGACCTCTTCTGGTCGTCCTCCTCCAGATGAATCACCTCTGAAGGAAGCCCGACTGAACGACGTGAGACCACAGAAAAAAGGGCAAGATCAAAGACAGAATTCGCGAAACAATAATGTAATCTCTCGGAGTCTACACGACGTACCTTGCTGGGAGGTGGCAACGTTGTCCGTATCCATGGGATCGTCTTCCTGGCATGGCGGAGAAGTGGCGGAGGTAGCAGCTCTGTCGAGTAAAATCCACTCGACCAATAAGCATGAGTCCAATCAAATACTGAAAGAAGATAGGAGAGCAAGACACTTACGCTGAGGCAACGGGAACGGCGATCCTCATCCGAGGCAAAGCCTTCCGAGGTTTGGATCCACTCGGTTTAGCCACCTTGGGAGGTTGGCCCGCGGGCTCAGCAGCAGCGTCCCTGGCCCTCTTTGTGCTCCGAGCACTCGGGGCCACGGGAGTAGCTGGCAAGGCACTCGGAGCCACGGGAGTAGCTGGCAAGGCACTCGGAACCACGGGAGGAGCCGGCGGGGCATTCGGGGCCGCTGGAGGAGCCGACGGAGTCACGGGTTTGTGACGGCGCTTAGTTCGAGGCTCTGGTGGTGGGGGTGGCGAGCTCTGCTCCTCATCTTCCCCCTCCTCCTCTTCGGACTCGTCCTATGTCTCCCCACTGTCGGAGACGTACTTGGCGCTCTCCACGCTGCCCTCCTGGCTGCCTTCCTCTTCCTCAGCCGGATTCCCGTTCGAGACGGGAGAAAACCAGTTAGTCCACGCCTGCACGAGATACAATCGACAACATTAGACGTCAGACAGTGATGCAAGAAAAAGAGATAAATCTAAGAGAATTGTAAGCACTCGACAGGATATACACACCTCATTCGGAGGGGGGTTGTCAGCGCGGAAGGGCTTCACTCGTCGGGCTCCTCTGGGGTTATCACACGCGCCTATAATGCTGCGGACCCACGCCGTCACAACCTCCCCGGTCACGCACTCGGGGTGAGTCCGAGTGGAGTCCGCAGGCCCCGTGTAGTGCCACATGGCATGGTGTCGAGCTTGCAAAGGCTGGATGCGCCGACCCAGAAAAATCTCCAGCAGATCCGTGCCGGTGACTCCCTTGCGGACGACATCTATCAGCGCTTCGACCAGAGGCTGAATCTGGATCTTCTCCATCTTCGTGAGCGCAAGCTTCCTGGGCGGAGCCGGTCGGTCTAGGCTAAAAGGTGGCAGTCCAGTCGCGGCATTCGGGCAGGCAATGTCCTGGCAATAGAACCAAGTCGATTGCCAGTTCCTAACGGACTCGGACAACTGGAGAGCGGGATAGCTACTTTTGGTTTTCTTTTGGAAGCCTAAGCCTCCGTAGAGCTGGAGGATATGAGTTTTGTCGTCCGACTGACTAAGTCTTTTGACGGTTTGGGATCTAGAGGAGAAGATGTACTTGAAGAGCCCCCAATGGGGAGGACAGCCGATAAAACACTCGCAAAGCACGATGAAGGCAGAAAGATGAGCTATTGTGTTGGGAGGAAAATGGTGGAGCTGCGCCCCGAAGTGGTTCATGATACCTCTGAAGAAGGGATGAGGAGGCAGAGAGAAGCTTCGGTACACGTGACTGAGCAGCAAGACGCGCTCGCCTCCTGGGGCGCCGGCTCCGTCTCGCCCTCCGCTGGCAACCTCCACGACTTGTTTTCGATCATACTTGCTCCACCAGCTCCAGCATGTCGTTCTTCGTCACCGTGGAGGGAAGGAAATCCCCCTGGATCCAACCCGCCGGCAGTGCCCGCTGTCGCCGCTGAGCAGGAGCCGCCGTATTCTTCTTCTTCTGCGCCTCGAGCTTGCTCGTCTGCCCCTTCGTCATGGTGGAGGCTGCAGATCCGCGGGGGAGGAGAAGAAGGAAGGAGCTTGGGGTGCGCAGGAAGCCATGGGAGAAGCGGGGCAAGTGCGAGTTATCAGGCGAGCGCAACGAGAAACCCTCACTAGGGAGGTTTAAATAAGGTTCCGACTGGGTCACTAGTAGGTGGCCCCAAAATCTTATCCCCCGACCAGTTGCTGCGATATTAGTGGCGGAGATGAAGGCGCGGTAATCGAGGCGGCAGAAACTACTCGATGACGATGTCGTCATCCCCGCTGAGCGCGCGGCAACCGAAATTTGAGGATCCCAGAAAATCCGCCGTTGTCAGTTGACCGGTCACGTCCGAAGATTCTGCGGAAGCACTCGGTCTCTGGCGGTTCGTTTCATGGACAAATCCACTCGGATCGCTGGTCAAGAGGATAAAATGGATCGAGGCAAACAACGCCAAAGTCGCATCCATACCAGTCGGATCCGTACCCCAAGCACCGCCTCGTCGTTCCAACCCCGATCCATTCGGGGACTAATGATGGGGTTATAGTCCCAGGGTAGGGTCATAGGCCTGCCCTATAGGTCCTACCCAAGGACTACCCTTCATAAGGGACAAGGCCCTTAGTCAGTTCCGACTGAATTAAGGACTTCCCATCATCCAGTCGATGCCGATTTCCTCCATCATCCAGTCGGAGATGAGCATTCGGAACGTATCAAACCTACCGACTGGATTCCACTCTGTACATCGTAACCCCCCTGGAGGGCAACAGTCATACGTTTTCATGTACCATTATTAGCATTTTAAGGCATACTTTACCTGTAACGTAGGCATTTATTCGCCACTACACCACCCATGTGCACCGAACCGTTGTGAAGGGCAACGCACTCTATATAAGCCACCCTTTCCCACTGGTGCAGGGATTAGCATTTCACTGTAATCCATATTCCACTCGACATCAAGCTCCCAAGAGCACTGAGACGTAGGGCTTTTACCTCCACCATAGAGGGGCCTGAACTCATACAACCTTGCCGTAGATAAGGCTCTGCCCATCCTTTCGTACCCTACACATCTACTGTCAGACTTATACCCACGACACTTAGAATGCTTGACCCGCCCTCAAGGCCTATTTTTCTGATGCTTGACCCGCCGTGGCTATAATGATTTTGATCATCAACCTGTTAGGCTTAAAGACACATATCAAATCATCTCAGTGAGTAATGGATGATAATAAATAATAACCGACCCAAGATATTTGAGGCGAGTCAGAAAAAAGTCTGAAAGACCTTGTGGCAGTGCCAGGAAGGTAAAAATAGCAATTTCGTCGGCTCATCAGGTCGCGACAGGATAGGACGAGTTATATAAACTCAAGAGCTACCCGAGGGAGACTTTTGTATAAAAATCTCAAGTATTTAGACCGGTTGATCAGACGCGAGTCAAGCTTCAGTGAAGCGGGTTCAGTGAACCAATGGTTTCTCTATTTTCCATGTGAGGCGCTAGCCGGTACCAGACATGTTTTAACCAAGGCGAGTTCAGGGTCCATAAGCGGAGTAACTCGCCAAGAGTTCATGGGTCCATATGGCGATTCGGCCAACACACAGTCAAGTATAACCATTTGTAATGCGGTAATTTTTCGCAGGCCAAATGGGTAGTAAGGCTGATCTCAGTGAGAGGAAGCCCCCAAGTGACTTATGATTAAGGGAAAGACCGTCATAGGATTGTAGAAGCGTATACTCTATTACCACAAAACGACTTGAGAACAAACTGCCCTCAAGTAAGCCGGCCTAATCCACAGAATCATATAAGGCGCCTATGTTTGAATCGCGCGCTTGTAGCGACTTCGATCCTCTTTGGCTTATCGATACCCAGTTTTGTAATAAGCGCATCGTGGCGACTTAAGCTCTTTGGTATAGATAGCGTCCATGCTTGGGCGACTTTGTTGAAGAATAAAAATAAAGATCCATACTTTCAATAAGATGAATTAGCAGGAAAACCCCCAAGTTGGGAGACATCAATTTTATTGCTTCATAAGAAATGAAAAACTTACAAAAGGCACAGCTAATAGCTCAAGTGTAATAAGGCCGCAAGTGGGCTATGTTCCACGGGCGAGTTGACTCAGCCTCCGTGGTTGGCCGATCAGGCCGTAGATCCACCAGATAGTAGGACCCGTTGCAAAGGCTTTTGCTGAGGACGAATGGTCCTTCCCATGGTGGTGATAACTTATGCATGCCAGTACGATCTTGTATCAATCGAAGCACTAAGTCGCCCTCCTGAAAAGTTCGGCTCTTGACCCGGCGGTTGTGATAACGTCGTACGTCCTGCTGATAAATGGCTGATCGGGCTGCAGCCAAATCGCGTGCTTCCTCCAAAGCGTCCAAGGAATCTTGACGCGCCAACTCGTTGTCCTGTTCCACATAAGCGGCAACTCTAGGCGAGTCATGCCTAATGTCAGTGGGAAGAACAGCTTCTGCTCCATATACCAGAAAGAAGGGAGTAAAACCCGTAGAACGGTTCGGGGTGGTCCGGATGCTCCATAGTACTGAAGGCAACTCCTCAACCCAACACCCCGGGGTGCGTTCCAGGGGAATCATGAGTCGGGGTTTGATTCCTCGCAACACTTCCTGATTCGCCCGCTCGGCATGCCCATTAGATTGCCGATGAGCTACTACAAAAACATCAAGCCGGATTGCTCACGATGACAAAACTCCTGCATCGCTCCTTGAGACATATTAGTGCCATTGTCAGTAATAATGTTGTGTGGATATCCGAACCGGAAGATCAACTTTTTCAAAAAATTGACCGTTGTCTCTGCGTCGCAAGCTCCAATAGGTTCTGCCTCGACCCACTTGGTAAACTTATCAACCGCCACCAGCAGATGAGTTTTCTTGTTGGACGACATCTTAAAGGGGCCAACCATGTCTAACCCCCAGACCGCAAAAGGCCAAGTGATAGGTATCATCCTTAACTCTTGAGCCGGCACATGGGCATGTCGTCCATAACGTTGGCATCCATCACATCGATGAACTATCTCTTCTGCATCTGCATGGGCCGTCAACCAGAAGAAACCATGACGAAACGCCTTTGAAACCAAGGAACGTGACCCGGCGTGATGTCCACAATCTCTGAAATGAATTTCGTTTAGAATTACGCATCCTTCTTCAGAGGAAACACATCTTTGGAAAACCCCGTAAGTGCTTCATTTATATAATTCGCCATTGATGATCACCATGGATTTTCTTTGCCAAACGATTTGGCGAGCCAATACTTCATCCGAAGGTAACTCACCTCGGGTGAGATATGCCAGATACGGAAGAACCCAATCCGGCGTAACATGGAGAGCCGCCACGAACTGGGACTCAGGGTCTGGTATTGCCAACTCCTCCTCCGACGGTAACTTTACGGAAGAATATGCAAAGTATCTAGAAAGACATTGGGGGGGACCGGCTTACGCTGCGAACCGAGACGTGACAGGGCATCAGCTGCTTCGTTAAGGCGCCGGTCGATATGATCGACCTGATAACCATGGAAGTGACCCGCCACATCAGACACAGCCCTCCTGTAAGCCGCCATCAGGGGGTCCCGAGAATCTCAAGTACCTAAAACTTGCAGAGCCACCAAATCAGAATCGCCAAAACATCTCACCCGCGTAAGGTTCATCTCCTTGGCGAGTCGCAAGCCATGAAGTAAAGCTTTGTATTCCGCAGCGTTGTTGGTACACGGAAACATGAGTCAGAGGACATAACAGAATTTGTCTCCTTGAGGCGATATCAGCACCACACCAGCCCCTGAGCCTTCCAACTGTCTAGACCCGTCAAAATAAATAGTCCAGTATGTAAGGTCGAGCCTATCTTCTTGGATCTGTAACTCGGTCCAATTGTTGACAAAATCAACCAGGGCTTGAGATTTGATAGCCGTGCGAGGGGTGTATCGCACATGGTGCGGCCCAAGTTCGATCGCCCACTTGGCGATTCGCCCCGTTGCTTCCCGGTTCTGGATGATGTCCCCGAGGGGAGCGGAGCTAACCACCGTGCTGGGATGCTCTTGGAAATAGTGTTCGAGCTTTCGGCTTGCCGTAAAGACCCCATAAACTAACTTCTGCCAGTGTGGGTATCGCTGCTTGGAGAGAGTTAGCACCTCGCTAATGAAATATACTGGGTGTTGCACTGGATATTCCTTCCCTTCTTCCTTTCTTTCGACGACCACTGCCACACTCACCGCTTTGGAGTTTGCCGCAATGTACAGAAGCATAGGCTATTTCTCAGTCGGGGCGGCCAAAACCGGCGGGTTGACCAGCTGCTGTTTTAAGGCCTCGAAAGCTTCATTGGCTTCGTCTGTCCAAACAAAATGGTCAGATTTTTTAAGCAATTGATAAAGGGGAATAGCCTTTTCACCCAGACGGCTTATGAAGCGACTTAAGGCCGCAATACGACCCGCCATCCGTTGAACTTGATTAATATTCGCTGGTTTCCCAAGGGAAGTAACCGCCTCAATTTTGTCCGGGTTAGCTTCAATGCCGCGCTCAGATACCAGGAAACCCAACAATTTTCCTGCAGGAACACCAAAGACACACTTGGTGGGATTAAGCTTCATCTGGTATACCCGCAGATTATCAAAAGTTTCCTTTAGGTCTCCTAGTAGTGTTTCCTTCCTGTGAGTTTTAACCACAATGTCATCAACGTAAGCATGAACGTTGCATCCGATTTGGCCACGGAGGCAATTTTGGATGCAGCGCTGGTAAGTCGCCCCTGCACTCTTGAGTCCAAATGGCATGGACACATAGCAAAAAGCCCCGAAGGGGGTTATAAAAGCTGTTTTCTCCTGATCTTCCACGGCCATCTTGATTTGGTGATATCCGGAATAAGCGTCCAGGAAGCACAAACGTTCGCATCCCGCCACCGAATCAATAATTTGATCGATGCGGGGAAGGGCGAAAGGATCCTTTGGACAAGCTCTGATAAGATCCGTGTAATCAATGCACATGCGGAAGGTACCGTTCTTCTTGAGCACCAGGACCGGGTTAGCCAACCATTTGGGGTGGAAGACCTCTACGATGAATCCGGCGGCCAAGAGACAGGCAACTTCTTCCCCAATTGCCTTGCATCGTTCCTCATTGAACCTGCGAAGATATTGCTGAATCGGTTTTGCCTTTGGGTCAACATTAAGATGGTGCTCAGCGAATTCTCTCGGCACACCAGGCATGTCAGAAGGTTTCCATGCGAAGATGTCCCGTTTCTCACGGATGAATTCGATGAGCGCGCTTTCCTATTTGGGGTCTAAACCCGCCCCGATAGTGAACTGCTTGGTTGAGTCGCCAGGGACGAAATCCAGTGTCTTAGTGTCGTCTGTTGGTTTGAACTTGAGGGGCGGCTCAGCGTCTGTCGTTGGCTTCTTAAAGGTGACATGTCAGCCGGGTCAAGATTGGCCTGGTGATATTTAAGCTCTTCCGCAGCACAGGCGACTTCTGCGTAAGCAGCATCCCCTTCTTCACACTCTCTTGCAATCCTCCTATCACCATCAACTGTGATGGGTCCTTTAGGGCCAGGCATCTTGAGTTTAAGGTAAACATAGCAGGGGCGAGCCATGAATCGGGCGTAAGCCGGCCGCCCAAACAGCGCATGATAGGGGCTTTTTAACTTGACCACCTCAAACATGAGCGGCTCACTTATGTAGTTAGACGTTGTTCCAAACGCGACTGTGAGCCTAATTCGGCCTATGGGGTACGCCGATTTACCTGGGACAATCCCGTGGAATACCATGGTTGAGGGCATCAAATCTTTCTCCAACAAGTTCATCCTTTGAAAGGTGTCAAAGTATAATATGTTGATGCTCCTACCACCATCCATCAGTACCTTTGATAAGGTATATCCTCCAACTTGAGGAGCCACGACCAACGCTAAGTCGCCGGGATTGTCAACTCTCGGCGGGTGATCCTCCCTACTCCATGATATAGTCTGCTCGGACCAGTGGAGATATCTAGGGACTGTCGGCTCAGATACACTGTACGCTCGGTGACTCACCTTTTTATCACGCCTGCAGGCATTGGTGGTGAAAACGTGGTACTGTCCATTGCTTAACTGCTTGGGGTTGTTGGGGAAGCCACCATTGTCATCCTGCCCCTGCGGAGCCCCTGTGGGGGTGGTTGTTGAAAGACTCCCGACGGGTTATACCGCCGTTGGTGGTGCACCGGATACTGGCCACTGCTTGGCTGCGGGCCGCCCTGTGCCCCGGGTTCGGGGAAGCCGCCGAAGGGGTTCTGGCGTTGATTAGATGCGCCAAACTGTTCCTGCCGTTGGTCCGGGTCGCCGCCTTGCCCTTTTTTTATCGCCTCCGCCCGAAACTCCCGCATCACGTAACAGTCCTCCCAGGAATGAGTCGTTGGCCCGTTTTCCATGGCGTGGTGCGGGCAGGGGCCCTTGAGTAACTCATTATAGTTGCGTGGCTTTTTGCCACTATAACCCCTATTCTTCTTCTGGCGCTGGTTGCTATTGTTGGCGTTGGTGTTGGTGACTAAGTCCGAGGACTCTTCCTGTTGCCTTCTTTTGCCATTCGCTCGATGATTATGGCGGGCGCGTCCCTGGAACCGGGTGTGGTTTTTGGATGACTCGCCTTTCCTAGGCGAGTTGGCCTTACCACCATCTTCTCCTGGATCTTTGGTGTCGTCCGCCTCAGCGTACCTAGTGAGGGTGTCCATTAGCTCCCCCATATCTTGAACCTTTCGCTTGAGTCGTCTCAACTTCTGCACCAAGGGCTCATAGTGGCAGTTCTGCTCCAGGATTAGCACAGCCTGAGCCATCGTGATACCATCCGACGAATGAATGATTTTCGCGACCCGCCGCGTCCAGCGGTGGGCCGACTCATCCGGGCGTTGAACGCAGTGCTGTAAATCGACTATTGTCATCGGGCGCTTGCAGGTCCCTCGGAAATTTTTGACGAAACGCTCTTTTAATTCGGCCCAAGACTGGATGGAGTTGGGGGCAAGTTCTTTAACCAAGTACGCGTCGTCCCTTCGAGCATCATTGTGAAGTATCCGGCGCAGACTGCTCGCTTACATCAAGAATGTCCATGGCGATTTCGTAACTCTCGACCCATGACGTCGCTCAAGGTCCGGAGTGTAGTTAGGCACCTTTCTTGGTCCTTTAAAATCCTTGGGCATTCGCTCGTTGCGAAGGGCGGGGGCCAAGCATGGCACCCCCACTTGTCTGCCGCTTCCAACAAGAGGCGCTGGGGCGACTTGGGTGTCCCGGTGATCCCGACCTGGCGGGTCTCGGTGATCAGGCGAGTTGACCTGGGGAAAGGGTCGCGGTCCACTGGTTATGGCGGGCTGGTCCTCTGGTCGACTCCTGGTGCGGCTTGCTGGGGAGTGGAGTGCAGCCGGTCTAGGCTGTGTGAGAACTGGGCGTTTTGAACCACCGCCGTCTTCAACATCTCAATGGCGTTCCTTGCTTCTATCTCAGCTGAAGTGTTGCCATGAATCGGAAGGGATTCTAAATGGCGAGTTGCGGCAAGGACGTTGTCCACCGGGTTGGAAAAGTGACCTCGAGGTGTCTGGAATCGAGGAACGCGATCCACAACTGGCTGAAACGGCGGGTTTGGTGGCTGGCCCGGCCCTCCCCCCGGGGCGTCTCCTGCCCCGGGAGTTCGTGGAGTGTCGAACAGGTGGGTCGGGTTGACATCAGGGGGTAAACGACCCTGATGCCTCCGCTGATGGACGGCGTCAGATGCGCGCTGATGCCTTTCGAGCCGCCAGTTTTCGGTATTCAAGCGAGCTACCTCAGTGGTAATTTGAGCCTGCCGGGTCTCGATCCTGGCGGCTTCCACCTCAGCGTCCCGCTGAGCCTTTGCCACCCCATCTCTTAGTTTTGTTAGCTCCGTGTTTATCGCGTCCTGGTTTTCTGACGTTATGGGGGTCGCCATGAGCCTTGTTATCTCCGCCGCTAACTCCACCAAGATCGCGGTCGGGCTTCTAGACGTTTCGCCAGCCCCATCTTCGCCTGCCGGGTTTGGCGAGGGCTGAGTCGGCCCTGCCATGTAAACGGCGATCTGACGGTGGGTCCGGTCAAGAACCTCGGGGTCCATGGCTAGTGACAAGCCCCCAAGGCAGCCCCCATGTAGAGACTGAATTGAATCTGAATCGCCCATGGATCATTCGTCATCAGTGTTGACCGGTGTGGTCTCCTGGGCCGCCGATTGTTCTGGTTCCTCAGATCCCTGCGTGAACCCAACAAAGACCGGACGGGTTAGGTTTGGCGTCGCGACACGGCGGACGTACCTGGCCGGCTCGACGATGTCGGAGGAGACGTCCGGCTCAGCCATAGGCGATCCAACCATGCCGACGAAAACGTTGATCTTGCCGAAGGGGATTCTGTAGCCAGATTCAATCGAATCGGCCTCGGGCCCCATAGCAAGTTATTGATGTAGTACTTCCCGCGACGGCTCCGAGTCATGAGCCCCGCTGCGTAACTCCCGGACCCTGGTAGGGATCCCTTTGAGAACTCAACTCCACCGTGCGCAGGCCCCACGGTGGGCGCCAACTGTCGTGGTTTTGTCACGGCAGATGTCCTCGTGAAAGGACTTAGTGTTGGAGCCATCGCACCTTGGTGGCGACTCAAAGGGGTTATGCGAGAGCGAGACAGAGATTTACCCAGTTTCGGCCCCTCGTGAGGAGGTAAAGGCCTACGTCCTGCTTGGTGTTTGTATTGATCGTGTTTCGATTACAAGGGGGCGTAACTCGCCTGACCTAGAACTTGATGATTTCTAACCTACCTTCTCCTTCCCTGAGACCCGCCTTTATATACAGGTCGAGCCCTTAGGGTTTACAAGAGTCCTTTCCTTTACACAAATCGTGATTCTTCCTATCTCTAAGTCGCCATCTTTCCAAGACTTGGAGATCGTCCCAACAATGGACTTTTCCCAAAGGTCCCGAATCGTCATCCGACTCCCGGCCCCGCCGGGCCAAGGCCGGAACCACTTAGAGATGAGTCGCCAGCTTGGGTGACCCAGTCCAACTAGGGTGGGTTACCCAACAGATAATACCCCCAACAGTCCCCGAAGTTTCCCGAACGTTTGTAGCACCATGGGACCCAGAATCAGTGAGTAATAGCATAGAAAACTAGCAAGAATGTACCTAATCTGTGAGTTTTCACGAGGTCATCGTAACCGGACCCCGAAGTTCCCCGAACGTTTGTAGCGCCACGGGACACAGAAACAGTGAGCAATAGCATAGAAAACTTGCCAGAATGGACCAAGTTTGTGAGTTCTCACTAGGTCACCGTAATCGTAGACAGAATGGACCAGATCGTATAGAAAACGGGCCAGTATAGGCCAAATCTATGAGTTTTGGTGAGTTCCCCGTAAGCCGACCCCAGAATTCCCCGGACGTTTGGATCGCAGTGGGACCCGAAAATCAGTGAGTAGTATAGAAAACTGGTCAAAATAGGCCAAAATTGTGAGTTTTGACGAGTTCCTCGTAATTGTACCCCGGGGTTCCCCGAACGTTCGGATCGCTCCGGGATCCAAAATCAGTGACTAATAGTATCTAAAACCAGCCAGAGTAGGCCAAATATATGAGTTTCGGTGAGGTACTCTTAAAGGGCTCCTGGAGTTCCCCGGACATTCGAATCGCAGCGGACCCAAAATCAATGAGTAATAGTGTACAAAACTGTCCATAATAGGCCGAAATGCGAGTTTTGATGAGTTCCCCGTAACAGGAACCTCTCGTTTCCCGAACGTGCGGGTCGACCCGGGACCCAAAATCAGTGAGTAATAGTATTGAATACTGGCCAGAACAAGTAAAAATGCGAGTTTTGATGAGTTCCACGTAACCGGACCTTAGGGTTCCACGAACGTTCGGGTCGCCACGGACTCAAAATCAGTGAGTAATAGTATTCGACAAAGAATTTGTCTTCATCGGTCTCTTCGAACTTTTTCAATCCTGTTATTTCCCCAGTCTTCTTGAGTAATATGATCCGTGAGGTCCAATCCTTTCCCTTCCCCCTTTGCCCTTTGAAATGAAAAAGAACTAACAATGCCAAAAAATGAAATGAAATGAACAATTGCTACTTCTTTATTAAATTACACTAAAATGAAGGCATGTAAAAAAACAAGAGCCAACCTAAAACTTAACCACCCCTTCCCCTCCCACTGAACCCTTCTTTCCATCGAAAAAAAGGAAGAGCGTACAAAAAAAAAGAATCCAAAAAAAAACCCGCAACTGACGCTCTTATTGGAACGGTACCTGTTAAAGTGGCGGCAAGAATGAAAAGACCAAAAAGAAGGCTAAATCGGTGATTCTTTCCAAATCCGCGAACATTGTTCGAAATTCACCAACATGGTTTTTTACTTTGTGAAAAAAATTAAATGCTGTAGGTTTTTTGATAATACACACGAATTTTTTAAACTCGAGATCTTTAGAAATCCGTGAACGTCTTTTTACCGAATGAACTTCTTCAAATGGAAACACGCTAGTCGGTTTCTTCTGAGCTTGCAGTGGAGTGACCAGGGGAACAAAAAAAGCTAAGAGAGCGAGCGGAGTAGGAGTAGGGAGCTGAGCTGAGCGAGCGAGGGTTTCATCCTGCTCCGGGCGTTTCTGTTGCAGGACGCTAGAGGTAGCAGGCACGGCATGTTTGGATACGTTTTGTACTGGTTCGTTTTAATTACGCCCTGCCTGTAATCACCTCGCCGCAGTACAGGGACCGTCACCGGCACGTACGTGACCGAGCATGCTACAGTGGCCGCCGGGGCGAGCGGACACGCATTGCGTGCGTACGTACGTACGTACGTACAGCGCCATCAATGCCGCCATTTGGTTCTTCATGTGCCAAGCAACGCTCCTCTCTCTGCTGCCTATGTGGTACTACTCCCCGTGGGCGTCAATTTCCACAGCACCGTAGCTAATTACTGTTAGTAGTAGTATCAGTATGGCCGTGTCTTTCTTAAGCCGGGTGGGTCACGGTCTCCGTTTCGTCCGAGTATAAATACCCTCGACGTACGTACGCCTTTGTTTTTATTTTTCCTTGGCCTTTCGAAAAGTAGGTAGACAGCTCGGCAAAGCATACATACTGTGGTATACGTATTTTGGGGCAATTCGACGAGTGGCGCGAGCCCGAACCATACGGGTGTCATGGCAGGCGGGGAACAGTGTCGTAGTACTGTACTGCCGCCCACGTCGCCGTAAATGCGGCGCGTTGCCATGCTCGGATGCTCCCTCCCACGGGGGTTGTGCCTGTGGTCTGCATGTACGTACGTACAGGTATAGCACCACAGTGAGGTAAAATTCACTGTTTTAACCTTTTTCAAAAAGTTAAGTCAGATTTAATACTGCCGGCTGAGAATTTTTTTTCAAATCTGGCTCTTCTACTATCGATAGGTATAAAAACCTACCGCCGAGGCCCCGTAGGAAAATATCTTATCGTCGGAGACCTTATTGATAGGGTATAACAACCTACCGCCGAGGCCTCTAGCGGTAAGAAAATATCCTACCGTCAGAGACCTTGACGATAGGGTATAACAACCTACCGCCGAGGCTACTAGCGGTAGGAAAATATCCTACCGCCAGAGAGGTTGTCGATAACACATGTGACCCTACCGTCAAGGGATCCAGCGGTACGCAGTCGCGTGCACTGTGTCTGCAACTTACAGATTTTTTTATGGTAGGCATGCAGCCTTACCATCAGGGGCCTTGATGGTAAGTTGTTATACCCTACTGTCAAGGCTCTGGTGGTAGCAAAAAAGATCAGATCCGAATTTTTTTCCATCTAAGGTCAGATCCGGCTTAACGAAAAAGGTCAAAACAGTGAATTTTACCCCAGTGACGAGTGGTGCATGTCCTCACGGGGTTGCGCACCAACAGCGCCTACTCACACCATAGCGTCGACCAGCTCGCTGCTCGCCGTGTGACCAACCCATTTTGCAGCAGATATGCTGCTATCAATCTCTGGCACAAAAACGAGGATGGCATGCAACATCTCAGGATATACTCCATCCTACAGTTTTAACAGGAAACCTTGCGACCCTGCAGTTTCTGCAGGACATCCATGCATGACCCATCCTCTCCTACAAATACATGCAACCGGCATTCCTATCAACAGTTCAAACGAACCAAATGTTCGCGGTATCTCTGTCTATTCACACGTAGCACGACGTTAAGCTATTACATAATACTGTATTGTTCTTCCCCTCGTCAGTCGTCACCAAAAAAAAGGAAAAAAAAAAAAAAAACTGGCGTGTCACGCAACTTTCCTTCAGGGTCCAACCAAAACGGCAGGTTTACGGGGTGCGTAAACCCTAGCAAGCAAATGTGTTATTGCTCCTCCACATGCACGTCGGTTTCGTCGTATATCTCCTCCTGCGCGGCACAAGAAAAGGGGGAAAAAAAGTTAACACGGTACTGGAAAACAGTCTATACATGTTTTGAGCCTGAGCCCCAACCATGGTCTACGCTCAGGTACATGTACATCACATCTTGTTGTTGACAATGAGAACCGTCATTGTGAGTGTGGATTTTGAAATGTCACTTATACTGTATATATATCATCCATGGTAACAAAGCGTTGCAAGTCACATGCCTTGTACTAGAAGGTAAAGATGATGAGCTCTTTGCGGAAACTAACCTGGAGCAGTTCTTCAATGACATCCTCCATGGTTATGATACCGACGGCTTCTTCATCCTCGCTCAGCGTGGGTAACGGTTCTTCGTGCACTTGGAGAACGTCCGACTGGTCCTTGGACCATTTCCCCCTCCTGCTCCCGGTGTTAGAGTTCTGGGTGTTGGGGTAGCTCTTCCACCTCCGCAGCGGAGTGAGATTCTTCGCAACCTTCTCACCCTGCTTGTCATCAATGGCGATGGCGACCTCTGTTTTTGGCACCAAAAGGAAGGAGAACAATGAGAAGTTGACAAAACTGGACGGCAGCAGTTTCTAAATGCAAGTTTGGAAGAACTAGAAACTGCCTTGGAGCTCACCAAGAGATCCGCCATCAATGCTGGGCTGCTTAGCTGGGTAGCTTGGAATGTTTTGTCTTATGACAACCGCCATGTGGCTGTGGCCCTTCTGGAATTCATTTAGGATGTCATACAGGGGCATGTCTTCTGAAACGCTGAATTGTTTAACAAGGTGCAGAGATGTAAGCTGTACATACAAATACTCGTGTACACAACTCCAGAGTTTTCAATGAACAAAAATACATGCATTGAATCTAGAATTTTCGTAATTGCTATTCATATTGTCCACACGTGTTTAAGAGATATGATCGTGACTGTAACATGACAAGGACAATGCAACTCTAGTATAGACAATCTCTGTTAATACTGAATCCACCTTAAAGTGTTATTTAACAGAAGGAGAAAAGGAGTTTGCTCGAGCAGATATATGAAGCAAGAATGAGGTCACTTTGTTTGTATTTTGACTTATATAGACCAGCTAGTGACAGCCCTTCGTATGTCAATTACAGACCGGTGATTCACAGACATATTAATAGTTGCATAGAACAGGAGTTACTTGACTATATTAACATCTACTGAAATTTTGGGGAAAAAATAACTACTTATTGTCTTATGCCGTACCGAGGAATTTTGCGGATGGTTACACTCTTTATGGGAATTTCATCATCAGGATTAATGGATAATAAATTCTTCACCTAAAAAAATATAGCACAAAAGCAGGTGAGTACAATAGATTGCCCACATGAAAGAGTTATATTATTTGTATATAGAAGAAAAGAAAATACACCCTCCGATCCATATTACTTGTCGCTCAAATGGACGTATCTAGATGTATTTCAGTACTAGATACATCCATTTGAGTGACAAGTAATAGGGATCGGAGGTAGTAGCTTAAATCTATACCCACATCATACTTCTATCGATACATGAAGGATTTCCAAAACATATTGATTAGATAGACTAGATAACTAAAGCAAAAACAGCACTTCATGTAGAAGGTGTAAACACAAGGTCAGTTTGTGCTGTCTGGTTTGAAGTATAATTACAAATTTAAATGTCTGTACCTTAGAAGTTGAACTACTGTTAATGACTAACAAAACAATGCAGTATCACTACATGATAGCCAATGACAGCATGCAAAATGTAATGCTTTCCTTCACAAACTATGCTCACTTGTGCACCACAATACACAGTCTTGCAGAGGATATGCTATCCTACTTCAAATACAAGCACACGACCACAAAAGTATCCACTCTGATCCGACTCTGCACATCAATCATAGAAATACCAAACTACTCCTGACCCTGGGTTAGCAACCACAGTGCCCACCAGTTTCCTGCCTTATACCATGGATTTCTATCTGTACAGAAACTAAAGACCCTAATCGATTTTGGGAATCCTGCCCTGCTCAAATATCATTCTCCAACAAGAAACAAACTGATAGGTGCTAAATCCCAGGAAACACTAAAAAAATCATCCAAATAAAAACTTGTTACAAAAAAATGCATAATTATTATTTCTGAAAGCAGAATATAGCATTACCAATATCAATCCAATAATGTTCGTATCCTTTTCATAATAAACTGGCACTCTGCTATGACCTTTCTCAATGACCTCTTGCATTAGTTTCCTGCACAAAACAGAACACAAATTATTGGACTATGTGCTAAACAGAACATCATGCTCTTTTACAAACAGATAACATGCATAATTGTAACCAATATTTAATCGAATTCTTGTTCAATAAGAGAATCCAGTACCTGTCGAGCTTTGCATTTATATCAATCACAAATGTATCACAAAGAGGTGTCATAGCATCTTTGGCTTTCTTTTCACTGAGCTCAAGAGCTCCAGCTATTATAGTAGTTTCATCGTGGGTTAACTCTCCACCTTTACCAGCCTGTTAAATAATAAGATAAGTCAGAGTTAACTAGCAATGCAGGCAAAAGAGGATAAAATGGCATGCCTGGTGAATAAAACAAATGGTGACAAGGATTATTAAGGGTGTGTTTAGTGACAAATATACTCGCTTGCAAAAGCAAAAAAAAAAAAGATGCATGAAGGTAAGTATATTTAATCATATATTTGTCAGAAACTCATGTTCACACTTGTATCACCAGTTGATCTTCCTTGTGACGAAGCAGCATGTATCCTCGGTTATTTGGTGACCAGATTTGGTTCTGCTAATAAACTCAGACCAATCCAGAAAGTAAAAGTATAGACCAGCAGATCACCATGGTTTGGAACCTCTGGTTGGTATAATGGATTATACATGTTTTTGTAGCTACAATCACATGATGTATCATCCAAACTAGCATCTAGAACCCACATGTCACGTTCTGTGAAATCCATCCCTATCAGTATTCATAGCTACTTGTGAATGTGATCCTCTCTGTATCCTACCACAGACCAACCACCATCTGCACGTCAGTGATATTCTCAGACTTCACAGGTCACTCACATATTCTCTGTTAGACTGTTATATGCGGAAAAAATGTTGGCTGAGTACATCACTATGTTTCGAAAATACTTATAGTATATCTAAAGGATGTAGATGGTATACAAACTTCTCTCATGAAGGCATCCAAAATTGCATTTACCAGGTAGACACTACATAATGTGTGTGACCCTATATCATGTTTCGTGGATAGACGCTGAGTTCGAAGAGAAAAGTGGGCCTCGATATCTACTTACATAGAGAAATAAATACATTACTGCTGTCTAAGATCCACACAGACATGGTATTTCAATTTTAAAGATTAGATAATCAGTTACGTTACCTCATTTCCATGCAGTGTCACAAGTGTTTTTAGCTCAGCTCTACGGAAAAGTGCCGCTTTACCGTGACCAAGCACATGGTCCAGCAGCTGAAACAGAAAGGGCAAAAGTTCAAATCATGGATGTTCGAGAACCCGTCCTGTGTATAACCGCATCGAGTCTAGGAGTATAGAAGTACCTTGGCGATCGGATATGCAACAGGGAAACATATCCAAACAAGAACTCGGACTAACGGAGCAACTGAGGCACCGATAGCCAGCCCATACCGTGAGCAGATTGACTGTGGTAAGATCTGTTTACACCAAACCATTAGTATATCACACCATGCAGCTGAGCATGACAAGTAAAAGTTTTAACAACTCACCTCGCCGAACAGCAGGATCAATGTCACAGAGATCAAAACAGCACCCCAGGCAGTCACCAAGCTATCAAGGAAGATTGGCAATGCCTGGTATGCATCAAGAAGCATGTTACCAGCTACTTGAGTTACATAGAGGGGGTGGCTTGAAAATCAAGAAGAGTACCTCCATGGCTGCAGCATTGCAGATCAGAAGAGTGCATAGCAGAAGGTGCTGGTTTTTCACGACAGGCAATATCTTAGCTGCAAAAGGAACATTACTATTAGCACCTAAGAGATGGCATTAGATGTTACTAATTTGCAACTGAAACATGCGCCTCATAAAACAAGGTTGTAGCGGGCGTGCTTTGCATTTGAATCAACTAAAGAAATGGCCTAGAATTCATCATCAGCCTCCAATTGCACCAGGGTTCAGTAATCACCCGCGTAACCGACAAAAAACACACACAAGATTATAAGAAGGAGACCAGGGTATTATTTGTCTAACTTGTACTGACAGACGCCATCTCACATAATTTCCCATCTTCCCACCTTGTACCGTGCCAGTGCTACGACGGTACGACCTCTCACTTTCCGAAAGAACAAGCCAGCGCACCGAGTGTGGCGCGTCACTGTCTCTATCGACTTGAACAGGACGCAGGCAAAGTAACGAGGTCACCAAGCCTCCCGATGAACAGCACGAATTCATCGAAGAAGACAAGAAAGAAAGAAAGAAAGAAAAGGAAAGGGAAGCACTCCTACAAGTTCATCCCCGACTCCCCCCTGAGCGATCGATCCCTTAGTAGCAGTTCCGAACAATCCTCTAGTACGTAGGGTCCGAACACGGATCCCCGTGGACGGGAAATCGGAGCGAATCGCCGGCTCCTCGCAGCAGCAGCGCGGCCCCGACATTCGCCGTCCGGTTTTGAATTTTTGATTCCTCGGCGGGGCGAACGCCCGGAGGCTGTTCGGCGAAATGGCGAGCCGGCCCGGGCAGCGGAACTGAAATAGCGGTAGTACCAAATCGGGCAGGGGCGGTGGGGGGCAGAGCGGGCGAAGGAATGGGGGGCGGCACCTGCGTGCTTGCGGTCCTTGTCGGTGCCGGACTTGGCGAGGACCTCGAGGTCGACGAGGCTGAGGGACATGAGGCCGAGGGTGAGCCCGGACATGAGCCCCGCGAAGAGCACCAGCACCGCGATGATGGCGATGTGCTCGAAGAAGGCCGCCCCGCAGCACCGGTACTCCACCGCCATCCTCCTCGCCGCCGCCGACGAGCTCCCTCCCTCCCTCCCTTCCTTCCCCCGCCACGCCGCGTCCTCGAAGTTACTGAGCTCTGTTTTTTCTCTCCCTTTTTTTTCCGGGGAGCCGTTCCGCTGTTTGGACTCGGACTCGGCGTGTGATGTGTGAAGAAGAAGAGCAGTGAGGCGACGCGACGGTTGGGCGGGCCCAGCGGCAGCGAGCGGGACGGGAGTGTGCCTGCGGAAATTGCTGGAAGCACCGCTCCGTGGACCAGTTTGTTTATTACGGGCTGTCGACGTGCGCCGCCGCTGCTTCCGTGGGACGCGTCCATGGACGACTTGCCCAACTCATTCCATGCTTCCAACCATGATAGCTTTTTTTTCCTTTGAAAAAAGACATTGTATATATTCATTATTTCATCTATTTCTAAGTATAAATATATGTGTTTTTAGAGATTTAACTAAAAGACTACATATGAACATATGAATATATCTATATTCATCCGTATGTAGTTTTCTAATAAAACTTTAAAAACACTTATATTTATGAACCGAAGGAGTATCTGCCAAAAAGTATGAAATGCGACAAATAAATACAGTAACTAAATCTTCCAAGTTTAAGATTATTTCTCTCCACCAGGGCATTATCATCGCTTGTGCCGCAAGCAGAAAAGGACGAATCCACCTTCCAAGTTTGAACCATGGTCGAAGGTCGTAGACTTATGCAAACCTATCTATTAGTAGTATCTAGAACTGTTCTGCTTCATAAAATTTAGTTCCGCTTCATTAAATTCATTTTAGGACAGTTTTATATAGAAGTTGTAACTTAGTGTTTGTCTTTTATCTAGCTCCGGCTTTAAGAATGAAAAAATTAGTAAAAATGATATATTTAATTGGATAAGTTGAAAAAACGAAGGGTGTCCATTTACTGTTGACGGTGGTGGATGATTTTCTTCCAACTTCAGCTTTTACATTTTTTAAAGCATCTTCTAAAGAACTTAAAAAAAACACGAAGTTATATCTTAGATTTTATTTTTTATGAACGACATGTCGTGAAACTATTTCATTTGGTTTGTGTTTTCTAACGCGAAGCTGAATTTAAAAAATCAAAGTAGTTCCAAACATTAAGGCAGGTAGGCATGCTTAGGCTAGCAGATTTGGTCTACTTCCTATATTTCCAAACTTGTTACAAGAGTCACAAATTTGATCTACTCCACTTTTATATTGTCAAACTTGCTACCCGAGCCACCGAAAGCAAAAGCAAAGACATCGGCAACCACGAGAACGACGGAAGTACGCATAGTAGTAGTAGTATAATGTGGAAAGGATGATAAAAGAAGAATGTGTGATGTGCTGCACATGTGACAAAAACGTATGCTGGCCTAATGGACCGGCTCCACGACGGTGGTGCATCGCTTGCATGCCGGGCGCGTGTGCGTGACTCGAGGCATGGCACACCCGCGCACGTCGGCCGTTGCGAGACGACGTGGTGGATCTACCCTTCGTGGCCGGTGCTCGGCATCTGATGCCACACCTACGACCTACGAGGCCGCATGGCTGCACCGCGCTAGTAGCATCGTCGGCTGTTTAAAAACAGTCGGATGGTTTCTTGGTTCGTCAGCCGCGTCGCGTGCTGTCTGATCGGAGGCAATCGTGTGACGCCGAGAGCGCTCGGAGGCAATCGTGTGGCACGCAGCATCATAATGGTACAAATACGCTCAAAGTAATATGTTCAAAAAACAGAAATCTTCATATGAAGCACATAGCAAGCACTAAACAGGAATTCTAACGCTATTTTTCTTGAACTGGTCGTGGATGTTGTTGGATTTGGTACTAGCGAGGTTGCTTTGGACATAGCAATGTTTAGAGTACAGTCCGGGGCCATTGAAGCATCCCATCAGAATACCTGCGGAGCAGACGGGTTGTCATTATATCATCGAATCAGACATGCCATCGCCATCACAGCACTGCCATGGTCGGGAAGCACGCCATCGCAAGTCGCAACATCGTCGAAGCAAACGGGCTTGCGTCGCAGCATCGCCCTAGGTTGCCGTTGTAATATCGCCCAAGCAGCCTTACCATCGTCGTCGCAACACTACCACCGTCGGGAAGCACACCGTCGCAATATCGTCGAAGCAATCGGACCTCCGTCGCAACATAGCCCCAGGTTGTCGTTGTAATATCGTCGAAGCAGCCATGTCGTTATCGTCGCAGCACCATCACGGCCGAGAAGCACGTCGTCGCAACATCGTTGAAGCAATCGGGTCTCTATCACAACATCATCATGGTCATCAATCATCACCGTGACCATTTGAAGCATGCTACCATCATGGTTGGTCATAGGATCGTCGTAGCTATATAAGCACCCATCACGGTCATCGAAGCACGACATCTCAACATCATCGAAGCAGCCGGGTTGTCATAGTAGCATCGTCGCGGCTGTCGAAGCGCCCGTCGCGACCATCGAAGCACTCGTCGCGATCGTCGAAGCACGGCATCGCAATATCGTCGAAGCAATTGAGATTCCATTGCAGCGTTGTCATGGTCGTCAAAGCAAACAATCACATCGAAGCGGTCGGGTTGCCATCGTAGCATCGCCACGGCTGTCGAAGATCCCACACCGACCATCGAAGCAGACCATCGCAACATCATTGAAGTAGGCAAGTTGTCGCCGTAACATAACCGCAACCATCACACACACACGCGACCATCAAAGCATGTCGTCACAACATCATCGAAGCACTTAGGCTGCTGTCGCAGCATCGCCACGGCCGATGAAGCACACAACTGATGTGCCATCCCCGTGGTTACCAATGCATGTTGTCGCGACATCGTTGATGCGTACCGGCGTACTTGTGGCAACACCGAGACGCTCCCATTGCAACGTCTTCCGGCATGCGTCGCATCGTAGCATGAGGCCACACGAGTCGATGCCGCAGACCAGATACACGATGTTGGAAGGTCAGACCCTGTTTTTTGTTTGTTGCAAAGACGGTCGTCCGACCCTCCAAAGCTTGTTGTAACTAGAACAATTTTTTTGTTTTGAAAAACATTGCTTTTTTTGTCTATTTGTTGTTGTGACTTAAAAAAGGTCTTTTAGTTTAACAATACTTTTGCAGAAGTGATTTATATAAAAGATTGAATTATTTTTTACTGTTTTTTTCGTATTTTTTGTTGCATTGGCTGATATGTTTAATTGCAAAAATACGACCAAGTTTTTGTTTTTTCTATTTTTTCATCTCTTCTTGAAATGCAATCAAATGAACCCTAAAAAAATGATTAGATGCAATGTAGACAAGGCTAAAGACTTGGCAGCATTGACCAGACCGTTACAGTAAAAATCAATAGATGCACGTAAAGTAGGCTGGCACGGCAAGTCACGCCAGAAGATGAGATGAAGCGAATACGTCAGGATGGAAAGCGACCCATGTAATAAATTCCCACCCGTCGATCCAGCAGATTAATCCAATGGTGGTCTAGGCGGCTGATGTTACATGCATATCAGTCGGATGATTCTCAGCACGCGCCTTCCTTTTTATATAATTCCTTCATTTTATAAAAGCATCTTCGCTTCTACCGACGTTTTAAAAAAAAAATACAGCGTGTGATTTAGCATTTTTTAGCGCGCCGACGAGCGCCGGCTCCAGCAACCGTAATATGTTTTAGCGCCCGCGCGTTTTAGCGGACGTTATAAATTAAAACGTAAAACTAGTTCAACACGTAAAATATATGCATAGATTTGATACATAATTCATTTATATAGATAATAAACTAGCCCAACACGATAATATAGATAGTCCAACACGATAAAACTACATAGATAGATAAAACTACTCCGAGTCGTCACTCTGGGTGTTGTTCGAGGTAGATAGACATGCGTTCTCCCAACGTTCATCATCAGAAGTGAAGATGGACGGCAAACCGTTGTTGACGGCCCCGTACTACGATATAGCGAGTAACTTGCGCCGACGTCTGTCCTGTCGCTCCTAGCGACGCCTTGTCGTCCTCTCCGCCTAGAAGGCGTTCTCGGCGTCGACGTCCTCCGGGTGGCGCCACTCCGCCATGGCTCGCTCGTCCTCCTCGACGATGAGGAGTCGGCGCTGCTGCCGACGGTGCTCCTGACAGTCCTGGTCTGATATCAGACGAGGTGGAGGGGCGAGGTCGTGCGTCTGCTCGCGCGTGTAGACATCCTGATAATTCATCTGCGCACGAGGCCTCCCTAGGCGCCACGCCGCCGCGTCGTACGCGCGGGGCGGCCTCGTGCACGGTTTTGAAGGTGCCGAGGCCGAGGCGGACGTCGTCGGACCTGATCTCGGCGTAGTAGGCGCCGGAGGGGCGCTCACGGACGCCGTGGTAGCCCGAGGTTCCACGGCGACGCGGCGGCATGGTGGCAGAGGGAGCGGCAAGAGAGCGGCGAGGGAGAGGCTGAGGGAGCGATCAGAGAGCGGCAGAGGGAGCGGCGAGAGAGCGGCGAAGGAGCGGTAGAGGGAACGGCGAGAGCGAGCGCGTGGCTATGGGCATCCGCGTGGTGAGCGGCACATTTTATAGGCGCGCTGAAAGCGGTGCGCCAAATCTAGCGCGCGGCCGCCCGCTTTCTCCCCCCCCGCGCGCTAGTTTCCCGCGTCCGCCGGAGCGCGCGATTTCATCCCGCACGCGCTAAAAGTCCAGTTTATCCCGCGCGCGTTTTTTGACGCCGCTGTTGGAGATGCTCTAATGTACTCCCTCCTACCTCTGGGCATGGGTAGTACGGCCCGGGGACCCGGCCTGAGTCCGGCCAGAAAAACCCGAGTCAGGCTTTGTGTTCGGGTCGGGTTCGGGCTTAAAAATCAGGCCCGAGAAACAGTTCGGACCGGATTCGGGCTTACAAAAAATGGTGATTTACACGAAGGTCTCGCCCGGCTCGGCCCGATATTCACCTTTTAAGACCATTCGGGCCAGACTCGGACCTGGATTTGCGTTTTTTGGCCGGGCCGGGTCGGGCTTGGGTTTGGGATTTTCAATTCGGGCTTTGTAAAGCCCGGCCGAAGCCCGGCCCGACCCGGGATATGCCCAAGTTTACTCCCTCCGTTTTTAAGGTTTTTTTTAGAAATTTCACTAGAAAATTACATACACGGTAAAATGAGTGAATCTACATTCTAAAGTATGTCTATATACATCCGTATGTAGTCTTTTAATGAAACCGTTAAAAGACTTATATTTAGGAACGAATGGAGTAGTATATAGTATTTTTTGAGATTTAAGTTAATCAACTACAGCGGAAGCAAAAATTATATAACTAAATTTGTATCTGTTTAATAATATATTATTTTGCTTTCACCGCATTTGGTTAAATTCACCGTTAAATTTAATCTCAAAAAATGTAATTAAGGGAGTATGAAAAAAGTACCGTGGGTACGGGGCATCTTCAGATTTTTTTGAACAATGTCACATACACGTACATACAAAAATAGCGGAAACAGTGAAATAAATAAATAAAGTGTAAACGCCAGTGTCAAGTCTAAGACTTAAATCTTAGTGAATTGGTTCAACCACGAGAAACCTAACCATCTGAGCTACAGTAGCTCAATTCATGGCATCTTCATGACTATGTTATGTCTAGCTAACCCCAATGCACGACATAGCTATGACAAGATGAAGAAAGAAAGAAGAAAATAACTCAGAGACGATCTAGACGAATTACAACAACAATCATCCTCGCCAACCATCTCTTAATGTAACAAAGACAATAATAAATGTTTCATAGCCTCAACGTCAAGCAAACGAGAATGATACTCAAGCGTCATTGTTGGTGGATCCAACCATCGAAAGCCAAATCCTAGGTTTGCACCTTAAAGATCGAGTTTGTGTAAATTTGGGCAATATCTTTAACAAGTCAACGACCCAAAAATACCGACATTATCAAGTATAACCAACCATAGGGCCAAAAATGTTGTTTTCATCCTGGAGATCAAGTCCAGGTACAGTACTCGAGAAGCACCATAAAAAATCGTCATGTGTTGTCATCACAAATTTACACGATCCCAAGAGCTACATGGAGTGGGTAGCCAGGTTGAAGAGAAGCCCTGGGTCAACATCATTGCTATTATAGTAAACAATGTCAACCAGTGATCATGTAACTACGGTCAATGAATGAATGAGCCGGCTAAGCCCCTGGCTAAATGCGTAGCACGATACAAAGTGAGATGCCACGCAAGTGAAAATCATGCCCGCACAAATAGATAGTCGAGCCGTGACAAGAGTCGATTGCCACCAAAGAGTACGAACGGGGAAGGCAGCCATCCCACTTGCAATGAAGATTGACGAGTGAGTAGGCCGCCAACATAGCCAAAATCCCAATTCAGGAACCAAATAGACCCATATTTGAACAGGAATCAAAGAATGAGATATAATAATAAATACTCTAAATAGTTCCCAAATAAGTGTCAGTTCCTATGAATTTTATTTGTGTCCTTTTAAAAATGACTATTTTTGGCATTCTTTTATTTGTTTTCAACGAATAAAACAATACTTCTAGTATAAGAAAACCCGAACCTCCAAAAAATCCACCTTCATGATTGAAGAACTGATGAATATTTTTCAAAAGAGTGCAACCCACACTTCAGATGTAAATTTAAGGTGTACTTGATAATCAAAACCAATAATTGTTGAGGTAAACTAAAGCAATGTGAGGATTTTAAATAAAAATATGATAACAAATTTTCTGGGTAAAAATGTTATAATTCTGACAAAGTAGGTAGTAGCGACCTTTTGCATGTTAATTCAGTTATGGAATTTGTATACCATTAGAACAGTGGCTTTGCACTGTTTATGTTTGTTGTAATTCTATTACTATTTTCTTCATATTTTATGATACTTTTTGTTCCGATATTTCTCTCATGAGTAGGGTACGATATATGTGCGAAACTACCACCACATCATCGATTATTATTTGATTGACGAGTGGGACAACTTGAATTGTTGTGGAAAGTCAAGAGTTATATTTGTCAAATTATGGTGTTTAGAGATTAAAATGTACTTTAATAACAGAAGAGACAAAAAATAATATTTTTTGCTTTTGACATATCTTGCTTTTTATTCGAGCCTTCTTGATATGAAATCGTGAAGAGTCGGATTCCCACATATAAAGTCTAAAGCACCAAACAGCAAAAGGTCATTCCTTAGTGAAAAAGTAGCCAATAGATTATGTGCAATTATGCAATGCTTTCGTCTACCACGCGGAAAAAACAGAAAGAGCTTAAGATCACGATTGATTCATATGGTCACCTTTTAGCCATTTTTTCCTCAGTGTTAACTAATAAAAGCGACTAAATATGAGAAAGGGTAAAACGTTGGTACCGAAAATAACATATTACCACAAATCATCGTGATTTCGACTGCTAACCGCACCTTGCCCTCGACGCAGTTTCTTAAAGGCTGTGAAAATGACAGCACGAGGGTAATGGGTTATAGCCAATTTGAACCGACGATTACTGATGCAGATTGATAATGACATGAGGTTCCAAAGCCTAAAGACATCGGTGGAGCTGCACACTTTGCATCCTGTGAGACACATGCATGTTACTATATTTTATTTATGCAGGTTTTGTTTGTCTTTACTAGTTTGGTCACCGACCGTCCACCTGCGTATGGCTAAAAACCACGTACAAAGGGCGTGGCCGTCGATTTGAACACTTAATTAGAAGAAAAAAATGATTCGTGTTAACCTTGCCATTTATCTCTTGCTTTCTCCTTGTGAGCGTCTACTGATGCGGTTGCATCGGCTCCTTATCTTAAGGCTTTTCATAATGATGGTAGCTTAACCGGTATATGTACTCGAAAATAACAAAAACGTTGATGTAGTAGGAAAAAAAAAGTAACATAGATAAATATCGTACGTATCATGTTGAATATTATGTTATTTTGATAGTAATATATGATGTTCCTCATTATAAAGTATGAATAGCCTAACTCTTGAGTGCACAACAAGAAACCAGTATGCGTATGTTCCCTGTCCTCGTAAACAAGTGTAAAACGTAAATTTGTTTTCCACATAGAACATAAAAGTTATTATCATACAGATATCCGAGAAAGGCAAATAAAAACGTAAAACATTGCACGTCCAAATCCCCTAAATTGCTTGGCAACCATTTTTTTTTCTCTATCTCGCCAAAATCGCCTTTGGCCCCATCTTCATTCCATCTCGCAACTGTGAGAATGCGATGTCAACCAAAGCCACGGGCACCCAAATATTCGTAGTTGTGCACCGGCATCATGGTTGTTTAAAAAAACATTTTTTACTGTACAATTTTTTTAAAAAAACTTTTTACGAACATACATACACATATATACTACACATGTGCAAAAATTCATTTCATTTTATTCTCATAAGTGCCATATAAAAAAGACAAATATGTATTTTCAAATGGACCAGAATTTTTGTTTTTGAGCCAGAAATTTGTTTTTTTGTACAGCTTACAAATTACATTTTTTCAAAACCAAGTTTTATGGATCAATAGTGAATACATACAAGTTTACACAGAATTATTTATAATATTTTTAGAACTTTTAACTCTGGTTTTAGATATATTTTTTAAAAAGACACCATGGTTTGCGAGCACACAAACTTCGCACTCATGGCCGTCCAGGTAGCCGCTTTGGATCCATCAATCCATAGATACATCTAGTTCCATAACAAGTAATTAAGGACAAAGGGAGCATCAAATTATTTTTATTATTGCATTTTCAAAAATTCGAGGATTAGATATGCCTAGAAATTTTAATATTGTTCTTCCGGCATTTTTTAAGATTTCGTGAATCAAAATGTATAGAAATGACACTAACAGTGATATTCCTTTTTATTCTTAGCATCACTAAGGGCATCTCGAACGACGACCCGTAATTTTCTCTGCATCCATCCACGGACACGGATGCACTAGGGCACTATCCAACATTCTCCGGAAACATTTCAAACACCATCCAAACTAACTGAACAAAATTCATGCAAACACTATCGAAATTATATAAATAAGACGGATTTCATATAGATATGGCATATTTTATTATATTTACATCAACTAAGCGGTGCTCGTCCGGCTCCGGAGGTATATTAATACATCTAATCTATGATCGCCGATGCCCATTCCCCGTGTCCGACCATGACCCCCAAGAGCTGACATTTCGCCTTCTCCAGTTATGCCTCGGCGCTCTCCAGCTCCGCCTCCGGAGACCCGGAAAGTGAGGTTGTTTGCCTACACGTTGCCGCCAGGTGGCTAATCATCCGACGATGTCAAGTCCACCAAGCTTGGCTTCAGCGGAAGGGGAGGAGCGGTGGCCTTTTTGGGACCCGAGCAACGTCGGCCTATTGTGCTCTACTCTTCCTCATTGATGGATGTGTCTTCCACCTCATCGCCGGTCTTGCCCCACACATCGTTCACCGCCTCGTCAAACTCCTTGTAGGCGACCTCCAGTTTCGCATGACGCTGATGGTAATGCCAGTGGTTGTGGCGGATGTCGCGGGTGGAGTGGTAGTATTCAAGCAGTGCTGCCTGCTCCACCAGATCCGCTTTTTGGCGCGATCGCCCTACCAGCGACGAGCTGCTCATTCGCCTATTGGTGCTTCTGGAGAAGGTGGTGGCTAATAGACAGAGTCGACCTACGCCTCCCAAAACTGCTCCTGCCGCTCCTCCAACACCATGTCCATGTAACAGGCACGTGCCCCGCTGATGGTCACGGTGCAATGCACTGGCGAGGGTGGCATGAAGGAAAAGGAGGGTGGCACACCTGCTCATTGTTGGCCGCGTCCTCCATTAGGATGTCGTCGTCCTCTGGTAGCCTGTCGACCAACCGACCAAAGGCAATAGTAGCCATCTCCTTCTTCTGGTCCGTCATCCGCCCATCCCAAAGAGCTTTGGAGCGCGAGGAAGCCATGGTGGGAGTAGCGCAGAGAGGTGAAAGGATCGGAGACGGATGGTCGTGGCTATGATCGAGGAAGCAACTTATAGTGGCAGAGGGACGGATGGGTGATGCCAGCATAGTCGTCTGGGCAGCCGTGCGGCATTAATGTGGACGTCAGACGTACAGACGGGTGTCCATCGTGTCGTTTGAACGTGGAACAGTCGCCTGCACCAGGAAGCGCGCCGCTTCAATGCCCACGTCAGTGAGAAGTCGCATCTGCTTTGACCAGGCATGAATGCGACACATATATATTGGAGCGACTCTAACTTTTTCGAACGGGAAGTGCACGGGCAAGGGAAGGGGTTTTGATGGATCAAGGCGGTCAGACGCGGGTTTGAAAACGATCCGATCCGTGCAAAGCCTACGTTTATCTACAATTTAGAAGGAAAACACGTTCGGACAGTCCCATGGATCGATACAGAGTTTAATTAGAGCAACTCTAGCAAACCCCGCGTTCGTCTGGCCGGCAAAACGTGTTTGCAGTTCGTGTAAAACAACTTTTGCGGGCTGGCCTGGGCTGGGACAGATGCAGACCCCCCAAACGGACCCGTAAAAGAGCATATTCGCGGAATATGCTTTGGTGGGGGAAAGCGCGGGCTGAAATATCCCCCCACCAACCGCTTTCGCTCATATGCGGGGCACCGCAACGACGAGGTGGAAACCCGTGAATACGCGTGTTGGGACCGAGATTTTGCTGTGCCCCGCAAAATATTTGCGGGCCGGGACGAGATGCGGGGTTTGATCGGGCAGATTTTCCCGCTCCGACCTCCATTTTAGCGGTTATTTTCCGGATCGGGGCGGGATGCGGGGTCTACTAGAGTTGCTCTTACACAACACGTCCGAACCGCACGCCAAACAACATATGACATTCAGGTGGTGTTTCTTTAGGGGGACTAGACTTAAAAAAAAGTCTATTTTAGTCCCTAGGTAAACGAGGGACTTTTCTTAAAGGCCTAAAAAAAATTTACTGAAGGGATTTTTTTTCTTTAGTACGTAAGATTAAAAAAAGTAGTCCTCGAAAAGAAACACCATCCTGCGTGCCTGCGGCAACGGTTGAGAAGCCAACCGCATCCCCCACCTCGTTCGTACCCTCCCCACTTTCCCCGGTAAGAAATTTCGCTCTCGTGTCTTTGACTCCCCCGCTTTACCAGTCGCCACACAGTCGTCGTGCGCTCGGGTCGCTTTCCCTTTCCCTTTCCCTTTCCCCCGTCCGCCGCCTCCACCCACAGAAATCCTCCCCGTCGAAGCTTCCACCTCGGAGCCCACCAAATCCTCCCACCACCGCCAACAACAACTGCTCTGCCTTGCTACATACATAACCCGCTCATCGCCCCCCAATCCCCATCCCCGTCCGTCCACCAGCACCCCAGCCCGGCCAACCTCCGCCGCCGCGTCCCCGCCCCATTTCTCCCCCGTTCCGCCGCCGCCGCCGCACGCGGTCGACCGCGCAGGCCTGACTGACAGGTGAGCAATGCTCTTCGCGTGGTCATTACAAGTCGGAGCCTGGCAGGCGGATTTGGCGCGGCCTGCCAGTCTTGGTAACATCTTGCGTGGCGATCTGGCGGGGGACCGCGGCGGGGTGCAGCTCCCGGTGTTTCGGTTTTGGTTCGGTGCCCCGTTTTGGATTGGATTGGGCGAGGTGTTCCTTAATTTGGCGGGTTAGGTGATTTGGCTATTCTAATCTTAACCTATTCTGTATGTATGTTGAGTCATTATTAAGTATAGGAGTAGACGCCATGGGCTCTCCCTCCCAGTCGATGGACTGGCTGTTTCAGTGAAAAGAAGAGGAGAGAGCACCTGGATTGGGGTGGTAATCTATTATTAGGATGCCACATTTCGTCGGCCGGTGGAACGCCTGAACCTAACCTATGTGCTATGTTCAGTAAAGCAGATGCTGTGGACACTTCTAGTTGATCAACCCTTTGTTATGTTCCAAGTCAAAAGATGGAAAATAAAACCGCCCTTTTGAAATTTGTAGCCTAGGGGATTGGCTATTCTAATCTTGGCCTGCGACGTTTGCTGATGGATTGGGTTTCTGAACCTGATCTGTATGTTGAGTGAACTAGACGCCGTGGACTCTCCCGGTCGATAAATTGGTTACTTCAGTCGACAGAAGAAGAAGAAGAAAAGAACCGGATTTGGCTGATATTCTAATATTAGGGCGCCACGTTGCGGGCAGATGAGATGGGATGCCTCAACCTATGTGTTCAGCAAAGCAGATGCTATGGACGCTTCTAGTCGATGAACTGTTTGGCTTTTGAAGCTGAACAAACCGTATGAGTTCTGAAGTGTTTAAGGGCCTGTCCAAGTGTTTAAACATTTCTCTGTCTGTGAAGTGAAATTGCTTAGTTCACCGTGACTCGTTGACGATGACCAGATTTCTTTATCCGTTAGATTCTTCATGTCTCCATAGGATCTGTCAGATATATATTCTCTTTTTAAAAGTTTGTCAGATATATATTCCATTCTGTACTCTTTTACACTACAGTCAACCTCTTGTATCTGATATTCGCGGGCTTTGTTTTAATCAAGCACTTCATTTCCTGTAGTTATATATAGAAAATAGAGGTGAGATCTGCATCATGCATGCAAGAAAAGGGTGATGATGCTTGCATAGTTACAATGCAGTAACACAAATACGGCAGAACACAGCTTGGGCTAAATGCACACACATAAACAACTTATATAGCTTTAAGACTTTAACTAAACGGCATAATCTGCAGGGCCACCTAAGCTTTCTTCAATACCTAGTTTTGGGTGAGTATCCATCATATGTTTGGCCAGTTTTCTTTCCGTCTTGTGTACTCAACCTTGATAGTTAGTTTGTATAAGCATATGTACAAATAATTAGGGGCTTCTTTGTATCCACAATAATTATTCGGATAACTACTTGAGAAAATATATAATACTTTGAAATTTAAATCCCACCGCATCTAGACCCGTTTCAAATCTAAATTTCACACTGAAATCCCCCCAATCTACCTAGCAGTCACTTGTCATTACAGGCTCCTACAGTCGCCTTTGCACCCCTAAACTCTTGTCTCGTATTTGTGTGACCCCTACTGTTCACCATCTGTGGCAGGCTAATATTTTCCCAATAAAGAAAGAGGCTTGTCACGAGCCATATTCGTTGGGCTTGATTTGAGTTTGGGTCTGAACTATATTTTCTCTACTACAAATCTTTCCCTGTCTAATGCCAGTTATTTTGCTCCAAAATTTGTTACTCTTGTTTGAATATTGCACGTCCTTAGCAATTGATGCTTCTACTATTCAGTTAGCACCACTTCATCTTCTTCTCTATTGGGATGCTCGCTTTAAGTCAATCACGTGGGTTTGATTTTCCAGTCTTTGTAAAATTGATCTGTTTGACAAGAAAATGCTTCTGCTATTCAGTTAGCATTGCCTCATCTTCTTCTCTATTGGGCTGCTCGCTTTAAGTCAATCACGTGGGTTTGATTTCTCAGTCTTTGTAAATTTGATCTGTTTGACAAGAAAATAAAACAGGAAAGTTCATTATTAATCTGTAATATTTGCTTCATTTTCGAGAGGGTTTCCTGTTAGTCCTATTCTTCTTTATCTTCAACAAATGCAATGGAATTGGCCAGCATGTGACTGTTTGTAGGTGGTGCATACTCATGTTTTAGTTTCTTTTGTGCACATTGGAAGAATGTGAATGCAGAATTAATTCAAGATAATGTCTGTAAATCTTCTATATATGTTGTATGAAATTTCATAACCCAATTTTTCCCTACAGGCACCAACAGAGCTATGAAGTATTTTGAATTCAGATGACATAAGGAGTATTGAGTCTTATATATTTGTTTAGAAAGAGATGAAAGTTGGTGCTCTTCTGACCTCTGCTGGAATCAACATTGGTCTCTGTATACTTTTCCTGTCATTCTATTCCATTCTGAGAAAGCAGCCACAAAATGTTAAGGTCTATTTTGGGAGAAGGATTGCTGAGCAGCATAAGCGGCTCCGAGGGGCTTTTATTTTGGAGAGATTTGTTCCGTCCCCTAGCTGGATTGTGAGAAGTCTGCAATGCACGGAGGATGAGATCCTATCTACTGCTGGTTTGGATGCAGTTGTTTTCAATAGAGTTCTAGTATTTAGGTGCATACATTTTTTTACCTTTGCTTTCTTTGTCTCTCCAATATTTACTGTTTGATGTTTATGAGAGATATCTTTTGAGTTGTGCAAGGTCCACTTTTGAAAATAGCAACATGCTGATGTGATTTTTTAGGCTATATTGCTTTCACTTTAATCATTGATATGTGAGTGACATGATTTTCCTTCTTCAAACTAGAAAATTCTGAACATTTTAATATGAAAATCCAATAAGAAAATCGAATTAACTTTGTATAATTGCAGAAAAATAGGAATGTGATCTGATATCTTAATGTAGAGATGAATAGAAACAACAAACTTAATAAACTTAAGCACCTCCTAGATCAAAATGAAACCGGTAGACTAAACTAATCAAATGGACAATTTGAGGGATGTTTGTTGCAGTTTAGTCCAATTTAATTACTTCTGTGTCCACAAGCATTATTTAATCGCCAGCATTCTTGGTAGATGTGGGTTTCTTCTGTTTACAGATGATGTAAACATCTGTATACTAAAAGGAAAGGAAATTATATTAGAAAACCTCTTTGCTCTGCTCCTGCTTATTGTATATCCTTCCACTTCATAGTTCGAACATCCAAATTCAGTTACCTGATGTATATTTTCCAACAGCATACGCATATTCTCCTTAGCTGCCATTCTTTGTTTATTTGGAGTTCTCCCCTTGAATTATTTTGGACAAGATATGCTTCATGAACAGCTTCCTTCAGCATCATTGGAGACATTTACAATAGGAAATATGCAAGAGAAATCAAAATGGTGAGCAATTGAACTTTTCTTATTTGGTTATGAGGAGGCTAATTTGTTTAGTTGAATATGCCATCTTATATGCTTCATTTTTTGTTTAGCTGATTTATTCCATGTTTCGGTGTTACCTTTGATCTAAGTTAATAGTTCTGCGTCTGTCGTATAAACTGGTCACGTAGTCATTTAAACAGATTTCTTCGGAACTTATAAGTACTCGTGGATTTTGTTTGGTCGTAACTGCAGGCTCTGGGTCCATTGTGTCGTGCTGTACATCATATCTGGTGTAGCTTGCTTTCTTCTATATATGGTACGCACCAGTAATTTGACCATTCAAAATTACTTAAATGTTCAATTACCTTAATCTTGAGAAACCTTATTTGTATTTATTTTTACATTGTTGCTTTAGGAGTACAAGCATATTGCTAGACTGAGGTTACTTCATCTTGTTCGAACAAAGACCAAAGCTAGCCACTTTACTGTCCTTGTTCGTGGGATACCAAGGTCAACTCATGAATCATTCAACAGCGCTGTCGAAAGTTTCTTTACGACGTACCATGCACCGAGTTACCTATCTCATCAAGTTGTTTATAAAGTTGGGAAACTTCAGAAGATAGTGGTAAGCAATATCTATAGTTACCTGATATTCTGTTTTGTGGAAATATAATGCTACCACAGTACCACTAGAGACTCCTGCTTAAATATTGTTGTACTTGAAGTCTTATCTCCGCACTATCCCGTAAAAATGAAATACTATTAAAATTGTTTCATAGCCACTGATAAACAAAAGCAGATCAGTCGCAGAGCACATGCACGAGCAACATTTTCATTGTCAGTCAAGGCAGCCCAGGCCCCAGGGGTGCCATGGTGATAGTTAGGCGTTAAACAAAAGTACTTTATCTCATGTCAGAAGACATGAAACTATACCTCATACGACTGCATATTAGGAGATTTAGCAACTTAAATAACAAGTAACATCAACATAAGGGCAGCACCAGTTAACATCAATTAGCAACTAGCAAGTCCATAGCAAACTAATATGTTGGCATCTATCATGGCATGACATGACTTCCAACACACGCCCTCCAGCCTCAAATCATTTTGTTTAGATGATAGAAAGTCTTCTTTCAACTTCAGCTTCATTCTCCTCATCTACATCTAGTTCCATGGCTTTAAACATCCCTCTGTTTAAGTAGTTGTGATCTCTTCCCTAGGATTACTTGTCACCAATAATATTTTGTAGCATGCATAGATTTTGTACCCCCTCTGTTCCTAAATATAAGTCTTTTTAGAGATTTCACTAGGGGGCTACATACGGATGTATATAGACACACTTTAGAGTGTATATTCACTCATTTTGCTCCGTATGTAGTCCCCTAGTGAAATATCTAAAAAGACCTATATTTAGGAACAGAGGGAGTAGTTTTTTAGAGCAACACAAACCGCCTTTATTCGACCAGTAAAGCAGGACTACAATTACCATAAAGAATGAGATTACGAGAGGCCGGTGAGCTGTTTGACCAGCACCATCTTTGCATATTGCTATTGGCTTGTCTAGCACATTAATGAGACATAACGTGGGAAATAATGGAACTCTTAAAACTCATGCTAAGTCCTTTGCGTAATCTGTAGTGCAACTGCGCAGGACATTATGTCGAACTGAAATTCAGAATAGGCTGTTGTAAGTGTACATGTATTTATTTTTGTTGGGTAATTCAAAACTATTATACATGCAACACATGCTCTTATGATGCAGGATCATTCCTTTTCTTGGCTGTCCATTTCTCCTATATCATGAGGGAACTATTTTCAGATATTTGAATCAGTACCCTCACTGCATCTTCATATAGTACTATCTGTTTGTAGTAATAACTTTTAGCCTTACTTTTCAGACAGGTGCAAAGAAGGTTTATAGGAAGTTCAAGCATTTGAAGGACACCACAGTCGATCAGACATGCAGATCTGTGACATATCGATGTTGTCTTTGTGGGGTGTCCTCAAATTCGTTCCAGTTGTTGCCCACTGAAGAGCAAGAGAGGGGAAAACCTTGTGTGAAAAATTCAAACTTGAACTTACCTGCCGAGGTCAATTAGCTATCATTTGGTTCTTTGCTTACTATTATCCTCATTAAATTATTCTAATCTCCTACTTTAAATGTGCTCACCGAATACAGGAATGTGCGGCTGCTTTTGTATTTTTCAAAACACGGTATGCAGCGCTAATTGTATCCAAAATTCTCCAGACATCTAATCCTATGAAATGGGTCACTAGTCTGGCCCCAGAACGTAACGACATGTACTGGTCAAATCTTTGGTTACCGTACAAGCAGCTTTGGATTCGCCGCATAGCTACACTTCTTGGTTCTGTTGTTTTTATGTTCATTTTTCTTGTACCTGTGACATTTATACAAGGTCTAACTCAGCTGGAACAGCTGCAGCAAAGGCTCCCTTTCCTGAAAGGGTTATTGAAAGGGTAAGTAATCTTAATGCTTAGAACTCACCTTGCTATTATTAAATGCAGGGTCTAACTCAGTCGGGGCAGCTGCAGCAAAGGATCCCTTGATCTGTATTGACAATACAATGTGCATTAATCAAAATGACCCAGTTTGTTAGTAGGATTTAATCTAGGGTTGAGTATCCGAGATAACATTCAATTATTAGGCCTTCCCTTTATCTAAAAAAGCTATCACAATTATGGCGGTGGTTCAAACTAGAAGGTATTAGTTTTGAGTCATATAATTCATATTTGTCCGGTCCAATTCTTGATCTAGGAATGCGCATGTGCCTTATAAACCGGACGGGCGGGAATACAAGTGTGGAGATATTACAGTCTTTAATTCATCATTACATCAAAATTTAATGATCATTAATTCTCCTGCAGGAAAATCATGACCCAGCTAGTAACTGGATACCTTCCGAGTGTGATCTTGCAAATATTTTTATATACTGTCCCCCCAACCATGATGCTATTTGCGACACTAGAGGGACCTATTTCTCATAGTGAAAGGAAGAAAAGCGCCTGCTGTAAAGTATTATACTTCACCATTTGGAATGTCTTCTTCGTCAACGTCCTATCAGGTTCTGCACTTAACCAACTGAATGCCTTATCAAGACCAAAGGACATTCCAATGGAGCTTGCTAGGGCAATTCCTTTACAGGTGAATCACATATTTATGGTCTGTTGTTTATGAAGATGCAAAAGATAGATATTTAAGTAGGTATATACAGTGTATTTATTTGTTTTTAGGTTGGGTTTCTCCAGGTTCTCACTGCATTTTAATTTTATTGATGACTTCTTTTTTACTTCCATTTCAGGCTACCTTCTTTACCACGTATGTTCTGACTTCAGGATGGGCTAGTCTGTCGTCGGAAGTTATGCAGCTCTTTGGTCTTATTTGGAACTTTGTAAGGAAATATATTTTGAGAATGAAAGAAGATAGTGATTGCATCCTCTCGTTTCCCTATCACACTGAACTACCAAAAGTTCTGTTGTTTGGACTATTGGGCTTCACATGCTCTGTGCTAGCACCTCTGATCTTGCCCTTTTTACTACTGTACTTCTTTCTTGCCTACATCGTGTACCGAAATCAGGTGAGAAACTAGATATAAACTTCAAATATTTAATTTGTTTGTAAACAAAATTCTTATTTGAAGTTTACATGCATAATTTGGTCTATAATTATGAATAAAGTAAAAAAAAAATGTTCAAATGTGTATGCGATCATTTTGTTTGAAATTATTCTTTTTTTTTGAAAAGGAATTATTCTTTTTATAATGGGCAAAATTAAATTCTCGTGTGCTAGCTCCATTTGAGGTGAAATGTAATCTTTGTCTTGGATATACCATTTCATATGTTTTCTCTTCTCTTGTATAACTTTATTGTGGTTCGATATCTTTTAGTTATTTTACCTGAGTTGTAGGATAACTCGCACCGTTTTTCTAGTTCGTGATTTCTTTACACTACAAAATGTTCGTGGAAGAATGTCCTCTGTGCTCCTATATATAACCTGATCGGTTGGTAATTTACCATTTTCAGTTCATCAATGTTTATTGCACAAGATACGACACAGGTGGTCTATATTGGCCAATTGCATACAATGCAACAATATTCTCTCTGGTGCTGACCCAGATCATCTGCCTTGGTGTCTTTGGCCTTAAAGAATCCCCAGTAGCTGCAGGCTTCACTGTACCTCTTATCATCCTCACTCTTTTATTCAACCAGTATTGTAGAATGCGCCTTCTGCCGTTATTTGGGACTTTCCCTGCACAGGTTAGTATAAGTTTATGGAGGTTAACCTAAATGAAAGAAATTAACATTTTTATGCTTTCAACTGGGAGTAGGTAACTGACATGTTTTATGTTCTGAATACCTGACGCATCTCTGAATAAGACATACTCCCTCCGTGCCACAACATTAGCTTGAAAAACACTTAGATTGTGGGACGGAGGCAGTCCCTCCGTCCCAAAATAAGTGTCGCAAATTTAGTACAAATTTTGTACTAGACCAACGACACTTATTTTGAGACAGGAGGGGCTAGTTGTTACCACTTGAAAATGGATGTTGTTATGTATAGTTCTCACTTGCCATTATTTGTTGTTGGGCAAACACAGGTCTTGATAGACATGGACAGAGAAGACGAGCAATCGGGCAGAATGGAAGAGATTCACGAGGGCCTTCATTCTGCCTATTGCCAGTCCACCGACACGGAATCGGCCGATGACATATCTCTGGAAAGAGTTCCAGCTATCAGCACAACAGATGAAGAGGGCAGCGGCAGCTCAGGTGAGCCTAGCAGCAAAGAAGGCGCCGGCCAACCAGGAGCTACAATTCGGACGGCACAGCCGCCCGATTCTCAACCCGAATTGTCTCACCCGACCCTGAAAGGGCTCCCCGTTGATCGGCTGCGGCGCGTGGTGAGATCACTGGGTTTCATGATCGGACTGCAGAAGAGAGGCGTGTCAGCGTGAGCTGTGGTTGGTGAATGTACAAACCGCATACAGTGTGCACATAGGACAACACAGAGAGACAACAAGATACCATGCAAAAAAGAAAGAAGAGAGACAACAAGATACACACATACGGATACTACGCGGCTCCAAGGGTAAAAAAAAAATGGAGTGTTACCTGTTTATCTTTCTTTTTTTGAATGAAAGTCGATGTATTTTGCCTGTTTTGGTTGCAAGGGTGCAATTTTGTGTTCAAATCGATGTCGGCGCAACTTTCAGGCCATTCTGGTTGCAAGTTCGTTTTCGTGCAACCTCAGCTAAACCAGCTCTTGTAAAAGGAAGCAATCCAAGCCTACATGTGCTTTTCTTCTCAATTGTTACATGCCAGGATGGTTCCCCTGATCTGAGCCGTGCATATGATAGACTGATAGGTAATCAACCTCCCTAAGCATTGCATTGTGCTAACTTGTTCCATGACGCACCCAAGTCCCAAGAGGAACCGTCGACGGCAACACAGCGCTGGTGGATACGCCGATCGCTGCCGCATATGTCTGCTTGCCATCATAGCAAATACCACTGCTGACTGCAGGTGCTGCGATCTGTGTGTTTAAACTGGTTTTCACGGCCCCAATTTTAATTGCTAATTATATTAGTATTATTAAGGGTGCGCCACCTTTTCTTTTCGGTTGAAGCGTTGCACATGGTGATGTCACAGGCAAGAATGTGGTTGTTCGTAAGATGCCACATAATATTGAGTCCTGCTCCGGTACAACTCCTCACTAAATGTATAAAGAGTAAGATGGAATTTTCGTAAATCATTAACGAATTTATAATATTGAGTCCTGCTTCGGTACACATCTCCTTTAATTTAAATGCATTAACGAATTGATTTTCAAATTGATTCAACACCTGATTTTCATTTTTTTTTTGCATTAATGGTTGCGGCCCAACAACCACTAGTATGTACGCATTCTCTCTAATAATATTGATTAATGTTTGTGTCCCCACAACGACTACATATTTTTCTAATTTAGTTGTATTACTCCCTCCGTCACGGTTTAGAAGGCACGCTTGAAAATCTCTAGGACCAAGGTAGTCATCGATTGGCTGTGAGATATAGCAGGTGTAGATGCTAATGCGACTAATCAACTGAGAAAATACTAGTACTAATGCGTGACCAGCAAATTGGGAGGGCACATGCATGACTAGTACTAGTACTAATTAATAAGAGTAATTGATTTCGCGTCTTAAACCTTGTCTATTTTGAAAACGCACATAAGTTTAACTGTGCCTTCTAAACCGCGACAGAGGGAGTAGTGACTCAATTTTTAAATTATTTTTTTGCATTAGTTACAGCGTACCAACAATGACTATGTATGCATCCCTTAATAATAGAGATTAATGTTTGCATACCGTACCACTAGTATGTACACATTTTCTTTAATAACAGAGATTAATGATTATGAAAGCTGTTTTGAGCCGGTCGGCCGGGTCGGCCGGGTTTAGCTTGATCTAGTGGTAGCTTGAATAGGCGTCCAGGAAGGACAACAGCTCGCAGTCGGCCGTCGAGTCGATCACTCTGATCGATACGGGGCAGAGCAAATGGATCCTTGGGGCATGCCTTGTCTAGGCTCGTGTAATCGATACACATGCGCCAAGTTTTGTTCTTCTTTAGCACCAGGATGGGGTTCGACAACCAGTCCGGGTGGAAGACTTCCATGATCAAGCCGGCTGCTAGCAGCCGGGGAACTTCCTCACCGATGGTCTTCCGCTTCTCGGAGAAGCGGCACACGGGTTTCCTGACCGGCTTAACGTCCGGCCAGATGTGAAGAAAGTGCTCAGCGAACTTCCTCGGGACCCCGACGTGTCTTTTAGGGACCATGCAAAGATATATCGATTCTCACAGAGGAAGTCGACGAGCTCGCGTTCCTATTTGTCGCTAAGGCCGGCCCTCACCACGACGTACTTGCCGGTGGGGTCGGCTGGGTCCAGGGGGACTCTTGGTGTCTTTGCCCGTGGCCGGCTGGAACTGGGCCTCCGAAGCCGGCTGCTTCAGCTTGGGCTCGGACATGGCTGCCGGCTCGCGGCGAGAGCCACAAGTCGGTCGACCTGTCGCCACTCCTCGACGATTACGAGCGATTCGGCTAGCTTGGAGCCAGCCAGAGCACACACGGATGATTTCTTGTAGTTGCTGGCGACGGTTATGATCCCGTACGTACCCGACAGCTTCATCTTCAGGTAGGCGTAGTTCGGGACCGCCATGAATTTGGCCAGGGCAGGCCGGCCCAAGATGGCCTGGTAGGAGCCGGTGAGGTTGACAACCTCGAACCAGACCGGCTCCGGCGGAAGTTCTTCGACGAACCGAACATCACGTCCAGTCGGACCTTGCCGATCGGCGAGCAAGAGTGGCCGGTGACGATGCCATTAAATACCGTCCGAGTCGGCTGGAGCTCGTACTCCAGGATGCCGAGCTTCTCCATAGTGTCGCGGTAGAGGATGTTGATGTTGCTACCGTCGTTGACGAGAACCCGCGTGAAGCAGCACGTGCACCGCCGGGAGACGAAGGTGGGGTCGAGGACCAGTGCATAGTCGCCCGACGTCGACATCATAGCCGGATGGTCCTCACGGGCCCAAGTGATTGGCTTGTCCAACCAGTGCATGTACTGGGGGACCAGCGGGGCAATGGCATTGACCTCCAACGCGCGCTTGCGCTGGCTGTGCTTGTCGTCATCCTCACTGGTGAAGATGATGTAGGTCACATCCTGTTGAGGGTAGTCGTCGCGGGCACCGCCGGCTCCCGGAGCGGGAGGCGGCGGTGCAGGCGGCAAAGCCTCGCCACGCGCGATCTTGGTGAACCAGCTGCACTGGCGGGTGGTGTGCGTCGCCGGCTTGGCCCCGCTGTGGAATTTGCAGGCCCGTCGAGCATGGCCTCGAAGGTGTATTTGGCCTGCCATGGCTGCTTGCCTTCGTTGGTGCGTTGGCACTGGCTGGAGCCTTGGCCGTCGGCCATGCGCCCGTCCTTGACGGTTGCGCCCCGCCGGGTGCCGTGGCGGGCGTCCGGCTGGTCGACCTTGCGCTTTCCCTGATCTGACTAGGATCATCCGGCTGCCGTGGCGGCAGCCGGCTTGGCCATGGTCGGCTTGTCGGTCGCGTCGACGAGTACCGGGAGCTTCATGGAAGACTCGGCCACGGCGTACTGATCGACAACGGTCATTAGTTGCACAAGGGTTGAGGGTTCCCGACGCATGAGCTTGTGCTTGAGGAGGGTGCCTTCTCGGCAGCCGTCGATGAAGTACTGGATCGCATGTACTTCATGGACGCACTCACAAAAATTATGGAGCACGGTCCATTGCGTGAGTAGCTCGATCGGGCCCTGTACGCACAGGGTGAGCTGCCGGGGGCGGCCAGGGCACTTGTACGTGCCGGTGAAGTTCTGCACAAACGCCTCCTGGAAGTCCAGCCAGTCGTTTACGCTGCCGGCCGGCATGCTGTTAAGCCAGGTTCGGGCCGAGCCGAGCAGCATGAGGGGCGCATAGCATACCGCTACACGCTTGTTGCCGCCGGCGATGCCACCTGCGGTGGTGTAGTCGGTCAACCAATCCTCGGGCTTGGTCGAGCCGTTGTACTTGGGGGTGTTGCACGCCAAGGTGAAGCCCTTGGGGAAAGGCTCTTGAGGATGCGCGACCCGAAGCACGGCGGGCCGGCAGTGCTCTCCTCCTCGACGACGCGGGATTTGGCGAGGCGCTCTTGGAGGAAATGAGCGTCCTGGTCATTAAGCTAGCGCGTGCTAATTCGTGCGGACGCCGACACGCGGGGTGGCGGCGGTGCCACCGACCGATCACGCTCCTCGCGACGGCCGCTTTGCATCGACTCGTGGTCGCCCTGGCCAGCCGGCGCCCGCACGCGGCTGTCGACGACCGATGGGCTGCGGACCTCGACAAACACACCGCAAAAGAGTATTACATCAAATAGATCTCCATGAAGATCATGAATAACATGGTATTGAAGATTAAAGAGAGAGAAGAAGACATCTAGCTACTAGATATGGACCCGTAGGTCTGTGGTGAACTACTCACACATCATCGGAGGGGCAATGGAGTTGATGTAGATGCCCTCCGTGATCAATTCCCTCTCCGACAAATTACCGGAAAAGGCTCCCAGATTGGATCTCTCGGGAACAGAGGCTCCCGGCGGCGTAAGAGTGTTTTCGTTGCTCTCTTTGGCGATACGGGAATATTTGAGAATTTATAGGCCAAGAATTAGGGTTACGAGACCTGCAAGGGGCCCACAAGCCACGGGGCGCGGCCACCCCCCAGGGCTCGCCCTACAGGCTTGTGGCCTCCCGGCAAGTGCCTTGCCCCCTACTCCAAGTTAGTTGCGAGTCTTCTGGTCCAAGAAAAATCTTTCCGGAGATTTTATTCCGTTTGGACTCCATTTTATATTCCTTATCTGCAATATTCAAAAACATGAAAAAAATAAAAATTGGCACTAGGCTCTAGATTAATAGGTTAGCCCCAAAATAGTATAAAACAACATATAAATGCATATAAAGCATCCAAAACAGATAATATAATAGCATGGAATAATAAAAAATTATAAATACATTGGAGACGTATCACCTGCCGCGACGGTGGTGAGCATTGGCACGCGAAGATGCCTCGTTCGTCTCCCGCTGGCCGGCTATGGGCTGGCCGGCGTCGTCGTAGGTCCTTGAACGGGAGCCAGCCGGGTCGCGAAACGACTGTGCCAGCTGGTGCTGTTGCGCATTGGCGGCCTCTACGAGGATGCGGATGCGCTCTTGCTGCGCGTCGCGGGCCGGCCCCTCGAGCCCCTCCAGCTCGCTCAGGGAAGCATGCGTAGCTCGCATGTTCTTGACAGGGGTATCATAGAGGGGGTGGTCGCCGGCCATCTCCTGGCCGATGGCGCCTCCGCGGCGTTGCACGTGCCCGAGCCGGCTGGGCCCGGGGGCAGCCGGGGTGAGGCCATGGGCCGTGTTGAACTTGGCGCTGGGTATCCTCCAGCGCATCTGCCTCGCGGAGCAGTTGTTGTTGGTGGCTGTCGAGCTCTTGGGTGGCGACTGTTGGAAATATGCCGTAGAGGCAATAATAAATTAGTTATTATTATATTTCTTTGTTCATGATAATCGTTTATTATCCATGCTATAATTGTATTGATTGGAAACACAATACTTGTGTGGATACATAGACAAAACACTGTCCCTAGTAAGCCTCTAGTTGACTAGCTCGTTGATCAAAGATGGCCAAGGTTTCCTGGCCATAGGCAAGTGTTGTTACTTGATAACGGGATCACATCATTAGGAGAATCATGTGATGGACTAGACCCAAACTAATAGACGTAGCATGTTGATCGTGTCATTTTGTTGCTACTGTTTTCCGCGTGTCAAGTATTTGTTCCTATGACCATGAGATCATATAACTCACTGACACCGGAGGAATACTTTGTGTGTATCAAACGTCGCAACGTAACTGGGTGACTATAAAGATGCTCTACAGGTATCTCCGAAGGTGTTCGTTGAGTTAGTATGGATCGAGACTGGGATTTGTCACTCCGTGTGACGGGGAGGTATCTCGGGGCCCACTCGATAATACAACATCACACACAAGCCTTGCAAGCAATGTGACTTAGTGTAAGTTGCGGGATCTTGTATTATGGAACGAGTAAAGAGACTTGCCGGTAAACGAGATTGAAATAGGTATGCGGATACTCAAGATCGAATCTCGAGCAAGTAACATACTGAAGGACGAAGGGAATGACATACGGGATTATATGAATCCTTGGCACTGAGGTTCAAACGATAAGATCTTCGTAGAATATGTAGGATCCAATATGGGCATCCAGGTCCCGCTATTGGATATTGACCGAGAAGTCTCTCGGGTCATGTCTACATAGTTCTCGAACCCGCAGGGTCTGCACACTTAAGGTTCGACGTTGTTTTATGCGTATTTGAGTTATATGGTTGGTTACCGAATGTTGTTTGGAGTCCCGGATGAGATCACGGACGTCACGAGGGTTTCCAGAATGGTCCGGAAACGAAGATTGATATATAGGATGACCTCATTTGATTACCGGAAGGTTTTCGGAGTTACCGGGAATGTACCGGGAATGACGAATGGGTTCCGGGAGTTCACCGGGGGGGGGGGGGGGCAACCCACCCCGGGGAAGCCCATAGGCCTTGGGGGTGGCGCACCAGCCCTTAGTGGGCTGGTGGGACAGCCCAAGAAGGCCCTATGCGCCATAGGAAAAAAATCAAAGAGAAAAGAGAAAAAAAAGAGGAGGTGGGAAAAGGGGGAAGGACTCCTCCTTCCAAACCTAGTTGGACTCGGTTTGGAAGGGGAGGGCTGCCCCCCTTGGCTCGGCCGAAGCCCTTAGGGGTCCTTGGACCCCAAGGCAAGGCTCCCCCTCTTCCCCCTATAAATACGGAGGTTTTAGGGCTGATTTGAGACGACTTTTCCACGGCAGCCCGACCACATACCTCCACGGTTTTTCCTCTAGATCGCGTTTCTGCGGAGCTCGGGCGGAGCCCTGCTGAGATAAGATCACCACCAACCTCCGGAGCGCCGTCACGCTGCCGGAGAACTCTTCTACCTCTCCGTCTCTCTTGCTGGATCAAAAAGGCCGAGATCATCGTCGAGCTGTACGTGTGCTGAACGCGGAGGTGCCGTCTGTTCGGCACTAGATCGTGGGACTGATCGCGGGACGATTCGCGGGGCGGATCGAGGGACGTGAGGACGTTCCACTACATCAACCGCGTTCACTAACGCTTCTGCTGTACGGTCTACAAGGGTACGTAGATCACACATCCCCTCTCGTAGATGGACATCACCATGATAGGTCTTCGTGCGCGTAGGAAATTTTTTGTTTCCCATGCGACGTTCCCCAACACTGGCATCATGAGCTAGGTTCATGCGTAGATGTCTTCTCGAGTAGAACACAAAAATTTTTGTGGGCGGTGATGTGCGTTTTGCTGCCCTCCTTAGTCTTTTCTTGATTCCGCGGTATTGTTGGATTGAAGCGGCTTGGACCGACATTACTCGTACGCTTACGAGAGACTAGTTTCATCGCTACGAGTAACCCCGTTGCTCAAAGATGACTGGCAAGTGTCAGTTTCTCCAACTTTAGTTGAATCGGATTTGACCGAGGAGGTCCTTGGATGAGGTTAATTAGCAACTCATATATCTCCGTTGTGGTGTTTGCGTAAGTAAGATGCGATCCTACTAGATACCCATGGTCACCACGTAAAACATGCAACAACAAAATTAGAGGACGTCTAACTTGTTTTTGCAGGGTATGCTTGTGATGTGATATGGCCAACGATGTGATGTGATATATTGGATGTATGAGATGATCATGTTGTAATAGATAATATCGACTTGCACGTCGATGGTACGGCAACCGGCAGGAGCCATAGGGTTGTCTTTATACTAATGTTTGTGCTTGCAGATGCGTTTACTATTTTGCTAGGATGTAGCTTTAGTAGTAATAGCATGAGTAGCACGACAACCCCGATGGCGACACGTTGATGGAGATCATGGTGTGGCGCCGGTGACAAGAAGATCGTGCCGGTGCTTTGGTGATGGAGATCAAGGAGCACGTGATGATGGCCATATCATGTCACTTATGAATTGCATGTGATGTTAATCCTTTTATGCACCTTATTTTGCTTATAACGACGACAACATTATGAGGTGATCTCTCACTAAAATTTCAAGACGAAATTGTGTTCTTCCCGACTGTGCACCGTTGCTACAGTTCGTCGTTTCGAGACACCACATGATGATCGGGTGTGATAGACTCAACGTTCACATACAACGGGTGCAAAACAGTTGCGCACGCGGAACACTCGGGTTAAGCTTGACGAGCCTAGCATGTGCAGACATGGCCTCGAAACACATGAGACCGAAAGGTCGAGCATGAATCGTATAGTTGATATGATTAGCATAGAGATGCTTACCACTGAAACTATTCTTGACTCACGTGATGATCGGACTTGAGATAGTGGATTTGGATCATGTACCACTCAAATGACTAGAGAGATGTACTTTTTGAGTGGGAGTTCTTAAGTAATATGATTAATTGAACTAATTGTCATGAACATAGTCTAATGGTCTTTGCGAATTACGATGTAGCTTGCGCTATAGCTCTACTATTTTTTTATATGTTCCTAGAGAAAATTTAGTTGAAAGTTGATAGTAGCAAACTTTGAAGAGGATTGTCCTCGTTGCTGCACAGAAGGCTTATGTCCTTAATGCACCACTCGGTGTGCTGCACCTCGATCGTCGTCTGTGGATGCTGTGAACATCCGACATACACGTTTCTGATGACTACACGATAGTTCGGTGCAAAATACTTAATGGCTTAGAAGCAAGGCACCGAAGACGTTTTGAAACGTCACGGAACATAAGTGATGTTCTAAAGAGATGAAATTGTGATTTCATGCTCGTGCCCTTGTTGAGAGGTACGAGACCTCCGACAAGATTCTGTGTCCACAAAGTAAAGGAGAAAAGCTCAATTGTTGAGCGTGTGCTCAGATTGTCTGAGTACGACAATCACTTGAATCAAGTGGGAGTTAATCTTCCAGATGAGATAGTGATGGTTCTCCAAAGTCACTGCCACCAAGCTGTGAGAGCTTCGTGATGAACTATAACATATCAAGGATAGATACAATGATCCTTGAGCGATTCGCGATGTTTGACACTGCGAAAGTAGAAATCAAGAAGGAGCATCAATAGTTGATGGTTTGTAGAACCACTAAGTTTCAAGAAAGGCAAGGGCTAGAAGGGATACTTCGTGAAACGGCAAAACAGTTGTTGCACTAATGAAGAGACCCAAGATTAAACCCAAACCCGAGACTAAGTGCTTCTGTAATGAGGGGAACAGTCACTGAGGCGGAGCAACTCTAGATACTTGGTAGATAAGAAGGCTGGCAAAAGTCGAAAGAAGTATATTTGATATACATGAAGTTGATGTGTACTTTACTAGTACTCCTAGTAGCATGAGGGTATTGGATACCGGTTCGGTTGCTAAGTGATTAGTAACACGAAATGAAAGCTACGGCATAAACGGAGACTAGCTAAAGGCGAGGTGACGATACGTGTTGGAAGTGTTTCCAAGGTTGATATGATCAAACGTCGCACGCTCCCTCTACCATCGGGATTGGTGTTAAACCTAAATAATTGTTATTTGGTGCTTGCATTAAGCATGAACATGATTGGATCGTGTTTGTTGCAGTACGATTATTCATTTAAAGAGAATAATGGTTACTCTATTTTCTTGAATAATCACCTTCAATGGTTTATTGAATCTCGATCGTAGTGTTACACATGTTCATGATATTGGTGCCAAAAGATACGAGGTAATGATGATAGTACCACTTACTTGTGGCACTGCCGCTTGAGTCATGTTGGTATAAATTGCATGAAGAGGCTCCATGCTGATGGATCTTTATACTCACTTGATTTTGAATCACTAGTGACATGCAAATCATACCACATGAGCAAGGCCTTGTTTTCATTGAGATGAAATAAGATAGTAACTTGTTGGAAGTGATACATTTTGATGTATGCAGTCCAATGGGTGCTGAGGCACGCAGTGGATATCATTATGTTCTTGCTTCAATGACGATTTGAGTAGATACTAGAGTATTTGCTTAATGAATCACAAGTCTGAAATATTGAAAAGTTCAATTCTGTTTCGGAGTGAAGTTCGTCGTAACAAGAGGATAAACTGTCTACGATATGATCATAGAAATGAATGTCTGAGTTACGAGTTTTGGTACGCAGTTAAGACAATGTGGAAATTGTTTCGCAGTTCATGCCACCTAGAACATCATAGTGTGATGATGTGTCTGAACGTCATAGCCACACACTATTTGGTATGATGCATGCTATGATGTCTCTTATCGAATTACCACTATCGTTTATGGGTTAAGCATTAGATACAACCGCATTCACTTTAAATAGGGCACCACGTATTTTCGTTGAGATGACACAGTATAGACTGAGGTTTAGAGAAATCTAAACTGTCATTTCTTGAAAGTTTGGGGTTTCGACACTTATGTGGAAAAGTTTCAGTCTGATAAGCTCGAACCCAAAGCGGATAAATGCATCATCATAGGATATCCAAAACAGTTGGGTACATCTCCTATCTCAGATCCGAAAACAAAGTGTTTGTTTCTAGAAACGGATCCTTTCTCGAGGAAAGGTTTCTCTCGAAAGAATTGAGTGGGAGGGTGGTAGAACTTGATGAGGTTATTGAACCATCACTTCGACCAGTGTGTAGCAGGGCGCAGGAAGTTGTTCCTGTGGCGCCTACACCAATTGAAGTGAAAGCTGATGATGGTGATCATCGAGCATCGGATCAAGTTACTACAAGCCTCGTAGGTTGACAAGGTCGCGTACTACTGTAGAGTGGTACGGTAACCCTGTCTTGGAGGTCATGTTGTTGAGCAACAGTGAACCTACGAGTTATGGAGAAAGCAATGGTGGGCCCGGATTCCGACAAATGGCTGGAGGCCATGAAATCCGAGAGAGGATCCATGTATGAAAACAAAGTGTAGACTTTGGAAGAACTACTTGATGGTCGTAGGACTATTGAGTAAAGATGGATCTTTAAAAGGAAGACAGACGACGATGGTGATAAGTCACTATTAAAAGCTCGACTTGTCGCAAAGATGTTTCTGACAAGATCAAACAAGTTGACTATGATGAGACTTTCTCACTCGTAGAGATGCTAAAAGTCTGTTAGAATTATGTTAGTAGTTGTTGCATTATTTATGAAATATTGCACATAGAATGTCAAAACACTGTTTCCTCGACGGTTTCCTTGAGCAAACATTGTATGTGATACAACCAGGAGGTTTTGTCGATCCTAAAGATACTAGCAAGTATGCAAGCTCCAGCAATCCTTCATTGGACTGGTGCAGGCATCTCGGAGTTGGAATATACACTTTGATGAAATGATCAAGGATTTTTGGGTTTGTACAAGGTTTATGAGAAACTTGTATTTCCAAAGAAGTGAGTGGGAGCACTATAGAATTTCTGATAAGTATATGTGGTTGACATATTGTGGATCAGAAGTAATGTAGAATTTCTGTAAAGCATACAAGGTTGTTTGAAAGGAGTTTTCAAAGGAATACCTGGATTGTCACTCCGTGTGACGGGGAGGTATCTCGGGGCCCACTCGATAATACAACATCACACACAAGCCTTGCAAGCAATGTGACTTAGTGTAAGTTGCGGGATCTTGTATTATGGAACGAGTAAAGAGACTTGCCGGTAAACGAGATTGAAATAGGTATGCGGATACTCAAGATCGAATCTCGGGCAAGTAACATACTGAAGGACGAAGGGAATGACATACGGGATTATATGAATCCTTGGCACTGAGGTTCAGACGATAAGATCTTCGTAGAATATGTAGGATCCAATATGGGCATCCAGGTCCCGCTATTGGATATTGACCGAGAATTCTCTCGGGTCATGTCTACATAGTTCTCGAACCCGCAGGGTCTGCACACTTAAGGTTCGACGTTGTTTTATGCGTATTTGAGTTATATGGTTGGTTACCGAATGTTGTTCGGAGTCCCGGATGAGATCACAGACGTCACGAGGGTTTCCGGAATGGTCCGGAAACGAAGATTGATATATAGGATGACCTCATTTGATTACCGGAAGGTTTTCGGAGTTACCGGGAATGTACCGGGAATGACGAATGGGTTCCGGGAGTTCACCGGGGGGGGGGGCAACCCACCCCGGGGAAGCCCATAGGCCTTGTGGGTGGCGCACCAACCCTTAGTGGGCTGGTGGGACAGCCCAAGAAGGCCCTATGCGCCATAGGAAGAAAATCAAAGAGAAAAGAGAAAAAAAAAGAGGAGGTGGGAAAAGGGGGAAGGACTCCTCCTTCCAAACCTAGTTGGACTCGGTTTGGAAGGGGAGGGCTGCCCCCCTTGGCTCGGCCGAAGCCCTTAGGGGTCCTTGGACCCCAAGGCAAGGCCCCCCCTCTTCCCCCTATATATACGAAGGTTTTAGGGCTGATTTGAGACGACTTTTCCACGGCAGCCCGACCACATACCTCCACGGTTTTTCCTCTAGATCGCGTTTCTGCGGAGCTCGGGCGGAGCCCTGCTGAGATAAGATCACCACCAACCTCCGGAGCGCCGTCACGCTGCCCGAGAACTCTTCTACCTCTCCGTCTCTCTTGCTGGATCAAAAAGGCCGAGATCATCGTCGAGCTGTACGTGTGCTGAACGCGGAGGTGCCGTCCGTTCGGCACTAGATCGTGGGACTGATCACGGGACGATTCGCGGGGCGGATCGAGGGACGTGAGGACGTTCCACTACATCAACCGCGTTCACTAACGCTTCTGCTGTACGGTCTACAAGGGTACGTAGATCACACATCCCCTCTCGTAGATGGACATCACCATGATAGGTCTTCGTGCGCGTAGGAAATTTTTTGTTTCCCATGCGACGTTCCCCAACAGCGACCGCGGGGTCGGCCACCATAGGGATGGGGACGTGGAGCGTGTCCACCGCCGCATGAAGCGGGGTCCGGTATCCGGGCGTGCCGCCTAGCGAGGTGGCAGTGAGCACCTCCATGCGGTCTCATAGATCGTCGATGCCGTGGGAGAGGTCGCTATCGCTGGAAGGCGGCAGCTCGTCGCAACTGATTACCTCGGCAGGGTACTTGTCGGCGACCACCGCAACATAGATGTCGTGTGAGCCGAAAGAGACGATGCAGCTGTCAACAGGGAAGTCCGCGTCCTCAAGACAACGGGCGTTGTCGTTGACGCAGTCGAGCGCGCCGTAGCGCACGACCAGGCCGTGCGCCATGCACTCGCCAGAAGTGGTGAAGGGTCCCGCCCGGAATGTTACTCTGGGCGGTGTCGCTGCCGGCCCCACGGTGGGCGCCAAGTGTCGTGGTATTTCCGGGACAGATGCCAAGGGGTGGCTTAGTTCGTGGTTTGGGGCCGACGGGCGCCGGGGCGTCTCGGAACGGGTGTAGGCGCAACACACATGACGTCGATCTACCCAGGTTCAGGGCCCTCCGGTGAGGTAAAACCCTAGTACTGCCTGTGTGACTATATGGAAATCACAGTACAAAGGGTGCTCATTGAGCTATTTGTGAGGAGTGAGACAGAGCTCTAGCTGCCGGCCTCACTGCCTCAGTGGTGTTTCTCTCGTGTACCTGGTGTGTGTCTTTGTGTATATCTGTGTTTCAGCCTCTGTCTCTCTGAGGGCTGAGGCGAGGCTTTATAGTGCAGCCCGATGTGTACAATGGTAGGGGTAGGATAGGAGGTGGGGGCCGGCTGGGTGCGGAGCCTGCCGGCTGTCGGGTCTTGTATAGCGTGGGGCCCTATGGTTGTGTGCATCAGCGGCCAACGCACCAGCTCGTTAGGGAGCACGTAAGGGGAGCGTGGCTACAGCGTCGTCTCGCCCGGTCAGCCTCGGCGGTGATTGGGGCCTGTAGCCCCGTTGACCTCTTCAACATTGCGCCCGTGGCCACACCGAGCATGTCATCGCGTACTGCTGCCCCGAGAGCCTCTATATCATTCGTTTTGTCTTTTCTTTGTGTGGGAGTACAGTCAGATGGGACGGGAGCCGACCGTCCGGCTGGCGGCGGGCTAGCCGGCCAGGCCGAATCCGGCTAGTCGGCTTGGCTCGTGTTGGCCAGGCGGGCCGGCTATCGTCACGCGGCCCGGGGGGCCAGGCGGTCCTAAATGTCTTGGAGATGGCTTATCTGTGTTTTGGTATACCGAGGGGTAATATCCCCATCAAATTTGGAAGCGCGAACAATTTTTTAAAGCACGAACATTTTTTAAATCTTGAGAACAATTTTGGAAAATTTGATCAAATTTGGAAGCGTGAACAAATTTTTAAAGCACGGACGTTTTTTAATCTTGAGAACAAAGTTTTGAAACGGAGAACAATTAAAAAAACAAATTTGAAAGCGTGAACAATTTTCTAAACCACGATTTTTTTTGAATGTTGAGAACAAATTTTGAAACCAAGAACAATTTTGAAAGATGCTTAAAAATTTGGAAGCGCGGACATTTTTTTGAAAATCCCGAAAAAAATTTGGAGTTATGATTTTTTTTGAAAAATGGAAACTATTTTAACTTTAGAACCTTTTAAAAATATATTTTTTATATTTGAAGATTTATTTTGAAAATTCAGATTTTTTTTTGAAACAGAAACTGAAAAGAAGAATGTGTCCCTCACTTCGCTTCACTGTGCATTTGCCCGACAACTCGCTGCAGCGACCGGCAAATAAGAGTATCCGCGGAGAAATGCCGAGCAGAGGCACAGGAGGTCGTCCGACTGGGCTGGCCTAATTTTGTTTTGTTTTAAGAAAATCTGATGTTTTACCTTTTTTTTTTGTTCCTTTCTATCCTTTTCTATTTATTTCTTTTTTTTGGTTTGCTTCTTTCCTTTTCTTTTCGAATTTGAAGAATTCTTTCTGAAAATTCAGAATATTTTTCGAATTTATGAACAATGTTTTCAAAATGATATTTTTTGCAATTTGGAACATTTTTTGAAAAGCAAGAGCATTTTTTAAAATTTAGGAACAATTTTCGAGCATTAACTTAGTCTAAAAAATGAACAAAATTTTCATATTTCGTCTTTTGTTAAATACCGAAATTTTGTTGAAAATACCGAACACTTTTCTTACAATACTGAATAAAAATTAAAATATCGATCATTTTTTGAAAATCCTGATTTTTTTAAGTGATGAATGTTTTTGAAAAAGGCAACTATTTGAAATTTAGAACATTTTTTTAAAAGCAAAGACATCTTTCGAATTTGAAGAACTATTTTTGAAAATTCGTTTTTTTTGATTTTATGAACAATGTTTGAAAAACAACATTTGTTTTTAATTTGGAACATTTTTGAAAATAAGAAACATTTTTTTCGAAATTTAAAAACAATTTACGAAAACTAATTTAGTAATAAAATTGAACAAAAGTTTGATATTTTGAATATTTGCTAAAAATACTAAACATTTTTTGAAAATACAGAACATTTTCTTAAATTACCGACCATTTCGTCAAAAAACAAACATTTTTTGAAAAGCTCAAAGATTTTTTGAAGTGATGAATGTTTTTGAAAAATGGCTGTTATTGAAAATTTAGAACGTTTAAAAAAAGCAAAACCATTTTTCTAATTTGAAGAACAATTTATGAAAATCCAGAATATTTTTTAAAACAGAAACAGAAAAGGAAAAAATAAACAGAAAACAAAAAGAAAAAAAAAGTTGGGAAACTCTAGAAGTAGCCATTGGTTTGGCCATGTATATAAAATGATTAGTATTAGAGAAGTAGCCATTGGTTTGGCCATGTTCATCAACAAGCGTTAGAGGATCTGAATTCTCCTCACAGTTCTCTCACTTTGGCTTGTTGTTGACCTTTGTACTAGCCATGGCACCGGTGGCTTCTTGTTGTTCTGTGGTTGTGGTCAATTGGTCATGTGGCCACTACCTACCATTTCCCTTTTTTTTTGTTTGGATATGTTGGCATGGTTCAGTGCAACTTAATTGGTATGGTTTGGTGCTAGATTATTTCTGTGGCTTACAAGTATCTACTGTTGTTGTAGCTCATATTCTTGTGCTAGATATCAATGTGATGCATACCGCATAGGTAGACTGTAGGTTGCCGTGATGCTAAAGATGCTCACCAAGCTAATTACAGTATGCTAAAGTCGGTCAAATGGCTCATTCCATATGGTCTCTGCATGCTCCCCATCTTCTGCTTTAGGCTGCCTTTTGTGATTCTGTTACATTAACTAGCTCCTCTACAATAATATATCAATCTTTCGTGTTATAGCCTGTCCACAAATTTAGCATAGCTCCTCTGCAACAATATATCAATCTTGGACAGCTACCTCTGGCCTTCTTTACCACCAAGGGGGAAGCGTCCAACTGTCTCCATCTTAAGAAGTGTTGCTGTTCAGATCCTATAAGTTTTATTATCTCTGATGTTTGCCTTTGATGCATCATGAATCCATGATTCTGTTTTGTAATATTTTCAGTACTGCTTCTCAAGAGGTGCTGTTGGTGCCTATGGTCATGGGCTTCCTGATGAAAATGGAGCCGGGAGTGATCCTCCTGTTATTCTTATTTTTGGTGCTTATGCAAAAACGTTCTCTGAAATTAAGAATGTGTTTTCATATGTGTTCTAAAACTATGTGGATGGCTCAGTTTTAGTTTAGTTCAAATGCTTGTAGAACTGCCCACTGGTCAACATAAAAGCTGGCTAATTTTCAATAAATAAATTATTCGCCAATTCACAAGAAAATACTTGAAAACAATTCGTAATATAAAATATTGTTTGGAATTTTAAAGAAATGTTTATAAATAGTAAAAAAAAATCTCGATTTTAAAATGTTCACGAATGATTGAATGTATGCAGTTAAATAGTAATGCTTCTAAGTCTTTCTGATTAAAATATCGATCATTTTTATAAAGATCGACTTGTGGCAAAGGGTTTTTCACAAGTTCAAGGACTTGACTACGGTGAGACATTCTCACCTGTAGCGATGCTTAAGTCCGTCAGAATCATGTTAGCAATAGCTGCATTTTTCGATTATGAAATCTGGCAGATGGATGTCAAAACGGCGTTCCTTAACGGTTTCCTTAAGGAAGAATTGTATATGATGCAACCCGAAGGTTTTGTCGATCCTAAGAATGCTAACAAGGTGTGCAAGCTCCAGCGATCCATTTATGGACTGGTGCAAGCATCTCGGAGTTGGAACAAACGCTTTGATGAGGTGATCAAAGCATTTGGGTTTATACAAGTGGTTGGAGAATCTTGTATTTACAAGAAAGTGAGTGGGAGCTCTGTGGCGTTTCTAATATTATATGTGGATGACATATTGCTGATTGGAAACAACGTAGAGTTTTTGGAGAGCATAAAGGATTACTTGAATAAAAGTTTCTTTATGAAGGACCTAGGAGAAGCTGCTTACATTCTAGACATTAAGATCTATAGGGATAGATCAAAACGCCTGATAGGACTTTCACAAAGCACATACCTTGATAAAGTTTTGAAGAGGTTCAAAATGGAACAGTCCAAGAAGGGGTTCTTGCCAGTTTTACAAGGTACGAGATTGAGTAAGACTCAGTGCCCAGCAAATGATGAGGATAGAGAGCATATGGGCTCCGTCCCCTATGCTTCAGCCATAGGTTCTATCATGTATGCAATGCTGTGCACTAGACCGGACGTTAGCCTGGCCATAAGTATGGCAGGTAGGTTCCAGAGTAATCCAGGAGTGGATCACTGGACAGCGGTCAAGAATATCCTGACGTACCTGAAAAGGACTAAGGAGATGTTTCTCGTGTATGGAGGTGACGAAGAGCTCGCCGTAAAAGGTTACGTCGATGCAAGCTTTGACACAGATCCGGACGACTCTAAGTCGCAAACCGGATATGATGGGGTCATAGTCCTAGGATAGGGTCATAGGCCTGCCATACAGGTCCTACCCAAGGACTACCCCACGCAAAGGACAGGGTCCTAAGTCTGTCCCGACTGGATTAAGGAGTCCCCATCATCCAGTCGGTAATAGATCCTCAATCATCCAGTCGGAGACTAGCATTCGGAAGATACCAAACTAACCGACTGGATACACTCGGTACACCATAACCTCTTTGGAGGGAAACTGCCGTACGTTTCCGGGTGCATTTATTAGCATTTAGGGCATACGTTACCTGTAACATACGCATTCAACCCCCGTTACTCCACCCCTGTACCGGAACCGTTGTGGAGGGCAGCGGACTCTATATAAGCCGCCCTCCCCCACAGGTAGAGGGGTTAGCAAATCATTGTATTCCATATTACACTCGACAACAAGCTCCGAGAGCACTGAGATGTAGGGCTGTTACCTCCACCGCAGAGGGGCCTGAACTCATACAACCTCGCCGTAGCTAGGACTCTGCCCATCTCATTCGTTCCCTACACATCTACTGTCAGGCTTATACCCACGACAGTTGGCGCCCACCTTGGGGCAGGCGTCTAAGCGACTTCCGGCGAGTTTGCGACTACTTCTTTTCGTCATGTCGTCCGATGGAGATTCGAGCATGGGTCACCAGATCTTCTTCGACGCTCTCTCCTTCACCGTCGACGATTCGGCGTGGCTTCGGGAGGCGCCTCTCGACGTCGAGGCGCTTCCCCGTCGCGGGGCCACGCACTTCCGTGCCGGCGCCCGCGGCGTTCTTCTTCTCCAACAATCGGCTCCGTCGTCGACCTGCACCTCCGTCATGCGCTGCAACAAGCGGTCCCGCCGTCCGCGTCTCCAACGTTGGGTGCAGCATGCCCGAGCGCGTCAGATCGCGTCTTCTCAAGTGGCAGTTCTGGAGTCTGTTGTGGTTGCCCCGCGTTCCCAGCGCTCGGGCTCAGTTCCGATCGAGTTTCCTTCCGAGTACGCGGGTCGCGGGCCTGCAGCAGAAGTACACATGGCCAACTCCCATGAAGATCCCCGTCAGGCTGGCCGGAACGAGCGCGAGATCGGCGAAACGTCCGGCGCACATCGTCCACCTCGCCATTCTGCTAGTCGGCACACTCGGCGGAGCAACGTGGAGTTGTTCCGCACACCTCTCCTCAACTTGGCTGCAGCTGCCAAAATAGCCGATTCCCTCCAGCCGACTGATTCAGAGGCTGGTAGAGGGATCGAGCAGATCCGAGCCCTGTTGCACACGGCGCAGCAGCAGAATTCGGCAGTCTCCTAGTCGCACAACCGGATCTACAATAGTTCCGTCCACGCAAACACGCATCGGTCGGTTCACAGCCCTGGTTCCCATCAGCGCCACAAGGGAGGCAGTCGTTCCGTGATTCACGAAGATCGCCGCCGTTCACGCACCCCTCCGCGGGGTGGGCCCTATGGGTCCCGACATCATGATGATCGGCGTTCAGTCGGCGACACTTACGACCCAAGACCCGACGCAAGAGGACGTATCGCCCAGCGAAGAGTCGACAGAGGTCGAGCCCACCGCGATGGTCGCGGTATCGACCGTCCGAGTGGAAGCAGGGCCATCGTGTCCGGTCCCGAGTGTTTTAGTCGAGCCATCCGCTCGGCTGACATCCCGCCCAACTTCCGATTGGCAGCGGGAATCAGTAAGTTTACAGGAGAGTCCAAGCCGGAAACATGGCTGGATGACTACCGAGTGGCAGTCCAGATCAGAGGAGGGGACGACCATGTCGCTATGAAACACCTCCCTCTGATGCTCGACGGCTCGGCGCGAGCGTGGCTGAACCAGTTGGCCCCCTCGAGCATTTACAGTTGGGCGGATCTGGCCCGAGTGTTCGTCAGGACCTTCGAAGGGACGTGCAAACGCCCTGCACGCCTTGTGGAGCTCCAGCACTATGTCCAGAAGCCGAATGAGCCCCTGCGCGACTTCATCCAGCGTTGGACAACTCTCTACCACACGGTGGAGAACGTCACCGAGCATCAAGCAGTCTACGCCTTCAAGGCAGGCGTACGGTACAGAGAGCTGTACCTAAAGTTCGGTCGAACAGGCGACATCTCCATGAGTAAGATGATGGAGATAGCGGCTCGCTATGCAAATGGCGAAGAAGAGGACCGCATCCGGAGCGGTAAGCACAAGACAGTCGGCGATGTTGACGGAGGCAATACTCGGAAGCAGAAGCAGAAGGCTCCGGCCGCTCCGCAAGCAGAAGCTGCAGCCGTAACTAATGCCAAGTTCAGGGGCAAAGGGAAGGCTCAATTCACCCCCAAGAAGAAGCAGTTCAATAATCCCATCCTGGACCAGCCCTGTCCAGTTCACATGAAGATGGACGAAGAAGGCAACCCCATATACGCGAAGCATACCACTCGACAGTGTCGCCTCCTGATCCAGGGGTTCAGCGAAGGGCAACCGAGTGAGAAGGACCATGAACAGGACGAGGAGGATAAGGAGGATCCGTTCCCCCAAGTCCATGCAACCCTGATGATCTTTGCTGACGTCGAGAGCAAGAGCCGACTGAAGCTGGTGAACATGGCCACCCCTTCCAACCCCAAGTTCCTCAAATGATCCCAGACTGCGATCACCTTCGACCAGTCGGATCACCCGACACATGTACCCACCCCGGGAAGACAGGCCTTGGTCGTCGACCCGGTGGTAGAAGGAGTCCGACTGCGCAAAGTTCTCATGGATGGCGGCAGCGGCTTGAACATCATGTACGCCGACACCCTCAAGGGGAGGGGCATCCCGATGTCCAAACTCAGCGAGAGCAGCATGCAGTTCCACGGAATCGTTCCTGGACGGAAGGCCAAATCACTCGGCAAGATCGCGTTGGACGTCGTTTTCGGCTCCGACAAGAACTTCCGCAAGGAGAAGATGACGTTCGAAGTGGTTGACTTCTAGAGTGCTTATCACGCAATTTTGGGTCGCCCAGCGTATGCGCACTTCATGGCCCGTCCATGTTACGTGTACCTGAAGCTGAAGATGCCAGGCCCGAAGGGTGTGATCACCATCACAGGCAATCGGCAACGAGCTGAAGAGTGTCTGCAGCAGGGATCAAGAATCGCCGACCAGCAGATGGCCGTCCTCGAGCTGGACAAGTACAAGAAAACAGTCGACCCCGCCGACCTGATGCGCTCGAAAAAGCCAGCTTCAGAGTCTGCATTTCAGTCAGCGGGAGAGACGAAGAAAGTCAGCATCCACTCGACGGACGCCACTCCTGCCCCGACGAACATCTCCACCACCCTCGATCCTAAATAGGAAGCCGAGCTCACCCAATTCCTCCGTGAGAACTGGGACATCTTTGCATGGAAACCCTCTGACATGCCAGGTGTACTCAGGGAGTTGGCTGAGCACCGACTGCACGTGGATTCCACGGCTCGGCCTGTCCGAGAACGCCTGCGCCGGTCCGCCGCGCACAAGAGGAAGGCAATCGGGGAGGAGGTGGCCAAGCTGCTGGCAGCCAACTTCATTCGCGAGGTTCACCACTCCGAGTGGCTCGCCAATGTTGTCATGGTGCCCAAGAAGGACAAGTCGCTCCGAATGTGCATCGACTTCAAGCATCTCAATAAGGCCTGCCCGAAAGACCATTTTCCGCTCCCCCGCATAGATCAAATTGTCGATTCGACTGCGGGTTGCGAGCGTCTGTCATTTCTCGATGCCTACTCGGGCTATCATCAGATCCGTCTGTATGGTCCCGATGAGTTAAAGACAGCCTTCATCACCCCATTCGGGTGCTTCTGCTACATCACTATGCCTTTCGGTCTGAAGAATGCGGGAGCTACCTTTATGCGCATGATCCAAAAATGTCTCCTCGACCAGATCGGTCGCAATGTGGAGGCATATATGGATGATATCGTAGTCAAGTCACGCAAAGGTTCCGACCTGCTGACTGACTTGGCAGAAACATTCGCCAACCTTCGTAGGTACGATATCAAGCTCAACCCAGCCAAATGTTCATTCGGTGTTCCCAGCGGAAAGTTACTCGGTTTCTTCTTTCCGAACGAGGGATCGATGTCAACCCCGAAAAGATCGGGACCATCGTCCGAATGGAGAGGCCGGTCAGAATACACGATGTTCAACGGCTCACAGGTTGCCTGGCGGCTTTGAGCAGGTTCATCAGTCGACTCGGCGAAAAAGCACTTCCTCTGTACCGACTCATGAAGAAATCAGATACCTTTGAGTGGACAAACGAAGCCCAAGTCGCATTCGACGACCTCAAAGTCCTACTTTCCACCCAGCCGGTTCTTACTGCTCCGCTCAGTAAAGATCCCCTTCTTCTATATATCGCGGCTACAAATCAAGTTGTCAGTACTGTTCTTACAGTCGAGCGAGAAGAAGAAGGCAAAGCATACAAAGTTCAGCGGCTAGTGTACTACGTCTCCGAAGTCCTGACTCCTTCCAAGCAGAGGTATCCCCATTATCAAAAACTCATCTATGGGATCTATATGACTGCAAAGAAGGTGGCTCATTATTTCCAAGACCACTCGGTATCTGTCGTTTCTGATGCTCCGTTGTCGGAAATTCTCCACAATCGAGACGCATCAGGCCGAGTGGCGAAGTGGGCAAAGGAGATGCTGTACTGTGACATCAAGTTCGAGGCCAAGAAAGCTATTAAGTCTCAAGCCCTGGCTGACTTTATAGCAGAATGGGTAGAACAACAGCAACCGACCCACATCTATTCGGCTCATTGGACAATGTTCTTCGATGGGTCTAAGATGTTGAATGGCTCCGGCGCTGGTGTTGTGATCATATCACCAAAGGGCGACAAGCTCAAGTACGTGCTGCAGATACACTTTGATTCCTCCAACAACGAGGCAGAATATGAAGCTCTCCTCTACGGATTGCACATGGCCATCTCACTCGGCGTCCGTCGCTTGATGGTCTACGGCGATTCGGATTTGGTGGTCAATCAGGTGATGAAAGAGTGGGACATCAGGAACCCCACCATGACCGCATACTGCAATGCAGTAAGGAAGCTGGAGAAGAAGTTTGAAGGTCTAGAGCTCCACCATGTTCCGAGACTGAAAAACCAAGCAGCTGATGAGTTGGCAAAACTCGGATCCACTCGGAGACCAGTCCCGAGTGATGTCTGCCTCGAGCACCTCCACCTTCCCTCGGTCAGAGAATATCCCTTCACAGAGGAATCGGTACAACCCAAGAGCACAACAGATCCGACTGAAGTCGATGTACCTGCTGTGGTTGATCTGGTCATGGAGATTCTGGCTGTCATTCCTGATTGGACTGTGCCGATCATTGCATATATCCTGAGGCAAGAACTTCCAGAAGACGAAATCCAAGCCAGGCAGATAGTCCGCAGGTCGAAGTCATTCACTGTCATTGAAGGCCAATTGTACAAGGAAAGTATCTCGGGCGTTCTTCAACGTTGCATTTCCCCAGAGGAAGGGCAGTTGATCCTAGAGGATATTCACTTGGGAACCTGCGGTCATCACGCTTCTTCGAGAGCAATCGTCGCCAAGGCGTTCAGAGCTGGTTTCTTTTGGCTGCAGGCAAACGAGATGGCTAAAGATATGGTCGACAGATGTGAAGGCTGTCAGTTCTACTCCAACAGGTCCCACATGCCAACATCTGCATTGAAGACAATCCCTCTTGTGTGGACATTTGCAGTTTGGGGATTAGATACAATCGGACCATTCAAGACAGGCCAAGGAGGCTACACACATCTGTTGGTGGCAGTCGACAAGTTCACAAAATGGATAGAAGCCAAGCCCATCAAGAAACTCGACGCCTCAACAGCTGTCAAGTTTGTCAGAGACATCATTTCCAGATTCGGGGTACCTCACAGCATAATCACGGACAACGGGACAAACTTCGACTCGGACAGATTCAAAGGTTTCTGTGCGACTCAGGGTATCCGAGTGAATTTTGCTTCCGTAGCACATCCTCAATCCAACGGACAAGCTGAGCGGGCGAATGGGCTTATTCTTCAAGGTTTGAAGCCCCGACTCCTGCGAGAGGTGGGACACGCTGCTGGCGCATGGGTCACCGAGTTACCTTCAGTGCTTTGGGGCCTCCGCACCACTCCGAACAGATCAACGGGGCGATCACCGTTCTTCCTCGTTTATGGAGCAGAAGCGGTCCTTCCGAGTGACCTGCTTCATAATGCCCACGAGTCGAACTCTTCTCCGAAGCTGAAGCAGAACAAGCAAGGCAAGATGGAGTAGATCTTCTAGAGGAGGAACGCGAGATGGCACTAACTCTCTCAACAGTTTACCAGCAAGATCTGCGACGTTTTCATGCGCGTCACGTCAGGAGTCGCACATTCCAAGCAGGCGACTTAGTGCTCCGAGTGGATCAGCAAAGACCCCACAAGTTGGCTCCGGCCTGGAAAGGGCCTTTCATCATCTCTAAGGTGCTGAACAACGGAGCATACAGACTCTACAACATTCAGAGGGAGACAGACGAGCCGCACGCATGGAACGGAGACCTCCTGAAGCGCTTCTACACGTGACTGTCGACTGAAGAGATGTAAAGAACAAGTATTGGCGAAATAATATAAAGCAGATTGAGTGTTTTGCAGGTTCAAAGTTCTTCCGCGGTCGCAGACTCCGGTCTAAAAAAAAAACTTAGCTGCGATCCAGAATCGCCTAAGTATTAACTTTCTCCGAGTGTGCACTTAACGTCACACTCGGGGGCTTAGCTGCGATCCAGCATCGCCTAAGTATTACCTTTCTCCGAGTGTGCACTTAACGTCACACTCGGGGGCTTAGCTACGATCCAGCATCGCCTAAGTATTACCTTTCTCCGAGTGTGCACTTAACATCACACTCGGGGGCTTAGCTGCGATCCAGCATCGCCTAAGTATTACCTTTCTCCGAGTGTGTACTTAACGTCACACTCGGAGGCTTAGCTGCGATCCAGCATCGCCTAAGTATTAACTTTCTCCGAGTGTGCACTTAACGTCACACTCGGAGGCTTAGCTGCGATCCAGCATCGCCTAAGTATTACCTTTCTCCGAGTGTGCACTTAACGTCACACTCGGGGGCTTAGCTGCGATCCAGCATCGCCTAAGTATTACCTTTCTCCGAGTGTGTACTTAACGTCACACTCGGGGGCTTAGCTGCGATCCAGCATCGCCTAAGTATTAACTTTCTCCGAGTGTGCACTTAACGTCACACTCGGGGGCTTAGCTGCGATCCAGCATCGCCTAAGTATTACTTTTCTGCGAGTGTGTACTTAACGTCACACTCGGAAGCTTAGCTGCGATCCAGCATCGCCTAAGTATTACCTTTCTCCGAGTGCGTACTTAACGTCACACTCGGGGGGCTTAGCTGCGATCCAGCATCGCCTAAGTATTAACTTTCTCCGAGTATGCACTTAACGTCACACTCGGGGACTTAGCTGCGATCCTGAATCGCCTGAGTTATAACTTCCTCCGAGTGTGCTCTAAACGTCGCACTCGGGGACTTAGGTGTGATCAAGAATCACCTAAGTACTAACTCCCTCCGAGTGTGCACTAAACGTCGCACTCGGGGACTTAGCTGCGACCCTGAATCGCCTAAGTTCTAACTTGCTCCGAGTGTGCTCTAAACGTCACACTCGGGGACTTAGCTGCGACCCTGAATCGCCTAAGTTCTTACTTCCTCCGAGTGTGCACTACACGTCGCACTCGGGGACTTAGCTGTGATGAAGAATCACCTAAGTACTAATCTTCTCCAAGTATGCACTAAACGTCGCACTCGAAACAACATTCAAACATAAGAGTAAACGCTTTCATTCGGATTCAAAAATTCTCGAAAAGATAGCTAACTCGGTGCAGCTCAAGCTTACCCGCACCGATTTAAAAGTGTGACGGCCAACAGAAGTGGCCGAAGTACCTTACAGATAAACACTCGGCATACCGAGGATAAAGTTTCTTACGCGTCAGCTGGGCCGGCGCCAGGACTGGAGGTCTCCACAAAAGTGTCCAAGTCGATTCCGTCGGCGATGCGGGTAGCACTCTCAAGGAACGTCTCCATGAAGTCTTCGAATCGAAGCTTTTTCATGTTGGCGACCTTCAGAGTCTTCAGTTTTTCCTCACGCACCTCCTTGCAATGGACTCGGACCAAGGACAGAGCAACATCAGCACCGCAACGAGCTGCAGATTTCTTCCACGACTGCACTCTGTTGGGAATCTCCTCCAGTCGGGTCATCAGGTTCTCCATCTCCTGCCGCGAATCATCTTCTGGCCAAAGCTCCTTGTTGATTCGGCCGACGATTTCTCTCAGTCGACCGATGAAAGGACCAATTTTGCCCACGCGGATGTGCGCACGGAGCAGATCCCGATTGGCGTCGTCGCTGAGGGGAATGTTCTCAAGAATCGAACGCTCCACGTCAGCTGCTTCAGCTTCGGCGTCAAAGCAAAAATCTGCAAAAATAGGACAAACAGACAATAAGCGCCGAGTGTTACGCGCATAGCACAACCACTCGGAAAAAGCAGGACTTACCAGCCAGACGCGTCATCATCTGCCGAGCCCAGTCGCTCACATATTTCTCTTGCGCCCTGCATCGTTTGTTCAGCACATCCATCTGACTCATCAGCGCAGTCCTCTGTTTCCCCATCTTTTCCACTTCCTTAGTCAACACCTTGTTCACTTCACGCGCCTGCTCCAATGACCTCTCCCGTTCCGCCAGAGCATCCCTCATGCCGGCCATTGCAAGCATGGCCGCATCAAGTTCACCAGCGAACTGATTCCTCTCCGCCTTGAGAGTCTCATAGGCCGTCCCCATTTCACAAGTTTTCTGCCAACAAGAAACAAGGGACAATCAGAAAGTTCAACAGTTAACGGTCTAAGTTTTTCAGACCCCTGCCGACGCAAGCAGTCGACAGCGGTCTCGGGGACTACACCCAGTGGGTTCACTAAGAGTGACCCCACTGGCATGCACCTCAAGCAGGCCTGCCCTATTGAGATGCATGTTATCACCTACGCCTCCGAGGCCAATACTACCCGACCTGAGTACAACTTACTCTCGGGGACTCTTACCGTAAGTGCACTCCGACTGCAACAACTACTCGCACTCGGTAATCCTATCTACAGACACAACCAAACTCAAGACAAAATGTATAAAGACAACTGTCGGTGCAAGCACTCGACAGAAGTCTCGGGGACTACACCCACTGGGTTCACTCAGAGTGAACCCATTGCAAACAACAGCTGCTATTCAAGAACACCTAGTGGGTTACAGGGGAAAGTAAATACTTACTAGACCACTTACTCGGATATCATCGCGTAGCTCCAAGCTCCGCTGGTACAAGGCCGCAATGGAGTCATAGGCCCTCTTGGCTTCTCCAGTCATCAGCTCCGCCTGCACCATAGCCCCCTTGGCCGCTCCCACCTGCTCCTCCGGAAGACGCTGGATGCTGAATTCAGCACGCGACGAACCTGGAATCGTCGGAGGTTCCTGAGGCATCCCAAGGTCCGCTCCAGTCGGCTCCTCCTCCACCAGCACTGGTTCAGTCTGCGGCTGCGCCTCTGTCGGCAGCACGTCGGCGGCGAGAGCGGCAGCGGGAGGAGCAGCCTCAAGAACAGGCTCCATAGCTGGGTCGGCTCTCCCCTGGTCGCCCTCATCCAGGCAGATCGCCCCTGACAGGCCGAATGACACGAGGTCTCAGAAAAAGAAAGAAGCACCTGGTTGGGACGCGATGGTATAAAACACTCGACGTTCCTACAACGCACCTGGCTGAGACGAGACGAGGTTGTACGTGTCCATGGGGTCGCCTTCCTGACGCGCCGGAGAGGTGGCAGAAGTAGCGACCCTGTCGAGTGAGATCCAGTCGGCCAGTAAACAGAAGTTCACTCGGATATCAGAAAAAACCGAAAGCTGAGTACACTTACGTGGAGGTGACGGGGATAGCGACCCTCATTCGCGGCAGAGCCTTCCGAGGTTTAGGCCCACTCGGCTTGGGCGCCTTAGAAGATTGGCCCGCAGGCTCAGCGGCGGCATCCCTGGTCCTCTTAGCGCTTCGGACACTCGGGACCACTGGAGCAGTAGGCGGAGCACTCGAAGACGCAGGAGGAGCTGAGGGGACAACGAGCTCGTGTCGGCGCTTGGTCCGATGCACGAGTTGTGGAGGTGGCGAGTCCTGCTCCTCGTCTTCTTCCTCCTCCTCGCTGGACTCTTCCTCCGACTCCCCACTGTCGGAGACATATTCAGCGCTCTCCACGCTGTCCTCCTGGCTGCCCTCCTCCTCCTCGGCCGAGTTCCCGTTTGAGACGGGAGAAAACCAGTTGGTCCACTCCTGCATAAAATTCAGTCGGCGACATCAAACGTCACACAGAGATTCAAGCAAACGACAAGATTAAGACAGTTAGGAGCACTCGACAAGAGTCTCTCACCTGATTCGGCGGAGGATTATCCGCGCAGAAGGGCTTCACTCGCCGTGATCCTTTGGGATTCTCGCAAGGGCCCGTGATCTGGAGCACCCACGAGGTCACCCTCTCCTCAGTCACGCCCACAACATTGGTCCGAGTGGAATCCTCAGGCCCCGTGTAATGCCACATGGCATGGTCGCGAGCCTACAGAGGCTGGATCCGCCGACCAAGGAAGACTTCCAGCAGGTCTATACCGGTGACCCCCCTCCTGACGACGTCCACAAGTGCCTCAACCAAGGGCCGGACGTCGTTCTTCTCCGCCTTCGAGAGCGCGTGCTACTTAGGCGGGGCGGGCCGGTCTAGACTAAAAGGAGGCAGCCCAGTCGACACATTCGGACAGGCGATATCCTGGCAGTAGAACCACGTCGACTGCCGATTCCTAACCGACTCACTTAACTGGAGAGCAGGATAGCTACTCCGACTCTTCTTCTGGAATCCTAAACCCCCGCAGAGCTGGAGGAGGTGCGTCTTATCATCCGACTGGCTAAGTCGTTTGATAGTTTGGGATCGGGCGGAGAAGATGCGTTTGAACAAACCCCAATGGGGAGGGCAACTGATGAAACATTCGCACAAAACTATAAAGGCAGAAAGATGGGCGATGGCATTCGGAGGAAAATGGTGAAGTTGGGCCCCGAAGTGGTTCATGATGCCCTTGAAGAAAGGATGCGGGGGCAAAGAAAAACCTCGGTGGACATGGCTGAGGAGCATGACGCGCTCCCCCTCCCGGGGCGCTGGCTCGACCTCGTCCTCCGCCGGCAGTCTCCAGGACTTATGCACGAGCACTCCGTGCTCCACCAGCTGCAGCAGATCTCCCTCCGTCACCGTGGAGGGGAGGAAGTCTCCTTGGATCCACCCCGCCGGCAGCGGTCGCTGCCGCCGCTGAGCAGGCGCCGCCGCCTTGCCCTTCTTCTTCCTCGCCTCCATCTTGCTGGTCTGACCCTTGGTCATGGAGGCGACGACGAACTCTCGAGAGGAAGGAGAAGGAGGGAGTGTAGGAGCGCTGGAGGTGGCGAGGAAGACGGAGCAGGCGAGAGCGAAAGATTCGGAGAGCGTAACGAAGAAGCCTCACCGCCCAGATTTAAATAGGGTTCCGAGTGGGTCACTGGCGGGTGGCCCCGAAACCTTATCCGCCCGACCGGCCGCGGCGATATCAGTGGAGGACTTGAAGGCGTGAGAATCGAGGCGTCAGGCGCTACTCGAGTGCGCTGACGTCGTCCCCGCTGAGCGCGCAGAACCCGAAATTTGAGATCCCGGAAAATCCACCGCTGTCAGTTGACCGGTCGCGTCAAAAGATGCCGCGGAAACACTCGGCTCCCGACAGTCTGTTTTGCAAGCACTTCCACTCGGGTCGTTGGTCAGAAAAGATAAAATGGATAGAGGCAAGCAACGCCCAAGCCGAATCTAATCCAGTCGGATCCGAACTTCAAGCACTGCTTCGTCGTTTCAACCCCAATCCATTCGGGGACTAATGATGGGGTCATAGTCCTAGGGTAGGGTCATAGGCCTGCCATACAGGTCCTACCCAAGGACTACCCCACGCAAAGGACAGGGTCCTAAGTCTGTCCCGACTGGATTAAGGAGTCCCCATCATCCAGTCGGTAACAGATCCTCAATCATCCAGTCGGAGACTAGCATTCGGAAGATACCAAACTAACCGACTGGATACACTCGGTACACCATAACCTCTCTGGAGGGAAACTGCCGTACGTTTCCGGGTGCATTTATTAGCATTTAGGGCATACGTTACCTGTAACGTACGCATTCAACCCCCGTTACTCCACCCCTGTACCGGAACCGTTGTGGAGGGCAGCGGACTCTATATAAGCCGCCCTCCCCCACTGGTAGAGGGGTTAGCAAATCATTGTATTCCATATTACACTCGACAACAAGCTCCGAGAGCACTGAGACGTAGGGCTGTTACCTCCACCGCAGAGGGGCCTGAACTCATACAACCTCGCCGTAGCTAGGACTCTGCCCATCTCATTCGTACCCTACACATCTACTGTCAGGCTTATACCCACGACAGGATACGTATTTATTCTTAATGGGGTGCGGTAAGCTGGTGCAGTTCCAAGCAAAGCGTCGCAGCAGATTCGACATGTGAAGCGGAGTACATGGCTGCCTCGGAGGCGGCTAAGGAGGGTGTCTGGATGAAGCAGTTCATGACGGATCTTGGAGTGGTGCCAAGCGCACTGAATCCAATAACCTTATTCTGTGATAACACGGGTGCCATTGCCTTAGCAAAGGAACCACGGTTTCACACGAAGTCCAGACACATCAAACGACGTTCAACCTCATCCGCGACTACGTCGAAGGAGAGGACGTAAATATATGCAAAGTGCACACGGATCTGAATGTAGCAGACCCGCTGACTAAACCTCTTCCACGACCAAAGCATGATCAACACCAGAACTGTATGGGTGTTAGATTTATTACAATGTAATTCACATGATGATGTGAGGGCTAGATTATTGACTCTAGTGCAAGTGGGAGACTGTTGGAATTATGCCCTAGAGGCAATAATAAATATTGTTATTATTATAATTCCTGTATCAAGATAATCGTTTATTATCCATGCTATAATTGTATTGAATGAAGACTCATTTACATGTGTGGATACATAGACAAAACACTGTCCCTAGCAAGCCTCTAGTTGGCTAGCCAGTTGATCAAAGATAGTCAGTGTCTTCTGATTATGAACAAGGTGTTGTTGCTTGATAACTGGATCACGTCATTAGGAGAATCACGTGATGGACTAGACCCAAACTAATAGACGTAGCATGTTGATCGTGTCATTTTGTTGCTACTGTTTTTCTGCGTGTCAAGTATTTGTTCCTATGACCATGAGATCATATAACTCACTAACACCGGAGGAATACTTTATGTGTATCAAACGTCGCAACGTAACTGGGTGACTATAAAGATGCTCTACAGGTATCTCCGAAGGTGTTCGTTGAGTTAGTATGGATCAAGACTGGGATTTGTCACTCCATGTGACGGAGAGGTATCTCGGGGCCCACTCGGTAATACAACATCACACACAAGCCTTGCAAGCAATGTGACTTAGTCTAAGTTGCGGGATCTTGTATTACGGAACGAGTAAAGATACTTGTCGGTAAACGAGATTGAAATAGGTATGCGGATACTGACGATCGAATCTCGGGCAAGTAACATACCGAAGGACAAAGGGAATGACATACGGGATTATATGAATCCTTGGCACTGAGGTTCAAACGATAAGATCTTCGTAGAATATGTAGGATCCAATATGGGCATCCAGGTCCCGCTATTGGATATTGACCGAGGAGTCTCTCGGGTCATGTCTACATAGTTCTCGAACCCGCAGGGTCTGCACACTTAAGGTTCGACGTTGTTTTATGCGTATTTGAGTTATGTGGTTGGTTACCGAATGTTGTTCGGAGTCCCGAATGAGATCACGGACGTCACGAGGGTTTCCGGAATGGTCCGGAAACGAAGATTGATATATAGGATGACCTCATTTGATTACCGGAAGGTTTTCGGAGTTACCGGGAATGTACCGGGAATGACGAATGGGTTCTGGGAGTTCACCGGGGGGGGGGGGGGGGGCAACCCACCCCGGGGAAGCCCATAGGCCTTGGGGGTGGCACACCAGCCCTTAGTGGGCTGGTGGGACAGCCCAAGAAGGCCCTATGAGCCATAGGAAGAAAATCAAAGAGAAAAAAAAGGAGGAGGTGGGAAAGGAAAGAAGGACTCCACCCACCAAACCAATTAGGACTCGGTTTGGGGGGGGGGACCTTCCCTCCTTGGCTCGGCCGACCCCCTTGGGGCTCCTTGAGCCCCAAGGCAAGGCTCCCCCTCTCCCACCTATATATACGGAAGTTTTAGGGCTGATTTGAGACGACTTTTCCACGGCAGCCCGACCACATACCTCCACGGTTTTACCTCTAGATCGCGTTTCTGCGGAGCTCAGGCGGAGCCCTGCTGAGACAAGATCATCACCAACCTCCGGAGCACCGTCATGCTGCCGGAGAACTCTTCTACCTCTCCGTCTCTCTTGCTGGATCAAGAAGGCCGAGATCATCGTCGAGCTGTACGTGTGCTGAACGCGGAGGTGCCGTCCGTTCGGCACTAGATCGTGGGACTGATCGCGGGACGGTTCGCGGGGCGGATCGAGGGACGTGAGGACGTTCCACTACATCAACCACGTTCACTAACGCTTCTGCTGTACGGTCTACATGGGTACGTAGATAACACATCCCCTCTCGTAGATGGACATCACCATGATAGGTCTTCGTGCGCGTAGGAAATTTTTTGTTTCCCATGCGACGTTCCCCAAAAGTGGCATCATGAGCGAGGTTCATGCGTAGATGTCTTCTCGAGTAGAACACAAAAGTTTTTGTGGGCGGTGATGTGCGTTTTGCTGCCCTCCTTAGTCTTTTCTTGATTCCGCGGTATTGTTGGATTGAAGCGGCTTGGACCGACATTACTCGTACGCTTACGAGAGACTGGTTTCATCGCTACGAGTAACCACGTTGCTCAAAGATGACTGGCAAGTGTCAGTTTCTCCAACTTTAGTTGAATCGGATTTGACCGAGGAGGTCCTTGGATGAGGTTACATAGCAACTCATATATCTCCGTTGTGGTGTTTGCGTAAGTAAGATGCGATCCCACTAGATACCCATGGTCACCACGTAAAACATGCAACAACAAAATTAGAGGACGTCTAACTTGTTTTTGCAGGGTATGCTTGTGATGTGATATGGCCAACGATGTGATGTGATATATTGGATGTATGAGATGATCATGTTGTACTAGATAATATCGACTTGCACGTCGATGGTACAGCAACCAACATGAGCCATAGGGTTGTCTTTATACTAACGTTTGTGCTTGCAGATGCGTTTACTATTTTGCTAGGATGTAGCTTTAGTAGTAATAGCATGAGTAGCACGACAACCCCAATGGCGACACGTTGATGGAGATCATGGTGTGGCGCCGGTGACAAGAAGATCGTGCCGGTGCTTTGATGATGGAGATCAAGGAGCACGTGATGATGGCCATATCATGTCACTTATGAATTGCATGTGATGTTAATCCTTTTATGCACCTTATTTTGCTTAGAACGACGGTAGCATTATGAGGTGATCTCTCACTAAATTTCAAGACGAAATTGTGTTCTCCCCGACTGTGCACCGTTGCTACAGTTTGTCGTTTCGAGACACCACGTGATGATCGGGTGTGATAGACTCAACGTTCACATACAACGGGTGCAAAACAGTTGCGCACGCGGAACACTCGGGTTAAGCTTGACGAGCCTAGCATGTGCAGACATGGCCCCGGAACACATGAGACCGAAGGGTCGATCATGAATCATATAGATGATATGATTAGCATAGGGATGCTTACCACTGAAACTATACTCAACTCACGTGATGATCGGACTTGAGCTAGTGTAAGTGGATCATGAACCACTCAAATGACTAGAGAGATGTACTTTTTGAGTGGGAGTTTAGCGATTAATTTGATTAAGTTAAACTCTAATTATCTTGAACATAGTCTAAGTCCACTTTGAATATATTTGTGTTGTAGATCATGGCTCACGCGACAGTCACCCTGAATTTTAATACGTTCCTAGAGAAAGCTAAGTTGAAAGATGATGGAAGCAACTTTGTAGACTGGGCTCGTAATCTTAAGCTAATCTTACAAGCTGGGAAGAAGGATTATGTCCTTAATGCTGCGCTAGGGGATGAACCACCCGCTATGGCTGATCAGGATTTTAAGAACGCTTGGTTAGCACGTAAGGAGGACTACTCAGTAGTTCAATGTGCAGTCTTGTATGGCTTAGAACCGGGACTTCAACGTCGCTTTGAGCGTCATGGAGCATTTGAGATGTTCCAGGAGTTGAAGTTTATCTTTCAGAAGAACGCCCGGATCGAGACGTATGAGACCTCCGATAAATTATATTCTTGCAAGATGGAGGAGAACTCGTCTGTCAGTGAACATGTGCTCAAAATGTTTGGGTACTCAAACCGTCTAGCTGAGCTGGGGATTGAACTCCCGCGAGAGGCTATCACTGACAGAATCCTTCAATCACTACCGCCAAGCTATAAAGGCTTTGTGTTGAACTACAACATGCAAGGGATGAACAAGTCACCCGGCGAGTTGTTTGCGATGCTGAAAGTCGCAGAGTCTGAACTCCGTAAAGAGCATCAAGTGTTGATTGTGAATAAGACCACTAGTTTCAAGAGAAACGGCAAAGGCAAGAAGGGAAATTCAAAGAAGAGCGGCAAGCCTGTTGCCAATCCGATGAAGAAACCCAAAGCTAGACCAAAGCCTGAAACAGAGTATTACTATTGCAAGGGTATGGGTCACTGGAAGCGCAATTGCCCCAAGTATCTGGCAGATAAGAAGGCGGCCAAAGAAAAATCAGGTATATTTGATATACATGTTATTGATGTGTACTTAACCGGCTCTCGTAGTAGTGCCTGGGTATTCGATACCGCTTCTGTTGCTCATATTTGCAACTCGAAACAGGAACTGCGGAATAGACGAAGGCTGGCGAAAGATGAAGTGACGATGCGCGTAGGAAATGGTTCCAAGGTTGATGCAATCGCCGTCGGCACAGTTTCACTTCAGTTACCATCAGGATTAGTTATGAACTTGAATCATTGTTATTTAGTGCCTGCGTTGAGCATGAACATTATATCTGGATCTTGTTTATTGCGAGACGGTTACTCTTTTAAGTCAAAGAATAATGGTTGTTCTATTTATATGAGTAACATCTTTTATGGTCATGCACCCAATGTGAGAGGATTGTTCATATTGAATCTTGATAGTGATACACACATACATAACATTGAGACCAAAAGAGTTAGAGTTAACAATGATAGCGCCATATTTTTGTGGCACTGCCGCTTAGGTCATATTGGTGTAAAGCGCATGAAGAAACTCCATGCCGATGGACTTTTGGAGTCACTTGACTTTGATTCACTTGACACGTGCGAACCATGCCTCATGGGCAAGATGACTAAAACTCCGTTCTCCGGAACAATGGAGCATGCAAGTGACTTGTTGGAAATCATACATACCGATGTGTGTGGTCCGATGAGCGTAGAGGCACGCGGCGGATATCGTTATTTTCTCACCTTCACTGACGATTTGAGTAGATATGGTTATGTCTACTTAATGAAGCACAAGTCTGAAACATTTGAAAAGTTCAAGCAATTTCAGAGTGAAGTTGAAAATCATCGTAACAAGAAGATCAAGTTCCTACGGTCTGATCGTGGGGGTGAATATCTGAGTTTCGAGTTTGGTGCTCACTTAAGACAATGTGGAATTGTTTCACAGTTGACACCGCCTGGAACACCACATCGTAATTGTGTGTCCGAACGTCGTAATCGTACTTTATTAGAGATGGTGCGATCTATGATGTCTCTTACCGATTTGCCGTTATCGTTTTGGGGTTATGCATTAGAAACAGCTGCATTCACTTTAAATAGGGCACCATCAAAATCCGTTGAGACGACACCATACGAACTGTGGTATGGCAAAAGGCCAAAGTTGTCATTTCTTAAAGTTTGGGGATGTGATGCTTATGTCAAAAAGCTTCAGCCTGAAAAGCTGGAACCCAAAGCGGAAAGGTGCATCTTCATAGGTTACCCAAAAGAGACAGTTGGGTACACCTTCTATCTCAAATCCGAGGGCCAAGTGTTTGTTGCTAAAAATGGAGCTTTTCTCGAGAAGGAGTTTCTCTCGAGAGAATTGAGTGGGAGGAAGATAGAACTTGACGAGGTTGTCAAACCTCTCATCCCTCTGGATGGTGGCGCAGGGCAAGGGGAAACCTCTGTCGTTGCGACGCCGGTTGAGGAGGAAGTTAATGATGATGATCATGAAACTCCGGTTCAAGTTTCTGTCGAACCACGCAGGTCGATGAGACCACGTGCTGCTCCAGAGTGGTACAGTAATCCCGTCTTATCAATCATGTTGTTGGACAACAATGAACCTGCAAATTATGAAGAAGCAATGGTGGGCCCAAATTCCAACAAATGGCTAGAAGCCATGAAGTCCGAGATAGGATGCATGTATGAGAACAAAGTGTGGACTTTGGAAGTACTGCCTGAGGGCCGCAAGGCTATTCAGAACAAATAGATCTTTAAGAGGAAGACGGACGCTGACGGCAATGTGACCGTTTATAAAGCTCGACTTGTGGCAAAGGGTTTTTCACAAGTTCAAGGAGTTGACTACGATGAGACATTCTCACCTGTAGCGATGCTTAAGTCCATCAGAATCATGTTAGCAATAGCTGCATTTTTCGATTATGAAATCTGGCAGATGGATGTCAAAACGGCGTTCCTTAACGGTTTCCTTAAGGAAGAATTGTATATGATGTAACCCGAAGGTTTTGTCGATCCTAAGAATGCTAACAAGGTGTGCAAGCTCCAGCGATCCATTTATGGACTGGTGCAAGCATCTCGGAGTTGGAACAAACGCTTTGATGAGGTGATCAAAGCATTTGGGTTTATACAAGTGGTTTGAGAATCTTGTATTTACAAGAAAGTGAGTGGGAGCTCTGTGGCGTTTCTAATATTATATGTGGATGACATATTGCTGATTGGAAACAACGTAGAGTTTTTGGAGAGCATAAAGGATTACTTGAATAAAAGTTTCTCTATGAAAGACCTAGGAGAAGCTGCTTACATTCTAGGCATTAAGATCTATAGGGATAGTTCAAAATGCCTGATAGGACTTTCACAAAGCACATACCTTGATAAAGTTTTGAAGAGGTTCAAAATGGAACAGTCCAAGAAGGGGTTCTTGCCAGTTTTACAAGGTACGAGATTGAGTAAGACTCAGTGCCCAGCAACTGATGAGGATAGAGAGCATATGCGCCCCGTCCCCTATGCTTCAGCCATAGGTTCTATCATGTATGCAATGTTGTGCACTAGACCGGACGTTAGCCTGGCCATAAGTATGGCAGGTAGGTTGCAGAGTAATCCAGGAGTGGATCACTGGACAACGGTCAAGAATATCCTCAAGTACCTGAAAAGGACTAAGGAGATGTTTCTCGTGTATGGAGGTGACGAAGAGCTCGCCGTAAAAGGTTACGTCGATGCAAGCTTTGACACAGATCCGAACGACTCTAAGTCGCAAACCGGATATGATGGGGTCATAGTCCTAGGGTAGGGTCATAGGCCTGCCATACAGGTCCTACCCAAGGACTACCCCACGCAAAGGACAGGGTCCTAAGTCTGTCCCGACTGGATTAAGGAGTCCCCATCATCCAATCGGTAACAGATGCTCAATCATCCAGTCGGAGACTAGCATTCGGAAGATACCAAACTAACCGACTGGATACACTCGGTACACCATAACCTCTCTGGAGGGAAACTGCCGTACGTTTTCGGGTGCATTTATTAGCATTTAGGGCATACGTTACCTGTAACGTACGCATTCAAGCCCTGTTACTCCACCCCTGTACCGGAACCGTTGTGGAGGGCAGCGGACTCTATATATGCCGTCCTCCCCCACAGGTAGAGGGGTTAGCAAATCATTGTATTCAATATTAATTTAACAATAAACTACAATGGTTGCCTCCACAGTACGGATCCAGAGAGAACAAATGACAATATACCTTCTCAGCACAGCAAAGAAACCTCCTGCGAGTGTGGATTCCTTCGAAAGCGCGCAGCACGCCTCTGTGAGGCCTTCCCATGCCCATGGCACAAATCAAGCAACTCTGTTTCAGGTCCCTCGAATTCGGAGTCTTCAGTTGTAGCAGGGAGTTGTAGTGGGGAATACCAGATATCTGATCCACAGGTTGAGAACAAGCTCCTTCAAAAACCCCCCAAATCACAAACCATAACCCTAAAAATCTAAGAACTTACCTGAGTGGTCCCGTCGTCCGAAGCTGAGCTGACGTACTCCACGCAATGGTCGTTGCTATCGGACCCACCACTCCAGAACACCATGGCGAGGTCGCGGCAACACAGCAAGGCCACGGCGGGTGCGGCGAGCAAGAGAGAGGATCGAGAGAGCAGCGAGACAGAGTGGGGAGAGTGGAAGCTGTGCTTGGACCGACTGGTCTTTTGACCGGGTCCATCGAACAGAGGGGGACGGCGCCGTCGCACGTCGTCTAACGGCTGTCGGGACGGCCGACAGTGCCACATAGGCAAAAAATTGGGCCCCCCCTTTCATAAACGGGCTTAACTGACCCCGATCCATCGATCAGTGTTTTCTGAAAAAGATTACGCAAGACATGTTGTTTTCTTCAAAATAAATGTATTATAGTGTTTTCTGCAAAACTCGCCTTCAAAATGATGATTTCGTGCAATTTACTCCATTCCGCCCGTCCAGTATTTCATAATCTTTTACGCCGTGCTGGGCCCGATGGCTTATACCGGCCTCATTATTTAATTAGTTGATGGTTCGAAAAATATTGTTGAATTGATCACATTTACACTCCATCATGAACTCCACTTTGCAATGAATCTATTGCATGTAGGTTTGGACACACTATGCCAGGCATGCGGCCCACTGATCGATCAGGGTCTCAACGGACCACCGTCGGGACACCCACTCCGTCCGGTGAAGCGCTGGCCTTCCATCCCAAGGACCGCCGGAGAGCTGCCGCTGGAAGCACCGGCGTTGATGTGCTGCTGCAACCTGCTGTCCATCGCCGGCGGCGTCGGCCTCCAGTGCCGCTTCCGCTGGTTGATGAACCAGTTGTTGATCTGCCTCGTGTCCAGCCCCGTCGACTCCGCCAACGCCGCCTTCTCCGAGTCCTGGAACGCATGCACGCATGGCGCCATTAGCCCTTACGTACGAAGATCTACATCTACAAGCATGAACTCAAAGTACGTAGCCAAGCACGTACCGATGGGTAGGGCCATCCGTGGTGCAGCTGCCACCAACGCAGGAGCCTCTGGCGCGCCTCCCTCGGCAGCCTGCCGCTCTTCTTCTTCTTCCCGGAGAGCTGCCTCCATAGGCTTCTCAGGTAACCGCTATACTTGTCCAGGAGCTGGCGCTTCAGCCGCTTGCCCTCGCCGGAAGGCAGGAGGCCGGCGACGCCCCCGGTCTCCTGCTCGTCTTCTTCACAAACCCCCCCGCACTCGTCGTAGTTGTTACCTGATCAGTAATTAATTAGTTTCTTCTAACGAGCCAACGTTCTAAATACTGTCACTAGATCGATCGACATAGGTTTGCTTTTGCTACCATAGATCAGCTGCTGGCCGCACATGTAACCACCAAATTACCACAGAACATGCATGCTAGCACGCCCCACCACCACCATACCATCCAACATCGAACTGATCATGATCTCTTCCAGATCAGGCTGATTGATCCTATATGTCCAATCATGCATGCAGAGGCACAAAAAAGCTGGATAATAATCGGGCGGTACGGCCATCGGAGGCAGAGAACATTTCAGCCAGACGTTCACATGCCCATGCATGTACTATCGTGCATGCGTGCCGACATCGCAACTGCATGCAGCGCCTAGGCTGACATGTGCATATGCATCAACTGATCAACGGGCCTCTCCACACCACACGGGAGTATATGCCACTGCATGTGTGTGTGTGTGTGTGTGTGTCGTGTTCCAGCTTTCAACAATGCCAACGGTGGTGTGGTGGTAGCTAGCCAGCAGTTGCTTTGCCATGCGGCCGTACAAAGCATTCCAGCATGCATGTGCCTCCACACATCCCTTTTTGAAGAAAAGGCAGCGTGTGTCTCATACAGTACCTCATGCCCCCGACAACTCTCATAATGGAGGATCTAACTAGCAATCAAGATTTATTAAGGACAACTAAGTTTCTGTGTTTGATTTGCAATATCTGCAATGTCAAATCAGTACCATTAGGTTCACCATAAATATTTGTTCTTTATCTGACATTGTAGATACTAATATAACCATTCTGTATAAACTTCATCAACCATATAAATATTTGGTTTTTGAAAATAACAACATGTCCTGTATACTGAAACGAAGGGTCCGGGTATGAACCTAGCTCTAAGAGCAAGGCTAATAAGAGACCCAACTGCTTGCTCTATTTCGCCACATCATATGTATAGTCAATCTAAAAGCACATACATATGGTAGATGCTAGCTATACATATTATGTCTGAAACATATTCTTCTCTCGCAAATGTTACAGCTGGCTATAAGTTTTACAATCCGTTCCTCTCTTCTCTATCCCCAAATCATACAAAAAAACCCTAAGGTGGCGACTCTTATAGCCAGATTATGTCCCGGTTCAATAGTGGCTTCATCGATAGCTATGGAAAATAAATGAAACAAGGGGGCATATATGTTTCTAAGTTGACTAGAAATACTTCTTACTAATTCATGAGATGTCGGTGGGTTTTATATCTAATGAAAAATTGGTAGCTACATGTTTCTATAACCACTAGAGGGTCATTTGTGTTTTGCCACGCCATTCTTTCGTCATGAGTTAAGCTTTTTTTTAGGCTGTTAGGATTAGTTGCTTCATTGTGTGTTTCACACATGAGGTACGCGGGCTTTTGTTTACATATGAGTTTGTTTTTTAGTTGGCTAGATAGGGTATATGGTGTGCAAGGTATACTAAATTGTTCTGTGTGTGGGTGTGCCATTCTTACACGTAACACACAAATTAACCGAGTAATTATACACCAATGGGGGGTTTAATGCCGAGTTAACACACTAGTATTGTGGAACAGTATAATTGCAGATTGGGAGAGAACCACCACCTGAAATTCCGGGGGGGGGGGGGGGGGGGGCGCAGAGAGATTAGATAGACGGATGCCCCGTAAAATCCTCGTAGTTGACCCTGTAGACCCAAACCCGACCCACATAGATCGATTCGATCCCTTAAGCACTGACACACCAGAACCTAACATTCCTAGGGAGTTTAGTATCTTATTAAGTAGTCGTTGTGCAATTGCATATTTCTACACTAAAGGTGCCAATATAATTTGTTACTAAACTTACTAGTCTTTAACAGTGACCAGAATACAATTTTGCTCGAGTTGTTTGGTGTATTGTCGAGGTGGCCTTAAATTTGTATCCATCTTGTAATGTGCATAATATTTTTGACACCTGGTTGTGGGTATCAATAAGAAGCTTTCCTCTCACATCTTTGATGGGTGTGGTGCCTTATGTTGGTTTCTTTGGCTATACAAGAATGATTTGATTTTTGACAAAAAGAAGACTTGTACTCCTTTGCGGGTTATACACTCATTTATGTGTTGGTTCCATAAATCGTCTATGCTTCAACGGTCGGAGCACACGAAGTTGTTCAAACTAGCATGTATGTGGTGTGAGAAGACAATCAAGGATATGGGTGCAAATTGGTGCCCTTTAGAGTATTCTCTGACCCTCTTTAGTTGAACTAAATGAACTAAATTTCGAGAAGTCACCCATCTTCTATAAATTTAGTTCATTTGGTCGACTTGATAGGGCTGTGGCATCTTGCTATGCTGAGATCGAGTTTATATACTCCTTACGGTTAGATCACCTTTGATGCCATGTTTGGGTCAAAATCCCTTCTATCAAAAGCAGTTACCACTTCAAGACATTTTTAGCTTCCAAATTAAGCTAGAGGTTGGGCAATTATGCTCACCTCAGATTAATCTTACACAGCACATGGTATGCTATGACACACTTGTTTTCTTTCATAGATGATGACAAGTAAGTATATGATGCCTGCAAGGCTGCAACTGTCTTGGCATTATCCCAAACTCCCAAACGTAGAAAGACAAGCCCGCAAAAATAAGTTTGTGTAATTAAGCATGCACACACACCTAGCAGTGCAAACGAGTCGATATGGGCCTCAGAGCTCTTCAAGAACTCATTGGCTTCTTGGATTTGCCTGGTGAGCTCCTGACTGTACATCACCAGCATATCACGGTAGGTCTCCTGCACATACACACAAAAGCATATCGCCAGATCCATGTATGCAAATAATTAACTAAGCTCCATCCTCCAGCTAAATTAATCATACATAACCTGCAGTTACCATGAACTGGTCGAGCTCTGGGTCCACCGGCTGTTCCTGCATGCCATCTGAACTTGGCCGGAGCTCGTCGACGAGGGAGGAGAGCCGACCAACGACTTCCGGCGGCGCTCCGACCTTAGGCAGAGGAAAAATAACAAAATAAGAAACGGCAGGGGCAGCAAAGGTACAAGCTACATGTACGTACGTACTTTCCGGCAGTCTATGAAGGCTCCAAGGAGAGCCGGATAGAGAGGATGCGACATGATCTTGGCCTTGATCGTGTCAGATGACCTCCTGCTGTAGCTCGACTTTCCGCAGTGTTCCGGGGCTCCCAACGGTGCCGCCGCCGGCGCCTTTTCCGGTGGTGAAGTTGATGTGGAGGCAGCGTACTGGTCCATTGCGACGAAGAAAGGGGTAATGGCTGTGGCTCCGGGGCCGCTCCCGTGAAGATGGAGCTGATGATCCATGCGTTGGTTGTCCGGTTGGTGACTCGACCGGCGAAGTCTAATCGTAGGAGGAGGCCTATTTAGGGCAAAATGGAAGTTGTCCATTTAGTTTCCTTAAATTCTGGATTGATTTGTGAGCGTGCGTCTGGTTTGCAGTTGCTCTCCGGGAAGCACAGTAGCTGAGCAGTCATATGTGAGGAGGAAAAGGGTCCAATAATCGAAGGGAACAACATGGTCGCTGTTAAGTGCGCTGTTCACGAAGTGTAAAGTTGCACTGTCGTGAGCAAAATCGACCCTACTACTACAGTACCAAAGATCATACTCCAAATTAATTGTCGCAACATTAGTACTAGTAACGTTGTACTAACGCTGAGATAATTAATATGGATCGGAGGGAGTAGTTTTTTCTATTTTTAGGGAACCAAATATCCTAGTTTCCAGAGGATTTTTACCAACATATCAAGCCTTTTGGATTTTTTTTTCATAAATCATCAATTCTGCTCTTAGTGGATCACAACCGTTTGATCAGCATTACGTCATGTCGGGAGAGAAACCACCTTTGTAATTTGGGTGTATGTAACAAAACTCTTTCTTCTTTCTTAATTGATGGATGAGACAAAGCTTATGATTTTGTTTAAAAAAATCATTATTGTAAGTAGACATCTACTTCCTTCGTTTCTAAATATATATAAGAATTATTTTTAAAATTTTAATAAAGACTACATATGGATGTATATAGACATATATTAGAGTATAGATTCATTCATTTTGCTTCGTATGTAGTCTGTATTAAAATCTCTAAAAAGGTTTATATTTAGGAACGGTGCGAGTAGTAGTCAATCAGTTTATTAGTAGATCTCAACCATTAGATCTACATAATTGTACCTAAACATAGGGTATCAGCTAGATCTGCGTAATCATACCTACATCTACATAGAGCGCATCTATCAAATCTTCATTATCGTATTCCACAAGAAAAGATCTTCACTATTATTATCTCTATCTCTATGCTTGTCACTACTTTACTTAAAGTGAAAGTATTGTCCCCTCTTATGTCAGATCCTTCATTCAACCTTCTAAATTTATCTAGTAATCCAATAAAGTAGATCAGTTACGGGCACATACATGTTTTGACCCCCCTGGCAACGAACAGGCACATACATGTTTTGGACCTATGGCAATACATGAGCATGTACCTAGTCTCTATATATACTACTTAGAAGGAGAATACTGTCCCTTTCCTGCCAGCCGAGTGCTTCATACAACCTTTCATCTTTTTCATGAGCATCATTCTTTGAAACCGCCTTAATTGTCCCATCTTTTATTGACTTATCAAATAAACTTATATTTTATTTGTTAATCTAATAGTTGATAAAATAAATTTCTAAAATATATTTAGGTAGGTCAATCACGGGCAAGATTTGGTAAACATTTATTTACCAAATAACATTAATATGGACATATAAATCATGGGCTAACAAACTACCTGTTGCGACACACTCACAATTATCAAGCTTAAACATATCATAACCTCTAGATCAACACAACTAGCATAAACTGAGCATATATGTTTCATTTCATCTTTAATATAAATATTTAATATGCTCAAATCCAATCACATTTAATTCAAGTTGCGTAACGATCATGCATTTGCGTGAAAGCGCATCGGCTATTACATTCTCTTTACGCTTAATGTATTTGATAACATAAGGAAATGATTCAATGAATTCACTCCATTTAGCATGCCGCTTGTTCAACTTGGTTTGACCCTTATAGTATTTCAATATTTCATGGTCGGTATGAATGAAAAATTCATGGGGTCGTAGATAATGTTCCCAAACATGCAAAACTCTCACTAAAGCATACAATTCTTTGTCATATATGAGATAGTTAAGTTGAGCGCATGCGTTTGACTTGCATGAGCACGCCACCTATGCCATTACCACTAGCGTCACAACGCACTTCAAAAGTTTTATCAAAGTTGGATAAGGCAAGCAATGGTGCGTGAGTAAGCAAGTTCTTAAGCTCATGAAAAGCACTGTCTTGTGATGGTCCCCAAGCAAAGGGTGCATTTTCTTGCTCAAAGCATGTAGAGGAAATGCAATGGTGCTAAAATCCTTAACAAAGCGACGGTAAAAGCCGACTAGGCCAAGGAAACTACGCACGGGCCAAGTTGGAATAGCATCAATTTTACCTTCATCAACTTACACACGCTTAGAGGATACTACAAATCCAAGAAAAAAGACTTGTCAACACCAAGAGTGCATTTTTCCATGTTTGCATAAAGTTGATCATTTACAAGGACTTGCAATACTCCCCTAACATGTTTGGCATGCTCCTCTATAGTGTTGCTAAAGTCAAGGATGTCATCAAAGTAGACCACAACACAATCACCAATGAGATTGCGTAAGACATAATGCACGACACACATAAAAGTACTTGGTGCTTCGGATAAGCCCATGGGCATCACTAGCCATTCATATAGACCAAATTTGGTTTTAAATGCCATTTTCCACTCATCACCTTCTTGTATGCGTATTTCATAGTAACCACTTTTCAAATCAATTTTGGAAAATATAGTGGCACCGCTAACTTCATCTAGCATATCATCAAGGCGAGGTATAGGATGTCTATAATGAACGGTGATAGCATTTATGGGGCGGCAATCCGAACACATGCACATACTACCATCTTTCTTAGGAACGAGAATTACCGAAACCGCATAAGGACTTAGGCTCTCACGCACATGCCCATTATCTAGGAGTTTTTGGACTTGCCTTTGTATCTCCTTAGTTTCTTCGGGGTTGACGCGGTAAGGTGCCTTGTTAGGAAGCAGTGCTCCGGGTATAAGGTCGATGCGATTTTCGATCCCTCGTTTTGGTGGTAGTCCCGGAGGTAGCTCGTCGGGAAACACGTCTTGGAATTCCTGCAATAGACGAGACAACACAAGAGGTAGATGTTGTGAAGCATTAGTCCTTACGACCTCATCTTTGCACACGAGTACAAAGTGAAGAACGGTTGATGGGCTCTCACTCACATCCCCCAAGTCTCCTTTGGTGGCTAAAAGAACCAAATCTCTCTTTTCCCTCATCATGGAGTCACTCAATTTTGGCTTGTGGCGCTCACTCTCTTTTAGGTGGGTTGCTCTCTCACTTTGTCTCCATGATGGGATGCATTTTGTTTGTCGGCGGTGACTTGACTTGGAGTCATTGGTCGAAGCACATATTCATTGCCCTTCATCTTGAAGCTATAGTGATTGCTCTATCCATCGTGGATGACGCCACAGTCGAATTGCCAAGGTCTTCCAAGTAGGAGATGGCAAACAGACATGGGAACCACATCACACTCCAATGTATATTCATATGCACCAATCTTGAAGGATACATGCACGGTGTGTTCGACTTCTAGTGTGCCAGAGTCACTAAGCCATTGTTCCTTGTAGGGGTGTGGATGCTTATGCTTGACCAATTGTAGCTTTGAGCAAAGTTCCTCACTCACCAAATTGTGGCAACTTCTGTCGTCGATGATGACCTTGACGGATTTTCCTTGGATGCCCGCCTTGGTGTGGAAGACGTGACAACGTTGGTCCTCATCTTGTTGTTGTTGAAGAGTCAACACCTTTGAGACAACGAGAGTGGGACTCGAATCGTTGTCACAATAGATTTGCGCATCTTCATCTTCATTTACTTGTTGATGCATGGCCACGTGGTCCAAAGCTTCCATTTGGTCTATGCTGAAAGGATCGAGATGGACCTAGAGGGGGGGAGTGAATAGGTACAATTACAAATTTTAATTCTTACTTAGCAACAATTTTGCGGAATATGAAAATGAGCCTAACAATTGCAAAGATGGTAGTCGTGCTAGGTGTATTGAACAAGACAACAAATAAGTAGATAGGTAAGCACAAGTAATACAAGTAATACAACAAAGACAAATAACCACAAGTAGGGAGTTAGGGTTAGGGATAACCGCAACTCCGAGAGATGAGGATGTATGCCAATGTTCACTTCCTTGGAGGGAAGCTACGTCACCGTTTAGAGAGGTGGATGTTACCACGAAGGCACACCAACTCCACGAAGGCACACCAACGCCACGAAGGCTCACCCTATTCTCTCCTTGATACATCACCACGAAGGCGTTTCTCAGCCACTAGTGGTAGACCTTGGGGTGGTCTCCAAACACTCACAAACGTTTCGGGGGTAATCACAATGAACGATTCCTCGCCGGAGCACTCCTACCGCCTAGGAGTCTCCAACCTCCAAGAGTAACAAGATGCACCGCGAAAACAAGGGGGAATCAACTTTTGCTTTGGTGGATATGTAGATAAGGCAGTCCTCCTTCACTCCTCAAAAGATCAATAACTTTGGTTGGCTAAGGAGGAAAAACACCAAGAAATCAAGGTCTGAAAACGGTGGAGAAAGAAATGGAGTCGTCAACATCTTCGTGGGGAAGAAGAAGACTATTTATAGGTGGGGATGGAATCCAGCCATTGGGGCCAGATTCCTGCCAAGCCCGGAAATTCTGGGGATGCCCGTAGGTTCTGGACACCAGAAGTTCCGGCCAAGTTCCGGGCAGGTTCCTGGATACACAGAGTGTTTGCATCCTCTCTGGAGTACCCCGGTGTCGTGGTTTTGTCACGTCAGATGTCCTCATGAGAGAACTTAGGTGTGAGGCCATCGCAACCATGTGGAGGCTTGAAGGGGTTGGTCGGAATCGAGAGACGCGAGTTTACCCAGGTTCGGCCCCTCCTATGGAGGTAAAAGCCTACGTCCTGCTTGTGTTTCATTGATCAAGATGATGATCTCGATTACAAGGGTGCATACTCACCACCTCTAATCTCGTGGGTGTCTAATATGTCTATCTCATGATTTGACTTGTCTAGATCTAAGTTGTGTCTCCTGTCCCTCTTGGGGCGACCCCTCCTTATATAGGTGGAAGGGGTAAGTTTACATGTAGAGTCCTACTAGTAGTAGGAATAGGACTAGTCTCTCTTGAACCCTAATCCGGGTCTTGTTTCCTTATTGTGGCAGTCTTTCCTCTTCTTGGGCCTTCTCTTGTGAGTCGGCCCTCTTGGCCTCTCTATGAGTCGCCTTATGCCAGGGTGCACGCTGGGCCTTGGGCCTTCGTCATTTATCTAAGTCGCCTGTGGGGACAAGTATGAGTCGCCCGCCAGGTCACTGTTGAGTCGCCGATGAATCGCCAAGTCCTTTGGCGAGTCATACTCCTAGCCGGGTTACACTGCGGGGTATATCCCCGCCATTAGCCCCCAAGGTTAGCTTGAATTTATTCATGGTAAGCTCCTGAAATAAAAATAATAAATAAGTAAGGGACCGGCTTGCTCCTCTGGCCGGCTTGTTTTACTGAAGTGGCTCCTTGAAAAATCCGGGTTTCTTCTTCATAATAATGAGCCGTCTTCACAATCATCTTGTTGGTACATGTCCTTTGCAATAAAATACATATGCCATTGAGTCGGCCTCCAATGCTTTGGCTTGATGAAAATTTGGGAATAAGAAATCCACAGAATGTTGAACCAACTTCTCCTGCTTCGGCGGGTTATGATTGACAATGGCGGGTCATGATTGTTAATGGCGGGTCATGATTATTGGTAGTGCCCCGTCAAACAACTGAACTCCAATTGACTATACAGAATATTGGGGATAAAGAAATCCGTGTGATGTTGAGCCGGTCTCCCAATACTTCACCTCCATGACATAATGAAATGTGCTCTTCAATTTTTTGATATATCCATATTACCTGTAGCCCCCAAGGGCCGAGTCATCAGTGTGTGATGGGTCGGGTCTCTAATTTGAACCTCATGATCTATGAGACAGCTTAGTGATGTAGCCCCCAAGGGCCGGGTTGTCTTGCTTGCACCAACCTGGGACTTTAGAAATTATGAGCTGAATAGTGTAGCCCCCAAGTGACGGGTCATTATAAAAATTATGAGTCGATTGCTTGCGGCGACTCGGGACTTCCACGTTCTTCTCCTTGAGCAGCAATGTGTAGCCCCCAAGGGCCGGGTCATTATAAAAATGATGAGTCGGTTCTTCCTTGAGTCCATACTTGAATAAAGAGCGATATGTAGCCCCCAGGGCCGGCTTATCTCCTTGAGCTAGCCGAGTCTGTTGATGATGCGATGATTTGAAAAGCGGATTGCATTAGCCCCCAAGTGTCATGGCGTATGCTTGCAGCGACATGGGACTTTCATACTTTGATGTAATCTTGATTTGAATAATGTAGCCCCCAAGTGCCGGGTTGTGTGCCTGCAGTGACTCGGGGCTATTCCTTCCATTGCAGAATAAAATCATATCCACTCTGTGAGCTGATGATGCCTTTGTGATAAAATAAATCCTTGACCGTGGTTGCAATGTAACACGACAAATATATCCTTGAGAAATCCACATGTCGGAGAAATCCATAAGTGTTGTAATTTACTACAGAACACAAGTTGAAGAAATCCAAGGGTCGGTCAATTAGATGACTCGGCATTATATGTGATAGGGCGGCTCTTTGACAATAGTCAATTCTTGGTTTTAAAAACCCCCAATCATTTAACACTGGTTATGATAGACCATGACAAAAATTCAGCCAAATTGGCTATTCAAAGATTTATTTGCACTTGCAAGAATTTATGCTTTGACCCGGTTTGAAGACCGTCATGATATGTATGTATGATGTGTGATGCAATGCAATATGATGCATGTATATGATATGATAAGTATGGAATCAAGCTATTTTAAATAAGCCGGCTCAGTGAGTCACGGTGGCTAGCACCTCAGTGAGTAATGGGTGATAATAAATAGCAATCGGCCCAAGATATTTTGAGGCGAGTCAGAAAAAAGCCTGAAAAACCTTGTGGCAGTGCCAGGAAGGTAAAAAATAGCAATTTCGTCGGCTCATAAGGTCGCGACAGGATAGGGCGGGTCAAAAAAACTCAAGCGCCACCCAAAGTAGCAGTTTCGTCGGCTCAGAAGGTCGCGACAGGATAGGACGAGTCAGAAAGCTCAAGCGCCACCCAAGAATGATTTCGTCGGTTCATAAGGTCACGACAGGATAGGGCAAGTCAGAAAGCTCAAGCGCCACCCAAGAATGATTTCGTCGGCTCATAAGGTCGCCACAGGATAGGGCAAGTCGGAAAGCTCAAGCGCCACCCAAGATAGCAATTTCGTCGGCTCATAAGGTCGCGACAGTATAGGGCGAGTCAAAAAGCTCAAGCGCCACCCAAGAATGATTTCGTCGGCTCATAAGGTCGCGACAGGATAGGGCGAGTCAAAAAGCTCAAGCGCCACCCAAGATAGCAGTTTCGTCGGCACATAAGGTCGCGACAGGATAGGGCGAGTCAGAAAGCTCAAGCGCCACCCAAGAATGATTTCGTCGGCTCATAAGGCCGCGACAAGATAGGGCGAGTCAAAAAGCTCAAGCGTCACCCAAGAATGATTTCGTCGGCTCATAAGGTCACGACGGGATAGGGCGAGTCAGAAAGCTCAAGCGCCACCCAAGAATGATTTCGTCGGCTCATAAGGTCGTGACAGGATAGGGCGAGTCAAAAAGCTCAAGCGCCACCAAAATAAATAATTTCGTCGGCTCATAAGGTCGCGACAGGATAGGGCGAGTCAAACAAGCTCAAGTGCCACCCAAAATAATAATTTCGTCGGCTCATAAGGTCGCGACAGGATAGGGCGAGTCAAACAAGCTCAAGCGCCACCCAAGATAAATAATTTCGCCGGCTCAATTTTTCTGTAATGACCCGGGGTTCTTGAATTATTCATCCCAGTTGAGCCTGCCGAGCCATGTCCATGTAGCCCCCGACTCTTATGTCGACTCAAGGAGGCGGCTTGAGAGTCTCCATACTTAATTGTGGCATAAACCGGCAGAGAAAAGATACTGGTACTTGCTCCATCTCCGAGATATAAAGCCACTGCACCGGTAAGTTGATGTTGTCCGGACCGTGAGGGTGGCGACTTGTGTCCTCCTGTTGGGCGGCTCGTACATGCGAGCACTGTACTGGCATGTTGATATAAACCGGACCATGGGGGCGGCGACTTGAATGCGAGAGTTGTCTGGCATTTTGGCATGGACTCGAGAATCGCCCGCGACATTGTAAACTGTCTTTGATCATGCGGACGTGAGAGTTGGCCGCGATATTGTAAGTGGCCTTGGTCGCGCGGATGTAAGAGTTGGTCGCCTCATTGTAAACCATCTTGGTCGCACGAACGTGATAGTTTGCCGCGTCATTGTAAGCCGGTGCTGACTGCGAGTCGCCCGCGTCATTGTAGTCCGACGCGGACGAAGAATCGTCCATGACATTGTAGGCCAATACAAATAGTGAGTCGCCCGAAGCGTCGAGTGACACGAGCTTCATACTCGCAACATGACGTCACTCTTGTATTTGAGTAATTGTCCTGCGTAGTAAAATATTACAGGTCAAAGTAATTGTATTCATAAACAATAATGTATACTAGAAATAACAGGAAGGATATCACCTCATGATTTTATCGAATGAAATACTGATGACCCATACGCACACGTTGGTGTTGCGCTGTTGTATTTTCAGATGTTCCCTTGTACTCATAGTATTTTTTTTGAGCAATCCACGTGGATGCATGCCCATGGACATGGATCAAATCACATCGTCCATTGTGGCTTGGCTTCTTTGCCGAGCGTGAGTTATTTCAGTCTTGCCATCCTTACCAACACTGCTATCCACGAGCTCCAAAGGTTTTCCAGCGGCCAAAAGCTCGACGGGCCGGCGCGTGCTCATGGGAGGAGCCGCCCCAGCTGACGACGGCGCATCATGATACGAAAGAAAGCCGGTGTAGAATAACGTGTCCGTGGTATATCGTCATTTTTGTTTTAAGTAATTGCTCTCTGTAAAAAGAGCACAAAAGAGAGTAACTGTTCTCGGATGAATCAATATATATATCAAAAATAGAGTGGACAAATATCACCTGATGATAACTTGTTCGATGATGATTGCGACTGGCTTGTCGAAGAACATAGTTGATATATGTATACTTTGCACGGACCAAAACCGATCGCGACCACTTCCATTGGTAAATTAATTTGATGGTCATTTGGCGTCCATGCATATACTGAATGTGCACGTCAGCTAGTACCAATTGGCTTCTCGTGACTCCACTCTTTCACAAAACCATATGGAGAGCATCGGGCCGGGTGACTTCCAAAGATGCTTGACGGCACTGTAATTTCAAATAGCTCTTGGCTTTCCTTTGTAGCCTTAACTGAAGTAGAATGTAATAAGAAAACCATCTTCAGCCAACGCGCCATCGTCATGGTAAATCCCTGATGATACAAAGGGCATCATGAAGACCGCGACCAGCTTCATCAATAACCCACCGGTTGGGTCCACGGACAAGCACAGTTGCAGTCCCCCCGTGTCCCTAATGCCAGCAATCTTGACAATCTTGCTATTGGCAGGCAGTTGATAGTCTTGGTGATGAACCCAATCTCGTCCCTCTTCACATCCTTGATCAACAGAAGCTTCATCCTTTGCAAGAAAAAGCAGCAACCATTCAGTCTTGAACCCAGGGTCATGGTGGCTCGTGGCGCCCGGTGGTCGCAGGAGCTGTAGGCGCGACGGGGCGATTCCCTGGCGACGGAGGCGTTTCAGGCAAGGCCACGGCATAGACGAGGTGAGCTGGAGACGGCCATGGAGCAGTGGGTGAAACAGGGGCTGGGTCAAGGCGAAGCGACCCATGACGGAAACGGACAGTGGATCGATCAGAGGCAGCTTGAGGCGACGCGCGACACATAGCATGACCCGGGGCGGCTCAAAGCGAAGGCGAGTCAGCGGAGGCTCGATGGGAGGCAGTTTGAGGCAATGCATGGCAGGTGCGGCGCGTGGCGCAGACAGCATGTAGGCGTGGCGCGATCGGGGTGCAGCACCGCGAGCCGGCGTGACGACACGAGAAGGTCGGCTCGTGCGGGCACGGAGGAGCGATGGTGTAGCGGTGCAAGGAGGTCGGCAGCGCGGCCATGGAGGCAGAGGCTCGCGGCGTGCAGCACAGCGGGAGCCGTCGTGTGCGGGAGCAGCGGCTGAGGCGCGACGGCAGCGGGAGGAGTCGGCCGTCAGGGCGGCGGCTACAGTTGAAAACCGGCTCTGGACGGGGCGACACCATCCCAAATTGAGATGGACTCGGAGCGAGGTGGAGGCAGAGGCGGAATCGGGATAGCTTGGTCAGGGGGCGAGGCAACGGCCGACACTGTTGAATGGAGACGGCGGGGCACGAGCTGCGGCTCGACCCGGGGAGGTTGCCGAGCAGCGCGCGAAGGCGGCTCGAGGCCGAAGGCGAGGTGACGGTCGGCGCGGCTGAGTGGAGATAGCGGGGACCGACGGAGGCGGAGACCGAGTCCGCGTTCTGGTCGAGATCGGCTTGGCCCGTGGTCAATCTATTTTATGGATCGTTGGATTCATGGTCTTCTCTTCTCTTTCTCTTTGGAGTTTTGGATCCTTGCTTGAAGTAGTGTGCCGCTGTTTGCTCTGCCGCTGTTTGATCTGATGGCTTGATGGAGATGCAGCGCAAGGTATCTGTATTAGCAGCGATATAACAGATCGCCTAAAAACTTTCTTGCTCTGCCGCTGTTTGATCTGATGTACGCCCAGACGCGCGTGGCGGCGGACATAACCTTAATCTCTCTTGAACTTAAAACTCATATTATCAACTCCAGATCAATACAGATTCTAATCACAAACAATGAGCTTGCCGGGTTATCTAATGCAGCTGATCTTTGCCGGTTCTTGCTCATCCGATCAATCGTGAGCTCCTTGATCCCTAGAAATTTCCCTCCAAAAACACAATTCCACCGTGCGATCAGCCCCACGGTGGGCGCCAACTATCGTGGTTTTGTCACGGCAGATGTCCTCGTGAGAGAACTTAGGTGTGAGGCCATCGCAACCATGTGGCGGCTTGAAGGGGTTGGTCGGAATCGAGAGACACGAGTTTACCCAGGTTCGGCCCCTCCGATGGAGGTAAAAGCCTACGTCCTGCTTTTGTTTCATTGATCAAGATGATGATCTTGATTACAAGGGTGCAGACTCGCCACCTCTAATCTCGTGGGTGTCTAATCTGTCTATCTCATGATTTGACTTGTCTCGATCTAAGTTGTGTCTCATGTCCCTCTTGGGGTGCCTTACCCCTCCTTATATAGGTGGAAGGGGTAAGTTTACATGTAGAGTCCTACTAGTAGTAGGAATAGGACTAGTCTCTCTTGAACCCTAATCCGGGTCTTGTTTCCTTATTGTGGGAGTCTTTCCTCTTCTTGGGCCTTCTCTTCTGAGTCGGCCCTCCTGGCCTCTCTATGAGTCGCCTTATGCCAGGGTGCACGCTGGGCCTTGGGCCTTTGTCATTTATCTAAGTCGCCTGTGGGGAAAAGTATGAGTCGCCCGCCAGGTCACTGCTGAGTCGCCGATGAATCGCCAAGTCCTTTGGCGGGTCATACTCCAAGCCGGGTTACACTGCGGGGTATATCCCCGACACCCGGAATCTGCGAGAATGGGGACGAAAGTTCCGGCTGGCCCGGAAGTTTTGGTGGATGGAAGTTCCGGCTAGGGTCCGGCCTACACAAAGAGATTAAACACAAGAGAAGTTTCTCTGGGTGGCCCGAAAGCTTCTCGGACCTTCTGGTCCTCGGAAGTTCCGGCCGTCCCTTAAGCTCCGGCCTAGGGAGAAACTTTGCGCCATCAATTCAAACCAACATTGGGAATTGATTTTGCCAGATCACATGTGTATGTGGAGTTGATTCCCACATGTTTTCATGATGCATCGCCTGTTAATAGTGTGGCTGTGCTAGGGACTCTAGAAGGAAAGAAAAACAATCATGGCACTCCGCCTTTTTTCCTTTTTTTGAGTAGAGGGGAAGTAACCATCCATGCTTCACTTTAATTTTGACGGTGATGTTTACACTAAAGCATGTGGTTAGGAACACAAATTAAATTTTCATAAATGTCAAAAACAATTAAGGGCAATGATGCACTTTCACACGCTCATATAATCATAGGCGTTGTCATCTTGTAGGATCATCGTGCGTCTTGTGGGACACTCGTAAGTCTTGTAGCATCGGCCTTGGCACGTGAAGCACTTGATGGAGCTTGTTTTAGTGGTGGCATCCGGTGTTGGATTATAGGATGAAGCTCTTGGCTTGTAGTTGCTTGTTGTAGGAGTGCGGCTTGACGAAGACATATTGTCCTTGTAGCTTGACTTGTCGCCGGTTGTTGTAGAAGGCTTTGTAGTCGAATGCGTCGTAGTCGGAGAAGCTTGAGCACTTGAACCGTAGGTCTTGGAAGAGAACATGGAGTACTTGTAGTCATCTTGCACTTGACGTTCCGCTTTTAATGCTTGATTCACTAGCTCGAGTAAGTTGGCGTAGGGTTCGAAATCCGCAATTTTCTTGACTTGGTAGTTGAGACGGTTCAATAAACACGCCATTGTTTGCTCTTCATCTTCGTTGACATTGGCTCGTATCATGGCCTTTTCCATCTCTTGATAGTATTCTTCTATCGACTTTGTGCCTTGCTTGAGTAGTTGTAGCCTGTTGAAGAGGTCATGGTTATAGTGAGTAGGCACGAAGCGAGCTCTCATGTGATCCTTCATTTGGGTCCAAGTGGTGATAGGAGGATCACTCTTTTCTCTTCTTTGCTCAATCATTTGTTCCCATCAAATGAGAACATAATCATGGAACTCAAGTGAGGCCATGGAAATCTTCTTCTCTTCATCAAAGTTGTGTAGACGGAATATCTTGTCAACTTTGAGTGCCCATGAAAGATAATCTTCAGGATCATTGCTTCCATAGAGCTTAGGCATGGTGAACTTGAGATTGTCGAGGCGATGTTCTTCATGGTTGTTGTTTTGGCGTTGCCCTTGTCTTGGCGGAGGGTCTTCGATGTCGTTGTCGACTTGGCGTTATTGTTATTGCCTTGGAGCTTGGTTGTCCATTGGCTCATCGTGATTTGCTTGATGTCGTTGGCTAGGTCCTCATGCACGGTGTCGTAGCTCTTGGTGCATGACTTCTTCTTGACGTTCACGTTGGAGTGCGTCTTGTTCTTCGTGCGCTTGTCGGTTGCGTTATTGCTTAAAGTGTGTTGCTTCGCATAGAGCACGTTGAGCTTCAAGCACCTGTTCTTCACGTCGTCGTTCATCTTCATAGTGTTGTTGAATGCGTGATTGCTCCAAAGCTTCTTGTTCTTGTCGATGGCATCGATCACGCCCGTGAAGCCGATCTTGTGATCCATTGCCATGGAAAGTGTTGTCTGATTCTTGGTTGTGGTGATGATCGTCATGTTGATTATGTCGAGCTCGTGGAGAACTTGCGTTGGAGGAGTAATCGTTGGAGTGGCGATTTGAGTGGCCCCGCCGTGATGAAGTAGAGGTTGAGGACGCACAATTCACCATCAAAGCGCAGATCTCATCCATTTGGCTTGATAGCTTGTCGTTGAGGTAGTCCCTCGTGCGCACCTCGGATTCACGCAAGTCGGTGGTGAGTTGCTCGATGCGGTCGTTCATAGCATCGTGAGCTTGACGCATTCCTTTTTGGGCACCGAAGAAGTGTAGTTTGGTGACGTAGTTGTTCTCGTCGTCGTCTTGCTCCACGAAGGTCGGGTGCGACATGGTAGCTAGTCCTATCCACATCACTCAAGTCGATATAAGTGGAAGAGTGAGAAGACAATATCAATTAGTGATCCAAAAGTTGGAAATGAATCAAGATCACCCAATGTGCAATTATGGAAAGAGTAGAATTGGTACGAAGGATTGTCCTTCTCACACCTACACAAATAAAGCTTATCGAGGAGCTTGGTTAGGATGGTGGCACAAAATTCAAGCAATCCGAAGATGAGAATCAATAATGTTGAAAGAAATTCGCGAGTAAGACAAGGTAGATAAATAGCAATGAGTATACATGGAAACACACACACAGATAGAAAAGTGGGGTCATGCAACCAAAAGATGAGCATAAAATGTGATTTTCCACGAAAACGCCCGCGTTGCACAACACTAGAGAGACGCTAGCACGATTGCTCAAATGGGCGTGATACGAACTTGTGCACAACCTATAAGAAACAAAACGTCTCATCTTCCTATTCCCGACTTTTGTTATATGTATGAGGCACAATGTCTCTCGCTCAAGTGATCCAAGATGATCAAGTTTGATATGATATGATATCAATGTTATGCAAGTTGGTGATGCTATTGCTCTTTTGCACTTGCTTAAAAGCTTTGCTTTTCTTTCTTTTGATGATGATATTTTGTATGGCCACTATGCAGGACGTGCACAAACAAGATAACAATTATGTATGCAGGTACTGTTGAAACACAAAATATACTAGTATGGCACCACAATATGATACTTATGGTGTTTGCATGCAATTCACTAATGTGCACAAGTAGCGTGGCCTGCAATACTCGATGGCTAGTCTCGATAGGCAAGTTACGCAAGTAGGCTCAGAGTAACAATGCAATGGAAAGGGTATATATCAAGGGTGTCGTCGCGGTTACCGTCCTTGCTTACGATGAGGTGTCAATGAAGAGGTGGTTGGCGATGGTCGGGTGCGATGATGAGTTGCGATGTTGGTGTAGAACCACTTCTAATTAGCCGAAACACCTTAGGAAGTGGCGGGGCTCACGACTCAAAATCTCAAACGCAAATGGGTTGCAGAAGAAAAATGGCGATGGTTGCGGAAGCGAAAATGCTCTGGTAGGCCGGAAGGTCCGGTATGGCCGGAGATTTCGGTGGCCGTAAGGTCCGGGTGGCGCCGGAAGTTCCGAGGGTTGGGAAACAGGGGATGAACCCTAATTTCCAGATATGAGATTTGGGCGGAAAAGCTGGGAGAAAAGCCCAAATCCTGCGGTGAAAAAGAAAAATTGGTTAAAGTTGGCTGGATGGAAAGCTATATCCACTTGTCCAAAACGAATTCCACGGATCCAAATCAAAAAAATCTCTTCAAATCAAACGAATTAAAGAAATTTTGGTATCGCTATTTTTGTGGTGAATTTTCTAGTTTAGGTCAAATCAAACAAAAATTGGCTAGAAAGTGGAGGGTGAGACTCCAAGATGTGAATCAACATGGCTCATGGTACCAATATGATACGGGGCGCACCAACGGTGGTCGATCTTTTCACACTTGGAGGGGGAAGGAGAGGAAAATCAGGAGAAACATAAGAACTCAAGAACAATCTTCAAATCACACATCCACTAGATCAACATAAACACATGGGGATACACGATCCAAAGTCAACGAAAGGATACATGTAACGATAGTCTTCCCTACGAGAGGGGCCTTGTATCCGCGAGGGGATCTTCCCTAGATTAGGGGTCTTGGCATCACTATGGATCTTCTCACATGGTGGACATCTCCATGGAAGGAGGATAGTAGATGGAGCTAAGCTCAACAAAAGGTTGTTTAAACATTAGCTAACCCTAGAATGAAGGTATGTGAAGAGTATTTATAGCCTAGGTATGAAATAGAGGACGAAGGGGTACATGGGCACTCGGGCCCGAGTGTCTGCACACACGCAGTCTGGAAGTTTCGGGTCAGGCCGGAAGTTCCGTGCAGCTTCCGGGCGGGTTCCGGGATTTCCCGAAAGATGTCGCTAGTCAAGCTGTCGAGGCTGAGGAGGGGCCGAATGTTCCGGGGGCTGGATGTTCCGGGATGGTTCTCGGCTTGTACCGGGCTGGGCCAAAAGTTGTAAATATGACTAGCTTGTCGACCCAGATTCAGCTTTGTTGTGAGAGAACCATGTTTGCAATGACAACTTAGAGATCATAGTTTCTGATGCCATGCTTATTTAGCTGAGAGTTTATAATGGTTTGTCTTGAATGCCAACATAGATTTTGAGATGACTATGACGTAGTATGATAGGATGGTATTCTCCTTTGAATGTTTCAAGTGGCTTGACTTGGCGCATGTTCATGCATGTAGTTGAAACAAAATCAACATAGCCTCTATGATGTTCATGTTCATGGTGATTTATATCTTGTTCATGCTTGCATTTAATGTTAGTCAAACTCATTGCATCTTGATGACTATTGTCGCTCTCTAGTTGGTCGCTTCCCAGTCTTTTGCTAGCCTTCACTTGTACTAAGCGGAATACTGCTTGTGCATCCACTTCCATAAACCCAAAAGTTTTTCCATGAGAGTCCACCATACCTACCTATTTGCGGTATTTACCTGCCGTTCCAAGTAAATTTGCATGTGCCATTCTCTAAACCTTCAAGAAATAATCTGTTTTGCATGCCCGAACCGCTCATGTGGTGACAGGGGGCTATTGGTATCTTCCATGCTAGGAGTGTTATCCTCAACATGTGTTTATTCACTGTCATTCACGAGAAAGGGGCCGGTAATTGGAATGCCCAGTTCCACGATTAAATCGAAAACATAACTGTAAAACAAGACTCCCCCCGGATTGATGTTAGTATGGACGGTACCCGAGGATTCGGCTAGCCGTGGAGTGTGATTGATTGGTGGTGGGGGAGTTAAAACTTTACTTTTCTGTTTGGGAACCGCCTATAGCATGAGTAGCATGGAAGATATTGAGAACTCTTGGTCATTGCATTGACAATGAAAGCATGCCACCCAAAATTATTATCTCTGTTTTCAAAGCTTGAGCTCTGGCACCTATGCAAATCAATGCTTCCCTCTGCGAAGGGCCTGTCTATTTATTTTCCTGTCGAGTCATCCTCTTCTTATATAAGCACCAATTAGAGAGCACCTCTGTCATTTTTATGCTTTGCTTATGATTGATATTGAGTATGACTATGACTGGATCTTCGTTGCTATGAATTACAATGTTTAGTCAGCCCTTGATCTTTGAAAGTGCTCTGCACTTATGTTTTGCGGTCTGAGAAAGAGCTAGCGAGATACCATCTATTCATATTGCTTCATGCTTGTTTTGATTGAAGTGTTGGTATTTGAAACTCGTTATTATTTGCTCGTTAGCTGATTATGCCATTGATATTAGTTTACCGTGAGACCTTTGTGTCACTTGCTTATGTGGTTAACTTGTGATCTTGCTGAAATTCTGGTTATGAGTTAGACAAAGTTGCAACAAAAAGATCAAACAGAGTTTGTCAAAGTTTTTCTTTCTCTCTCAGTTTGTCAACTGAGTTGCTTGAGGACAAGCAAGGTTTTAAGCTTGGGGGAGTTGATACGTCTCCATCGTATCTACTTTTCCAAACTCTTTTGTCCTTGTTTTGGACTCTAATTTGCATGATTTGAATGGAACTAACCTGGACTGACGCTGTTTTCAGCAGAATTGCCTTGGTGTTATTTTTGTGCAGAAATCAAAGTTCTCCAAACGTCCTGAAAATCTATGGGGAGCAGTTTTGGAAAATATGAAAAATATCTGCGCCAAGTTCCACCTGAGGGGGTCGGCTAGTGGGCCACAAGCCTTGGCTCCGCCACCCCCCCTGGTGGCGGTGGGCAGGCTTGTGGGGCCCACACGGCTCTGCCGACCCCAACCTCAGGTCTATAAGTTCACTTTCGTCCCAGAAAAAATAAAAAGAGAAGTTTTCGTCGCGTTTGCGATACGGAGCCGCCGCCACCACCTGTTTTTCATCTGGAGGGCAGATCTGGAGTCCGTCTTGGGCTCCGGAGAGGGGAAATCATCGCCATCATCATCATCAACCTTCTTCCCTCTCCAATTCCATAAAGCTCTTCATCGTTCGTGAGTAATCTATTTGTAGGCTCGCTGGGCGGTGATGAGTAGGATGAAATCTATCATGTAATCGAGTTAGTTTTGATGGGGATTGATCCCTAGTATCCACTATGTTCTGAGATTGATGTTGCTACTAGTTTGCCATGCTTAATGCTTGTCACTAGGGCCCGAGTGCCATGATTTCAGATCTGAAATTATTATGTTGTCACCAATATATGTTTGTTTTAGATCCGATCTTGCAAGTTGTAGTTACCTACTATGTGTTATGATCCGGCAACCCCGGAGTGACAATAACCGGAACCACTCCCGGTGATGACCATAGTTTGAGGAGTTCATGTGTTCACCAAGTGCTAATGCGTTGGTCCGGTTCTTTATTAAAAGGAGAACCTTAATATCCCGTAGTTTCCTTTTGGACCCCGCTGCCACGGGAGGGATGGACAATAGATGTCATGCAAGTTCTTTTCCCTAAGCACGTATGACGACACACGGAATGCATGCCTACATCACATTGACGAATGGGAGCTAGCCACATATCTCTCCGTGTTATAACTGTTGCATGATGAATATCATCCAAACAAATCACCGACCCATTGCCTACGAGTTCGTCCTACTACTGTTGCTACTACTGTCGCTTGCTACTGTTGCTACTTGCTACTGCTGTCACTACTGCTTTTCCTTGCCGCTGCTATTGCTCGTTACACTGCTACTACCTGCTACAATTTTGGTTCGCTGGTCGTTGACGGGAACTGACAATTTCCGTCAACGAGGCAACTTGGCGCCATTGATACGACTGTTAGGAATAGTCTGCCGTCAACAGATCGTTTCTGACACCGTTGTTATCATACTACTTTGCTGTTACTACTTTGCTTGCAGATACTAATCTTTCAGCTGCTAATACTCGAGAGTATTCTCTCACTTCCTGTTTGGCGAATGAATAAATTTGGATCGAATACTCTACCCTCGAAAACTACTACGATCCCACGCGCTGGTGGGCCGTCAACAACATTCTTCTAGTTTCGATTGCCGGAGAGTGCTAGCAGCATTCTTCTGGTGCCGTTGCAAGGGGAAGAATAGTTGACAACAAGCATTTTTCTGGCGCCATTGCCGGGGAGGTATTGCTATATTCTCTGATTCACTTGGGATTTATATCTGCTGATCACTATGAAGAATCTGAAGAATCTGAAGACCAAAGTCTTGCCCTCAACTACGAGGGGAGGTAAGGAATTGCCATCTAGCTCTGCACTTGATTCACCTTCAGTTATGAGTAAGTTTGCGACATCACCTCTTGCTAGAAATCTTGATATGTCGCCTGTGCTTGATGATGCTTGTGATACTACTGCTAGAGATGCTATGCTTGATACTATGCCTGATGCTATGCCTGATACTGCTAGAGATGCTATGCTTGATACTGCTAGAGATGCTATGCTTGATACTGCTTTGCCTCATGATGCTAGAGATGCTATTTTGCCTGATGATGCTATGCTTGATACTGCTAGAGATGCTACTTTGCCTGATGTTCCACTAGGGGTATTCCTTGATGCTCATATTGCTAGAGTTACTGCCAATGCTCGTGATGCTTCTGATACTGCCGATACTATTGAGATAGAACCTGCTTTTGCTCCTGCTAGATCTAGCTCTCCTAGATATGAATTGCCTGATATACCTGAGGGTTACGTTATGGAGGGAGAGATAGCTGAGGATTTTCTTTCATGTAAGGATGCCTATGATGCTGAGAAATTACTTCTCAAGTGGAAGGAAAAATCTCGGGAAGCTAAGATGAAATACGACCCGAAGTTTGCCACTTCACCTATCTTTATCACCGATAAGGATTATGAATTCTCTGTCGATCCTGAGATAATCTCTCTAGTCAAATCTGATCCTTTTCACGGTTATGAGTCTGAGACGGTCGTAGCCTATCTTGCCAAACTACACGATATAGCCACCCTTTTCACTAATGAGGAGAAGATCCGCCACTACTATATCCTTAAGCTGTTTCCTTTCTCTCTAAAGGATGATGCTAAAGTCTGGTTCACCTCTCTTGCTCCTGGATGTGTGAGTAGTCCCCAGGAGATGGTTTATTACTTCTGTGAGAAATATTTCCCTGCCCATAAGAAGCAAGCTGCCTTGCAGTAAATATACAACTTTGCTCAACTCCAAGAAGAGAGGCTTCCACAAGCTTGGGGGAGGCTCGTCCAGCTACAAAATGCTTTGCCTGATCACCCTCTTAAGAAGAACGAGATACTTGATATCCTCTATAACGGACTTACCGATGCTTCTAGAGACCACCTAGATAGTTGTGCCGGTTGTGTTTTTAGGGAACGAACTGTAGAACAAGCTGAGACCCTACTGAATAACATCTTGATCAACGATAATGCTTGGACTATTCCCGAACCACCTCCTAAGCCAACTCCTAAGAAAAGAGGTATTCTATTCCCCAGTCCCGAAGATATTGATACGTCCATTTTGCATCATGCTTTCATGTTGATATTTATTGCTTTTTGGGCTGCTATATTACTTGTGGTACCATATTTATGCCTTTTCTCTCTTATTTTGCAAGGTTTATTTGAAGAGGGAGAATTCAGGCAGCTGGAATTCTGGACTAGAAAAGGAGCAAATCCTAGTCCACTATTCTTCACATCTCCAAATGCCCCAATCATTTTTTTCTGTATTATATAAAAAATACTGTGCGAAAGAACTACCGGAGGGGGGCCACCAGGGCTCCACAAGCCTGCCCACCGCCACCACCCCCTTGGTGGCGCAGGGCAAGCTTGTGGGCTGCCTGACGGCCCAGTAGCTCCCCCCTTTTCCTATATGAAGGGTTTTGGTCTGGAAAAAATAAATCAATCGGGAGCTTTTTCGTGGTTTCGCCGCCGCCACGAGGCGGAACTTGAGCAGATCCAATCTAGAGCTTCGGCAGGATGATCCTGCCGGGGAAACTTCCCTCCCAGAGGGGGGAATCGTCGCCATCGTCATCACCAACACTCCTCTCGTCGGAGGGGCGGCATCTTCATCAGCACCATCTCCTCTCCAATCCCTATTTCATCTCTTGTAACCAATCTTCGTCCCGCAACTCTGATTGGTACTTGTAAGGTTGCTAGTAGTGTTGATTACTCTTTGTAGTTGATGCTAGTTGGATTACTTGGTGGAAGAGTTTATGTTCAGATCTTTGATGCTATTCATTACACCTCTGGTCATGATTATGATTATGTCTTGTGAGTAGTTACTTTTGTTCCTGAGGACATGGGATAAGTCATGTTAATAATAGCCATGTGAATTTGATATTCGTTCGGTATTTTGATATGCTGTATTTTGTATTTTCCTCTAGTGGTGTTATGTGAACGTCGACTACATAATACTTCACCATATTTGGGCCTAGAGGAAGGCATTGGGAAGTAGTAAGTAGATGATGGGTTGCTGGAGTGACAGAAGCTTAAACCCTAGTCTATGCGTTTCTTCGTGAGGGGCTGATTTGGATCCACTAGTTTAATGCTATGGTTAGACTTTGTCTTAATTCTTCTTTTGTAGTTGCGTATGCTTGTGAGAGAGGTTAATCATAAGTGGGATGCTTGTCCAAGTAAGGGCAGTACCCAAGCGCCGGTCCACCCATATATCAAACTATCAAAGTAACGAACGCGAATCATATGAACATGATGAAACTAGCATGACAGAAATTCCCGTGTGTCCTCGGGAGCGTTTTTCCTCCTATAAGACTTTGTTCAGGCTTGTCCCTTGCTACAAAATGGATTGGGACACTCGCTGCACCGTTGCTACTACTTGTTACTTGTTACTCTTTGCTCGTTACGTTTCATCTCGCTACACAATCACTTGTTACCGCTAGTTTCAGTGCTTGCCGTTATTACCTTGCTGAAATCCGTTTATCAGAGCCTTCTGCTCCTCGTTGGGTTCGACACTCTTACTAATCGAAAGGACTACGATTGATCCCCTATAGTTGTGGGTCATCAACACTCTTTCTGGCGCCGTTGCCGGGGAGTGAAGCGCCTTTGGTAAGTGGAAATTGGTAAGGAAACATCTATATACTATGCTGAAATTTATTGTCACTTGCCACTATGGAAACTTTTCCTTTGAGGAGTTTGTTCGGGGTATCTTCACCACGAACGGAAGCACGAGGAGTTGCTCCTCAACCTGAGGTACCTACTGAAAATATATTTTATGAAATTCCTTCGGGTATGCTTGAGAAACTGTTGGCTAATCCTTTCACTGGAGATGGATCTTCACATCCAGACTTGCATCTGATCTTTGTAGATGAAGTTTGTGGTTTATTTAAGCTTGCAGGTTTTCCCGAGGATGAGGTAAAGAAGAAATTATTTCCTTTATCTTTGAAGGATAAGGCGTTGACATGGTATATGCTATGTGATGATACTGGATCATGGGGTTACAATCGGTTGAAATTGGAATTTCATCAAAAGTTCTATGCTATGCATTTAGTACATCGTGATCGGAACTTTATTTATAATTTTTGGCCTCGTGACAAGGAAAGCATAGATCAAACTTGGGGGAGGCTTAAATGAATGCTATATTCATGCCCCAATCATGAGCTCTCGAGAGAAATCATTACTCAAAACTTTTATGCTCGACTTTCTCATGAAGATCGTACCATGCTTGACACTTCTTGTGCCGGTTCTTTTATGGAGAAGGATATCAATCACAAGTGGAATTTATTGGAGAGAATCAAACACAACTCTGAAGATTGGGAGTTGGAGGAAGGTAAGGAGTCAGGTATGAATTTCCAGTTTGATTGCGTTAAATCTTTTGTTGAGACAAACACTTCTAGAGATTTTAGCGCTAATTATGGACTTGACTCTGAGATAGTAGCTTCTCTATGTGAATCTTTTCCTGCTCATGTTGATCTTCCCAAAGAGAAGTGGTTTAAATATTATCCTCCTGTAGAAAGCAACATAGCCAAAACCAATCTAGTTGAGGAGAAAGTCATTGCTTTTAGTGATCCTGTTGTTCTTTGTGCTTACTCTGAGAAACCACCATACCCTGCTAGGATAAAGGATTATTCTAAAGTTCCAACTGTGATACCTAGGGGTTACATTAGACCACTTGCACCCCCTGAGGAAATTAGAGTTGAACCTAGTGTTGCTATTATCAAAGATCTCTTAGCCGAAGACATAGATGGGCATGTTATCAAATTCTGTGAGGACTCCGCTAGAATTGCAAAACCTCACGCGAAAGACAAACACGAACCTGTAGTTGGCCTGCCCGTTGTTTCTGTTAAGATAGGAGATCACTGTTACCATGGTTTATGTGATATGGGAGCTAGTGTTAGTGCAATACCCCGTTTTCTATATGATGAAATCAAAGATGAGATTGCACCTGTTGAGTTAGAACCAATTGATGTCACTATTATGCTAGCTAATAGAGACACTATTTGCCCTGTGGGAATTGTGAGAGACGTAGAAGTCCTGTGTGGTAAGACGAAGTATCCTACTGATTTCCTCGTCCTTGGTACTGCACAAGATAGCTTTTGTCCCATCATATTTGGTATACCCTTTCTCAACACTGTCAATGCTCACATTGATTGCATTAAGCAGACTGTCACAGTTAGTTTCGAGGGTGTGTCTCATGAATTTAACTTCTCCAAGTTTGGAAGACAAACCCATGAAAGAGAGTCGTCTGGTAGGGATGAAATCATTGCTCTGGCCTCTATTGTTGTACCTCCTACGGATCCTTTAGAGCAATATCTGCTTGAGCATGAAAATGATATGCATATGGAGGAGAGAGATGAGATAGATAAAATTGTCTTAGAACAATATCCTATTCTCAAGAATAATCTGCCTGTTGAGCTGCTTGGGGATCCTCCCCCACCAATGGGTGATCCTGTGTTCGAGCTTAAACAGTTTCCTGATACTCTTAAGTATGCCTATCTTGATGAGAAGGAGATATATCCTATCATTATCAGTGCTCTCCTCTCAGAGCGCGAAGAGAAAAAGTTACTAAAAACTTTGAGTAAGCACCGCGCTGCTATTGGATATACTCTTGATGATCTTAAGGGTATTAGTCCTACTCTATGTCAGCACAAGATTAAAACCGATCCTGACCAGTTGCTGATCATCAAAGGAGATTAAATCCTAAGATGAAAGAGGTCGTTAGAAAAGAAATATTAAAGCTTTTGGAAGCAGGAATCATTTATCCTGTTACTCATAGTGATTGGGTAAGTCCAGTACATTGCGTACCTAAGAAGGGAGGTATCACCGTCGTTCCTAATGATAAGGATGAACTGATCCCACAAAGGATTATTACCGGCTATAGAATGGTGATAGACTTCCGGAAACTGAACGAGGCAACCAGGAAAGATCATTATCCTTTGTCGTTTATCGACCAAATGCTAGAAAGGCTATCAAAACACACACACTTCTGCTTTCTAGACGGTTATTCAGGTTTCTCGCAGATACCTGTTGCACAACCTGATCAAGAGAAAACCACTTTCACCTGCCCCTTCGGTACCTTTGCCTATAGACGTATGCCTTTTGGCTTATGTAATGCACCTGCCACCTTCCAAAGATGTATGATGGCTATATTCTCTGACTTTTCTGAAAAGACCGTCGAGGTTTTCATGGATGACTTCTCCGTTTACAGGTCTTCCTTTGATGATTGCCTCAGCAACCTTGACCGAGTCTTACAGAGATGCAAAGAAACCAACCTCGTCTTGAATTGGGAGAAGTGCCACTTTATGGTTAATGAAGGTATCGTCTTAGGACACAAAATTTCTGAGAGAGGCATTGAAGTTGATAAGGCTAAGGTTGATGCAATGGAGAAAATGCCTTGCCCCACAGATATCAGAGGTATACGAAGTTTCCTAGGTCATGCTGGTTTCTATAGAAGGTTCATTAAAGACTTCTCTAAGATTTCTAGGCCTCTTACCAACCTCTTGAAGAAGGATGTTCCTTTTGTTTTTGATGAGGATTGTGAGGAAGCCTTTGAAATACTTAAGAAGGCTTTGATAACCACACCTATTGTTCAACCACCTGACTGGAACTTGCCCTTTGAAATCATGTGTGAACGCTAGTGATTATGCTGTTGGTGCTGCTCTAGGACAAAGAGTTGACAAGAAGTTGAATGTCATTCACTATGCTAGTAAAACTCTAGACAGTGCCCAAAGAAACTATGCCACTACAGAGAAGGAATTTTTAGCAGTCGTGTTTGCATGTGAAAAGTTCAGATCTTACATAGTTGACTCCAAAGTCACGATTCACTCTGATCATGCTGCTATTAAGTACCTCATGGAGAATAAGGACGCTAAGCCTAGGCTGATCAGATGGGTTCTCCTGCTATAGGAATTTGATTTGCACGTCGTTGACCGAAAGGGTGCTGATAACCCTGTAGCAGATAACTTGTCTAGGCTAGAGAATGTCCTTGATGACCCACTACCTATTGATGACAGCTTTCCTGATGAGCATCTAAATGTCATCCGCACTTCACATAGTGCACCGTGGTATGCTGATTATGCAAACTATATCGTAGCCAAGTACATACCACCCAGTTTCACCTATCAACAAAAGAAGAAATTCTTCTTTGATTTGAGACACTACTTTTGGGATGATCCTCACCTTTATAAGGAAGGAGTAGATGGTGTTATTAGACGTTGTGTGCCTGAACATGAACAGGGACAGATCCTGCAGAAGTGTCATTCCGAAGCCTACGGAGGACACCACGCTAGAGATAGAACTGCCCATAAGGTATTGCAATCAGGTTTCTATTGGCCCACTCTCTTCAAGGATGATCGTAAGTTTGTCTTGTCTTGTGACGAATGCCAAAGGATAGGGAACATCTGTAAGCGTCAAGAGATGCCTATGAACTATTCACTTGTCATTGAACCATTTGATGTCCGGGGCTTTGATTATATGGGACCCTTCCCGAGTTCCAATGGGTACACTCACATCTTAGTTGCTGTGGATTACGTTACTAAGTGGGTAGAAGCTATCCCCACTAAAAATGTTTATCACCACACCTCTATTAAGATGCTTAAAGAAGTCATATTCCCAAGATTTGGAGTCCCTAGATACTTGATGACTGATGGCGGTTCACACTTCATTCATGGTGTTTTCCGCAAGATGCTAGCTAAGTATGATGTCAACCATAGAGTTGCATCTTCTTATCATCCTCGGTCTAGTGGTCAAGTGGAGTTGAGTAATAGGGAGATCAAGTTGATCCTACAAAAGACCGTCAATAGATCTCGAAAGAACTGGTCTAGCAAACTTGACGATGCACTATGGGCTTATAGGAATGCTTATAAGAATCCCATGGGCATGTCACCGTATAAAATGGTTTACGGTAAGGCATGTCATTTACCTCTTGAGCTGGAACACAAAGCTTATTCGGCAATCAAAGAGCTCAACTTTGATTTCAAACTTGCCGGTGAGAAGCAGTTGTTTGATATCAGCTCGTTAGATGAATGGAGAGCCCAGGCATATGAGAATGCCAAGTTGTTCAAGGAAAAGGTTAAGAGATGGCACGACAAATGAATACAGAAACGAGAGTTCAATGTAGGTGATTATGTCTTGCTATACAATTCTCGTTTGAGATTCTTTGCAGGCAAGCTTCTCTCTAAATGGGAAGGTCCCTATGTTGTCGAGGAAGTATATCGTTCCGGTGCCATCAAAATCAATAACACGGAAGGAAATTTTCCTAGAGTGGTAAATGGGCAAAGAATCAAGCATTACATCTCTGGTACTCCCATAAATGTTGAGACCAATATCATCAATGTAATAACTCCAGAGGAGTACATAAGGGATGTTTATCAGCCTGTTTCAGACCTTGAAAATGAAGATGTATCTGTTTTGGCAAGAAATTGGACTCCGATACTTTTCCAATAGGAAATTTCTTCTGTTTTGGAATTTTTGGAAAATTAGAGAAATAAAAAGTAGTCCGGAGAGCGAACGAGGCAGCCACAAGCCCTGCCATCGCCCCCTACCCCCTGGTGGCGGAGGGCAAGCTTGTGGGCACCTCGTGTGCCTCCCGGACTCCGTTTTCTTGCGGAGGACTCCTTCTGGCCCAGAAAAAAAAATCAATATATAGTCACCCGAAGGATTTGATCTCCGTATCGCGCAGTTTTCCTCTGTTTTCGTTTCGAGCTTGTTGTCTGCCGCAGATTTAGAGCAAAGATGTCTCAGGAATCTATTGGGGAGAATGATCTTCACCAAGTTCATGAGGAAGTAGATGCTGATCTGAAAAGAGTAGAAGTCACGGAAGCCAGGGACCAAGCTAAGGAGAAAACCCAAGCTAGGGAGGAAGTTCATCCTACGTTCAACATTGAAGACGTTGAAGGAGTAGATTTTCTCCAACCCTTCCTCCACGTGTTGTCCCCATCCTTGATTGAACTCTTGAGGTTTTGCGAAACAACTCGTGCTCGCAATATTTCTCTTTCTCGTGAAGTTGTTTTGCTGGAAAACCATGTCACATATCTCAAAGGTAAAATCAAAGATTGATAGCTCTCTTGGAATCAAAGGCGACAACAACAACACCTTCACCACCAAAGGAATACAACTAAGCATTGGTATGGGCAATCCCCTTGGCTTCTGCCAAGCTTGGGGGAGTTACCCTGGTATCCTATCACCTTTATATCTTTTGCTTTTACCTTTGTTTTAGTTCTTTCCTTTCAGTTTTTATTTCTTCTCTTAGAGGAATAAGTCTTTAGTTTTTAGTTTGAGTCTTTTGCTTTTGTCTCTCCCCTGATGTATTCGAGCTTACGAGCTTTATAATAAAGAGTTTCTTAGTCAAGGGCTTTGCTTTGTGCCATGATCAAAAGTATGAAAAGAACGATAGCATGAAAGATTATGAGACGATCTTATGGAAAGTGATAACTTCGCTTATGACACGTATGATGATTGAAACTTGTTGAGAATAAATCAACATAGACCTTAGTCATTGTTGCAATTAATAACAAGTAATAGGGAAGAGAGGTCCATATATAAATATATCATCTTAGACACTTTTTACAATTGTGAGCACTCACCAAACTATTACATGCCTAGGAGTAGATGTTGGACAAGGAAGACAACATAATGAATTGTGTTTACTTGGTTCCAAACAATGTTATATGATTAGAGACCCCTTAGCATGTGACGATTGCTTCCACCTCATATTAGCCAAAACTCCCGCACCAAGTAGAGATACTACTTGTGCATCCATAAACCTTCACCCAGTTTTGCCATGAGAGTCCACCATACCTACCTATGGATTGAATAAGATCCTTCAAGTAAGTTGTCATCGGTGCAAGCAATAAAAATTGCTCTCTAATATGTATGATCTATTAGTGTGTGGGAAATAAGCTTTGTACGAACCTGTGATGAGGAAGACATAAAAGCGACAGACTGCACAATAAAGTTCTTTATCACATGAGGCAATTTAAAGTGACATTCCTCTGCACTAAGAGGACACACATTCAAACCTCAAAAGCGCATGACAACCTCTGCTTCCCTCTGCGAAGGGCCTATCTTGTACCTTTACTTTTTGCCCTTGTAAGAGTCATGGTGATCATCACCAATTCCCTTTTTGCCTTTGTCTTGGCTACCGTCACATGTTTGGGAAAGATCTACATTCATATATCAACTTGGAGTTGAGTACTTATGCTTTATTGTTGTTGACTTTACCCTTGAGGTAAATGGTTGGGAGGCAAAACTATAAGCCCCTATCTTCCTCTGTGTCCAGCTGAAACTTTGACACCATGAGTACCACGTGAGTTGTAACAATTGTGGAAAACAAAAGAGATGATTGAGTATGTGGGTTTGCCTTACAAGCTCTTATTTGACTCTTTCTGATGTTGTGAGAAATTGCAATTGCTTCAGTGACTATGGATTATTGTTGGTTACTTCTCGGTAAGGTTTTTGCTTCATGCTTTGCTTTGTGAAGGAATTGTTACTTTCCCATAAGAATCTTTATGATGTATTGCTGTTCTATGAGTGATCATGATGCCCTCATGTCCATATTATGTTTTATCGACACCTTCGTCCCTCAACATGTGGACATGTTTATGGAACTTGGTTTTCGCTCGAGGACAAGTGAGGTCTAAGCTTGGCGGAGTTGATACGTCCATTTTGCATCATGCTTTCATGTTGATATTTATTGCTTTTTGGGCTGTTATATTACTTGTGGTACCATATTTATGCCTTTTCTCTCTTATTTTGCAAGGTTTATTTAAAGAGGGAGAATTCAGGCAGCTGGAATTCTGGACTGGAAAAGGAGCAAATCCTAGTCCACTATTCTGCACATCTCCAAATGCCCTAAAAAGTTACGTGGATTTTTTCTGTATTATATAAAAAATACTGTGCGAAAGAACTACCGGAGGGGGGCCACCAGGGCTCCACAAGCCTGCCCACCGCCACCAACCCCTGGTGGCGCAGGGCAAGCTTGTGGGCTGCCTGACGGCCCAGTAGCTCCCCCCTTTTGCTATATGAAGGGTTTTGGTCTGCAAAAAAAATCAATCGGGAGCTTTTTCGTGGTTTCGCCGCCGCCACGAGGCGGAACTTGAGCAGATCCAATCTAGAGCTCCGGCAGGACGATCCTGCCGGGGAAACTTCCCTCCCGGAGGGGGAAATCATCGCCATCGTCATCACCAACACTCCTCTCGTCGGAGGGGAGGCATCTTCATCAACATCTTCATCAGCACCATCTCCTCTCCAATCCCTAGTTCATGTCTTGTAACCAATCTTCGTCTCGCAACTCCGATTGGTACTTGTAAGGTTGCTAGTAGTGTTGATTACTCTTTGTAGTTGATGCTAGTTGGATTACTTGGTGGAAGAGTTTATGTTCAGATCCTTGATGCTATTCATTACACCTCTGGTCATGATTATGATTATGTCTTGTGAGTAGTTACTTTTGTTCCTGAGGACATGGGATAAGTCATGTTAATAATAGTCATGTGAATTGGATATTCGTTCGGTATTTTGATATGATGTATGTTGTCTTTTCCTCTAGTGGTGTTATCTGAACGTCGACTACATAACACTTCACCATATTTGGGCCTAGAGGAAGGCATTGGGAAGTAGTAAGTAGATGATGGGTTGCTGGAGTGACAGAATCTTAAACCCCAGTCTATGCGTTGCTTCGTGAGGGGCTGATTTGGATCCACTAGTTTAATGCTATGGTTAGACTTTGTCTTAATTCTTCTTTTGTAGTTGCGGATGCTTGCGAGAGAGGTTAATCATAAGTGGGATTCTTGTCCAAGTAAGGGCAGTACCCAAGCGCCGGTCCACCCACATATCAAACTATCAAAGTAACGAACGTGAATCATATGAACATGATGAAACTAGCATGACAGAAATTCTCGTGTGTCTTCGGGAGCGTTTTCCTCCTATAAGACTTTGTTCAGGCTTGTCCCTTGCTACAAAAGGGATTGGGCCACTTGCTACACCGTTGCTACTACTTGTTACTTGTTACTCTTTGCTCGTTACGTTTCACCTCGCTACACAATCACTTGTTACCGCTACTTTCAGTGCTTGCAATTATTACCTTGCTGAAATCCGTTTATCAGAGCCTTCTGCTCCTCGTTCGATTCGACACTCTTACTTATCGAAAGGACTACGATTGATCCCCTATACTTGTGGGTCATCAAGACTCTTTTCTAAGAAAAGAGCTTGATGTCTACTACGCAACCTTCTCCTTGTAGACGTTGTTGGGCCTCCAAGCGCAGAGGTTTGTAGGACAGTAGCAATTTTCCCTCAAGTGGGTGACCTAAGGTTTATCAATCCGCGGGAGGTGTAGGATGAAGATGGTCTCTCTCAAGCAACCGTGCAACCAAATAACAAAGAGTCTCTTGTGTCCCCAACACACCCAATACAATGGTAAGTTGTATAGGTGCACTAGTTCGGCGAAGAGATGGTGATACAAGTGCAATATGGATGGTAGATATAGTTTTTTGTAATCTGAAATTACAAAAACAGCAAGGTCACAAAAGGTAAAAGTGAGCACGAACGGTATTGCAATGCGTGGAAACAAGGCCTAGGGTTCATACTTTTTCTAGTGAAGTTCTCTCAACAATGATAACATAACTGGATCATATAACTATCCCTCAACATGCAACAAAGAGTCACTCGAAAGTCACTAATAGCGGGGAACAAACGAAGACATTATTGTCGGGTACGAAACCACCACAAAGTTATTCTTTCTGATCGATCTAGTCAAGAGTTCGTACTAGAATAACACCTTAATATACATATCAACCAAGACCCTAATGTCACCTAGATACCTCATTGTCACCTCAAGTATCCATGGGCATGATTATACGATATGCATAACATAATCTCAGAATCATCTATTCAACCAACACATAGAACTTCAAAGAGTGCCCCAAAGTTTCTATCAGAGAGTCAAAACGTGTGCCAACCCCTGTGCATAGGTTCCCAATGTCACGAACCCGCAAGTTGATCACCAAAACATACATCAAGTTTTCTCAAAGACTCAATCCGATAAGATAACTCCAAAGGGGAAACTCAATTCATTACAAGAGGGAGAGGGGGAAGAGCATCATAAGATCCAACTATAGTAGCAAAGCCCATGGTACATCGAGATCAAGACATCTCAAGAACACGAGAGAGAGAGATCAAACACATAGCTACTGGTACATACCCTCAGCCCCGAGGGAGAACTACCCCCTCCTCGTCATGGAGACTGCCGGGATGATGAATATGGCCACCGGAGATGGATTCCCCCTCCGGCAGGGTGCCGGAACGGGCTCCAGATTGGTTTTTTGTGGCTACAGAGGCTTGCGGCGGCGGAACTCCCGATCTAGGTTTCTTTTTGGGGGTTCTGAATTTATAGGAATTTATGGCGGTGGAATTGCGTCAGTTGGGCCCACGAGGAGGTCACAAGCCTGCTCGCCACCACCGGAGGGGGGGGTGGCGGCGTGAGGGCTTGTGACTCCCTCGTGGCCCATCTGACCTTCTTCCAAAGCTTCAGGGGTCTCTTTTGGTCCAAAAAATCATCGTAAAGTTTCATTCCATTTGGACTCCGTCTGAAAATGGGCCAAAAACACGAAAAAACAGAAACTGGCACTTGGCACTGAGTTAATAGGTTAGTCCCCAAAAAGATATAAAATAGCATATTGATGCATATAAAACATCAAAAGTTGACAAGATAATAGCATGGAACTATCAAAAATTATAGATACGTTGGAGACGTATCAAGCATCCCCAAGCTTAACTCCTGCTCGTCCTCGAGTAGGGAAGTGATAAAGAATGAATTTTTGATGTTGCATGCTACCTAGCATAGTTGTCCTTTGTAACTTCTCTCACGTGACATGAATGTTCAGATCTGTTAGATTCAAAACAATAGTTTGCTATTGACGTGGAGACAATAATAATTCAAGCAAACTAGCAAGGTAATCATGAACTTTCAAAATAACAAGGCCAAAAGAAAGTTATCCCTTCAAAAGCATATAGTCTGGCTATGCTCTATCATCATTGCACAACGAATTTAAATCATGCACAACCTCGGTATTGGCCAAGTAATTGTTTTCACACCTTTACTTTCTCAAACTTTTTCGACTCTCACGCAATACATGAGCGTGAGCCATGGTTTTAGCACTATAAGTGGTGTGGAGTGTGGTGGAGGTTGCAAGGCAAACAAGGAGAAGATGGTCACATTGACTAGGCATATCAATGAGCTATGGAGATGCTCATCAATATATATCAACGCGAATAAGTAGGGATTGCCATACAAATGATGCACTAGAGCTAGGAGTATGTGAAAGCTCTTAAAGAAAACTAGTGGGCGTGCATCCAACTTGCTTTCTTACGAAGACCTAAGGCAATTTTGAGGAAGCCTATCATTGGAATATACAAGCCAAGTTATATAATGAAAATTTCCCACTAGCTATATGGTGGTGACAAAACGAGAGACTCTCAATCATGAAGATCATGGTGCTTAATATGCACAAGTGTGGAAAGGTGGTAGCATTGTCCCTTCTCTCTTTTTCTCTCATATTTTGTTTGGTGGGCTCTTTGGCCTCTTTTTTTTGTGGTAGGCATCTTTGGCCTCTTTTATTTCCTCACATGGGACAATGCTCCATCAATGATGATCATCACACTTTCAACTCAAAACTTAGAGCAACGATGACTCTATATGGAATGCCTTCGGTAGTGTACCGTGACAATGATCTAGCATGGCATAGACATTAATGGAAACATCATGCTAGCTATCTTACGATTATGCAATGGCAATGTAGACGTGATGGAACATGTTATGGTGGTAGTTGCATGGCAATATATCTCGGAATGACTTTGAAAAAGCCATAGTAGGTAGGTATGGTGGCTGTTTTGAGGGAGGATAATGGTGGGTTTTGTGCACCGGCGAAAGTTGCACGGCACTAAGAAGATAGTGATCGTGGAAGGTGAAAGTGCATCTAAACCATGGAATCAACATTAGTCATGAAGAACTCATATACTTGTTGCAAAAGTTTTATTAGTAATCGAAACAAAGCATTCAACGCATACTCCTAGGGGAAGGGTTGGTAGGTATAAACCATCGCGCGATCCCGACCGCCACGCAAAGGATGACAATCAAAAGACTAATCATGCTCAGACTTCATCACATAGCGGTTCACCATACGTGCATGCTACGGGAATCACTAACTTCAACACAAGTATTTCTAGATCCACAACACCTTACTAGCATGACTTCAATATTACCAAAACCACAACTCAAAACTAATTGAGATGAATCAAACTTCTCTAACTATTCAATGCACATGAAGGTGGAAGTTTTCGTATCCCTTTGGATAAATACCCCTTTTGAGACTACTTTCAAAGAATAGATCAACTACCAAGCCACGCACCGCTGTGCTCTAAAATATATAAGTGAAGCACATAGAGCAAAAGTATCTAGCTCAAAAGATATAAGTGAAGCACATGTGAGCTGAATTGTCTACCAAAGGATATAAGTGAAGCTCGACAAAATCACGGTGAGTGCATGTCTATCTATCTAGGTGTGCAGCAAGGATTATTGTGACACAACAAAAAATAAAAGACACCTACGGTACAAGATGCTCCAAGCAAAACACATAACATGTGGTGAATAAAAATATAGCCCCAAGTAACGTTACCGATGGATCAAAGACGAAAGAGGGGATGCCTTCCCGGGGCATCCCCAAGCATAGGCTTTTACGGAATACTTGAATCAACTTGGGGTGCCTTGGGAATCCCCAAGCTTGAGCTCTTGCCACTCTTTATCTCTTTGTCCATAAGAACTTCACCCAAAACTTGAAAACTTCACAACACGAAACTTAAACAGAAACTCGTGATAACATTAGTATGAGAAAGCAAACCACCACTTCCTTAGGTACTGTAGAAAACTTAAATTCTACTTATGCTGATGTTGGATTACTTTAGTTTCAATCTTCCATGGCTAATACCCCCCGATACTATCCATAGTTTTATCAAAATAAGCAACCAACACAACAAAAACAGAATCTGCTAACAGCAGACCAGTCTGTAGAAATCTGTATATTTCGTATACCTCTGGTACTTAAAAAATTCTGAAAAATTACGAAAGTCTTAAGAAGTTCCATAGAAATCATCAGCAAAAAGAATCAACTCAAAATCTCTTACAGAATAAAAATTACAATTCTTTTCGTGAGCAGAAAGTTTCTGTCTTTTTCCAGCATGATCAAACAATCATCACCAAGACTAATCATAACGGTTTTGCTTGGCACAAACACAAAAAGAAACACAAAAGACACAATCATAACAGAATTATGATGGTGTGGATAAAACAAAACAGGAAGAAAAAAACAAATAAAAATTCATTCATTGGGTTGCCTCCCAACAAGCGCTATCGTTTAACGCCCTTAGCTTGGCATTGATTTTAATGATGCTCACATAAAAGGTAAGGATTGAAACACAACGAGAGCATCATGGAGCAAATGTCTAACACATTTGAGTCTAACCCACTTCCTATGCATAGGGATTTTGTGATCAAACAATTTATTGGAGCAAGAATCAACTAGCATAGGAAGGCAAAACAAGCATAGCTTCAAAAATTTCAACATATGGAGAGGAAGCTTGATACTATTGCAATAAGTAGAAGCATATGATCCTATCTCATAGTAATTTTCAGTAGCATCATGAATGAATTCAACAATATAACCAGCATCTAAATCATTATTTTCATGATCTACAAGCATAAAATTTTTACTATTCTCCACATAAGGAAATCTATTCTCAAGAATAGTAGTGGGAGTATCGTAAAAGACTTGAGCACTACAAATTGTGTCCACAATGAAAAAGCAAGGTTTAGCAAAGGGGTTTTCGAAAGTATGACAAGCTTTATCATCCCTCTTCTTCAAATCATAAGTATCCTCACAATAATCATCATAGATAGGGGGCATGCTTTCATCAAAATAATTTTGATCATTCAAAGTGGAAGAACTAAAATGATCATCTTCATCAAATATAGCATCCCCAAGCTTGTGGTTTTGCATATCATTAGCATCATGGGTATTCAAAGAATTGGTGCTAACAACATTGCAATCATGCTCATCATTCACATATTCTATGCCAAGCATTCTATGTAATTCTTCTTTCAGCAATTGAGCACAATTTTCCTTCCCATCATGCTCACGAAAGACACTGAAAAGATGGAGCATATGAGGCATCCTCAATTCCATTTTTTTGTAGTTTTCAATGAAAGAACAAGAAACAAAAAGATTAGATTGCAAGATCTAAAGATATACCTTCAAGCGCTAACCACCCTGGCAACGGCGCCAGAAAAGAGCTTGATGTCTACTACGCAACCTTCTCCTTGTAGACGTGGTTGGGCCTCCAAGCGCAGAGGTTTGTAGGACAGTAGCAATTTTCCCTCAAGTGGGTGACCTAAGTTTATCAATCCGCACGAGGCGTAGGATGAAGATGGTCTCTCTCAAGCAACCCTGCAACCAAATAAAAAAGAGTCTCTTGTGTCCCCAACACACCCAATACAATGGTAAGTTGTATAGGTGCACTAGTTCGGCGAAGAGATGGTGATACAAGTGCAATATGGATGGTAGATATAGGTTTTTGTAATCTGAAATTAGAAAAACAGCAAGGTAGCAAAAGGTAAAAGTGAGCACGAACGGTATTGCAATGCGTGGAAACAAGGCCTAGGGTTCATAATTTCACTAGTGAAGTTCTCTCAACAATGATAACATAATTGGATCATATAAATAGCCCTCAACATGCAACAAAGAGTCACCCCAAAGTCACTAATAACGGGGAACAAACGAAGAGATTATTGTCGGGTATGAAACCACCACAAAGTTATTCTTTCTGATCGATCTATTCAAGAGTTCGTACTAGAATAACACCTTAAGATACATATCAACCAAGACCCTAATGTCACCTAGATACTCCATTGTCACCTCAAGTATCCGTGGGCATGATTATACGATATGCATAACATAATCTCAGAATCATCTATTCAACCAACACATAGAACTTCAAAGAGTGCCCCAAAGTTTCTACCAGAGAGTCAAAACGTGTGCCAACCCCTGTGCATAGGTTCCCAATGTCACGAACCCGCAAGTTGATCACCAAAACATACATCAAGTGTTCTCAAAGACTCAATCCGATAAGATAACTCCAAAGGGTAAACTCAATTCATTACAAGAGGGAGAGGGGGAAGAGCATCATAAGATCCAACTATAGTAGCAAATCCCATGGTACATCGAGATCAAGACATCTAAAGAACATGAAAAAGAGAGATCAAACACATAGCTACTGGTACATACCCTCAGCTCCGAGGGAGAACTACTCCCTCCTCGTCATGGAGATCGCCGGGATGATGAAGATGGCCACGGAGATGGATTCCCCCTTCGGCAGGGTGCCGGAACGGGCTCCAGATTGGTTTTTTGTGGCTACAGAGGCTTGCGGCGGCGGAACTCCTGATCTAGGTTTCTTTTTAGGGGTTTCTGAATTTATAGGAATTTATGGCGGTGGAATTGTGTCAGTTGGGCCCACGAGGAGGTCACAAGCCTGCTCGCCACCACGGGGGGGGGGGGGTGGTGGCGACGTGAGGGCTTGTGACTCCCTCGTGGCCCATCTGGCCTTCTTCCAAAGCTTCGGGAGTCTCTTTTGGTTCAAAAAATCATCGTAAAGTTTCATTCCATTTGGACTCCGTCTGAAAATGGGCCAAAAACACGAAAAAAACAGAAACTGGCACTTGGCACTGAGTTAATAGGTTAGTCCCAAAAAATATATAAAATAGCATATTCATGCATATAAAACATCCAAAGTTGACAAGATAATAGCATGGAACCATAAAAAATTATAGATACGTTGGAGACGTATCAGATATGCAAGAAGCCAAGAAATCTATACAAGCGGAAGGCATTAGATCTGAAGATGTCAAAAATCTACCACCTATCGAAGAGATCCATGGTCTCGATAACCCGATACATGTAGTAGAATTGAATTCTCTGTGTAGGTTTGATGAGAGTGATATTCCTTTTGACAAACCTGCTAGCCTATGCTTTGATGAATTTGACAACTTTGTTGCCAAACAACAGAGTTTCAATGATTATGTTAGCAGACATTTGGAACAAAGTACTCGTATGCTTAGCCATTTAAGTGCTTGTGTAGACAGAAATGTCAACGATCTGAAGCTTTTGAGTAAACATGCCTCTATGATTACTACTCAGGTAGAACAAGTACTTAAAGCTCAGAATGACTTGCTCAATGAATTAAATGACAACTCTGTCAGAGTCATTACTAGAGGAGGCAAAATGACTCAGGAACCTTTGTATCCTGAAGGTCATCCTAAGAGAATTGATCAAGATTCTCAAGGTCATCCTAAGGAGAAGAAGAAGGTTGATAGAAACCTACATGCCAGTTCACCAAATACTGTCACACCTGAAGAACCTAATGATATTTCTGCGTCTGATGCAGAAACACAATCTGGTGATGAACATGAACCTGGTGACAATATGGACAGTGATGTTCATAATAATGCTCAACCTAGCAATGATGAGGATGCGGAGATTGAACCTTCGGTTAATCCTAATAACCCACAACCTAAGAAATACGATAAGAATGACTTCACTGCTAGGAAGCATGGTAAAGAAAGGGAGCCATGGGTTCAGAGACCTTGCCCTTTCCTCCTAAGCCATCCAAGAAAAAGGATGATGAGGATTTTGAGCACTTCGTTGAGATGATAAGACCCATCTTTCTGCAGATGCGGTTAACTGATATGCTCAATATGTCTCCGTATGCCAAGTACATGAAAGATATCGTGACTAATAAATGGAAGATACCAGATCTTGAGATCTCCACCATGCTTGCCAATTACACTATTAAAGGTGGAACTCCTAAGAAACTTGGTGATCCCGGAGTGCCCACTATACCTTGCTCCATTAAAGGAAACTACGTAAGAACTGCCTTATGTGACCTTGGAGCCGGTGTTAGTGTTATGTCGCTCTCTCTTTATCGTAGACTTGAATTGGATAAGTTGACACACACTGAAATTTGTCTGCAAATGGCCGACAAATCAACTGCTTACCCTATCGGCATTTGCGAGGATGTGCCTGTTGTGGTTGCTAACACCACTATCTTAACAGACTTTGTTATCTTGGATATTCCCGAGGACGATGCCATGGCTGTCATCCTTGGAAGACCCTTTTCAAACACTGCAGGGGCTGTTATAGATTGCAACAAAGGCAATGTCACTTTCCACGTCAACGGTAATGAGCACACAGTGCACTTTCCGAAGAAACGATATCCAGTACATTGCATCAATGCTATCGAAAAGACTTCATCGATTCTAATTGGGAGCTTTGAATGCCCTATTCCTCGTGTCAAGATGAAGTATGATTTGCTAGTTGGGGAGATACATATCCCCATTGAGGTGACTTAGTGGCTATTTGAAAATTCTTCGTTCTCTCTTGCGATTCGTGAAAGTTTTGTCATAAGGATTTGATCAACCCCATTGACGGATTTCTTTCGATGACCATGAAACGGATGAATCAAAGAGTCACATACCTCTGTTTTAAGCTTTCATTTTCTGTTGCTTAGAAGAAAAATGATGTAGTTAATTTAGCTTTTCCTGTTTTCTGTTTTGGCGTCCCGGAGAAAAATACCTCGAAAATAAAAGTTCTCCGATGGTCGTGAAAATTTAGTATGATTTTTTCTGGAATTTTTGAAAATTTATGGGCCTCAGAGCTAGCCTGGGGGCCAGACCAGTGGGTCACAAGCCCTGCCACCGCCACCAACCCCCCTAGTGCCGGAGTGCAAGCTTGTGGGGCCCACAGGCACCCCCTCCACTCATTCCAGCTCTCAGCCTCTTCTTCCACCTCCAGAAAAAATTGTTTTGCAGCTCAAACCCGTGTTCTTGCTCATTTGGCTCTGATTTTCGATCTCCTTGCTCAAAGCACCATTCTCCAAACCGTTTTGGGGAAATTACTCCTTGGTAAGTGACTCCTCCATTGGTCCAATTAGTTTTTGCTCTAGTGCTTTATCCTTCGTGTATTCTTGCTACCTTGGTGACCCTGTTCTTGAGCTAGAAATGTTGATTTTAGCTGGTTGCAAGTAGTTTTAGCGCGTGATACGGTCTCTAGGCACTAGTAGGAGTAGTTGCTACAAGTTGGGTTAATCTTTATTCACTTTTCTTTCGAAGTCTCTAAAAATTTCAGAATTTTTTGGAGCTAGAAAAATGAAAAGATGAGGAGGTTCTTGAGAGTCTCTTCAAGCCGTAACCCCAAGGAGGATGAGAAGAACCACCCCAACTACATAGTCCCTCGAGTCACAGAAGTTCGAGCGTGCGAGTGGCCAAGTGATGAATTTTTGCGCACCGCCGGACTTTATGAAGACTTTTATTACTTGGTGGAGAACGCAGGTCTTACTGCGTTCGTTGCAGATAAGTGCTCACAATACCTCCTCCTCACCAATATTTGCGGTCAAAGCTTCAACTTTTATCCGAGGAAGAATCCTCCCATGGTTGAGTTCATGATATACGATGTTCCCCAGTGCATGACACTACAGGATTTTTGCAATGTATGCAAATTACCTTATGTTGGGGATATCTGTGACCCTCGTCCACGGGACTTGGAGGATTTCATTGGTACTATTGCTGTTGGAGAGGAGAGAGGAGTGTCTCGCGCTAGAATTGCTAGCATACATTTTCCTGTGCTTCGGTACTTCTCACTATTTGTGGGAAAATGTTTGATTGGCCGTGGGGAGGCTGGATCACTTAGTTCTCCAGACCTTGCGGTTTTGCGCGAAGGCCTTTATAACGATAAGACTTATAGCTTGGGCGCTATAGTAGCTCAACGGTTGAACCTGAACCGTTCTAAAGGTGTTGTCTATGGAGGTATCTATGCTACCCGTCTTGCCAGACACTTTGAGATACTCATTAGACTGGGAGAGGAAGGAGAGATGCTTCTCCCTGAGAAATATCTGGATTATGACAGCATGGTTTGCCATTATTTTCTGGATAGAGATGCTAGTAGACAGATGATTTATAACCTGGTATTTAGTCAGGGTACTCGAGAGACTATTACTTTGCCTGCTCCTTCTTTGTTCGATCTTCATGCAGGCAGGTACACTATTATGCCCTAGAACATCTACGCATATTGGGGTTTGGTCCAACCACAGGCGCCCGTGCCCGAGCCGCCAGTCGAGTACCAGACGCCAGTTTATCAGTGAGAGCCAGAGGAGCTCACACAGCAGTGGCATCCACAGTCTGCTCCGGAGTATCCTGGAGCTGGTTATTTCCCACCATGGGAGTAGACCAAGCTAGGCCAAAAGCCTAAGCTTGGGGGAGAACGTGTTATCACCGACTTTACATTCATGCTTATGCTTTCACTTTGTTAGCCGGTGTTTACACTTTGCCACTGTATTATCCATGCTAGTTTATTTTCGTTTTCTTGTTTTGTGTCCTTTTGAGAAAACCCAAAAAGATTTTTCTTTCTTCTTTTGCTTGTTGGGAGCTTTCCCGTGTAAATAGTTTTCTTTTTCTTTGTGTCAAGGTAGAAGATATTGGTTACAATGCTTAGTGGTTCTTGCATGCTTACCTGTTTAGCTTTCAAAAGAGCCATATTAATTTGTCTTCTCCTTTGTGTTTGCCTGCAGATTCAGCTTAGTCCAATGCGCTTATTATTGTTCACATCGTTCGATCGTGCAAATGAAAGGCAACAATGATGATATATGATGAAGTGACTCAGACTGAAAAGCTGGTATGAACTCTATCTATTTTGTTTTTGTAAATATGACTAGCTTGTCGACCCAGATTCAGCTTTGTTGTGAGAGAACCATGTTTGCAATGACAACTTAGAGATCATAGTTTCTGATGCCATGCTTATTTAGCTGAGAGTTTATAATGGTTTGTCTTGAATGCCAACATAGATTTTGAGATGACTATGATGTAGTATGATAGGATGGTATTCTCCTTTGAATGTTTCAAGTGGCTTGACTTGGCGCATGTTCATGCATGTAGTTGAAACAAAATCAACATAGCCTCTATGATGTTCGTGTTCATGGTGATTTATATCCTGTTCATGCTTGCATTCAATGTTAGTCAAACTCATTGCATCTTGATGACTGTTGTCGCTCTTTAGTTGGTCGCTTCCCAGTCTCTTGCTAGCCTTCACTTGTACTAAGCGGAATACTGCTTGTGCATCCACTTCCATAAACCCAAAAGTTTTTCCATGAGAGTCCACCATACCTACCTATTTGCGGTATTTACCTGCCGTTCCAAGTAAATTTGCATGTGCCATTCTCTAAACCTTCAAGAAATAATCTGTTTTGCATGCCCGAACTGCTCATGTGGTCACAGGGGTCTATTGGTATCTTCCATGCTAGGAGTGTTATCCTCGACATGTGTTTATTCACTGTCATTCACGAGAAAGGGGCCGGTAATTGGAATGCCCAGTTCCACGCTTAAATCAAAAATATAATTGTAAAACAAGACTCCCCCCGGATTGATGTTAGTATGGACGGTACCCGAGGATTCGGCTAGCCGTGGAGTGTGATTGATTGGTGGTGGGGGAGTTAAAACTTTAATTTTCTGTTTGGGAACCGCCTATAGCATGAGTAGCATGGAAGATATTGAGAACTCTTGGTCATCGCGTTGACAATGAAAGCATGCCACCCAAAATTATTATCTCTGTTTTCAAAGCTTGAGCTCCGGCACCTCTGCAAATCAATGCTTCCCTCTGCGAAGGGCGTGTCTATTTATTTTCCTGTCGAGTCATCCTCTTCTTATATAAGCACCAATTAGAGAGCACCTCTGTCATTTTTTTGCTTTGCTTTTGATTGATATTGAGTATGACTATGACTGGATCTTCGTTGCTATGAATTATAATGTTTAGTCAGCCCTTAGTCTTTGAAAGTGCTCTGCATTTATGTTTTGCGGTCTCACAAAGAGCTAGCAAGATACCATCTATTCATATTGCTTCATGCTTGTTTTGATTGAAGTGTTGGTATTTGAAACTCATTATTATTTGCTTGTTAGCTGATCATGCCATTGATATTAGTTTACCGTGAGACCTTTGTGTCACTTGCTTATGTGGTTAACTTGTGATCTTGCTGAAATTCTGGTTATGAGTTAGACATAGTTGCAACAACAAGATCAAACAGAGTTTGTCAAAGTTTTTCTTTCTTTCTCAGTTTGTCAACTGAGTTGCTTGAGGACAAGCAAGGTTTTAAGCTTGGGGGAGTTGATACGTCTCCATCGTATCTACTTTTCCAAATTCTATTGCCCTTGTTTTGGACTCTAATTTGCACGATTTGAATGGAACTAACCTGGACTGACGCTGTTTTCAGCAGAATTGCCTTGGTGTTATTTTTGTGCAGAAATCAAAGTTCTCCAAACGTCCTGAAAATCTACTGGGAGCAGTTTTGGAAAATATGAAAAATATCTGCGCCAAGTTCCACCTGAGGGGGTGGGCCAGTGGGCCACAAGCCCTCGCTCCGCCACCACCCCCTGGTGGCGGTGGGCAGGCTTGTGGGGCCCACACGGCTCTGCCGACCCCAACCTCAGGTCTATAAGTTCACTTTCGTCCCAGAAAAAATAAAAAGAGAAGTTTTCGTCGCGTTTGCGATACGGACCCGCCGCCACCACCTGTTCTTCATCTGGAGGGCAGATCTGGAGTCCGTCTTGGGCTCCGGAGAGGGGAAATCGTCATCATCAACCTTCTTCCCTCTCCAGTTCCATGAAGCTCTTCATCGTTCGTGAGTAATCTATTCGTAGGCTCGCTGGACGGTGATGAGTAGGATGAGATCTATCATGTAATCGAGTTAGTTTTGATGGGGATTGATCCCTAGTATCCACTATGTTCTGAGATTGATGTTGCTACTACTTTGCCATGCTTAATGCTTGTCACTAGGGCCCGAGTGCCATGATATCAGATCTGAAATTATTATGTTGTCACCAATATATGTGTGTTTTAGATCCGATCTTGCAAGTTGTAGTTACCTACTATGTGTTATGATCCGGCAACCCCGGAGTGACAATAACCGGAACCACTCCCGGTGATGACCATAGTTTGAGGAGTTCATGTGTTCACCAAGTGCTAATGCGTTGGTCCGGTTCTTTATTAAAAGGAGAACCTTAATATCCCGTAGTTTCCTTTTGGACCCCGCTGCCACGGGAGGGATGGACAATAGATGTCATGCAAGTTCTTTTCCCTAAGCACGTATGACGACACACGGAATGCATGCCTACATCACATTGACGAGCGGGAGCTAGCCACATATCTCTCCATGCTATAACTGTTTCATGATGAATATTATCCAAACAAATCACCGACCCATTGCCTACGAGTTTGTCCTACTACTGTTGCTACTACTGTCGCTTGCTACTGTTGCTAATTGCTACTACTGTCACTACTGCTTTTCCTTGCCGCTGCTATTGCTCGTTACACTGCCGCTACCTGCTACAATTTTGGTTCACTGGTCGTTGACGGGAACTGACAATTTCCGTCAACGAGGCAACTTGGCGCCATTGATACGATAGTTAGGAATAGTCTGCCGTCAACAGATCGTTTCTGACACCGTTGTTATCATACTACTTTGCTGTTACTACTTTGCTTGCAGATACTAATCTTTCAGGTGTGGTTGAATGTGATAAATTCAGCTGCTAATACTCGAGAGTATTCCCTCACCTCCTGTTTGGCGAATGAACAAATTTGGGTCGAATACTCTACCCTCGAAAACTGCTACGATCCCACGCGCTGGTGGGCCGTCAACAACATTCTTCTAGTTTCGATTGCCGGAGAGTGCTAGCAGCATTCTTCTGGTGTCGTTGCAAGGGGAAGAACAGTTGACATCAGAGACTTCTCCTTCCTTTGGTCCTCTAGCTCGTTCGTCTTTGAGTCCATTTTCGTCGTGTCTTGAAGACCTTGATCCTCGTACCTGAGCATGTACAGAGTCTTCGCTTGAGGTAGCACACACGTTCCATTTTTATCAAACGAATAGTCATTAAGGAGAGATGTCACTGGGTTTCAATGGCACGTGTGCGCGCTCTTGTCATGGGGCCACTTGTAGCTTGAGATATGTCCATGGGGATGATAGTGGGATTCTCCGTATCACATGTACTCTTGAATCCTATGGAACTGAAAACTGCACAAATAATCATAAAAAACTTGGCACACCACACGCAAAACATAGAAATCGGGGAATGGATGTAAGTGGATGTTTTTTTCGCTTGGACATAAATTGCATACTAATGTTTCCAACAAGCTCCACACAAAAAATATTGACACTTCGAGCATCTATGGCCGGGCACCCCCAAACCCGCTTCAAACGTCTCGGGAGATGGCTCGGTGACTAATCGGTAAAAAAAACCCGACCCAAATGGACGCCTCAAACGCCTAGACTGGCCCACACCTCTCATATGACATAATCCATCCCAAATATGGGGCGGATATGGGGAGGCTCGGGTGTCCGTCACATCGTACTGGCGGTTGGGTCTCACGCGAAATTCCTCGAAATCCCAATTGTCTAACGGCCATCTCCTCCGGCGGGTGTTTGAACATCGTGTGGCGTCGCTCCGACTCACTGTGCGAGACTAAAGTCCGGCTATTTAAGTCGACCGACGTCCCCACCCTTAGCCACAACCTTTGCATCCCTCTGTGCACCGCCATCCTCAACCATCCACCTCTTTCTTTCTCTCTTCCTGTTTGCCTCTTGGGTTGGGTTTCCTTTCATTATGTCATGTACTCTTGATTTCTATAGAATGGAAAACTGCAAGAATAAGCATAAAATAATTGGCACCCTAAAAGCAAAACAAACAAACCTTGGTAGGGTATTTGAGTGGTTGATTTGTTCCCTTTTTTTGGAACGAAGGCTCACGATGAGCCCGGCTTTGAATTAACAAAGCCATCAACCGGCCAGGAATTACAAAACACACCCAGGTTACAACGGCCAAACTGGTACAATGGGGCACGCTGAAAAGCAAACCCGAACACCAACCTCCAGAAGCAACTAAAGAAATGAAAATGAAGATTACAACTTGCTCGAGGCCGAGCACTCCACACTAGGATCATCGGAATAAAGGACGAAGAAGCAGAGCAGGTCATTGCCACCATCAAAATGAACCTTGCTCTAGCAACACATATGGGGCAAGGGGACAACACAATCTTCCTTCTCTGTCACCAAAGAGGGACCCTACCCCCTCGCCATGGCTCGTAGGCATTGTACCGTCGGGATTCCAGGAAGCTCCCCCAAGATCTAGGAGAGTGCGCCCCTCGTAGCGACATGTGAAACTAGGGTGACCACCTCGAATTGGGAAACTAGTTGGAGACGGAGAGCTTCAGGAATCGAACTCCAAAGGGGAGGCAACAGGAACAGTACTGGTGCAAGAGGCAAGGGAATCAGAGCACCACCGTAGTGAAGCTCGGATATCTCCAATGAGTGTGGTGTCACCACCGTCGGGAAGGGAAACTCTATCCCCTTCCGTGAGGATCGAGACGTCGCACCGCCGGAACTGAGTGACACCTACCGCCACTAGAGAGACCCAGCTTGAAGAGACGTCAGTGCCTACAGCCCACAACACAGATGCACAAGCACGAGACACAAGCAACCACATCCCCTCACCTACAAATCATCCCATCCGAGCACCTGGCCACTAACGATGCCCCCAGGGAGGTCACGACGCACACGGCGCCGCCGTCACCAAATCCAAGCGGATTGAGGGTTTTCACCCGGGCAGGGCCTGGGCTGGAGAGTTGGGGAGCCTCGGCAACGCCCCCATGGAGGAAAGCGGCGCCCTTGGGCGTCGCCGCCACCGGGCCGGCCGGACTGCCAAGGTTTCCCCCAGACCCCGAGCTGCTCCACCAAACGTCACGACAGCCAGACCAAGCGACCGAGTCGCGACCATAGGCAAGGCAAGTGGGAGGGAACAGGGAAGAGGGGATGCGTACCTCCAGATCTAACGCAAAGGGACTCCGCACCGCGCCCGGACACCTCCTACAGCCCACCGCCCACACGGCCGAGCATGCTGGCCAGCATCCACCTGCGAGCGCCGCCGCGGTAGTGCCGCCGCCCTAGATACCACATGCATTAGATGGGGAACTGAGCGCCGAGATCCCCGCCGCCACCTTCACCGGCGCCCACGCTGATGAACCGACGACCGTCTCCGATGGCGGCGAGGGCAGGAGGGGGTGGAGGAGTGGTGACGGCGGCGGAACCCTAGTCGCCCACGAGTCGCACGAGGGGGCGACGCTAGGGGGAGGTCAAACTCTTCTCCCTCGAGGACAATTTGCTTGGGAATATGTAGAGAAGAAAACCTAGTGGTTGATATCATCAGTATTTGAATCCTTCGAAAAGACTATTAAAAAACCCTTTTTAGTTCAGAGAAGCGCTAGTCTCCTTGGACGGATGCCATGAACCCTGTAACTTCCGAAAAGCAGAAGGAAAAAGAAGAAGGACTGTGGCAGGGTCTCACAGTTCGACACGTGGCTTTCTTCCTTGCCTAGCAAGACGCATCCCCGGGCAATCATTCACATCGGGGTCACGGTGGAGTGGGAAGCCGCGGAGCGATCAGTTGGTGGTATCGGCGTCGCGCTCCGCCACGAATAAGGCAGGCAGGGTAGGGTGCTCCTAGCTACCCCTCGTCCCGGCCGGCTAGCAGGCAGCAGGTCCCTGCTCCGACCGTGCCATATATGGGAGGGATGGTTTCCTTCCTGAAAGAGTAATGCATGAGGCCAAGCCGTCCGTTCCCGGGTCGCTCGCTCGCCGTGTCAAATCAAATGGGCTGCGCCCATCCTATCACCCCCATTTCCTTGGCGATGAAGCCACCCATGTTCCATGGGACGGCCGTACAACGGCGCCACGGCGAGCACGTGCCGATATACATATGCACTTTGTCTTGTGCGGATCGTCGCGTCGCGTCGCTCTCCGCGATCCCGACCGCGTCCCCTCCGCGAGGCCGACATAATCGATCGCCGGGTTCTGCAGTGTAGAAACGGCACGCGTGCGCACGTTGGGCCTACCGTCCCGCGGTCTCTAGCCATTGCCGACGGCGGCTGGGCAGCCGGCCGGAGACCGCGTTCCGTCCGTCGTACGCGCATCGTGGTCATAGATGCATGCATGAGCCGGCCGGGGCCGCCTCTGCTACGGCTCGAGTGTCGAGTCCGCGCCCCGGAGCGTCTGCATTCTGGTCCTGCCTCGTATTGCTGTGTATGCTTGGTGTCAATGGAACCTGCGCTTGGTGTCATGTCGGTCATCTCATACTGCAGGATCCCGGGCGGCACTAAGAGCATCTACCGCCGCGCACATCAAATCAGGCCCTCTCAAACGCCCACGGGCAATAACCGGGCACACCTCATTGTTAGCACTAATCTTGATATTTTGTATCACATGTTTAGTTTGGAGTTTTGTATCTAGTTTAGATGATCTAGAAAGTTGTACGTAGGCCAATGGTGCTTCAGTTGTGCGGGCGAAGAAGGCGAGATGCTGGGATCCTGTATAATGTGATTATTCGAATAAATAAATAAATAAGAGTATCATGAAATAAATAGGTCTGCTTTCGCTGCAAGTATCATAAGAGTATCATGAAATAAATAGGTCTACTTTCCCTGCAAGTATCATAAGAGTATCATGTAGTCCACTTAATAAAAATACGATGTAATACTACAGTTCTATGTGAGAGAGAAATGATATCATTATTATAGCATACTGAAAAATATTTTTAAAACTGATCTTATATTTAGAACTTTGTATTGGGATTCTACAAATGAATTAATGAAGTCACAATATGATATTCATGGATGATATTACGCTTAATTAATCAAAACACGAATATAGTCCATGTGCATAGTAGATGTTTGATTACGTAACTCTAAGACCGTAACTCACATGATAGAAGCCCGTGAAAATGGACTATGGACCATGATATAATATAAAACGATGACCGCAGTTCAGAGAAGCGGCTTCGAAACGGGCATGTTTTTTTCGGCGCCTCCTATACCTCACATATTACTAGTTCTTCTAAAATCTCACAAAGGTTTATTCCGGTGTCACAATGTTTACATAGACAAATACGAGATCTTTGGGTTGGCCTAACCAAACAAAACCCTAGAGATAAAGTGTACTTTATGAGATTATGGACCTCCACATTAGAGGCACTAAACTCATGTCTAAAGATACAAACTGAAAACTCATTAGCCCTAACTACTATTTCGTGAACTATAGCACTGCAATTTGCATTGCTTCCTTCCTTGATAGCATCCACTGCCACCTTGCAATCTGATGCAATAAGGACCACCGCTGAGGCGCCCATGAATGCTCTAGTTTCATCTCTCGCGATCACACCGACTGCACCGAAGTACCCGTCCCTGGCCACTGAAGCATTCATGATATTTGCCACTGAAGGTATTGTGGTGCACTCGCCCACATGTACCGAGCCTAGTAGTGCAATTCCTTTTCATTTTCTAATTTCTGGTTTTATTTTTCACCTATTGTTTTCGATTATTTTTTCAGCATTCTTTTGGAAAAAAATACTTAAGTTTATTTGTAAAGGGATATGAACACATTTTTATTTTATTTATGTGAACAATATTTCTTAAAACATGAACATCTTTTACAGGCTATATGAACATTTGTTTGTATATAAAGCATTTCATAGAAAAACAATAAAATTCATGAGCATTTATTTTCCACATGCACAACTTTTTGTGCAACAGGAGATATCTTTTTTCATGCACTGAACATTTTTTACACGATGAGAAAACCATGAGTTTGGTTTAGCATAATTAGAGGTGTCAAAAATTTAAATATCCATCTAAAAAAGTGTTCATTTATCTTATAAAAGTGTGCATGTATTAGTCACCTAAAAATAATAAAAAACAAATAAATTCAAATAGAACAGAGGAAAACTAAAAGGGGAAGGTGATAATAGTAAAAGAAAAAAGGGAAAGAAAAAAAACAAGAGAGCAGCCATAAAAATCCTATAAAATAGAAATTAATGAAAATAAAGAAAATCATAGAATTAAACTGGAAATAAAGCAACACCAAAAGAAAGGAAATAACATTCGAGTGTGAAGTTGGGCCGGCACCCTTTTTCTCTCAACAAGTGAAATATAGTGGTTTTCGGTTATATCGGCCCGGCCCATGCATGAGGTTCACGTTGAAGGCCCAAATCAACACAGTCTGAGCCTCTATAAAAAATTAAAAAAATCAACACAGCCTGGATCGTGCAATTTCCACACGGTCAGCGAGAAAATGATGTGAAATTCAAAGCATGGGCTTTGAAGTGCTGATTCCACGGATCCATCGTCAAAGCAGGAGCTGCTTTCACAGGCACTGGATGCTTTCCACATTTATGAACACATTTGAAAGACCGCTGAATTGACTGCGACATTCGTCGACACGCATTTCTCGCAGGAGGTCAGCGGGTCCACGCGGCCGTGCGTGTATGTGTGTGTTGATGGTGCGATGGGAACCGACCCGACCCGCCTGAGGTAATCAGTGACGCACTTACGCAATTTTGCTCTGGTCTTGCATAGCCCGCGACAAGCCTTGTACACACGGCAGCGTACTAAAATTAGTACTCACTTCGTTTCAAAATAACTATCTTAATTTTATAATAACTCGAGTATAAAATTATACTAAGCTTAAAACATTTATTTTAAGACAGAGGAAGTACAAAACAAGTGGATGATATTTTTTTCTGGAACCTTACTACTTTAAGATTTTACACCCTAGACTGTATGCATCATGCACTCACATATTTGAAGGTATCCGTGAGTTATAATAAGAAAATTTTAAAGTCCAAGATTCCACTAAAATGAAAATATTCATGCGATATCTTTGTAGGGGGTTGTGTTAACAAAAGACAACTTCGTTCGACGCAACTGATAAGGGAGTAAGATGTGTTGCTTCTTGCACGTTTTACGTGATCAGTCATCCAAACAACGTAAAATTTGTATCCGTCCATAAGTGTTGCCAGTATTTTTCGTCATTGATTGGACGATATTCCAAATAGGTGCAAGATGCTAATAAGGTGAGAGTGTATATATGCCTTAATTTGGTCACATTGACTATATAGAAATAACTTGGATTTTAATAACATAAGTGCTTCTCTACAAGTTATTTTCCGATATACGTACCCCGATTCGTATATAGTCTATGCTACAACGAGAGGAGTACCAATCGTTGTTTGAAATGGTGTATACACGATTAAAGCAGATGACTACGAAGGTTTTTTCCCGACATGAGTGACATCATAACCTATGGACTGATCCACCATCTCTTTCCACATAGACATAGTATTGATATATAGGACTTTACTATTTGTCTATTTGTTGATTTTGTTTTATGTTTTTTGTTAGACTTCTTTGTTTGGCTATTTGCATCCTACTCTCTTCGTCTCAGTTTACAAGTCCGGCACATAAACCTAGGTCATCAATTTGACCAACTTAATGAGAGACATATATAACAAAAAAACTATATCATTATAAACTTTAGATGTTATATTTTTTAATGATATAATTTTCATGTTAAATAATATATTTTATATAAGTCAAATTAACGATATAGATACACGTTCATGCCTTCTAAACTGTGACGGAGGGAGTAATAATTAAACACAGGTTGGATATTAGAGCATCTTCAATAGATGGTCCAAATGTAAAAGTAACTAACTTTTGGACCGTCTGAGGCCAAAAACACAGCTCCAACAAACGGTCAATATGTAAAAAAAATGGACCACGGCCTCCTCGTGATGTAAAATGCAACACCTCGCCGTCCAAATTTACATCACGAGATGCATCTGGTCCAAAACCAGCCGCCGCCCGCGAACGCCCAACCATCACTTCGTTTCCTTTCCCGCCCGTCCGCCGCCGCCCCGCCGCCCGCCGCCCGCATCAGATCCGGCCCACCCCGCCCCCCGCCGTTGTTTCCATGCCGCGCCGTCGCCCGCCCACTGCGGATCCGGTCATGGCCGCAACGCACGCCGCCGCCCCGTCCGCCCTGCCCCGTCCGTCCGGGCCCGCACGTCGTAGCTCCGACCCGCCCCGTGCATCGCCGCCCCGTCCGCCACCCCTCAGCTCCGCCCCGCCCGGCTCCGTCCGCCACCGCCCCGCAGCTCCGCCCCGCCCGACTTCGTCTGCCACCGCCCCGCAGCTCCGCCCCGCCCGGCTCCGTCCGCCACCGCCCCGCAGCTCCGCCCCGCCCGACTTCGTCTGCCACCGCCCCGCAGCTCCGCCCCGCCCGGCTCCGTCCGCCACCGCTCCGGCCGCATGCCGCCGCCGCTCCACCGCTCTCCGATGGCGTCGAAGAAGACGCCGAAGGGCAAGTCGGGCTTCTTCGGCGTGAGGCAGAAGCCCTCCGGTAACTTGGGAGTGGAGTTCTCCGATGCCGCGAGGCGTTGCTGGATCGACATGTACCCCTCCGCCCACAAGGCCGCGCGTGCCTACGACGTGGCGGTGTGGCGTGCCGAGAGGCCTCGGGAGCACCTCAACTTCCCAGAGATCAAGAGTCGGATGGAAGCGGAGATGCTTGTGCCGCAGGGCATCAAGATGAAGGAGATCACGACGAAGAAGAAGACGAAGAAGAAGCCGTCGATTGTCGTCAATGCCGGCGAGACCGACGAGGAGGCGATGGTGAGGTTTGCTCGCGAGCATCCGGAGTACGTCCAGGCCGAGCTGGAGCACTACTGGAAGTGTGAGGCGGAGCAGAAGAAGAAGGAGGACGATGTCGGTCCCTCGACGGTGATCCCCATCGAGTCCTCTTCCGAGGAGGACTGGGCACACTTCTCGAAGGAGGAGGAGGAGAAGGGGTGCGACGACCTGGAGAAGGAGGAGTTCTGGGAGCAGTTCCGCAGCTCCGACAATGAGAAGTAGTTTAGTAGTTTGAAGTAGTAGTTGAAGTTCATGTATGAAACTATGTTGAATTTGATGTTTGAACTATGTTGAATGGATTAGTAGTTTGTCGTTTTAAGAAATTTTACATCTTCATTTTGGACCATCTGCTCTTTTGGACCATCAATTTAGACCATCTGGTGAAGTTGAGCTTTTTTCGGAGTTTCAAAACGCATTTTTTAACGATCCAAATTTTATATCTTCGACTTTGGACCGCTAAATTTTAAACCATCTATTAAAGATGCTCTTACTCGTCATGATTTGTATCCGTTTAATGCTACATTTGAGATGTAATAAATTCGTCCTTTATAAAAGAAATAGCATAGGCCAGCCGCCACACCAATGCCTTGTTTCACAAGATCGATTCAATTCTTCAGCGTCTTCGAAAAGGTAAAAAAGGAAAGTCAATTCTTCAACTCTTCTTCGAACGCAGGAACGGAGCTGTCAAACTTAATAAATAAACTAAATTACAAAGAGAACAGAAAAGCTGGCCAATGCCGCCGCGCCGAGCGTCCGCCCGTCCATAAATAACGCAGACAGCGAGTCGTCTTCAACCCACGGACTCCATCCATCGATCGCCACCGGAGAGCCAGGAGCAGCAGCAGCAGCAGCAGAGCAGTCGACCGACCGAGCGAGCGCGACGATGTGCTACCAGGTGAAGTGCGGGACGTGCGGCAAGTCCACGTGGGCGGGGTGCGGCCGCCACGTGGCCTCCGTGCACCGGCAGATCCCAGAGGGCCAGCACTGCGCCTGCCGCGACTGGCCGGGCGTCTCCGCCGGCGACAAGCCCGCCGGCTCCACATCCGGCGCCGTCGAGGAAGCTTCCTCCTCCACCTGCGCCATCCTGTGAGGCGCCGGTCGCCGCCGGCCGTGCCCGTCCGTTGACTCTCCGGCCGGATCCAAGCCGTGGCGGCGGGCGCGTAGATTCGTGTGTGGCATGGCCTCATCCCCCTCTAGTAGTATTATACCCGCTATCGTGTAATAATTCTGGATTGGAACCACGCAATAATCGATCGGAACTCTTTTGTTGTTTTTCCTCTTGTGTGTTGGTCGAAGCAAGGAAGGAACTGACCGTGGAACCGCATAAACAATGGAATCTAATTATGTGGCAATTAATTTTAAATCCTATTTTTTCGTAGCGCATGGATCCTTTCTAACAATTTTTACCTTTACCTAATAATAAAAAGGCTATCGCTTCCGTCGGAAAACCCATCAAGGTGATTTTATAAGAAAACTCTTACTGTTTATGACATTTAACTCATAGTATATATTAAATGTTTTTAAAAATACTCATATCTTTTAAACCGTAACTCCAAATTTAACATATTATATATGGAATTTGATTAGAAAGATATGTAGAATTTAAATATAATATTATTTTATCTGTTAAACGTTTAATAAAAATACTATCTAGGGTGCAATCTTAATAAATAAGTCATTATTCGTCTTTCTTTCATACCGGTACTCATCCGGGTTGGGGATGAACACGTCAACAAAATCAGGATTAGAGATGAAACTGAAGGTCACTTGACTGATTCTTTGTACGTATTAAATCTACATGCAAGCCGTGTTAAAATAGAAGACCTGTGAAATTTTGAACTGCATTTTTGTTGAATAAGACCATCTTTATTTGTGTCGTAACTACAAATTCTCAGATTATAGACCATTTTTATAAATTAAGAGCGTGTGGTATTTCTTTCTCCCGTTGCAACGCATGGGCCCTTTTACTAGTCAAATCTATATGATTAAATGGAGATTTAAAATTGATTGCCATGCAATCTATCTCTACTTCTAATTGCATAGTTTGTATGTCGTTTCGTTCGTCCTCACTACCCTCCCCATCGGTCAGAACTCCCTCGCCTACTTCCATCGATTTTTATTCCCGCGGGAGCACGTGGCGGAAAACCAAAAAATGGATGACGAAAGCTAATCCTCCGCACGCAGCCACACTCACCACACCCCACGCTCACCCTTACCCTGCTGCCTGGGACGCCACCCCATTCACCACGGACGTCATGGCGACTGCAACCTTTCGATTCTCCTCTACACGCATTGTTGTCAAACCACGGTCTCCACTGGTGCCGCGATGGCCGCAGCCTCCACTCGAATGCATCCGCCGTTGACCCTGTATCCTCCCTTCTGATGGGATCCGGCCACCGCCACTGTCCATGGGTGCGACGGTATATGTCAGGATCCACCACTCCCCAGTCGTCGCTCGACCTCTGCTACTTGTGAGCTGCGTTGGGATATTTTCGAAGAGGAGGGGATGATGCAGCACAATAGAGATAAATATTTTTCTCAGTTATGAAATCAAGGTTATCAATTCAGTAGAAGAACCAAGCAATACTATGTAAACAACACCTACACATAAACAACAAATACTTGCAACCCAACGCGTAGAGGGGTTGTCAATCCCTCAACGATGTTGAGATAGATTAAATTGCATAGGATTTGATAAATAGATGTAACTAAAACATAAAAGTCATTAGTTAAATTAAAGGGAAATGCGTACGTAGTCGTTGTTGGGACACAACAACTAATCTCTATTATTAAAAGGGAATGTGGACATAATAGTTGTTGGGACACAACCATTAATGGAAAAGCAATTTGAAAATCAAGCGTTGAATTAATTTGAAAATCAAGCCATTAATATATGTAAATTAAACAGGAATGTGTACGTAGTCATTGTTGGGACGCATTCATTGATGTAAAAATAATTTTAAAACCAAGCGTTGAATCAATTTGAAAATCAAGCCATTAATGCATTTAGTTAGTCAAACAGTTAATTATGTATGCTATTAATTAGGTTTTTAATAGATATTTTTATCATGCTAAATCAATTTGAAAACTGACTCACTAATGCAACTAATTAATTAAGTAGGCAGTTAACTTTTAAAAAGAAAACAACCAACCACCAAGCATCCCAAAATACATATTTTTAGAGCTAAACAAGCATAAATAGGACAACTCCAACAGAAGTAGAATGAAACACTCCAAGGAAGGGAAAGGGGCGTTGAAGCTTTTCCTCACAGCAAGCACTTCACCCACAAATTCATCTACCGTAAGGATTCCATCCATGCCTTTTGTTGACAATTTCTTGCACACCATCCTCATCTTCAGCGCATCGGACTCACGCTTATGTCTTGGGTTCTCTGCAATATACTCCAAGATTTGAATATAGGGCAGCGTTTGAAAACCACAGAAGAAGGGTCATCAGGGATTATTTTTTCAAAGCACACTCTACTTCTAGTTTTCCATATAGTCCAACAAATAGTCACCTTGCAATAAGCACGAGACGTCTTTGTCTCCTAGGGAAGGATCTAACCCATTTACCTAGCATGCATGAGACTCCATCAGGTGGTCTAGACATGTTAGAAGCACAAATAATTACTTGCCACACACATATGACCAGGCTACATTGGAATAGTAGATGATCTATGTTCTCCTTACTGCAGTAGAAATGACATTCTTCATTCCTAGTCCACCTCCCTTAATCAGGTTATCTTTACAGAGGATAGTTTATTTGCTCATCAACCATAAAATGATTTTAATATTTAATGACATTCTTAGTTTTCATATCCCTTTGTACCCAACCAAGGAGAGGACTTAAGAAACATATATAGTCCCTTAACCACAAACTAGTTTTTACTGTTAAGCACACATAACACTTTATCACTCTCACCCACAAGCTCAATTCTTTTACAATACTTCTCAACTCATTCCACTGTACCAAACTTTCTCCATGGATAGTTTTTCTAGAAGTAACACTATCCCAGCCTTCCTCCACAAACTTTTCACTGTCACCATTTTACTGAAAGTGATATTATACAATCTTGGGAAATTTCACCCAACTTCTTATCCCATAGACACACATCTTCCTATAATAGAGTTGATGCCCCATTTGCAACCACTCTTCTAGTAAGGTTGACAAAGATATACTTAACCTTCATCAACCCCTGCCAGAAATGTGAGTCACGAGGGCCACATTTCACAACAGATAATGGCAGATCCGCTAGGCATTTATTACGTAACAACTCTTGCTAAAGTATCTCTGAGTTCTTCAACTTCCATAACCATTTCATCAGCAAAAAAATATTCATTACTTCTAGATCTGGGATACCTAGATCACAACAACCGTTTGGCATACATACAATAGGCCAATTCACTAGGTGATACTTTCTCTTATCTTGGGTCTCCTGCCACACCATTCTAGACCTGCTAGAGTTCATCTGTTTGAGCACCCCTTTTGGAGTTTCCACAAAAAATAGCATATGCATGGGATACTACCGAGACAAGAATTCACCAAAGTAAACTTGTCTCCTATTGACAACAAATTTCCAATCCCTCAACCCATCATTTTCTCTATTTTTCTCAGCGCCCCCTTTGAATTACCATGCCTTTGTTCATCCAGAAGGAGCCCCAAATATTGTAAGGGTAAAGATCCTTCCTTACAAGAAAATAACTCTTTGCACTCCTACACTAGTAGAAAACAGGGCTATAGTTCGGCCCTGGCCAGCCCATTAGTCCCGGTTCTTCAAGAACCAGGACCAATGGGGGGTATTAGACCCGGTTCGTGAGCCCAGGGGGCCGGCCGGGGCCTCGTGGGCATTGGTCCCGGTTCGAGCCACGAACCGGGACCAATGGTCCTCGCTGCTGGCCCACAACCTTTAGTCCCGGTTCATGCCACGAACCGGGACAAATAACTTGCCTACATATATACCCACCGCCGCGGCAGAGCACTCCACAGTGCTCTGTTTTTGTCGAGCCGACAAGGGGAGGGCATTTGGGTGCTCTAGTTCACCTCCTATGCACATGAGGTGTTCGATGAAATGCCCGAGCCACACTAGTTAAGCTTTCTTCTCTCGAAACTCGACCTCCGAGCTTCATTTTCAACGAGACTTGTCTAGATTTAGCGGTCCGTCATGCCCCGTCCCCGCCCCGTCTTCACCGTCGTCGATCGCCCGCGCCGATCTCGTTGCCGGCACCACCGTGGTGAGCCTCTTGTTCTTATCTTCTTTCTGAAAGAAAAAAATTCTGACTTCAGATAGATACTTGTCTATTTTTCTTACTTTTATTATTCCTTGTTATTATACAGTGCGATGGTTTTGGTATCCGCCCCCGTCGGCCCTCGTCCTGTCTATGATTCAGATGTGGTATATATTATCTTTTCATAACTATTTGGTTCATTTATTGTTTATGACAATTATGATGACCAACGTGACATATATTTTCAATCTAGGAGGTATGTGAACCGGAAATTCCAACCCACCTAGAAATGCTTCTTGAGAAGTTAACTTTGATTGAAAAAGAAAACAAATACTTGAAGGAAAAAATTGAAAATAATTGAGGATAAGAATATGGAAATGGAGTTGCATGTTACCGAGGTCATTGACGATCGCAAGATGAAGATCGATGCGATGCGGTTGAAGATGGATGCAATGCGCTTGAAGATGGATGAAATGCGCTTGAAGATTAGAAATATTAGAAAATATGCCATTGATAAAGAGGCTTGGTATCATTATGCTGTTGGGTCAATTGTTACCTTACTTGCGATTTTGATCGCGTTTGTTGTTGCATTTAAATGTTTTACATAGTTGTATGTTGTTTTATGAGAGAACTTTATGTATTTATTTTTCAATAATAACATTTGATCACTATTGTGCTTTGGTTTTAATGTGATGATGAACTTATATTAATTTGGTCATTTCTCTATTCATTTTGTTCTGCAATGGTTTTTTGATATATACTTAATTTCATAATAGAGATGAACCGTCAATGGATATACGGTGACCAACGCACTTTGGAGTACATTACGAACCGGGACTAATGCCCGAGTGGAAAAGGGTTGTAAATTGATGATGTGGCTTTGAATGGTGCATTTTGAATACAGAAAAACTATGGAGTTCAAATAAGTTCAAAAAAATGAAATCCCTTTGTAACAGACGAGTTTCCGTATGAAACCCTGATACTTCAAAAGAGATTGTCCGTTTTGTACACGAAGTGCATCCAGGTTTTGCCGTAACCCTCTCAACTTTCTCGCACATGCTATGTGGATGAAATAATGATACCATGCCAACTTGGAACCTTTTCAGAGTTCATTTCAAATGCTTTTCAATTTCATGGTCTTATAGCTCAAAATAATCAGTAAATGCATGAAAAATAATAAATGAAGTCAGAAAGGGTTGTAAATTGATGATGTGGCTTTGAATGGTGCATTTTGAACACAGAAAAACTATGGAGTTCAAATAAGTTCAAAAAAATGAAATCCCTTTGTAAGAGACGAGTTTCCGTATGAAACCCTGATACTTCGAAAGAGATTGTCCGTTTTGTACACGAAGTGCATCCAGTTTTTGCCGTAACCCTCTCAACTTTCTCGCACATGCTATGTGGATGAAATGATGATACCATGCCAACTTGGAACCTTTTCAGAGTTCATTTCAAATGCTTTTCAATTTCATGGTCTTAATGGCAAAAAAGTTTATCGTAAAATAAAATAAATAAGTAATTAGAAACAAAAAAAAAATTAAGTATTTTGTTGTAAGGAGAAACAAAACAAAATAAGCTAACTAAAAAAATAAACAAAACAAAAATAAAGCAAAAAACAAAACAAAAACAATGGAAAAAATTAAAAAATAGATGTTCCTCTCCACGTTGCAGCCGCGTCGGAGCTTATAAACAGGCTTGGAAGCCCTTCGCTTGGCGAGGTGGGACTAAACATTCCACCGCACCACGGCTGTGGCTGGCAACCGGTACCAATGCAAAAAAAAAGCAAAAACGAAAACAAAAAACTGCGAAAAAATAAAATATTTGCCACCAACTGGGCCACCACGGCGTGAATACGACTAGAAATCCATCCATGGGCCAGGATTCAGGTCCGCAGTAGGCCCAGAAGGCCCATCAGGCAAAGCATTAGCAAGTAGGCCCGTAAGCCTGCAGTGGAGAGGAGCTCGAGAGGGGTGCGGCAGTGGGGCTTATAAACCACTGCGCGCCCCTCTCAACTAGCGAGGTGGGACTAAACTTTGACCGCGACGCGGGCAGCACAGGGGCCTTTGGTACCGGTTCGTGGCACCAACCGGTACCAATGCCCACCCTTTAGTCCCGGTTGGTGCCACCAACCGGGACCAAAGGCTGCCCGCTTCCCGCCCTTTGGGCTGCTGAAAAGTGACATTTGGTCCCGGTTGGTGGAACCAACCGGGACTAAAGGGGGCATTGGTATCGGTTGGTGCCACGAACCGGTACCAATGGCTTTGCTATATAAGCCAGCAGTTATGAAAATTTCGTCAGTTTCTTCGATTCCTCTGATGACGCCGCCAGGCTGTCCGAGCTCGCCGTCGTCGCCCTTGCCCCCGACCACGCCGCCGTTGCCCGCCCCGACCATGCCGTCGTCGCCCCTGCCCCCCGACCACGCCGCGCGCCCTCGCCGTGCCTCTACCACGCCCCTACCCGCACCGTCGATGTCGCCGCCGCCCTTTGCCCCGTCGATCGCCGTCGCCCCTGCCCCGACCACGCCGCCGTCGCCCCTGCCCTGACCACGCTGCCGTCGCCGCCCTCTACACCGACGCCGGCGTCGTGCCTCTCCTTGGTCAGGCCGACGCCGCCCACCCTGTCCTCTCCTTTGTTCATATAAATGATGATTTGTTTTTTGCATTTTTATAAAAATGTATATATGTATGTATGTTCTCTGTGCATATAAAAGTTAGATTTTTAGTACATTTGGGTACATTTTAGGTTAGTTTTATCTATATATGTTCTCTGATTTAGTACATTTTAGGTTAGTTTCACTTTTTGAAAAGTTTTATATATCTAGGAAAAGAAGGAAGAGAAGGAAGAAGGAAGAAGGAACAAGAAGAAAAAGTTTTATATATGCAAAAGTTACATTTTTAGAAAAGTATTATATATAGCTAGGAAGATAACGAAGAAGAAGAAAAAGAATGAGAGGAGAAAAAGGAAAATAAGAAGAGGAAGAAAGGAGAAGAAGAGGAGAGGAAGAAGAGGAGAAATAAATAAGAAGAGGAAAAAAGAAGAAAAAGAAGAGGAGAAGAAGAAAGGAATAGAGGAGAAAGAAGAAAAAAATAGAAAAATTTCTATTTTTTTCTTCTTTCTCCTCTATTCCTTTCTTCTTCTCCTTTTTTTTTCTTTTTTTTTCTTCGATTGCTTCTCTTCTATTCCTTTCTTCTTCTCCTCTTTTTATTTCTTCTTTTGTCTTCTTATTTTTTATCGGGTATGTCGTTGTCGATATACCCCCTCCCGATCAAACTTCAACACGAGGGGGGGGGTACCGATATACCCCCTCCGCAATAACATTATTTTCCCATGTATATGTATGTTGCGTCGTTGTCGATATAACCCCCTCCCGGATAACTTTGACATGAGGCGCGGTCGATATATATACCCACTCTCGACCGTGATAACTTATACCACGGGAGCACCCCCCCTCGGCCCTCTCGCTCGACAAAAACTCTCGAGGACACCCAAACCCTAGAGAAAAAACGATGTTGGTCTCCTACCCCCTCCCGCCGCACCCCTACCCGACAAACTCTCTCGAGGCCACCCAAATTTACCAAGTTAAAAGATTGTTGTCGTCGAGGCCACCCCAAACCCTTGAAGCGTTGTGTCGAGGCCACCCCAAACCCTTGAAGCGTTGTCTAGGCCACCCCAAACCCTAGAGAAGCAGCGTCGAGGCCACTAACATGATTCCTTATTGTGATTAGCTAGCTAGTTCTACGTTTGCCACTAATATATATCCATCTGTACCATGTTTGAATAATAATTGACATGTTGTAAATATTTGCAGAAACTATGGATCACTCCCGAGACGAAGCAACAGAAGCGATGTTGGGGGAGATAATCGCACAAGGAAGTGATGTCGTTGCATCGTTTCTCAGAGACACCGATGGTCTGGAAGGACTGGGTGAAGAAGAGGGCTATGTTCATGATGATCTGGAAGGAACGGGTGAAGAAGAGGGCGTTCATGATGATCTGGAAGGACCGGGTGAAGAAGAGGGCGTTCATGACGGCTCCGTTGACGGAACCGAGTCCGACCAGGTATATATATATTAGTTAAGCCCGTGCTGACTAGTTAATTGATGCATTCATTGTTTTCATATGTACACATATTAATTAACTCTCGTCTTTCTTCTTTTTTCTCTAGCCCTCCGGGTCGACCTCAACTTCGGTAAAGAAACGAGGCCCGAAGAAAAATTTGCGCTCGGATGAAAGGTTTGAGATCACAGCAATCGCGCGCGATGGCAAGCCGATTGAACCCATCCGGACAAGGGATGCATTTCGTGCTCAGTGCGGGGTTCTTGTTAGGGACAAGATCCCGATCAGTATCCAGCAATGGTTAAAGCCAAAGAAGGAAGACCCTGAGGTGCCGACGTCTTATGTCTCCGATATGCAGAAAGAAGATCTTTGGACAACGCTTAAGGAAAATTTCACCCTACCGCCAGAGGAGGATCCGGAGAAGCCAGTTATAGAGGAATTGATCAAGTCTCATGCTCTTAAGAATATGGCAGAACTATTCAGGAGGTGGAAGAATGAGCTGAAAACGTTTGTCGACAAAGAAGAGACACCCACCGACCGGTTTGAGAAGATCAGAGATCAATGGCCCGCATTTGTGGCCGACAAGACATCGGAAAAGAGTAAGAAGATGTCAGCGACAAACAAGAAAAATGCTGCGAAGAAGAAGCATCACCATTGCACGGGGTCAGGTGGTTACCTCAAAGTCTGACCTTTGTGGGACAAGGCTGAGAATGACCTGATTGCTAAAGGGGTCGAACCAGATGTTGGAATTATGCCCTAGAGGCAATAATAAATATAGTTATTATTATAATTCCTGTATCAAGATAATCATTTATTATCCATGTTATAATTGTATTGAATGAAGACTTATATACATGTGTGGATACATAGACAAAACACTGTCCCTAGCAAGCCTCTAGTTGGCTAGCCAGTTGATCAAAGATAGTCAGGGTCTTCTCATTATGAACAAGGTGCTGTTGCTTGATAACTGGATCACGTCATTAGGAGAATCACGTGATGGACTAGACCCAAACTAATAGACGTAGCATGTTGATCGTGTCATTTTGTTGCTACTGTTTTCTGCGTGTCAAGTATTTGTTCCTATGACCATGAGATCATATAACTCAGTGACACCGGAGGAATGCTTTGTGTGTACCAAACGTCGCAACGTAACGGGGTGACTATAAAGATGCTCTACAGGTATATCCGAAGGTGTTCGTTGAGTTAGTATGGATCGAGACTGGGATTTGTCACTCCGTGTGACGGAGAGGTATGTCGGGGCCCACTCGGTAATACAACATCACACACAAGCCTTGCAAGCAATGTGACTTAGTGTAAGTTGCGGGATCTTGTATTACGGAACGAGTAAAGAGACTTGCCGGTAAACGAGATTGAAATAGGTATGCGGATACTCACGATCGAATCTCGGGCAAGTAACATACCGAAGGACAAAGGGAATGACATACGGGATTATATGAATCCTTGGCACTGAGGTTCAAACGATAAGATCTTCGTAGAATATGTGGGATCCAATATGGGCATCCAGGTCCCGCTATTGGATATTGACCGAGGAGTCACTCGGGTCATGTCTGCATAGTTCTCGAACCCGCAGGGTCTGCACACTTAAGGTTCGACGTTGTTTTATGCGTATTTGAGTTATATGGTTGGTTACCGAATGTTGTTCGGAGTCCCGGATGAGATCACGGACGTCACGAGGGTTTCCGGAATGGTTCGAAAACGAAGATTGATATATAGGATGACCTCATTTGATTACCGGAAGGTTTTCAGAGTTACCGGGAATGTACCGGGAATGACGAATGGGTTCCGGGTGTTCACCGGGGAGGGGGGAAACCCATCCCGGGGAAGCCCATAGGCCTTGAGGGTGGCGCACCAGCCCTTGGTGGGCTGGTGGGACAGCCCAAGAAGGCTCTATGCGCCAAGGATAGAAAATCAAAGAGAAAGAAAAAAAAGGAGGTGGGAAAGGAGAGAAGGACTCCACTTTCCAATCCTAGTTGGACTAGGATTGGAGGAGGACTCCTCCTCCCCTTGGTGCGCAGCCCTTGGGGCTCCTTGAGCCTCAAGGCAAGCCTCCCCTCCCTCCTCCTATATATATGGAGCAATTAGGGCTGATTTGAGACAACTTTTCAAAGGCAGCCCGACCACATACCTCCACGGTTTTACCTCTAGATCACGTTTCTGCGGAGCTCGGGCGGAGCCCTGCCGAGATCAGATCACCACCAACCTCCGGAGCGTTGTCACGCTGCCGGAGAACTCATCTACCTCTCCATCTCTCTTGCTGGATCAAGAAGGCCGAGATCATCGTCGAGCTGTACGTGTGCTGAACGCGGAGGTGCCGTCCATTTGGCACTAGATCATGGGACGGATCACGGGACGGTTCGTGGGACGGTTCGCGGGGCGGATCGAGGGACGTGAGGACGTTCCACTACATCAACCGCGTTCACTAACGCTCCTGCTGTGTGATCTACAAGGGTACGTAGATTGGAAATCCCCTCTCGTAGATGGACATCACCATGATAGGTCTTCGTGCGCGTAGGAAATTTTTTGTTTCCCATGCGACGTTCCCCAACAGTGGCATCATGAGCTAGGTTCATGCGTAGATGTCTTCTCAAGTAGAACACAAAAGTTTTTGTGGGTGGTGATGTGCGTTTTGTTGCCCTCCTTAGTCTTTTCTTGATTCCGCGGTATTGTTGGATTGAATCGGCTTGGACCGACATTACTCGTACGCTTACGAGAGACTGGTTTCATCGCTACGAGTAACCCCCTTGCTCAAAGATGACTGGCAAGTGTCGGTTTCTCCAACTTTAGTTGAATCGGATTTGATCGAGGAGGTCCTTGTATAAGGTTAAATAGCAATTCATATATCTCCGTTGTGGTGTTTGCGTAAGTAAGATGCGATCCTACTAGATACCCATGGTCACCACGTAAAACATGCAACAACAAAATTAGAGGACGTCTAACTTGTTTTTGCAGGGTATGCTTGTGATGTGATATGGCCAACGATGTGATGTGATATATTGGATGTATGAGATGATCATGTTGTAATAGATAATATCGACTTGCACGTCGATGGTACGGCAACCGGCAGGAGCCATAGGGTTGTCTTTAAACTAACGTTTGTGCTTGCAGATGCGTTTACTATTTTGCTAGGATGTAGCTTTAGTAGTAATAGCATGAGTAGCACGACAACCCCAATGGTGACACGTTGATGGAGATCATGGTGTGGCGTCGGTGACAAGAAGATCGTACCGGTGCTTTGGTGATGGAGATCAAGGAGCACGTGATGATGCCATATCATGTCACTTATGAATTGCATGTGATGTTAATCCTTTTATGCACCTTATTTTGCTTAGAACGACGGTAGCAGTATGAGGTGATCTCTCACTAAAATTTCAGGACGAAATTGTGTTCTCCCCGACTGTGCACCGTTGCTACAGTTCGTCGTTTCGAGACACCACGTGATGATCGGGTGTGATAGACTCAACGTTCACATACAACGGGTGCAAAACAGTTGCACACGCGGAACACTCGGGTTAAGCTTGACGAACCTAGCATGTGCATACATGGCCTCGGAACACATGAGACCGATAGGTCGATCATGAATCATATAGATGATATGATTAGCATAGGGATGCTTACCACTGAAACTATACTCAACTCACGTGATGATCGGACTTGAGCTAGTGTAAGTGGATCATGAACCACTCAAATGACTAGAGAGATGTACTTTTTGAGTGGGAGTTTAGCAAGTAATTTGATTAAGTTAAACTCTAATTATCTTGAACATAGTCTAAGTCCACTTTGAATATATTTGTGTTGTAGATCATGGCTCACGCGACAATCTCCCTGAATTTTAATACGTTCCTAGAGAAAGCTAAGTTGAAAGATGATGGAAGCAACTTTGTAGACTGGGCTCATAATCTTAAGTTGATCCTACAAGCTGGGAAGAAGGATTATGTCCTTAATGCTGCGCTAGGAGATGAACCACCCGCTACGGCTGACCAGGATGCTAAGAACGCTTGGTTAACACGTAAGGAGGACTACTCAGTAGTTCAATGTGCAGTCTTGTATGGCTTAGAACCGGGACTTCAACGTCGCTTTGAGCGTCATGGAGCATATGAGATGTTCCAGGAGTTGAAGTTTATCTTTCAGAAGAACGCCCGGATCGAGAGGTATGAGACCTCCGATAAATTCTATGCTTGCAAGATGGAGGAGAATTCGTCTGTCAGTGAACATGTGCTCAAAATGTCTGGGTACTCAAACCGTCTAGCTGAGCTTGGGATTGAACTCCCGCAAGAGACTATCACTGACATAATTCTTCAATCACTGCTGCCAAGCTATAAGGGCTTTGTGTTGAACTACAACATGCAAGGGATGAACAAGTCACCCGACGAGTTGTTTGCGATGCTGAAAGTCATAGAGTCTGAACTCCATAAAGAGCATCAAGTGTTGATGGTGAATAAGACCACTAGTTTCAAAAGAAACGGCAAAGGCAAGAAGGGTAATTCAAAGAAGAGCGGCAAGCCTGTTGCCAATCCGACGAAGAAACCCAAAGTTGGACCTAAGCCTGAAACAGAGTGCTACTATTGCAAGGGTATGGGTCACTGGAAGCGCAACTGCCCCAAGTATCTGGCTGATAAGAAGGCGGCCAAAGAAAAATCAGGTATATTTGATATACATGTTATTGATGTGTACTTAACCGGCTCTCGTAGTAGTGCCTGGGTATTCGATACCGGTTCTGTTGCTCATATTTGCAACTCGAAACAGGAACTGTGGAATAGGCGAAGGCTGGCGAAAGATGAAGTGACGATGCGCGTAGGAAATGGTTCCATGGTTGATGCAATCGCCGTCGGCACAGTTTCACTTCAGTTACCATCGGGATTAGTTATGAACTTGAATAATTATTATTTAGTGCCTGTGTTGAGCATGAACATTATATCTGGATCTTGTTTATTGCGAGACGGTTATTCTTTTAAGTTAGAGAATAATGGTTGTTCTATTTCTATGAGTAACATCTTTTATGGTCATGCACCCAATGTGAGAGGATTGTTCATATTGAATCTTGATAGTAATACACATATACATAACATTGAGACCAAAAGAGTTAGAGTTAACAATGATAGCGCCATATTTTTGTGGCACTGCCGCTTAGGTCATATTGGTGTAAAGCGCATGAAGAAACTCCATGCCGATGGACTTTTGGAGTCACTTGACTTTGATTCACTTGACACGTGCGAACCATGCCTCATGGGCAAGATGACTAAAACTCCTTTCTCTAGAACAATGGAGCGTGCCAGTGACTTGTTGGAAATCATACATACCGATGTGTGCGATCCGATGAGCGTAGAGGCACGCGACGGATATCGTTATTTTCTCACCTTCACTGACGATTTGAGTAGATATGGTTATGTCTACTTAATGAAGCACAAGTCTGAAACATTTGAAAAGTTCAAGGAATTTCAGAGTGAAGTTGAAAATCATCATAACAAGAAGATCAAATTCCTACGGTCTGATCGTGGGGGTGAATATCTGAGTTTCGAGTTTGGTGCTCACTTAAGACAATGTGGAATTGTTTCACAGTTGACACCGCCTGGAACACCATAGCATAATGGTGTGTCCGAACCTCGTAATCGTACTTTATTAGAGATGGTGCGATCTATGATGTCTCTTACCGATTTGCCGTTATCATTTTGGGGTTATGCATTAGACACGGCTGCATTCACTTTAAATAGGGCACCATCAAAATCCATTGAGACGACACCATACGAACTGTGGTATGGCAAAAGGCCAAAGTTATCGTTTCTTAAAGTTTGGGGATGTGATGCTTATGTCAAAAAGCTTCAGCCTAAAAAGCTGGCACCCAAAGCGGAAAAGTGCATCTTCATAGGTTACCCAAAAGAGATAGTTGGGTACACCTTCTATCTCAAATCCGAGGGCAAAGTGTTTGTTGCTAAAAACGGAGCTTTTCTCGAGAAGGAGTTTCTCTCGAGAGAATTGAGTGGGAGGAAGATAGAACTTGATGAGGTTGTCGAACCTCTCATCCCTCTAGATGGTGGCACAGGGCAAGGGGAAACCCGTGTCGTTGCGACGCCGGTTGAGGAGGAAGTTAATGATGATGATCATGAAACTCCGGTTCTAGTTCCAGAGTGGTACGGTAATCCCGTTTTATCAATCATGTTGTTAGACAACAATGAACTTGCAAATTATGAAGAAGCAATGGTGGGCGCAGATTCCAACAAATGGCTGGAGGCCATGAAGTCCGAGATAGGATCCATGTATGAAAACAAAGTGTGGACTTTGGAAGTACTACCTGAGGGCCGGAAGGCTATTCAGAACAAATGGATCTTTAAGAAGAAGACGGATGCTGACGGCAATGTGACCGTTTATAAAGCTCGACTTGTGGCAAAGGGTTTTTCACAAGTTCAAGGAGTTGACTACGATGAGACATTCTCACCCGTAGCGATGCTTAAGTCCGTCAGAATCATGTTAGGAATAGCTGCATTTTTCGATTATGAAATCTGGCAGATGGATGTCAAAACGGCGTTCCTTAATGGTTTCCTTAAGGAAGAGTTGTATATGATGCAACCCGAAGGTTTTGTCGATCCTAAGAATGCTAACAAGGTATGCAAGCTCCAGCGATCCATTTATGGACTGGTGCAAGCATCTCGGAGTTGGAACAGACGCTTTGATGAGGTGATCAAAGCATTTGGGTTTATACAAGTGGTTGGAGAATCTTGTATTTACAAGAAAGTGAGTGGGAGCTCTGTGGCGTTTCTAATATTATATGTGGATGACATATTGCTGATTGGAAACAACGTAGAGTTTTTGGAGAGCATAAAGGATTACTTGAATAAAAATTTCTCTATGAAGGACCTAGGAGAAGCTGCTTACATTCTAGGCATTAAGATCTACAGGGATAGATCGAAACGCCTGACAGGACTTTCACAAAGCACATACCTTGATAAAGTTTTGAAGAGGTTCAAAATGGAACAGTCCAAGAAAGGGTTCTTGCCGGTTTTACAAGGTACGAGATTGAGTAAGACTCAGTGCCTAGCAACTGATAAAGATAGAGAGCATATGAGCACCGTCCCCTATGCTTCAGCCATAGGATCTATCATGTATGCAATGCTGTGCACTAGACCGGACGTTAGCCTGGCCATAAGTATGGCAGGCAGGTTCCAGAGTAATCCAGGAGTGGATCACTGGACGGCGGTCAAGAATATCCTGAAGTACCTGAAAAGGACTAAAGATATGTTTCTCATGTATGGAGGTGACGAAGAGCTCGCCGTAAAGGGTTACGTCGATGCAAGCTTTGACACAGATCCGGACGACTCTAAGTCACAGACCGGATACGTATTTATTCTTAATGGGGCTGCGGTAAGCTGGTGCAATTCCAAGCAAAGCGTCGTAGCAGATTCTACATGTGAAGCGGAGTACATGTCTGCCTCGAAGGCGGCTAAGGAGGGTGTGTGGATGAAGCAGTTCATGACGGATCTTGGAGTGGTGCCAAGCGTACTGAATCCAATAACCTTGTTCTGTGACAACACGGATGCCATTGCCTTAGCAAAGGAACCACGGTTTCACAAGAAGACCATACACATCAAACGCCGCTTTAACCTCATCCGCGACTACGTCGAAGGGGAGGACGTAAATATATGCAAAGTGCACACGGATCTGAATGCAGCAGACCCGCTGACTAAACCTCTTCCATGGGCAAAGCATGATCAACACCAGAACTGTATGGGTGTTAGATTTATTACAATGTAATTCGCATGATGATGTGAGGGCTAGATTATTGACTCTAGTGCAAGTAGGAGACTGTTGGAATTATGCCCTAGAGGCAATAATAAATATAGTTATTATTATAATTCCTGTATCAAGATAATCGTTTATTATCCATGCTATAATTGTATTGAATGAAGACTTATATACATGTGTGGATACGTAGACAAAACACTGTCCCTAGCAAGCCTCTAGTTGGCTAGCCAGTTGATCAAAGATAATCAGGGTCTTCTGATTATGAACAAGGTGTTGTTGCTTGATAACTGGATCACATCATTAGGAGAATCACATGATGGACTAGACCCAAACTAATAGACGTAGCATGTTGATCGTGTCATTTTGTTGCTATTGTTTTTTGCGTGTCAAGTATTTGTTCCTATGACCATGAGATCATATAACTCACTGACACCGAAGGAATGCTTTGTGTGTATCAAACTTCGCAACGTAACCGGGTGACTATAAAGATGCTCTACAGGTATATCCGAAGGTGTTCGTTGAGTTAGTATGGATCAAGGCTGGGATTTGTCACTCCGTGTGACGGAGAGGTATCTCGGGGCCCACTCGGTAATACAACATCACACACAAGCCTTGCAAGCAATGTGACTTAGTGTAAGTTGCGGGATCTTGTATTACGGAACGAGTAAAGAGACTTGCCGATAAACGAGATTGAAATAGGTATGCGGATACTGACGATCGAATCTCGGGCAAGTAACATACCGAAGGACAAAGGGAATGACATACGGGATTATATGAATCCGTGGCACTGAGGTTCAAACGATAAGATCTTCGTAGAATATGTGGGATCCAATATGGCATCCAGGTCCCGCTATTGGATATTGACCGAGGAGTCACTCGGGTCATGTCTGCATAGTTCTCGAACCCGCAGGGTTTGCACACTTAAGGTTCGACGTTGTTTTATGCGTATTTGAGTTATATGGTTGGTTACCGAATGTTTTTCGGAGTCCCGGATGAGATCACGGACGTCACGAGGGTTTCCGGAATGGTCCGAAAACGAAGATTGATATATAGGATGACCTCATTTGATTACCGGAAGGTTTTCAGAGTTACCGGGAATGTACCGGGAATGACGAATGGGTTCCGGGTGTTCACCGGGGAGGGGGGAAACCCATCCCGGAGAAGCCCATAGGCCTTGAGGGTGGCGCACCAGCCCTTGGTGGGCTGGTGGGACAGCCCAAGAAGGCTCTATGCACCAAGGATAGAAAATCAAAGAGAAAGAAAAAAAAGGAGGTGGGAAAGGAGAGAAGGACTCCACTTTCCAATCCTAGTTGGACTAGGATTGGAGGAGGACTCCTCCCCCCCTTGGTGCGCAGCCCTTGGGGCTCCTTGAGCCTCAAGTCAAGCCTCCCCTCCCTCCTCCTATATATATGGAGCAATTAGGGCTGATTTGAGACAACTTTTCAAAGGCAGCCCGACCACATACTTCCACGGTTTTACCTCTAGACCGCGTTTCTGCGGAGCTCGGTCGGAGCCCTGCCGAGATCAGATCACCACCAACCTCCGGAGCGCCATCACGCTGCCGGAGAACTCATCTACCTCTTCGTCTCTCTTGATAGATCAAGAAGGCCGAGATCATCGTCTAGTTGTACGTGTGCTGAACGCGGAGTTGCCGTCCGTTCGACACTAGATCGTGGGACGGTTTGTGGGACGGTTCGCGGGGTGGATCGAGGGACGTGAGGACGTTCCACTACATCAACCGCGTTCACTAACGCTTCTTCTGTGCGATCTACAAGGGTACGTAGATCGGAAATCCCCTCTCGTAGATGGACATCACCATGATAGGTCTTCGTGCGCGTAGGAAAATTTTTGTTTCCCATGCGACGTTCCCCAACACCAGAGACATTGAGATGGCCAGACCGTTGCCGGAATTGGTTCTTCGGGGTTGGCGGAACCTTGGACCCTGTATCAGGGGAGTGCGTTTGGACGGAAGAGCAACTACGAATACCCGTTAGGAAGCTTCAGCACTATATCGCCGCATCACAGGAAGGGGTGATCATTCCAGACAGGGAGAATGACAAGCTCACAATGGCCCTCGGGAATCCTGAGCACCCTGGACGGACACGAGGCACGCCAGGCTCCCTTCCGTGGAAGGCTGGGTTTCCGGACGCAGGGAGTTACAAAACCCAGGAGAGGAGGAAGAAAGCGGAGCATAGCCAACTGCAGGCGCTCCACGAAAGGGTACAAGGGCTAGAGGAACGAGAAGCAGATCGCAGCAAATGACCTGCCGAAGCTTCCCCTGAAGCTACCCCGCCATCTCAACGGAGAAGTAGCGTGGCTTCCACCGAGCAGACTCAGCAGCTGGAGCCTGTCTTCACGTGCTACCCCGTGGATGCTATCACAGAGTCTCAACATTTCCACCTTATGGCGCGATGGATGACATTTAAAGTCAAGGCGGCTGTTCGCTCTGTTTTACCTAATGAACCTGGCTCAACCTACCACGGCCAGCCGATTCCAGAAGGATATGCTAGGGTGATGGTGGATCAAATAACGGAAGGATTTGAGGAGCTTGAGCTTGACCACCCTACGGGTGAAGGGGAGATTCGGCTGGGTTCTTCTCTGAAGACTCCATGCCTATGGCGGAAGGAGCTGATCCACCTTCCGAACTAGACGCCTCTGCCTCCTCCTCCTCCTCCGGTGAGTCAGGGCCTGCCTCCTCCTCCGCCTCTCCTCCTCCGCCTCCTCCGGCAAGTGATCAGGGCACTCAGCCTCCTTCTCCGGCGCATGACGGCACTCCGCCTGCTTCTCCGCCTGCGCCGACGCGCCCGAGCAGCCAGCTGCCTCCTCCTTCTCCGCCTCGTCAACAACGGCTGAAGAGACCCGCCGCCGCTCTGGCTCCTCCGGCGCGTAGTCCTTCTCCTCCGCTTGGTAAGAAAGGTGTTGGGGCATAGTTTATGCCTAAGTAATTTTGGTGATTGATGACAGTACCGTAAAGGACTAACCGTGTGTGTTAAGGTTTCAGATAACACACGTCAACGGCACAAGACGATTCGTCTCCTCATTCATGGAACGGAAGCACGGCGCTCACTACGATTCTCTTTATTTGAGTCATAGGAAAGCCGTACTATTAAGAGGGGATCCGTAGTGGAAAGGTTTGGGTGGAATCTATCTTTGCACGCGCACACTTCACATATTCTCCCTTACCTTCATCTTTGGAGCGGCCCCCGCCACTGTGTTTCTTTCCTCCTTGCAAAATGGTCCCCAGCGGTAGTACCGCTGCCCTAGCGGTAGTACCGCTGGCTGGCGGTAGTACCGCCCCTGGTCAGCGGTAGTACCGCTCCAGGAGCTTAGTACCGCCTGCCTAGCGGTTGTTCGTGGACGGACCTTTTTGCGAAGACTTTCTTGGCGGTGGTAGTGCTTTTGCACTACCAGGGGCCCAGCGGTAGTACCGCTGGGGCCAGCGGTAGTACCGCTGGAGTTCCAGCGGTAGTACCGCTAGGCGGCGGTAGTACCACCCCTTGTCAGCGGTAGTACCGCTGGAGTGCCAGCGGTAGTACCGCTGCAGCCAGCGGTAGTACCGCTGGAGCTCGGGCAGAGAGTGGGAAAACGGTCTGATTTCCCCCCCCACTATATAAAGGGTTCTTCTAGCTGTGGAACCTCACCTCTTACCTTCCCAAGCTCCATTGTTGCGCCCCAAGCACAAAAGTGCCCGATCTCTCTCCCTAGCCAATCAAACTTGTTGATTCTTTAGGGATTGGTTGAGAAGGCCTAGATCCACACTTCCACCAAGAGAAAAGTTGATTCCCCCACCAATCCCTTGCGGATCTTGTTACTCTTGGGTGTTTGAGCATCCTAGACGGTTGAGGTCACCTCGAAGCCATAGTCCATTGTGGTGAAGCTTCGTGGTCTAGTTGGGAGCCTCCAAGCTTTGTGTGGAGTTTCCCCAACCTTGTTTGTAAAGGTTCGGTCGCCGCCTTGAAGGGCACCTATAGTGGAATCACGGTACCTTGCATCGTGCGAGGGCGTGAGGAGAATACGGTGGCCTTAGTGTCTTTTTGGGGAGCATTGTGCCTCCACACCGCTCCAACGGAGACGTACTTCCTATCAAAGGGAAGGAACTTCGGTAACACATCCTCGTCTCCATCGGTTCCACTTGTGGTTATCTCTATCCTTTACTTTGTATTTGCTTATGCTTGTGACTATATCTTACTTGTCTTAATAGTTCTCGTTGTTAGCTTCTTTAGGGTTCACCTCATTGTCATATTATTTGTGAACCCGTATGTTCTTTACCTTAACTTGCTAAGATTAATTAAAAAGTGGTCGTTGTCTATTCACCCCTCCTCTAGCCAACCACATCGATCCTTTCAATTGGTATCAGAGCCACGTCTCTTTATTAAGGGTTTAACCACCCGAAGAGTATGGAAGGCGAAGAGGGAATTAACCATGGGCAACCCGAGGCCATGGACATGACTTCGGTCACAAGGGATGACTTGAATACGGCTATGGCCGCCCTCAAGACGTCCTTGACGAACGAAGTCAAAACCATGCTTAAAGAGTTAATTGAGGGATTTAAAAGTTCACCCGAACCGGCTATAGTGGTTAAACCCACCGTCACCGATTCGGAGGCCAACTCCTCTAAGGAAGCGGCTAAAGGTATGCGACCTTCCTCATCTCACGAAAAGGATGGGACTAGAACATATGCCTCAGTTCCACCCCCATGGTCTATGGAGGATCCGTTCCCGCACCTCGTCTTAATCCTGTTGGTCCTCCTCCTAAGCTTGTGAAAGGTGACTTTGCTAACTGGGTATTTTCTATTAAGTCTCATTTGAATCACAGCTCAACAAACTTGTGGAGAATCATCGAGCAAGGATATTATCCCCATGATCCAAGCAACCTCACTCCAAGAGAAGATGCAGACAATCAATACAATCACTCTGCTTTGTTTATTCTCCAGTCTGCAGTGCCACCTGAAGATCTTCCTCACTTGCGTCCCTTCACTTTGGCCAAGGATTGTTGGGAGCATATTATGGTGTTGTACAAGGGAAGATCAAGCATTCAACGATCCAACTATGAAGTGATACTTGATAAGGCCGATGAGTTTGTGATGAAGGAAGATGAGGACCCTCGTGATCTCTATCGGAGGGTGACTGCTATTGCTGTGGCGCTCAAGGATCATGGGAGCAAGGATGTGGATGATACATGGGTCAAGCGCAAGTTCCTTAAAGCCATCATGCCTTTCAACAAAGCCATGTCATCTGTCATTCGTCAGCGGCCAGACTTCCACTCCTTGTCTTCCAGTGAGGTGTTGGATGAATTCATTGCAATGTCAATCATGAACGAAACAGCCGACAATGCTCTTGCTCGTGTTCGATAAAAGACAACTTCACCCAACCTTGCGTTGAAAGCAAAAGCAATGCTTGAAGAAGAAGAAGATGATGAGGAAGAGGAGGGCTTCCCTGAAGACACAAAGTATGCCTATCATGAGCACATGGCTCTTGCATCAAGGCAATTCTGGGGCAACAAGAGGAACTCAAGACCCACCTTCACTAAGAACAACTCGAGTGGATTCAAACCCAAACAACGAGTAAGGACATGTTATAACTGTGGTAACGTGAGTCACTTCGTGGCCAAATGTCCCTATGAGAAAAGGGAAGACAACGGAGGCAAGCTCATTCGCAAAGAAAAAACCAAATCATTTCCAATCAAGAACAACTTTGTGAAGAAACCTCACCCAAAAGGGATGGTGGCCCTTGAAGGGTATCCTTCAGATGATGATGGTGATGGTGATGATACAGTGGCAACGACAACTGTTGCTATTGCCACTACCTCTCCCCAGAAGGTGTCTCTCTTCAATGCCCCCAACGAGAGCCACATCACCAAGTGCCTCATGGCAAAAGGTATCAATCAGGTAACTCCCATCATTAAGACCAACATTGCTTCTGCTCCTTCATTGTTAAATTCTGTTGAAGATAGTGATGTTGGGGAACTTAATGAGCATGATCTCGACAAGTTTCTGTGCACTATTAAGGGAGAACCCAAGAGGCACTTTGTTGCGCTCTTGGAACAACTGGGTGAGGCCACTGACCTCATTGAGTCTCATGAGGAGACCATCTCCGAGCTTCAGGGACACAGTCGTGACTATGCCGATGAAATTGCCGAATTATCTAATGCTCTAGAAGAGGAGCACACTCTTCATTTGGCTCTTGAGGAGTCATATAACGACGAGTGCGCTAAAATGCAAAAGAAACTAGATCATGATGTTGTTCTTACTCGTATGCTTAAATCTGAAAAGTATGCTCTTGGGGTTGGCCATGACAGACTCAAAGAGGAGTTTGACATACTTGACAAGGCCCACAAGGCCTTGAAAGGTCCTCATTTCTCTCTGAAAGAGTCTCATGATCAACTCCAAGCAAAGCTTACCAAGGAGATCTCTACTTGTCCTCCCTTTGTGTTAATTGATAATGCTTGTGCAACTAACCCCTGTTGTGAGCATGTACATCTTGTGGAGGAAAATGCCAAGTTAAAGAAGAAACTTGAGAAGGGCCTTGTGACATGCATACAAGGTGAGAAGAGTTTGAACGATCTCTTGAGCACTGAAAAGGGTGTTGTAGGAAAGGAAGGACTTGGACTTACCTCCAAGTCAAAAGGTAAAAGGAGGAACAAGAACAAACGATCTCCCACCCTCATGGACATCTTTGTCAAAGAGGATGAGGGGACTCAGGAGGTGAACAGGAACAAGGTGGACTATGGGAACCTCAAGAAGGGCAAAACCGTTCCTACTAACACAGCCGGCAAACTCAATTCTTCTTATGTCTTTTGTTGTGCTAGTGATGGGCATGTTTATGCCAGATTTGTTGGTTCCTACGATGAGGATATTGAATGGGCTATCTGGGTTCCTAAGACCCTTGTCTCTAACATGAAGCAAGGACTTAGTGGTGGATGTGCATCCTTCTCCATCTATGCCCACCCATGTCCAATTCGCCGATGCATCCTCTTCAAAGGTATTGGGATTTGGTAAGGTGGTCGTCTCTCAAGATTTATCTATTGAGAAGGTCATGCTTGTTGAGTCACTTGCCTACAATTTACTTTCGGTTCGTCAACTCGCAATTATGGGTTTTTCCACATTCTTTAATATTGATACTGTGGTCCTCCTGAGAAGCAAGACTCTTAAAGTAGCCTATGTTGGACATGTCGAAAATGGTCTTTATGTGGTGAACTTCTCAAAGCGACCCACTAAGACTGCGACATGTTTAATGGCTAAAGTTGACGTGGGCTGGCTTTGGCATCGCCGTTTAGCTCATGTCAATATGAGATCTTTGCAAAGCCTTCTGACAGGGGACCATGTTCGTGGACTAACAAATGTGAGCTTTGCTAAAGATCGTGTTTGCAGTTCCTGCATTGAAGGAAAGATTCATGAAACTGCTCATCGTCCAACGACTATTATCTACACTAAGAGGCCATTGGAACTTCTCCATATGGATCTGTTTGGTCCTCCATCATTTGATAGTCTTGGAGGCAGAAAGTATTGCTTAGTGATTGTTGACGACTACTCAAGATATACCTGGGTATATTTCTTTAAAAAGAAGAGTGAAACTCAACAAACGGTCATCAACTTTGCTAATGAAGCGCAACGTCAACATGAAGCAAAGATCTTGATGATTAGGAGTGACAACGGCACCGAGTTCAAGAACTACACCTTAGATGAGTTTCTAGGTGATGAGGGAATAAAACACCAATATTCTGCACCATATACCCCTCAGCAAAACGGCGTGGCAGAAAGGAAGAACCGGACCTTGATAGATGCTGCAAGGACAATGATGGCAGAATTCAAATCTCCATATAACTTCTGGGCAGAGGCCATCAAAACAGCATGTCATGCATCCAATCGGTTCTACATCCGCAAAGGCTTGAACAAGACTCCGTATGAGATTCTAACTGGAAACAAACCCAATCTCAAGTACTTCCGGGTATTCGGTTGTAAGTGTTTCATTCTCAAGAAAGGAGCACGGTTAGCTAAATTTGATTCTAGAGCACACGAGGGTATCTTTGTTGGTTATGCTACAAACTCTCATGCTTACCGTGTCCTCAACAAGTCCACCGGACTAATAGAGGAGACGTGTAACGTAGAGTTTGATGAAAATAATGGCTCCCAAGTGGAGCAAAGTGGTCTTTGTGATGTAGGTGATGAAATTCCTCCCCAAGCCATAAGAAGAATGGGGATTGGTCAAATACTCCCCATTGAGGAACCCCTTGTGGCTGAAGGAGAAGGACAATGCTCTACTCAAGTGGAGCCATCACCTCCACAAGCCCCACACGCTTCCGATGAACAAAGAGAAGACTCTCAACAAAATAAACAAGCTCAAGGTCAAGATAGATTGCCCAACAATAATGATGTGTCTCGGGATATTCAAGCACTACCCCAAGACTCCGAACCTGCTCATGATCAAGATCAAGTGCAACCCCGAGATCCAGACCAAGTAGAAGCACAAGATCAAGATCAAGAGCAACCACAAATACAAGAACAAACTAGTGAACCTGCTCAAGTCGAAGGACAATATGATCAGGAGACTGTCTCACAATTCCCTTCTGGAGCACCAACAGCCGGCTCAAGACGCAAGGGCAAGCAAAGGAAACAAGTTGATGCTCCCCCGTTATCTAATGAAGAACTCTTGGAGCGTCGAGCAGCCAAGATTGCGAACAAGCTCAGAGTCAAGTCACATCTTATGAAGAATGTACTTGGCAGTATAAAAAGGGGAGTATCCACTCGTCAAAGATTTGGATTTATTGTGAGCATCACGCGTTTGTTTCGTATTGTGAACCTCAACAGGTACAGGAAGCGCTCGATGATGAGGATTGGCTTATGGCCATGCACGAAGAACTTAACGACTTCGAGCGCAACCAAGTCTGGGATTTAGTGCCTAGGCCAACGGAGGAACATAATGTCATCGGGACCAAATGGATATTCAAGAACAAGCAAGATGCCAATGGAATTGTGATTCGAAACAAGGCAAGATTGGTGGCTCAAGGCTACTCCCAAGTCGAGGGTATCGACTACGGTGAAACCTTTGCCCCTGTTGCTCGTCTAGAATCTATTCGCATGTTGCTTGCATTTGCTTCTCATCATAACTTCAAGTTACAACAAATGGATGTGAAAAGTGCCTTTCTTAATGGTCCTTTGAATGAGTTGGTCTATGTCAAACAACCCCCGGGATTCGAACATCCCAAGCTCCCCAATCATGTGTACAAACTCAATAAGGCACTCTATGGCCTTAAACAAGCCCCACGCGCGTGGTATGAGTATCTTACTGAGTTGTTACAAGATCGTGGGTTTGAAATTGGGAAAATAGATCCCACTCTTTTTACTAAGAGGGTTAAAGGGGACTTGTTTATATGCCAACTATATGTTGATGATATTATCTTTGGCTCTCCTAACATTTCCTTCAATGAAGAATTTGCTGCACTAATGACTGAGAAGTTTGAGATGTCCATGATGGGAGAGTTGAAGTTCTTCCTCGGGTTCGAGATTACACAAGGTCTAGAAGGGACATTCATCAAACAAGCCAAGTACACTCAAGACATGCTCAAACGGTTTGAGCTCGAAGATGTCAAACCGGTCAAGTTCCCCATGCCAACAAGATGCAAGCTTGACAGTGATCCGAATGGTAAAGCAGTGGATCAAAAGGTATATCGCTCCATGATTGGATCCCTCCTTTACCTTTGTGCATCTAGACCGGATATTATGTTGAGTGTAGGGATATGTGCACGGTTTCAATACGCACCAAAAGAAAGCCATTACATGGATGTTAAGCGAATCTTTCGATATTTGGCTCATACCCCAAACTTTGGCCTCTAGTATCCCAAAGGAGCAAACTTCAATCTAGTTGGCTATTCTGACTCAGATCGGGCAGGAGATTGTGTGGAGAGGAAGTCAACGTCTGGAGGATGCCAATTCCTTGGTCGCTCATTGGTAAGTTGGCCGTCAAAGAAGCAGAATTGTGTCTCCTTATCATCCACCGAAGCTGAGTATGTGGCAGCTGCAAGTTGTTGTGCACAATTGCTATGGATGAGGCAAACTTTAAAGGATTACGGTGTCACTTGTGACAAAGTGCCTCTTCTATGTGACAATCAAAGTGCTATCAAGATTTCCCTCAACCCAGTGCAACATAGCAAAACCAAACATATTGATATTCGTCATCACTTCATTCGTGAACATATCAAGCTAGGTGATATGGAGGTTCACTTCATCCACACTGAAGAGCAACTTGCAGATATTTTCACTAAGCCTCTAGATGAAGCAAGGTTCCGGGAGTTAAGGCATGAGCTAAATATCATTGATTCAAGTAATGTGGATTGAAACTAGGCATGTTGCACCTCACTTTGCATTCCATCTTGGTCTAGATGTAGGCATGGACATAGGGGGAGTGTTGTTCTCTCAATGAACTCTCCCTCCCCCCATTATGCATAAATCAACCTAGTCTTTCACTTTAGACATTGTCAAATGGCACTTGTGCTTCAAAGACGAGCATTGGTCATGAACCCAAGGATAATTCTTCACAGTGTTATACCATTGTCTCAAACATAGATGGCCTCGGCCACCGCCCCTCCTACCTTTCTTTTGTATAGAAGAAAAGATATACAATGACAAGTCAGTATATTTTTTTAGGTGCTATCTCTTTTTACTTACTTGTCATTTGCCCAAGTTCTTCTCTTATCCTAGGACGCGTTGTGACATTTCCAGCGGTACTACCGCCAGGACCCCAGCGGTACTACCGCCAGGGGTAGCGGTACTACCGCCAGGACCCCAGCGGTACTACCGCTAGGTATGGCGGTACTACCGCCAGGATTCCCATCTAACACGACCTGCTAGGAAATTTTTAGGGCTGTCTCAAGGGGGAGCGGTACTACCTGTTGGAAATATGCCCTAGAGGCAATAATAAAATAGTTATTATCATATTTCCCTGTTCATGATAATCGTCTATTGTTCATGCTATAATTGTATTAACAGGAAATAGTAATACATGTGTGAATGAATAGATCACAATGTGTCCCTAGCAAGCCTCTAGTTGGCTAGCTCGTTAGTCAATAGATGATCATGGTTTCCTGATCATGGGCATTAGATGTCATTGATAACGGGATCACATCATTGGGAGAATGATGTGATGGACAAGACCCAATCCTAAGCCTAGCACTAGATCGTATTGTTCGTATGCTAATGCTTTTCTAATGTCAAGTATCTTTTCCTTCGACCGTGAGATTGTGCAAATCCCGGATACCGTAGGAGTGCTTTGGGTGTATCAAACGTCACAACGTATCTGGGTGACTATAAAGGTGCACTACGGGTACCTCCGAAAGTGTCTGTTGGGTTGGCACGAATCGAGATCGGGATTTGTCACTCCATGTGACGGAGAGGTATCTCTGGGCCCACTCGGTAGAACATCATCATGAGCTCAATGTGACTAAGGAGTTAGTCACACGATGACGTGCTACGGAACGAGTAAAGAGACTTACCGGTAACGAGATTGAACAAGGTATAGGTATACCGACGATCGAATCTCGGGCAAGTTCTATACCGACAGACAAAGGGAATCGTATACGGGATTGATTGAATCCTTTACATCGTGGTTCATCCGATGAGATCATCGTGGAGCAAGTGGGAGCCACCATGGGTATCCAGACCCCACTGATGGTTATTGGCCAGAGAGGTGTCTCGGTCATGTCTGCCTGTCTCCCGAACCCGGAGGGTCTACACACTTAAGGTTCGATGACGCTAGGGTTATAGGGAATTGTTGTACGAGGTTACCGAAAGTTGTTCGGAGTCCCGGATGAGATCCCGGACGTCACGAGGAGCTCCGGAATGGTCCGGAGGTAAAGATTGATATATAGGACAGATGGTTTTGGACACCGGAAGTGTTTCGGGCGTCACCGGTAATGTACCGGGACCACCGGGACCACCGGAGGTGGTCCCGGGGGACCACCGAAGGGGGGCAACGACCCCGGGAGGCTAGATGGGCTAAGTGGGGAAGGGAACCAGCCCCTAAGTGGGTTGGTGCGCCCCCACCCAGCCCATGCGCACCACAGAAAGGGGGGAAGGGGGGAACCCTAGCATAGGTGGGCCTAAGGCCCACCAGAGGGGTGCGCCACCCCTCCTCCCTGCCCTGGCCGCCGCCCCCTCTCCCATCTAGGGCTGCCGCACCCCTTGGGCGTGGGAACCCTAAGGGCTGCGCCCCCTCCCTCTCCCCCTATATATAGTTGAGGGTTCGGGGCTGTTTGACACACGGTTTCATCTCTCTCTCGGCGCAGCCCTGCTCCTCTCCCTCCTCCTCTCTGCCGGCGCTTGGCGAAGCCCTGCCGGGAGACCTCGTCTCTCCACCGACACCACGCCGTCGTGTTGCTGGACTTCTTCCCCAACCTCTCCCTCCTCCTTGCTGGATCAAGGTGCGGGAGACGTCACCGGGCTGCACGTGTGTTCAACGCGGAGGTGCCGTTGTTCGGCACTAGATCGGAATCGCTGCGAGTACGACTCCATCAACCGCGTTCTAGCAACGCTTCCTCTTACCGATCTTCAAAGGTACGAAGATGCTCTTACCCCTCTCTTGTTGCTGGTCTCTCCATAGGAAGATCTGAACATGCGTAGGAATTTTTTTTAATTTATGCTACGTTACCCAACAGTGGCATCCGAGCCAGGTTTTCTATGCATAGATTCTATGCACGAGTAGAACACAAAAGTTTTGGGCGATGATTTGTCAATTTGCTTGCCGCTACTAGTCTTATTCTTTTCCGGCGGTATTGTGGGATGAAGCGGCCCGGACCAACTTTACACGTACACTTACGTGAGACTGGTTCCACCGACAGACATGCACACCGTGCATAAAGGTGGCTAGCGGGTGTCTGTCTCTCCTACTCTAGTCGGATTGGATTTGATGAAAAGGGTCCTTATGAAGGGTAAATAGCTTTGGCATATCATCGTTGTGGCTGTCACGTAGGTAAGAAGGCGTTCTTGCTAGAAACCCAAATCAGCCACGTAAAACTTGCAACAACAATTAGAGGACGTCTAACTTGTTTTTGCAGGGTTTGACATGTGATGTGATATGGCCAAAGTTGTGATGTTGCATGTATGATGTATGAGATGATCATGTTATTGTAATAGGTTTCACGACTTGCATGTCGATGAGTATGACAACCGGCAGGAGCCATAGGAATTGTCTTAATTTATTGTATGAGATGCAACGCCATGTGCTTACTACTTTTACTTCATTGCTAACGGTTAGCTATAGTAGTAGTGATAGTAGTAGTTGGCGTGACGACTTTACGGAGACACGATGATGGAGATCATGATGATGGAGATCATGGTGTCACGCCGGTGACGATGATGATCATGCGATGCCTGAAGATGGAGATCGAAAGAGCAAAGATGATAATGGCCATATCATGTCACTATATGATTGCATTGTGATGTTTATCATGTTTTACATCTTATTGCTTAAAACGACGGTAGCATAATAAGATGATCCCTCTTAAAATTTCGAGAACGTATTCCCCTAAGTGTGCACCGTTGCGAAGGTTCGTTGTCTCGAAGCACCACGTGATGATCGGGTGTGATAGATTCTAACGTTCGCATACAACGGGTGTAAGCCAGATTTACACACGCGAAACACCTAGGTTGACTCGACGAGCTTAGCATGTACAGACATGACCTCGAATACAAGAGACCGAAAGGTCGAACATGAGTCGTATGGTTGAATACGATCAGCATGAAGTTGCTCACCATGGTGACTAGTCCGTCTCACGTGATGATCGGACACGGGTTAGTCAACATGGATCATGTATCACTTAGATGACTAGAGGGATGTCGATTTAAGTGGGAGTTCATACTTAATTTGATTAAATGAACTTAATTGTCATGAACTTAGTCTAAAAGTTGTCTTTATAAATATTGTAGATGTCCAACGTCAACCTCAACTTCAACGCATTCCTAGAGAAAAACAAGCTGAAAGATGATGGTAGCAACTATGCGGACTGGGTTCGCAACTTGAAGCTCATCCTTGAAGCAGCTAAAAAGCCTTATGTCCTTAATGCGCCGCTAGGTGACCCTCCCGCTCCCGCAGCAGCCCAGGACATTCTGAACGTCTGGCAAGCGCGGAGTGATGACTACTCTCTGGTCAGGTGTGGGATGTTATACAGTTTAGAAACGAGGCTCCAAAGGCGTTTTGAGCAACACGGGGCATATGAGATGTTCCAAGAGCTGAAGCTAGTTTTTCAAGCTCATGCCCGTGTCGAGAGATATGAAGTCTCCGACAAGTTCTTTAGCTGTAAGATGGAGGAGAACAGTTCTGTCAGTGAGCACATACTCAAAATGTCTGGGTTACACGGTCGTCTGACTTCACTTGGAGTCGAACTTCCGGATGATGCTATAATTGACAGAATCCTCCAGTCTCTCCCACCAAGCTACAAAGGCTTTGTGCTTAACTACAACATGCAAGGGATGGAGAAGACCATTCCCGAGTTGTACTCGATGCTCAAATCTGCAGAAGTAGAAATCAAGAAAGAGCATCAAGTGTTGATGGTCAACAAGACCACTAGTTTCAAGAAAGGCAAGGGTAAGAAGAACTTCAAGAAAGATGGCAAAGCTGTTGCCGCGCCCGGTAAGCCAGATGCCGGGAAGAAGAAAAAGAATGGACCCAAGCCTGAGACTGAGTGCTTCTATTGCAAGGGAAAGGGTCACTGGAAGCGGAACTACCCCAAATACTTAGCGGACAAGAAGGCCGGCAACGTTAAAGGTATATTTGATATACATGTTATTGATGTGTACCTTACCAGCGCTCGTAGTAGCTCCTGGGTATTTGATACCGGTGCTGTTGCTCACATTTGCAACTCAAAGCAGGAAGTGCGGAATAAGCGGAGACTGGCCAAGGACGAGGTGACGATGCGCGTCGGGAATGGTTCAAAGGTCGATGTGATCGCCGTCGGCACGCTGCCTCTACATCTACCATCGGGATTAGTTTTAAACCTTAATAATTGTTATTTAGTACCAGCTTTAAGAATGAACATTGTATCAGGGTCTTTCTTAATGCGAGACGGCAACTCATTTAAGTCAAAGAATAATGGTTGTTCTATTTATATGAGTGATATGTTTTATGGTCATGCTCCGCTGGTGAATGGTTTATTCTTGATGAATCTCGTTCGTGATGTTACACATATTCATAGTGTGAGTACCAAAAGATGCAAAGTTGATAATGATAGTCCCACATACTTGTGGCACTGCCGCCTTGGTCATATCGGCGTTAAGCGCATGAAGAAGCTCCATACCGATGGACTATTAGAGTCTCTTGACTTTGAATCATTTGACACATGCGAACCGTGCCTCATGGGCAAGATGACTAAGACTCCATTCTCAGGAATAATGGAGAGAGCAACCGACTTATTGGAAATAATACATACTGATGTGTGTGGTCCAATGAACGTTGAGGCTCGCGGTGGTTATCGTTATGTTCTCACTCTCACCGATGATTTGAGTAGGTATGGGTATATCTACTTGATGAAGCACAAACCTGAGACGCTTGAAAAGTTCAAGGAATTTCAGAGTGAGGTTGAGAATCAACGTGACAGAAAAATTAAATGTCTATGATCTGATCGTGGAGGAGAATATTTGAGTCACGAGTTTGGCACACACCTAAGGAAGTGTGGAATCATTTCACAACTGACGCCGCCTGGCACACCGCAGCGCAACGGAGTGTCTGAACGTCGTAATTGCACTTTATTAGATATGGTACGATCTATGATGTCTCTCACCGACTTGCCGCTATCATTTTGGGGATACGCATTAGAAACTGCAGCATTCACTTTAAATAGGGCATCGTCTAAATCCGTTGAGATGACACCGTATGAACTATGGTTTGGCAAGAAACCTAAGTTGTCGTTTCTTAAAGTTTGGGGCTGCGATGCTTATGTGAAGAAACTTCAACCAGAAAAGCTCGAACCCAAAGCGGAGAAATGCGTATTCATAGGATACCATAAGGAAACTATTGGGTATACCTTCTATCTTAGATCCGAAGGTAAAACCTTTGTTGCCAAGAACGGATCCTTTCTAGAGAAAGAGTTTCTCTCGAAAGAAGTAAGTGGGAGGAAGGTAGAACTTGATGAGGTAGTTGCACCCCCTCTCGAACAGGATAGTAGCGCAGCGCGGGAAGCTGTTCCTGTGGCGCCTACACCGACTGAAGAGGAAGTTAATGATGATGATCATGAAGCTTCGGATCAAGTTACTACTGAACCGCGAAGGTCCACAAGGGCACGCTCCGCACCAGAGTGGTACGGCAACCCTGTGATGGAAATCATGTTGTTAGACAACGGTGAACCTTCGAACTATGAAGAAGCAATGGCGGGCCCGGATTCCAACAAATGGCTTGAGGCTATGAAATCCAAGATAGGATCCATGTATGAAAACAAAGTATGGACTTTGGTGGACTTGCCCGATGACCGGCGAGCCATATAAAATAAATGGATCTTCAAGAAGAAGACTGATGCAAACGGTAATGTAACCGTTTACAAAGCTCGACTTGTCGCAAAGGGTTTTCGACAAATTCAAGGAGTTGACTACGAAGAGACTTTCTCTCCCGTAGCGAAGCTGAAATCAGTCCGAATCATGTTAGCAATTGCTGCCTTTTATGATTATGAAATTTGGCAAATGGACGTCAAAACAGCGTTCCTTAACGGGAACCTTAAGGAAGAGTTGTATATGATGCAACCAGAAGGTTTTGTCGATCCTAAGGGTGCTAACAAAGTGTGCAAGCTCCAGCGCTCCATCTATGGGCTGGTGCAAGCATCTCGGAGTTGGAACATTCGCTTTAATGAGGTGATTAAAGCGTTTGGGTTCATACAGGTTTATGGAGAAGCCTGTCTGTACAAGAAAGTGAGTGGGAGCTCTGTATCTTTCCTCGTACTATATGTGGATGACATATTATTGATGGGGAATAATATAGAGATGTTGGAGAGCATAAAGGCCTATTTGAACAAGAGTTTTTCAATGAAGGACCTTGGAGAAGCTGCATACATATTAGGCATCAAGATCTATAGAGATAGATCGAGACGCCTCATAGGTCTTTCGCAAAGTACATACCTTGACAAGATATTGAAGAAGTTCAATATGGAAAACTCAAAGAAAGGGTTCTTGCCAGTTTTGCAAGGTATGAGATTGAGTAAGACTCAGTCGCGGACCACGACAGCAGATAGAGAGAAGATGAGTTCTGTCCCCTACGCTTCAGCCGTGGGCTCTCTAATGTATGCCATGCTGTGTACCAGACCTGATATAAACCTTGCCATAAGCTTGGTAGGGAGGTACCAAAGTAATCCCGGTGCGGAACACTGGACAGTGGTCAAGAATATCCTTAAGTACCTGAAAAGGACTAAGGAAATGTTTCTCGTTTATGGAGGTGACGAAGAGCTCGTCGTAAAGGGTTACGTCGACGCTAGCTTCGACACAGATCCGGATGACTCTAAGTCACAGACCGGATACGTGTATGTGTTGAATGGTGGGGCAGTGAGCTGGTGCAGCAGCAAGCAAGAAGTCGTGGCAGCATCTACATGTGAAGCAGAGTACATAGCTGCTTCAGAAGCGGCTCATGAAGGAATTTGGATGAAGGAGCTCATCACCGACCTTGGAGTGGTTCCAAGCGCGTCGGGTCCTATGACACTCTTCTGTGATAACACTGGAGCCATTGCCATAGCCAAGGAGCCCAGGTTTCACCGGAAGACGAAGCATATCAAGCGCCGCTACAACTCCATCCAGGACCATGTCCAGAGTGGAGTGATAGATATTTGTAAAGTACAGATGGATCTGAATATTGCAGACCCGTTGACTAAACCTCTTCCACGAACAAAACATGATCAACACCATAATGCTATGGGTGTTCGATACATCACAATGTAACTAGATTATTGACTCTAGTGCAAGTGGGAGACTGTTGGAAATATGCCCTAGAGGCAATAATAAAATAGTTATTATCATATTTCCCTCTTCATGATAATCGTCTATTGTTCATGCTATAATTGTATTAACAGGAAACAGTAATACATGTGTGAATGAATAGATCACAATGTGTCCCTAGCAAGCCTCTAGTTGGCTAGCTCGTTAGTCAATAGATGATCATGGTTTCCTGATCATGGGCATTAGATGTCATTGATAACGGGATCACATCATTGGGAGAATGATGTGATGGACAAGACCCAATCCTAAGCCTAGCACTAGATCGTATTGTTCGTATGCTAATGCTTTTTCTAATGTCAAGTATCTTTTCCTTCGACCGTGAGATTGTGCAACTCCCGGATACCGTAGGAGTGCTTTGGGTGTATCAAACGTCACAACGTAACTGGGTGACTATAAAGGTGCACTACGGGTACCTCCGAAAGTGTCTGTTGGGTTGGCACGAATCGAGATCGGGATTTGTCACTTCGTGTGACGGAGAGGTACCTCTGGGCCCACTCGATAGAACATCATCATGAGCTCAATGTGACTAAGGAGTTAGTCACACGATGACGTGCTACGGAACGAGTAAAGAGACTTACCGGTAACGAGATTGAACAAGGTATAGGTATACCGACGATCGAATCTCGGGCAAGTTCTATACCCACAGACAAAGGGAATCGTATACGGGATTGATTGAATCCTTGACATCGTGGTTCATCCGATGAGATCATCGTGGAGCAAGTGGGAGCCACCATGGGTATCCAGACCCCGCTGATGGTTATTGGCCAGAGAGGTGTCTCGATCATGTCTGCCTGTCTCCCGAACCCGTAGGGTCTACACACTTAAGGTTCGATGACGCTAGGGTTATAGGGAATTGTTGTACGAGGTTACCGAAAGTTGTTCGGAGTCCCGGATGAGATCCCGGACGTCACGAGGAGCTCCGGAATGGTCCGGAGGTAAAGATTGATATATAGGACAGATGGTTTTGGACACCGGAAGTGTTTCGGGCGTCACCGGTAATGTACCGGGACCACCGGGACCACCGGAGGTGGTCCCGGGGGACCACCGAAGGGGGGCAACGACCCCGGGAGGCTAGATGGGCTAAGTGGGGAAGGGAACCAGCCCCTAAGTGGGCTGGTGCGCCCCCACCCAGCCCATGCGCACCAGAGAAAGGGGGGAAGGGGGGAACCCTAGCATAGGTGGGCCTAAGGCCCACCAGAGGGGTGCGCCACCCCTCCTCCCTGCCCTGGCCGCCGCCCCCTCTCCCATCTAGGGCTGCCGCACCCCTTGGGGGTGGGAACCCTAAGGGCTGCGCCCCCTCCCTCTCCCCCTATATATAGTTGAGGGTTCGGGGCTGTTTGACACACGGTTTCATCTCTCTCTCTCGGCGCAGCCCTGCTCCTCTCCCACCTCCTCTCTGCCGGTGCTTGGCGAAGCCCTGCCGGGAGACCTCGTCTCTCCACCGACACCACGCCGTCGTGTTGCTGGACTTCTTCCCCAACCTCTCCCTCCTCCTTGCTGGATCAAGGTGCGGGAGACGTCACCGGGCTGCACGTGTGTTCAACGCGGAGGTGCCGTTGTTCGGCACTAGCTCGGAATCGCTGCGAGTACGACTCCATCAACCGCGTTCTAGCAACGCTTCCGCTTAGCGATCTTCAAAGGTACGAAGATGATCTTACCCCTCTCTCGTTGCTGGTCTCTCCATAGGAAGATCTGAACACGCGTAGGAATTTTTTTGAATTTATGCTACGTTACCCAACACTACCGCCAGGCAGCGGTACTACCGCTAGGTCCTTAGCGGTACTACCGCTGGCCCGTATCCCTTGGGCTATATAAAGGAGGGGGAGCCCATTTTTCTCAGGCTGTTTCTTCTTCCTCGCGGCTCCTCCCTCCCCTAGCCCGAAATCCCCCTGTTTTGATCTCGTTTCGTGGAGCTCCTTCTCTCCGTTGGATTGGAGGGGTTGCTCCACTTCTCCTTCCTCCTTCAAGGGCCATGAATCCCGGTAAAACTCCTCCCCTTCTTCTATTGGTTGATGTTCTTGTTCTAGGGTTAGGAGCATTGGGGGATTGGATCCGTGTCTTTAATCTTGTGCCCTGTTCTTGGATGGCATGAAGGAGATATTTGAGGGGAGTATAGGTCCTATGGATCCTTGCTGATTATTTTGCCATGCCCTAGGATTTACTTGTTTTAGATCTAGCACTTGAACTATGTTTGGATTAGATCTAAAACTTGCTCTCTCTTGCCTAGGCATATACTTATTTCGGTGATTCCTGTGATCCTCATGTGAGTAGGGCTGTGGTGGAGTTCTTAGTGTTCATATACGGCCTATGCCCCTCGTAGAAATCATGTAGCCCTATGCATGAGGTCTATTTTTATCTGTCAGATCTGAAAGTCAAACCCCAGCGGTACTACCGCCATGGGTAGCGGTACTACCGCTAGGACCCCCAGCGGTACTACCGCCATGGGTAGCGGTACTACCGCCAGGGGTAGCGGTACTACCGCCAGGGGTAGCGGTACTACTGCTGGGAGGATTCACTGTGCATTTTTTTGTGCTTAGCAATGAGTGTTTATTTTTCTGCTTTTTCTAGTTCGTTGCCTTGACTCTTTTTGTTGCTTCTTTTCGCTGTGTGTTTTGTATCACAGGTGGTTCTCGCCGTTCGAACCCCCCACGGGACACGCAGTCAAAGCACTATCGCAACCCAGAAGCTCCAGAGGGGTCTGCCACTTCAGGTCTGCAACCCAAAAAGCAGTCCTTCAAGAAGGACGCGAACAAGGATAAGGGGATCAATGTCCGAACAATGCCCCCCAAGGACTTTCTGCAGTTTCGCACTCAGAACCATTATCTCAAAGAGAAGGCTGTGATCAAGAATGTTGACCATGTTTGGGCAAAGGATCAATGCCGGATCTACCGTGATATTGTCATGCAATTCAAGAAGAAATATGTCCCCGTTCAGTGGATTGACCTCGCTCATCTTCAGCGGAACCTGGACTATTTTGGTGATGCCCTCTCTCTGATTGACAAACTGGGCATCAAGGACATCATCACTTTCAAGACAGATTTTGACCCCACTGTTGTTGCTCAGTTCTATGTCACGGTCCACTTCTCTCCTGATGAAGAGCGCTCTATGGTATGGATGACTGGGACTCAGAAGATGACCGGTACCTGGCGTGAATTCCAGGGAGCTGACACTCCACTTGGGTTGCGTCCTCATGCTGCAGCCCCCACCGATAGGCCCCCCGCAAAGGACAGATTGCAGCAACTCTATGTGAGGAAGGGTGTGCTCCCCAAGCATCTGGACATCATGCATCGGATCCTTCGCAACACCCTCTTCCCTCGCATTGGTAACTTCGACGAGGTTCATGGCTCTTTGGCTGAGATGCTGCTGCTTTGTGAGGAGGCTATGACTAAGGAGTCTGCCCCTCTTGATATTTCTGATGTGATGTTCACGGAGCTCTGGAACTGCATCATCATGCGTAAGGTTCCCATCTACGGGCCCTATCTCTTCGCTTATATTTGTCAGAAGTGGCAAGAGACTTTTCCGGAGGAGGTGCTCTACGCTCAGTCTGACTACATTGTGCACGACCCGATCAAGCTTCGCATCAAGGATAAATGGGCCAACCCGTCAACTTCCTCTCAGCACATGGATACTGACAGAGAGACTGCTGCTGACAGAGGAACCGCCTCTCAGTCCCGCTCTTCTGCCATGCCATCTTGGGCCATCAAACTGCAGGATAAGATGAAGACTCTATTCTGTATGCAGGCTAAGGGTCAGTACCAGACGCACATGGCTCAGAAGGAGAGCCGCCAGAGGCACAAGCGTGTTCTCAGGACTCTTGATGTGGACATCTCCAGCGGATCCGAGGACGACATCACTCCAGAGGCTGCTTGGATGTAGGCTCAAGGTTACCAGTGGTCTGGCGATGAGGAGGCAGAGGAGGAGCAGGACGATCAGGAGGGTACCGACGAGTTTGGCGATGCTGAGGATGAAGAGTAACCACCTGTTGCGTTAGGTGTGCCCCTTTTTGGTGTCTTGTGCCAAAGGGGGAGAGAGTCTAGGAGCTGGATTTGCTTTCATAGTCGAACTTTGTTTTGCTTTGCTTTCTTTCATGGTTTTCTTCGAACTTGGTTTGCTTCTAGTTTGCTATCGTTTGTGAGACATGAACTTATGTGAGATTTATTTCCCTCATATGTTGTGAGTCATATGCCCCGTATTGTCATATATCTCTATCTTTTTGTTCTCATATTATTCTCTATGCAAATACGGTATTGTCATCAATCCACCAAAAAGGGGGAGATTGTTGGGGCATAGTTTATGCCTAAGTAATTTTGGTGATTGATGACAGTACCGTAAAGGACTAACCGTGTGTGTTAAGGTTTCAGATAACACACGTCAACGGCACAAGACGACTCGTCTCCTCATTCACGGAACGGAAGCAAGACGCTCACTACGATTCTCTTTATTTGAGTCATAGGAAAGCCGTACTATTAAGAGGGGATCCGTAGTGGAAAGGTTTGGGTGGAATCTATCTTTGCACGCGCACACTTCACATATTCTTCCTTACCTTCATCTTTGGAGCGCCCCCCGCCACTTTGTTTCTTTCCTCCTTGCAAAATGATCCCCAGCGGTAGTACCGCTGGAATGCTAGCGGTAGTACCGCTGGCTGGCGGTAGTACCGCCCCTTGTGAGTGGTAGTACCGCTCCAGGAGCTTAGTACAGCCTGCCTAGCGGTTGTTCGTGGACGGACCTTTTTGCGAAGACTTTCTTGGCGGTGGTAGTGCTTTCGCACTACCAGGGGCCCAGAGGTAGTACCGCTGGGGCCAGCGGTAGTACCGCTGGAGTTCCAGCGGTAGTACCGCTTCATCCAGCGGTAGTACCGCTAGGCGGCGGTAGTACCGCCCCTGGTCAGCGGTAGTACCACTGGAGTGCCAGCGGTAGTTCCGCTGCAGCCAGTGGTAGTAGCGCTGGAGCTCGGGCAGAGAGTGGGAAAACGATCTGATTTTTCCCCCACTATATAAAGGGTTCTTCTAGCTGTGGAACCTCACCTCTTACCTTCCCAAGCTCCATTGTTGCGCCCCAAGCTCAAAAGTGCCCGATCTCTCTCCCTAGCCAATCAAACTTGTTGATTCTTTAGGGATTGGTTGAGAAGGCCTAGATCCACACTTCCACCAAGAGAAAAGTTGATTCCCCCACCAATCCCTTGCGGATCTTGTTACTCTTGGGTGTTTGAGCATCCTAGACGGTTGAGGTCACCTCGAAGCCATAATCCATTGTGGTGAAGCTTCGTGGTCTAGTTGGGAGCCTCCAAGCTTTGTGTGGAGTTGCCCCAACCTTGTTTGTAAAGGTTCGGTCGCCTCCTTGAAGGGCACCTATAGTGGAATCACGGTACCTTGCATCGTGCGAGGGCATGAGGAGAATACGGTGGCCTTAGTGGCTTTTTGGGGAGCATTGTGCCTCCACACCGCTCCAATGGAGACGTACTTCCTATCAAAGGGAAGGAACTTCGGTAACACATCCTCGTCTCCATCGGTTCCACTTGTGGTTATATCTATCCTTTACTTTGTATTTGCTTATGCTTGTGACTATATCTTACTTGTCTTAATAGTTCTCGTTGTTAGCTTCTTTAGGGTTCACCTCATTGTCGTATTATTTGTGAACCCGTATGTTGTTTACCTTAACTTGCTAAGATTAATTAAAAAGTGGTCGTTGTCTATTCACCCCCCCTCTAGCCAACCATATCGATCCTTTCAAAAGGAAAGACAGTCGCAGCCGCTCCATCTGCTCCGACGTGTAGCACTACAGCCAGAGGCAGGCAATACAAATACGGTCCTTCTCTAAAAGCCTCCAGAGAAGTTACCATACGAGAGGAGCCCGGAGGAAAACGAGAAGATCGTGGAAGCCGAAGTGAAGAACTTCTTTGAAGGGGTGAAAGCAAAAAAACATCCACCTCCGGAGGAGAAGATAGATCCGGTAAAAGCAAAGCGTACTCTGGCTGCCCTGAAGAAACCACCAAAGTCTCCCAGGAAAGGCAACTATGAGCGCATTATTACAAAGTCATTTATCGAAGAGCAGCGGCCGGGAAGTACTGTCAGTGATCAAAGGTTAGCAGAATGACGAGCTGGGAAAAAAGTTGCCCAGCTCGGCGAACAAGCAAACCAATCGTTCCCCCCGCTCAAGGTGTCTAGCGATATCGTCGCTAATCATCCGGGGATCTTGTTGCCCGGTACCAATCCTGCAGATTACCTGCCCGATGATGCACATTTTGATTTATTGGAGGTGGAAGAACACAAATACGTGTACGGGAAGCCTCTCGTCAAAGATGAAAGATCTCTAACAACGATGATGCGAAGATTCCATGATTCGTACATGAAAACTTGCAAAGAGTCTGGGGGAGTAATATTTTGACGCTGGGAGTTAGAAAGGAGCATGACCTCGTTGGACTTGAACTGTTGATGGTTCCATTTGAGGAGTTCTTCCCGTTTTTCAATCTAAAGGCCCTCGATAAATTAATGATCACTTGCTACTGCCTGTAAGTAGTACTACTTCTGTCATTAAGTCTCTATATATAGGTCAGCTCTTTCATTGCATGTATTTTTAATTATCCTCACTATATTATATGCAGATTGAAGATCGTCGAATTGAAGAAAAGACAAATCGGTAATATTGGGTTCCTTAACACAAATCTCGTAGATGCATTTATGACTAATCTGAGGCCAAAGATACCGAGGCCAACCTGCTACAATCGTTTGTATTGAATCAAAACAAAGCTATAATACTCTTCCCTTACGAATTCCAGTGAGTGTTACTGTCTTGTGCATATTCGGTTTCCCTTATTAGTCAAGGTTATAGTAATGTAATTGATGAGTTATGCATGCGTGCGCAGCTTCCACTATATTCTCCTAGAGATTAAGCTTGAGCAGGGACTAGCAACCGTCTTGGACTCAAGACGAAAAGATCCCAACGAGTATTCAGACATGACTGAAATTCTAGAGAAGTAAGTTAAATCGATCATTATCGCACCATATCGGCAACTTTGTTCATTTCCTGATATCAAGTAGTTGTTTTCTTTGTCTGACAGGGTTTGGAAAAAATTCACCGCAAAAACTCCGGGACTGCCGAAGAAGCTGCAATTTAGACACCCGAAAGCAAGTACTATAGTAGCATGTTCCACGCATCTCCTAGTGATTCAAGCGCTAGTTTCATCAATACCATTTAGAATGCTTGCTAACTATCAGTTTGATTGACCTCTATTTCTTCTAAAGTGGTTGTGGCAGGAACCAGGGAATGATTACTGTGGATACTACATTTTCGAGTCCATCCGCCACGTGACCTGTGAGCGGGGGCTACTGTGACAAACAATATGACGTGCGTAAATAATAATATTCACAATTTTATTTTATTACCATCATTTGTGGTCAGTTTCATTTATTCATATATTTGTATTGACCCCCTTCTTCAAATTAGCTATATCGGATGTGGAATGAACTCCTACCAGGAGATCGTATGGCGGCATTCTTTCTTGACCACGTGATCCCTGAAGACTGAGAATACCATGTGAACCGTAATCAGTTGAATTTTAATTAGGAGATTATATTGTAAGAGATAATTATATTGTATATATGTAGCCAGTAGCGTCGGATAGATATACGAGAACTTGTTGTTCGACCAATCTCTCAGAGAAGGAGAGGTGGTCGATATCACTTCTCTTTGTATGCATATGTTCATGACGATCTTCTCTTTCCTTCATTTGCTTACTAGCTAGCGTGTCTAGTCCTCTCTATACGTATAGTATGTAGCGTCGACCAAGCACGGAGATAAGAGAGCACACTTCTCTCTATTCATTAGCTAGCTAACACAATATATGAAACACCTAAATTAACCCCCCAAAACCCCCTAAACCCACTCCCCCCCTTTCAAAAAAAACCCAGCACCTGAAATGCTGACGTGTGGATGCCTTTTGGTCCCGGTTGGTGTCACCAACCGGGACTAAAGGCCCCCTGCCCGGGCTCGCCGCACCGGCCACGTGGAGGCCCATCTGTCCCGGTTCGTGTAAGAACCGGGACTAAAGGCCAAGGGCATTAGTAACGACCTTTTAGTCCCGGTTCCAAAACCGGGAGAGAAGGCCCTTACTAACCGGGACAAAAGGCCCTTTTTCTACTTGTGCTACATTTTTCCCATAGCATCTCCAAGAAAAAAACGATATTATGAAAATTTATATTTAGCCCAAACATTTGTTCAGAAACACAAACAACTTACTTCATATTCCCAGCCTTCTCAAAGTAATGCTTAATCAAGAAGATGGTGGCATTCACATGTTGCAAAATCACCAACTCTTCATTCACCAAATAAGACATGATGCCAGTAATTAAACCTTGCTCTTGTGCCCTCTTAACCAAAATAGATAGACTATTAACAATGATGTAAAACACCAAGCGTGATAAGGGATCCCCTTGTCTCACACCTTTGTGGGTTGAGAAGTATGGACCCACTTGATCATTAACCTTGCCTGCCACTCTTTCTCCTCTCACCAGTTTCATCACCCAATCACACCAGGCATCTCAAAAACCTTTAGCATGCATCATATGATAGAAGAAAGGCCACTTCACCTAATCATATGATTTATCAAAAATCAATTTTGGAGCAAAAGCCCACTCTTTTTCGTGACTCTCATCTCAAGGACAATCTCATGGAGGAGCACCCCCCTTCCATGATAAATCCATCTTTGATAAATGCAGCGTGAGTGGGGTAAATGAGCTTTCCAATGATGAATCCCAATCTAAGAGCGAGTAGTTTAGTTAGTATTTTATAACTAACATTCAACAAGCAAATTGGGCCTAAACTTCTGAATCACATTTGCATCTTGAACTTTAGGAATAAGGGCAATTATTCCATGGTTCAATATCCCAATCTTCATAGCCCCTTGTGAAAAGCATCAAACATTTCCTTTAAATCATATTTGATCACATGCCAAAACTTTTGATAGAATTCAGCTCAAAAAGCCACCTCCTTGATTTCTTCCGGACTAAACTCTTTTGTAAGAATGATCTTATCATTAGCTGACAACTGAGGCCACTCGATATCACCTAGGCTAATCTCACAGAGCTCAAGATCCCCAATCATTTTTTTAGAAAAATCAGTGATGTGTTTAACTAGGCCCGACGGCTGGCCCGAGCCAGGCCTGGTCCTGAGTTTTTGTATCACGGGCTTTTTTAGACCCGACCCAAGTTTTGGCCACGTATATGCGCGACTAGACAACTAACACTCATGTCTCCGCTCTCATGGGTCGACACACGAAACGCGAGCTACTCGCTAGCTGGGGTTGTCTCCCCTTACTGGTTCGTTTGACCGGTAGACCTTTTAAAAAACATGTATTTGAATAAATTCCAAATCTTGAAAAAACATACAAATTTCAAGATAGTTAATTAAATAGAAATGGGTTCGCAAATTTTAAAAAGGTTCGTCAATCTGAAAAAAAACCGCATGACATTGAAAAATATTCACAAAATTGAAAATAGTTCACAGAATTGGATTTAAAGTTCATGATTTTGAGAAAATTAATAAATTTCTACTTTTAGAAAATTTCAAATTATTCAAAAATCTATTTTTTGGGAAAATAAATATAAATTCGTAAAGTTATCGAGTTTGAATGAAAGCACATGCATTTGAACAAATAAAATGTAAAACATAAAATAATAGAAAATAAAATTAAATATAAATAATATGAAAAAATTAAAGAAACCAAACAGACCCATAAAAAGCAGGAAAAAAACACTCGAAAGCTTCCCAAAACCCAAAATCGAAGACGAGATTCTGGCGAAAACGGTCGTCAATTGGCTGGTCCATTGCAAATTAAAAGTATACACGTCGTACATGCATTATTGAGGAAATTTTTACTGATAGTTGCTCGGTTGGTAGCGAATAGGGAATTAATAGCTTAATCAACAAGTGAATTAGTTAGTTAATCAGGTCATTGGATAATTTATTAGTTTGTCAAGTACTTAGTGATGATATGAATATTAATTAATCGATAAGTTAACTAGTTAATCGAATGAATTATTGAATAAGATGTATGTTTAACGCTATAAGTACCCTTTAGGTGCTAAATAGGATTCGACAGTATTGACAGTGTACCATGGAGTAAAAGCCTTGGAATTTAATCGTTGAGCAGATTCTTGCCGATATCTTGTACCATGAACTCACGGCCTTATTCGTAATACATATCTCCATTTTCTCAAGAAAAAAAATTGACGTTTCCCACTTCACTAAAGAAAATAAAAGGTTCCTCACCCTAAAAAAGTAACTATACTTTTTTCTTCATTCTGAGAACAACAATCCTACACATACAAAGCTGTTACACGGAAAAAAACATCCACTCAAATCTCCTGCCGTACAAACTTGTACTAATGAGGCACTGAACCGTACAAACTTGTAGTCTAATGAGGCACTGAATTTTTTTATTCAACCACAAAAAAGGTAATTCTTTTTTGTTAACATATGTCCTTCATAGATTTTTGTTTCTGAAATGTATCATGAAACACTAAAACAGGGGTAAATCCAGTTTCACCTCCTAGGCCAAAATAATAATCCAGTTCCATTCGAGTGTCATGTTGCGTAGCATGGGCACGTCTATGCCTCGCTTGAAGCGACTCCGACGGCGGCCCCGCCTCAACCATGGAATATGCTGGGCCGACCCAGTATTGTTAGGTTAGTTTGTTTCATACTTTACTTAATAATGTTTTATTTTCATTTTCATATTAAGAAAATATCGGGAAAATCTATTATATATTTAATATAAATAATTTAGTTAAACATTTATCGCACATTTAAAAATATTAATGATGTGTCAAACATTTTGTTCATGCAATTTTTTAAAAATGTTAGTGTTATCCAGAAAAATGTACCATTACGAAAATGCTTGTACGTTTAAAATATATGTTGCTGACTTTAAACGAATATATTTTCTTAAAAATATTTCCCTACAATTTAGAAGAAAAAATAATGATTGTTTTAAAAATTCACGTGTTTCAAATATATATTTGTGAGATTAATAAAAATGTTTACAATATAAAAGTAAAGGTTCATATAATTTTTAGAATAAATTGCTTACCATTCCAAAACAATCATCCTGAATTTTAACAATACTTAATATTCGAAAAACATTCATCACGTACTTGACAAAATGTTCACTATCTGTTTAACAAATGTTCAACGTGTATCAAAAAATTATCTACATAGCTACAATATTTAGAGCATTTGTAAGCTCGCGAAGGTAGTTAGAAGGTAATTTCTTTATCCTTGTGTAAACCGTTCGGGGGTTCCCGAAAGGGAAAACCATATGTAAGTTATGTTGTGGAAATGATGTAGTTTCGTGTTTTCACTTGGTATTTTATTTTTGAATTTATGGAACGAGTTCTTATGCTAGGGATCCTATAGGAGAAAACTCTGCCGGTAGTTCTCTGTGTAGCCTTTTATGGCATTTGAATGAGAATCTTATGGCCGTAGAGAAGTGTTCTCTTCGGGTGGAACTGCCTGGGAAGACGATAGGAATTTACTCCATAAATTTGCAACTAAAACATCAAGTGAACAAACTTAGCTACATCTGAAACAACATAATGATAAATATGGTGAGTACTGAGTAGGATATTACACCACTGCGTACACCTCAGTCGTCTTGTTGGCCTCGACAGCCCCTCAAAGATCCTGCAATATAAGCGAAATAATTTAAAAACACTTCGTATTAAAATAATATAAAATAAATAAATAACTTTGTATTTACTTTAATAACTCGTATACGTAATCACGTATATCAACATTAAAACCTGAATTTGTAACTTAATATAGTTTAGATTAATTTATATATATATATATAATGTACAATACGGATTGAAAATAGTCTAACATGCATTTAAAAAAGTAAAAATAAAAAATAGAAAATAAAATAAAAAAGCCAATAAAAAAGCGAAATAAAAACACGTATGAAAAAAATAAAAATGCACCCGGAAGCTTGTAAAACCGGTCTAGAATCTAGCAAACTACTCTATTGGGCCCTCCCGCCAGAGGCGAGTTAAACATATGTCTGCCAATGTTTTGACAGTTCCTTATGCGCGGCTAGCGAGTAGGCGCCCCGCTCGCATGAGCCGTTACCAAACGCGACTTTGCTCTTCTCCCCTCGCTCGTTCGTTCGACCGATAGAACTTAAAAAAAACATACGTCCGAATAAATTCATCATTTTAAATAATGAAACGCAAGCTTGAAAAAGATCACCAAGCTGAAAAAGATTAAGATTCATAAATGTGTTTTTAAAATTAAAATATGTTTATAAATTTAAATAATGATTAGTTGAAAAAGTTTTGCTAATTTGAAAAGCATAGTGAAATTAAAAAAAGTTAATGAAATGTCAAAAAATCACTCATTCCAAAACATTTAAAACAAATACATTTTTTTTTAAAACTCGTGCATTTGAATAGAAAACGATTTATTAAAAGGAAAACAGAAAAGAAATGGATAATAGTAAGGAAAAAGAAGAAGAGACCAAACAAAAAAGAATTCCCAGGGTAAATAAAACCTTAGCCAATAAATCAGAATTGATAAGAAAAAGAATTGAGAAAAGAAACAGCTAAAAGTTTCCAGAAACCCAAAAACAGTGACGAGCTTTCGGCGAAAACTGACATTGATGGGCACGGACATACGGTTAACGATGATCTGGCAGCATAGGTTGTGTACCATCGAGTAATTGTTTTTAGGGAAAATGTGTGCCATCGAGTAAAGACCTTGGATTTGAGCGGTGAGCAGATTTTGCCATATCCTTTATCATCCTCTATAACACTAAGCTTCTTAATTTTCAAGAGCCCATGTTTAATTGAGGTTTTAATTGAAATTGGATCATTAAATTTTGACCGGGTCAATAATTTCTCAAAACTCTCTCATTTAATTCTTTTATACTATATACTATGTTTCCTAATTTTTAAGTCCTTACAATTAATTAAGGTATTGAATTTACAATTGGGCCACTCGATTTTGACCCTGTCAATAATTTCTCAAGATCCCCAGTCAAATATTTTAAGTTACTATGTTCTTTAATTTTGAATCTCTTTCGCTCATTTGAGTTATACAATTTTGGATATGATTTACAATTTTGATCGGGCCAATGATTTTTCAAATCAATCAGTAGTAACTGGCCTATAAAAAATATGTCAATTACACGTGCTCTCCCACCATCTAAAAAAGGAAGCTTCGTCATGTGATATTGTACTAGCAATATAATACATGCAGTCACCGACGCCGAATTTACACACATAAATATAGGTTGGTTAGTAGATAACCCAAAATCACACCACAAAGCCCATCAAATCACCACATTATAAATAAAAATAAAACACATTCCATCATCTACCCCACCCGTTCCAAAATTTAACGTGTATTTATTTTTTGTAAAGCAAATTTCTTTAACTTTGATCAGGTTCGGAGCAAAAATATTGACATCCGCAATATTAAATGAAAAAGTATGAAAATTATTTTCATGATGAATCTAATCATACCAATTTGATATTAAGGTTTTAGTACATTTCTCTACAAATTTGATCAAACTTCAAATTTTTGATTTTTCAAATAATAATACATCTTATTTTTTAAATAGAGGGTTTCTTTAAAATCCCAACAACACCAACAACCTGGTAAAATGCGTCTAACCCTTTTAGTATAACAATAAGCTCCCTAATTTTGAAGAGTTCATATCCAATTAAGGTCTCCAATTAGAATTTGGTCACCCGATTTTGACGGAGTAAACAATTTTTTGCAAAGCTATCTCATTTAGTTCTTTTATATACTATACACTATGTTTCCTAATTTTAAGGCCTCATACTTAATTAAGGTATTGAATTTAGAACCGGGTCACCCCGTTTTGACCGGGCTAACAATTTTTCAAGCTCTCGCATTCAATTCTTTTAACTCACTATGTTACCTAACTCTCCCAAGTCGAGAGCAATAATATCAACATCCAAATATTAAACAGGAAAAAGTATGAAAAATTATTTCATGACGAGTCTCAAAATACCGATTGATATCATGGATTTTGATATATTTCTTGATCATACTTACAAGAACGCAGGGCGATATTTTTAATAAACCCAACAACACCAAGAATGCAGCAAAGCGCGCCAAATCCTTCTAGTCTTGTAGCATGAACACATGGCCTTTCACATGACGTATGTCCTATTTTCTCAAGAACTTTTTGGCGTTTCTCACTCCAGTAATAAAATTGTGGTTTCTGATCCTAAAAAAAGTAATTATAATTTTTTTATTCATTCCAAGAATAATAATCCTACACCTATGGAACTGTTACACATGATTTACATAACCTTCTACTTGAATCTCCCCCTTCCCCACCCCCCAGTTCTATCGGGTTGCCCCCCCCCCCCCATATCTCCAATCGAAACTTGCCAAATGACCTAGACCGACGTACGTAAATAGCCTATGGATGCAGCATTGCTCCTTCAAGAACCCCGAGCTCCAATGAGAAAGCAACCTGGAACCATGAGTTATGACTTTTGAAAGTTCCAAAATTTTGAAAAGCTGCAGCTAGAAAAACCGCAAAAATCAAAGTAGTATACAAAACTTGTGGCTTGGAATCATTTATGTTTCTGCCTTACTGACATCTGTTTGGTTAGCAGGGCTCATGTAGATCAAATTTGCACCAACATGAGCCCTGCTAACAGAACAGATGTCAGTAAGGCAGAAATATAAATCACTTTGGCTTATATTCCGAGGCGACCATTTGGGACAGTTCGATCTTAATAAATTATTATTTTTTCTCTCGCATTTTTGTTGAGGAGTCACTTTTTAAACTGACGATAACCTGCACAGAAGAAATTTCATGGGTATAGCCCCGACTATCAATTTCCTAATGCAAGGTGATGAATAAGAGGAATAAAAAAAGGTCGAGGTGTAATCTTGGTTGAGGTTGCCACTAAAGTTGGTCACAACTTTTACATATGCTATTTTGCAAATGCTTTTATACTCAATGAATATATGTTTTTTTAAGACAACATGTGATGTTCATGTGTGAAATAACTATGTAAGGAGGCATGGCGGCCAATGATGAGAGGGGGAACCCTTCTCCCATATAGGGGAAGACCAAGTAAGAAGAAAAGAAGGAGGAGGGGGGGGGGGCTCCCCCCTCTCTCGATGGCGCCTAAGTGTCTCCCGATAATCATTGTGACAGGGATCTACTGCAAAAACTTCGTCGGCTTCATCAACATGTATGCATCTATCTTTAGCAGCTGGAAGACAACGAGCTACTGATAGTGCTGCCCATACGTCTGAATATGGTCATGAGATATATATTACCCATCATAGGTGGGGCCTATTCTTCACATCATATTATCTTGTGTGATTGTTACCATGTTTTTGTCTCGCGTGGCATCCGCATATGTCGCTTGTCCTTCATTGGGCAGTTTTGAAGCTCCTCCTCTCCCCGCACCTCCATGTCAATGTCCCTCGAGCGTGAAAACCTAAGACTCCAGTGTGGGCAAGGCGACAACATTGTTTTCCAATTCGCTACCTCATTTGGGGCATCCCCTAGAAGGTCATTAATCTCTTTCGCATGCGTTATCCCAAAGCTGGATGCGCATAATATTGAGATTGGCAGGTGGCCGGCCATTGTTGTGGTTGCTGATGTTGGGGGTGACATCCTCGTGGCTGGTGGTGTTGCGTTCTTGTGTTTCAATGATGATGATGACAAGAGGAGCAAGGTCGCAACAATGTTCTTCGCCGTCGACTTTTTGGCATTGCCCTCGAGCATGAAGCAAGAATTTTAGCACTAAGGGTGACAATGGGCAATAATGTCATGTGATGGACATATTAGGCCATGTTGGTACAAGACATGCTTCTCCGGGGAAGCTCGTTATTGAAGTCAGAGTTGCCTGTTCCTCGATGAGTTTTCCTGATTGTTTGGCATAGTCCGGTAGGGTTCTCATATAGCATTTGTTCCGAGGGCTCTTGGTTGATGGAGTCGAAGCCACTTGACCAGGGAGAAGCGACAACGACAATACATTGTAGCCAACCTTCATTTTGACGGCGGATTTCCCTGTGTTGTGGGCGTGTTGTAATTGTTTTCTTCCGTATTGTTTTTTCAAATTGACCGGACAACTCTATTTTACTATATTCTTGACGAATTGATTCTTAATAAAGGGCTCGACTTAAAAAAAATGCCTATGTTTCTGGCACTTTTTTGGGTGCTATGATGGTGTCCCTGTAGATTGTGTGTGCAGATGCTAGGTCTGATTTTTCATGTGATGGTGTCACTTCGATGCGTCGCAAAGAACAAAAAAGCGCCATCTTCTCATGAAAGTGCCTTTCTGCTCCCGAGCTCATTTGAGCTCGGATGAACAGTAAAATCGAAAAAAAATCTAAACATGTTCAAAAAATTCTGAAATTTTTTTGAGACCAACTTTCACAAAAGTTCTAAGTGCAAGCAAAACTTTGGCATGAACTAACATTTCTACAAGCCGTGGAAAAATAAACAAAATAGACACTCTGAAAATGCGCATTTTCAGAGCATCCATTTTGTTTATTTTGCCACGCCTTGTAGAAATGTTAGTTCATGCCAAATTTTTGCATGCAGTTAGAACTTTTGTCAAAGTTGGTCCCAAAAAAATTTCAGAATTTTTCGAACATTTTTTGATGTTTTTCCGATTTTACTGTTCACCCGAGCTCAAATGAGCTCGGGAGCAGATACTCCATGTCCCATCTTCTCACCACTTTACAGTGGCGCAACCGCGACGGCAACACTAGCTCTAGTGCTCTACTGTTCCAGGGCGGGCTCCAGCAGCGGGTGGTGGCGCGTCGCGGCCGAGATCCATGGCACACGTACCGGTGGATGGGACTGGAATGATCAATTAGACAGCGCTTTTGCTGTTGCGGACTAGGGGTATATAATGTAAAGCTGCTCCTCACTCACCCATTATCTTCTCATAGCAACCGTGTCCTTTGATAGCCGGTCGTCGGTCAAGCTTTGCTTCCTAGGAACCATCGATTGGTCGTTGAAACTTGAAAGATTATGTACCCATCTGGTCCACCAATATATCGACATACGTGTGTACATTGTTTTGTTGGACCAAGTTTTGCAGTGGCAGAAGGGGAAGAATTAGGTGAAGAAACGTAATTTGCAATCGGCAGGAGGAATCGGTGATCTTGGAAGGACATGTCTCATGTGCTGATGTCTGCTGGAGCACCAACGGACCAAATGACGTGCGATTGAGACCATACGAGAAGTGGGGGAAGACGAAGAGGCCAAACTCCCGTGAATCGCGGTCTCGTCTCCATATCATACCTTTTGCCGCCTCGTTGCCCTGGACCAGCTCCAAAACTCCATCACGACTTACGCAACCTGACCTATTAGGGCACACTTTCCATTGCCATAATGTCATGCGTATGGTCCTTGGTGATGAAATCTGTTCCATATATATGGTCCAGTCCAATTTCAGAATTCTTGATAAATTTTAAAGACCCACTAAGCCCATTCGTACAAGAAGAGGTGAGAGTAAAGTTTAGTACCACATTGCTAGTTTGGTACGAGTTGGACCTCTTTATAAGAAAGGATGTTTCCCCACATATATGATCATGAGAACAACACAGACGTACACATGCTCCTCCTTCGCCGCCCGCCACGCCATGCATGAACACTGCGCCCTTTGGTGGCCGTCTCCCTCTTTTGCTTCGTATTTGGGGCGACCATCATTTTGACGAGAGCTTTATGTTTGGGTCAAGATCTCTTCACGAATGAGTTTCCAATAATTTCTTACGGTTTCATCCGTTGTGGATGGATTCATGAACATGATAGTGCAATCTAAGACAACAAAACAGACAAACTCCATCACCGACAATCACCGTCTAAAATTCGTTGGACAAAAGGTGAAAGATGATTTTCGTTACCTTGTCGCCATTTTATTGAGCACTTGGCGGCCGCGACCCTACTTGTCGCCGTTGTCGGCTGCACCGAAGCAGTGGTTGCCGGAGAGGATGCACCATGCACCACACTTGGACGGGTATCGGATTAGCTTTCTTATTATTATTATTTTCATTCTTCGACGGGGACGAGCCATCGCCGGAGAGGCAGTCGGCACCCCGGTAGCCTTTGCCGCAGTGTGACGTGGAGCTTAAGCAAATGTAGATTATTCATCCCCAAAATTTTATTCGGCACGGGGTCAGCCGGGGTTGGTTTCCGGAGGCGGTAGTCGACGGGGTAGCAGAAGGGTCTGTGTGTGGCTGTCCATTCCGATGGAAAAGCCGATCATTGGTGGCAGCGATGGCGCCTGGTGACGTTCGCGGCGGGAATGGAGTAGGCAGGAGAAAGAGGTGCCAGTTTTCCTTATCCGCGCACGCGGTGCGTATATTTAGGTGGGTTGGAGGGATTTTTCGGCACGGGAGGAAAAATTATCATCCTCTAATCGGCTTGGGGGATCAGTGATGCAACATCTAGCCGATCCCCATGCCCCACTGTTCCTCTTGGAGCGAGTAACCCACATGGTGCTGGTGGACATGAGGTCGATGACGCTCCTTCCTCGGAGGAGTCGACTTCCATCATGACGTGGTTGCGGCGCCCGCACCCGTGCAACATACGAGGCACCGGAGTGTGACTCCGCCTCTCCAACATCGACCGTCGCGAGGGCCTTTGCCGCCTCCCATGTCCGCTCCCTCGCACGACGGGCACACCACGCCATAATAGCGCCCACGGATGCCCATGGTGCGTCCTCGGCATGCCAATGAAGAGGTTGCGCATCCGCCACGGGATTCGGACGACACACGGATTGCACCGCCTCCGGTGAGGTAGGGACGCTGGAATCCAAGCACCGGTTGTGCTGGCATAATGGATTCCCAATGTTGCGAGTCCAACCGCTATCGTCGGGCGGCGGTCTCCCGGGAGCGACGGAGCTCAAGCCGGACGACCATTTTCTCCTCGGGGCCGCGTGGGATGAGCTCATGGTCGATGGATCTGGACGTGAAGGACTCGGATCCGCTGCCCGCCATACCGGAGAAGGCTGGAGATCATCGGAGGTGAGCTTGGGTGGTGGATGGGAGTGGAGGAAAGTGGAGGGAAATGGCTAGGGTTTGGTTCGGCGAGTGGATCGGAACAAATTTATGTGAGGTCGATGTGGGCCAATGCGGTCCAGGCCGACGCGGTGGTCCGGGCTTTCCCATATCCGCCCTATATTTGGGCTGGATATGAGGGGTGACGGCCAGCTCGGGCGTTTGAAGCCCCTTTGAGGCGCCCGACTAGGTCAAAATTTGTGACCGGTGAGTGACCGGACGGCCTGCCCAGGCGTTTCAGACGGGTATGAGGGGTCCGATTGTAGATGCTCTAACCAAAATTGAAATGTTGCCCAAAACTGTACATGACGAAACAACCATGCTCTAGGTGCATCAATCTAGTACAATAACAACAGTAAAAATGATTAAAGGATGCGCGGAGGTTCAACCAATGTTCTGATGACCCACAAGTATAGGGGATCAATCATAGTCCTTTTGATAAGTAAGAGTGTCGAACCCAACGAGGAGCAGAAGGAAATGATAAGCAACTTCAGCAAGCTATTCTCTGCAAGTGTTATGAGTAACTAGGATAAGCAGTTTTGTAGCCAGATAATTCGTAACAACTAACGAGTAACAGTACTAGAAAGTATGCAACAACATATCCCAATCCTTTTTATAGCAAACGACAGGTCCATAAGTACTTTTATATGAGGCAAGCGCTCCCGGGGACAAATGAGAATTTATGTCTAGTCATGTTCATCATGTATGAGTTGTCCCACGTTCGTTATTTTGATAATTTGATATGTGGGTGGACCGGTGCTAAGGTGTTGTTCTTACTTGACCAAGCGACCCACTTATTATTACACCCTCTCACAAGAATATGCAACTACGAAAGAATAATTAAGATAAATCTAACCATAGCATGAAACGTGTGGATCCAAATATGCCCCGCATGAAGCAACGCATAAACTGGAGTTTAAGCTTTTGTCATTCTCACAACTCATCATCTACTTGTTACTCCACAATGCCTTCCCTTAGTCCCATAACATGGTGAAGTGTCGTGTAGTCGGCATTCACACGGAACCACTAAGATAAGAAACAACATGCACATCATCAAAATATCGAACAAATACCAACTTCACATGATTACTTATAATAAGACTTCTCCCATGTCCTCAGGAACAATAGTAACTACTCACACCTCATGAACATGTTCAAGAGCAAGGGTATAATTATGGAAATCAAGGATATGAACATAATATCTTTCACCAAGTAAACCTATTAGCATCAACTACAAGATGTAATAAACACTACTTGTAGCCCATAGGTACCAATCGAAGGTTTTGAGACAAAGATTGAATACAAGAGATGAACCAGGGTTTGAGATGAGATGCTTCTGGTGAAGATGTTGATGAATATTGGTCATCCCACGAAGGATGAAGCATTGGTGATCACAATGGCTTCGATTTCCCCCTCCCAGAGGGAAGTTTCCCTAGCAGAATCTCTGTGCAGGAGAGCAAAAGGGCATTTACCCAAGTTTTTACCTCAAGACGGCGGCACTTCATTCCTAAAGTATCCTTAAGATTTTTTCTAGGATAAAACATACCATATAGGAGAAGGGGGGGGGGTCGGGAGACCTGCTGGGGCCCCACAAGGCAACACGGCGTGCCCACGGGGTGGGTGCGTCCTGTTGGCTTGTGGCCAGCAGGTGCCCCCCTATGGTATATTTTTTGTCCCAATAATTCTTATATATTCTATAGAAGTTCTCTATGAAGTTTCAGGTTATTTGGAGTCTAGTGGTTTTTCAGCTTTTTCTTGAGTTTCTGGTCCACAATTCCAGTTTCCAGTAATTTCCCTCTTTGTGGTGTAACTTACATATTCATAGAAAACATGGATAAGAATTCTATCATAATGAGGAATAATGAACAATAATAACATAAATATCAATAATAATTCATGAGGCAAAATGGATGTATCAACTCCCCAAGCTTAGACCTCGCTTGTCCTCAAGCGGAAGCCGAATTCGATAATAATGACCACATAATTTGAGAGCGAGGTGTTGATCAAAACAGAATAAGGACATGAGAGCATCATGAATATTAATGCAACAACAAGTTGTTCATCATATAGCTTCTCATAATCAAGTAATCTATCCACAACGTTGAAGTATAAAGCATAAAATTTATTGGCAAATGATACCTCTCCAATGAATATACTTTTCCAAACACTTTTGTTCTCGTTTTGGACTCTATTTTACCTGATTTTAATGGAACTAAACCAGAGTGACGTTGTTTTCAGCAGAACTACCCTGGTGTTATTTTTGTGCGGAAATATAAGTTCTCAGAATTGGACGAACCACTTTGTGAATTATTTCTAGAACAAATAAGGACCTGAAAGTTATATGAGCGGAAGTACTGCACTGAAGAGCAGTAGTATCGCCCAAGCGGTACTGCTGCCCTCCAGGTCAGGCCTCACTTACGCTTGTATTTACTCTCTGGCATATTCGGTGCTTTCTCTCTTTCTGAGAGGAAGTACCGCTTGGGGCAGAGCGGTAGTATCGCTCCAGCAGTACATCCGCCCTACCCTTTCGGCCTCACTTCCGCTTAGTTTCTCTCTCTAGTGCCCTCGATGCATGTTGTCCATTTTGAGCAGAAGTACCGATGGGAGCAGAGAGGTAGTACCACTCTGGCATAACTACCGCCTCCCAGGACGTGTTCATTTGCTTGTGGTTCCCGGCACTTCCGTGCAAGCAGAAGTATCGCTCCCTTGAGCGGTACTACCACTTATGTGCGACTTGAGGGCAGAAAAACGATCAGATTCTTCCTTCTATATATATAGGCCTTCTTCCCCAAGATACCTTACCTTTCTTCCCCCAAAAGCTCCATTGTTGCTCCTGAGCTTAATCTTGCTATCTCTCTCCCTAGCCATAAATTCTTGTTGATTCTCTAGAGTTTGGAGGAGAAGGCCTCGATCTACACTTCCACCAAGAGAAAAGTTCTTTCCCCCGTTAATCCCTTGCGGATCTTGTTACTCTTGGGTGTTTGAGCACCCTAGAAGAGGTCACCTTGAAGCCATTGTCCGTTGTGGTGAAGCTTTGTGGTTTCGTTGGAGCCTCCAATTCAGTTGTGGAGATTTCCCCAACCTTGTTTGTAAAGGTTCGGTCGCTGCCTTCAAGGCACCACTGGTAGAATCACGACATCTCACATTGTGTGAGGGCGGGAGGAGAATACGATTGCCTTAGTGACATCTTGGGGAACATCGTGCCTCCATGATACATCTCAAACGTATCGACTTTTCCAAACACTTTTGCTATTGTTTTGGCTTCATTCTTGCATGATTTGAACGAAACTAACCTGGACTGACGCTGTTTTCAGCACAAGTACCTGTATGGTTTTCTTGTATGTAGGAAAATGGATTTTTAGTGTCCTGGAAAATTCGAATAAAAAATAGAAAAAATACAAGCACCGGGAGGAACCATCTGCCAGAAGATGGGCCAGAGGGGGCCACCAGCCCTCCAGGCGATCTCGTGGCGCGGCCTGCCCCCTGGCCGCGCCGGGAGGCCGCCTGGGTGGGGCCCACCTCCTCTGGTGCCCTACCTTGCCTCCTATTTTTACCCATGATGGGAAAATCCCAGAACAGAAGTCGTTTTGCAAGTTCTCGACGCGGAGCCGCCGCCACCCTCGGTTCTTCTCCGGGATAGCTAATCTGGAGGCTACTTTGGCCTCCGGAGAGGGGAAATCATCGCCATCGTCATCACCATCACCACTCCATCACCCTTCCATGGCTTCCTCTTTCATGTGTGAGTAATTTCCTGCTGTAGGTGAAGGGGATGGTAGGGAGTGGATGAGTTACATCATGTAATAGTTCGTCGGATTGTTGGGGGCATGTTGCCTATCATCTACTATGGTGTTTATCATCTTTGCTGCTACTTGTTACTCTTAATGCTTGTCACATTGGGCCCGAGTGCCATGATTTCATATCTGAATAACTTATATTTTCGTGTATATATTTGTTTTCTTGATCCTATCTATGAGTAGTATGCACATATTATAGTCCGGAACCGGCGATCCCAATGGTGACAGCTTGCGACACCAAAGGGGATTGACTATAGTTTGAGGATTCCATGTATCCATTGATAGTTAATGCTTTGTTCCGATGCTCTTTGACAGGAGCACCTTGCTACCTCTTGAGCTTGCGTTGGTTTTTCCCTTGAAGAGGAAAGGGTGATGCAGCACAATAGGAGTAAGTATTTCCCTCAGATTGAGAACCAAGGTATCAATCCAGTACGAGTATCAAGATGAGGCACCAATGTACCTGCGCAAAAACAGCAAACTTGCACCCAACGCTACAAAGGGGTTGCCAATCCCTTCACGATTGATTGCGAGGTGAGATCTGAAGGCGGAAAGTGCAACAAAGTAAAAGTGTAGGCATGAAAATATGATCTGAAGTAGACCCGGGGGCCATAGTGTTCACTAGAGGCTTCTCTCAAAATAGCAAATATTACGGTGGGTGAACGAATTACTTTCAAGCAATTGATAGAACCACGCAAAGTCATGACGACATCTAAGGCAATGATCATGCATATAGGCATCACGTCCGAGACAAGTAGACCGATACTTTCTGCATCTACTACTATTACTCCACACATCGACCGCTATCCAGCATGCATCTAGTGTATTGGGTTCATGACAAACAGAGTAACGCCTTAAGCAAGATGACATGATGTAGAGGGATAAATTCATGCAATAGATATAAACCCCATCTTTTTACCCTTGATGGCGACAACACGATACGTGCCTCGCTACCCCTTCTGTCACTGGGTGAGGTCACCGCATGGTATGAACCCAAAAACAAGCACTTCTCCCCTTGCAATAATCATAGATCAAGTTGGCCAAACAAAACCCACAACTCGAAGAGAATTACAAGGATATGAAATCATGCATATAAGAGATCAGAAGAAACTCAAATAAGATTCACAGATAATCTGATCATAAATCCATAATTCATTGGATCTCGACAAACACACCGCAAAAGAAGATTACATCGGATAGATCTCTATGAAGATCATGGAGAACTTTGTATTGAAGATCCAAGAGAGACAAGAAGCCATCTAGCTACTAGCTATGGACCCGAAGGTCTATGGTGAACTACTCACGCATCATCAGAGAGGCAATGGTGTTGATGAAGAAGCCCTCCGTATCCGAATCGCCCCTCCGGCAGGGCACCAGAACGTGCCCCAGATGGGATCTTGCGGAGACAGAAGCTTGCGGCGGCGGAAATGTATTTTCTTGGATCGCTCTCGTGGTTTTGGATTTTTCAGTGATTTATAGGCGAAAGAAGTAGGACAGAGGAGCCACAGGGGCCCAACAAGCCTGCTAGGCGCGGCCCCCCTGGCCGCGCCTAGGGGGCTTGTGGCCTCCCCTCGTGCCCTCCGCCTTGGTTCTCAAGCTCCGTGCCTATCTTCTGTTCCGGAAAAAATCTTTTCGGAGGTTTTATTCCGTTTGGACTCCGTTTAATATTCTCCTCTGAAAAGGGTCAAAAACACGAAGAAAACAGGAACTGGCACTTGACACTGAGTTAATAAGTTAGACCCAAAAAAGATATAAAAGTCATACAAAACATCCAAAGTTTGACAAGATAATAGATGGAACCATAAAAAATTATAGATACGTTGGAGACATATCAAGCATCCCGAAGCTTAACTCCTGCTCGTCCTCGAGTTGGGAAGTGATAAAGACTGAATTTTTGATGTGGAATGCTACCTAGAATATTTGTCCTTTGTAACTTCTTTCATGTGACATGAATGTTCAGATCCGTAAGATTCAAAACAATAGTTTGCTATTGACATGAAAACAATAATACTTCAAGCAAACTAGCAAGGTAATCATGAACTTTCGAAATAACAAGGCCAAAGAAAATTATCCCGACAAAATCATGTAGTCTGGCTATGCTCCATCATCCCCACACAACTAATTTAAATCATGCACAACCCCGGTATTGGCCAAGTAATTGTTTTCGCACTCTTACTTTATCAAACCTTTTTCAACTCTCACGCAATACATGAGCGTGAGCCATGGATATAGCACTATAGGTGGATAGATTGTGGTGGAGGTTGTGAGACAAAAAGTAGGAGATGGTCACATCGACTCGGCGTATCAAAGGGCTATGAAGATGCCCATCAATATATATCAATGTGAAAGAGTAGGGATTACCATGCAATGGATGCACTTAGAGCTATAAGTATGTGAAAGCTCAAAAGGAGAACTAGTGGGTGTGCATCCAACTTGCTTACTCACGAAGACCTAGGGCAATTTTGAGGAAGCCCATCATTGGAATATACAAGCCAAGTTATATAATGAAGATTCCCACTAGCATATGGTGGTGACAAAACAAGAGACTCTCAATCATGAAGAACATGGTGCTATTATGAAGCACAAGTGTGGAAAAAGATAGTAGCATTCTCCCTGTCTCTTTTTTTCTCTCTTTTTTTGTTTGGGCATTTTCGTCTCTTTCCATATCTCTCTCCTTTTTTTTGGTGGGAAACTTTGGCCTCTTTTTTTTCCTCACATGGGACAATGCTCTAATAATGATGATCATCACACTTTAATTTACTCACAGCTCAATGCTTAGAACGATGAGGACTCTATAGGAAATGCCTCCGGTAGTGTACGGGGATGTGCAACGGTCTAGCTTGGCGTATGACGTTGAAACATCTCGCTAGCTATCTTACGATCATGCAATGGCAATATGAAAGTGACGGCAAATGTCATGAGACGGAACGGTGGGAGTTGCATGGCAATATATCTCGGAATGGCTATGAAAATGCCATAATAGGTAGGTATGGTGGCTGTTTTGAGGAAGGTATATGGTGGTTTTGTGTACGAACGAAAGTTGCGCGACCCTAGAGAGGCTAGAAATGGTGGAAGGTGAAAGTGAATCTATATCATGGACACACATTAGTCATGAAGAACTCACATACTTATTGCGAAAGTTTTTATTAGTAATCGAAACAAAGTGCTAAACGCATACTCCTAGGGGAAGGGTTGGTAGCTGTTAACCATCGCGTGATCCCGACCGCAACACAAAGGATGACAATCAATAAATCAATTATGCTCCGACTTCCTAACATAGCGGTTCACCATACGTGCATGTTACAAGAATCACTAACTTCAACACAAGTATTTCTAGATTCACAACACCCTACTATCATAACTCTTAATATTACCAAATCCATGTCTCAAAACTATTTGAGAGGAGTCAAACTTCTATTTCTAATCAATGCACATGAATATGGAAGTTTTATTGTATCCTCTTTGGGTGCCTATCACCTTTGGGACTACTTTCATAGCATAAGCCAACTACCAAGTTACTCACAGAGAGCACTCTCGAAAAGATATAAGTGAAGATCGAGAGTTCTTATTTCTCCAAAATATGAAACCTCCGTGCTCTAAATGATCTAAGTGAAGCACTTAGAGCAAAGTTATCTAGCTCAAAAGATATAAGTGAAGCACATGTGAGCTAAATTGCCTAACTCAAAAGATATAAGCGAAGCTCAATGAGTATTCTAGCAAAATCATGATGAGTGCATGTCTCTCTCAAAAGGTATGCAGCAAGGATGATTGTGACACAACAAAAAGAAAAGACTCCTATAATACACGACGCTCCAAGCAAAACACATATCATGTGGTGAATAAAAATATAGCTCCAAGTAATGTTACCGATGGATTGAAGGCGAAAGAGGGGATGCCTTCCCGGGGCATCCCCAAGCTTAGGCATTTTGGTGTCCTTGAATTTGTCTTCGGATGCCTTCGGCATCCCCAAGCTTGAGATCTTTCCACTCTTTATCCCTTTGTCCATGAGAACTTCACCCAAAACTTCACAACACAAAACTTAAACAGAAACTCGTGATATCATTAGCACACGAAAACAAACTACCACCTCTTTAGGCACTGTAGAAAACTTGATTTCTATTTACATTGGTGTTATATTACTGTATTCTCACTTTTCCATGGCTAATACCCCCCGATACTATCCATAGTTTCATCAAAATAAGCAATAAACACAACAAAAACAGAATCTGTCAGAAATAGATCAGTCTGTAGTAATATGTATACTTCGTATACTTCTGGTATCTCAAAAATTATGAAAAATTACGACAGTTTGGGAAATTGGCATATCAACCAGCAGAAAAACGAATCAACTCAAAAGATATTTCTGGATAAAAATGAAAAATTATTTCGTGAGCGAAAAGTTTCTGTCTTTTCCAGCATGATCAAACAACCACCACCAAACTAGTCATAAAGGTTTTACTTGGCTCCAACAGAAAAAGAAACACAAAAGACACAATCATAACAGAATTATGATGGTGTGGACGCAACAGAACATAAAGCAAAAAGCAAAGATAAATTGATTGGGTTGCCTCCCAACAAGCGCTATTGTTTAACGCCCTTAGCTAGGCATAAGGCGATAGAATCACGTATCGTCGTGTTTGGTGCTCAAACCATAAGTAGGGTGAACACTCATCATCTTAAGGTCTTCATCTCTTTTACTAGATGGTTCACCACTATTTTTAGGAATAAAAACATCCTTGGTGGCCTTATTGTGGGAAAATTTTGGAGTGTTCTCCACAGCGGCAAAAGCGGAACCCAAGTTGGTTATAACATCCTCTAGTTTGCCAATCCTAGCGGAATCATGACCTAGTTTTTCGTTAACTATGGGTTCCCTCTCCTTTAAATTTTTTAAAGTCATTCCCACCTTGGATCCATACTGAGTGATTTGATTGTGGATCTTTTTATCCAAATTCTCAATGAGTTCGATCGTAGCAACTTTATTTTCAATGATATCCACCCTACACATCACATGTTCCAGAGTTAAGGTAGTTCCATTAACCATGAGTGGGGGTGAGCCTACCAAATTTATTAAAGCACCATAAGAATCAACGGTATGCCTACCCAAGAAATTTCCACCTACGATGGTGTCAAGAACATACCTATTCCAAGGGGAAATACCCACATAAAAGCTACGAAGTAGACCGGTAGTAGATTGCTTACGAGTAGATCTACTCTAAGCATTGCAAATCCTATACCAAGCGTCCTTTAAGTTTTCTTCCTCATTTTGTTTAAAATTGATAACGTTGCTCTTGGGAGTATCGTTCAAAGCGGTGGGTCTAGCCATGAGGACATATAGACTATACCACTCAAGAAGGCAAAAAGCAAGCGAAAGAAAAGGGCAAACGAAAAAGGCAATTTTTTTTGTAAATATTTGTTTTTCAGAAATGGGGGAGAGGAAAACGAGAGGAAAAAAAGTAAATGCAAGAGATGAGTTTGCGACACTTACTTGGATAAGCTTCACTTGATGCTCCCCGGCAACGGTGCCAGAAATTCTTCTTGCTACCTCTTGACCTTGCGTTGGTTTTTTCCCTTGAAGAGGAGAGGGTGATGCAGCGCCGCAGCAGTAAGTATTTCCCTCAGTTAGAGAACCAAGGTATCAATCCAGTAGGAGTATCAAGATGAGGCACCAATATACCTGCGCAAAAACAACAAACTTGCACCCAACGCTACAAAGGGGTTGTCAATCCCTTCACGATTGATTGCAAGGTGAGATCTGAAGGCGGAAAGTGCAACAAAGTAAAAGTGTAGGGCTGAAAATATGATGTGAAGTAGACCCGGGGGCCATAGTGTTCCCTAGAGGCTTCTCCCAAAATAGCAAATATTACGGTTGGTGAACGAATTACTGTCGAGCAATTGATAGAACCGCGCAAAGTCATGACGATATCTAAGGCAATGGTCATACATATAGGCATCACGTCCGAGACAAGTAGACCGATACTTTTTGCATCTACTATTATTACTCCACACATTGACCGTTATCCAGCATGCATCTAGTGTATTGAGTTCATGACAAACAGAGTAACGCCTTAAGCAAGATGACATGATGTAGAGGGATAAATTCATGCAATAGATATAAACCCCATCTTTTTTACCCTTGATGGCAACAACACGATGCATGCCTCGCTACCCCTTCTGTCACTGGGTGAGGTCACCGCACAGTATGAAACCAAAACCAAGCACTTCTCCCATTGCAAGAATCATAGATCAAGTTGGCCAAACAAAACCCACAACTCGAAGAGAATTACAAGGATATGAAATCATGCATATAAGAGATCAGAAGAAACTCAAATAAGATTCATAGATAATCTGATCATAAATCCACAATTCATCGGATCTCGACAAACACACAACAAAAGCAGATTACATAGGATAGATCTCCATGAAGATCATGGAGAACTTTGTGTTGAAGATCCAAGAGAGAGAAGAAGCCATCTAGCTACTAGCTATGGACCCGAAGGTCCATGGTGAACTACTCACGCATCATCGGAGAGGCAATGGTGTTGATGAAGAAGCCCTCTGTATCCGAATCCCCCTCCAGCACGGCACCAGAACGTGCCCCAGATGGGATCTTGCGGAGACAGAAGCTTGCGCGGCGAAAAAGTATTTTCGTGGATCTCTCTCGTGGTTTTGGATTTTTCGTGGATTTATAGGCGGAAGAAGTAGGGTAGAGGAGCCTGATACGTCGCAAACATATCTATAATTTTTGATGGTTTCACGCTGTTATCTTGTCATCTTTGGATGTTTTATGTACCTTTTATATCTTTTTTGGGACTAACTTATTAATTCAGTGCCAAGTGCCAGTTCCTGTTTTGTGTGTGTTTTTGACTCTTTTTAGATCTGATTTTGGAACGGAGTCCAAACAGAATAAAAACCCCGAAATGATTTTTTCCCGAACGGAAGAAGATCAGGGGGCCTCTGGGACAAGCCAGGTGGGCTCCAGGGAGCCCACAAGCTCCCACTCCGCCAACAGGGGGGAGGCGGCGGTGTCACGGCTTGTGGCCTCCCTGGCCGCCCCTGACCTAGATCCTTGGCCTATATATTCCCAAAAATTCAGCAAAAAATCAGGGGAGCCTCGAAAATACTTTTTCGCCGCCGCAAGCTTCCGTTTCCGCGAGATCTCATCTGGAGACCCTTCCCGGCGCCCTGCCGGAGGGGACTTTGGAGTTGGAGGGCTTCTTCATCATCATCATGGGCCCTCCAATGACTCGTGAGTAGTTCACTTCAGACCTACGGGTCCGTAGTTAGTATCTAGATGGCTTCTTCTCTCTCTTGGATCTTCAATACAAAGTTATCCATGATCTTCATGGAGATCTATCCGATGTAATCTTCTTTGGCAGTGTGTTTGTCGAGATCCGATGAATTGTGGATTTGTGATCAGATTATCTATGATATATATTTGAGTCTTTGCTGATTTCTTATATGCATGATTTGATATCCTTGTAAGTCTCTCCGAGTCTTGGGTTTTGTTTGGCCAACTAGATCTATGATTCTTGCAATGGGAGAAGTGCTTGGTTTTGGGTTCTACCATGTGTTGACCTTTCCAAGTGACAGTAGGGGCAGCAAGGCACACATTAAGTAGTTGCCATCAAGGGTAACAAGATGGGCTCTGTCATTGATATGCGATTGTCCGTCTACATCATGTCATCTTGCTTAAGGCGTTACTCTGTTCTTTTGGACTTAATACACTAAATGCATGCTGGATAGCGGTCGACATGTGGAGTAATAGTAGTAGATGCAGAAAGTATCGGTCTACTTGTTTTGGACGTGATGCCTATAGATATAATCATTGCCATAGATATCGTCACGACTTTGCGCGGTTCTATCAATTGCTCGACAGTAATTTGTTCACCCACCGTCTACTTGCTTTTATGAGAGAAGCCACTAGTAAACACTACGGCCCCTGGGTCTATTCACATCCATCGTTTACACCTCCACTTTTATGTTGCTTTGTTACTTTGTTGCTTTTAGTTCTCACTTGGCAAACAATCTATAAGGGATTGACAACCCCTTCATAGCGTTGGGAGCAAGCTTTTTGTGTTTGTGCAGGCTCTTGTGATACTCCTCCAGTGGATCGATACCTTGGTTCTCAAACTGAGGGAACTACTTACCACCGCTACACTACATCACCCTTTCTGCTTTGAGGGAACACCAACGCAAGGCTCCAAGGCCACAGGGGAAATCCTTTGCATACTTGCCTAGGAAGTCCCTTAAGGCGTAGCCACAACAGAAGTATTTCTGGCGCGGGAGTATCAAGCAACACTCCTATTTCTTGCGCCATTGGAAGGCCTTTTGTTGAAGTAGCAGAAGTATTTCTGGCGCCGTTGCCGGGGGGGAGGGGGGGAGATCAAGATCTATCCAAGTAGGTCTCACAAACTCATCTCCTGCATTTACTTTTGTTGCCAGTTGCCTCTCGTTTTCCTCTCCCCCACTTCACATTTTCCGTTTTCATTTGCCTTTCTCCTTTGCCGTTTTCTTTTGCCTTTGCCGTTTTCCTTTGCCGGTTCTCTTGCTTGCTTGTGTTCTTGTTTGTTTGTTGAAGTCATCATGGCTGAAAACACAAAAATTTGCGACTTCTCGAGCATTAATAATAATGATTTTATTAGTACTCCGATTGCTCCCGCCACTAGTGCGGAATCGTATGAAATCAACGCAGCTTTGCTGAATCTTGTTATGAAAGAGCAATTCTTTGGCCTTCCTTGTGAAGATGCCGCATCCCATCTCAATACCTTCATTGAGCTTTGTGATATGCAAAATAAAAGAGATGTGGATAATGACGTGATTAAGTTGAAACTTTTTTCCTTTCTCGTTGCGAGATCGCGCAAAAACTTGGTTTTCTTCTTTGCCTAAAAATAGTATCGACTCTTGGGATAAGTGCAAAGATTCTTACATATCCAAGTATTTTCCGCCGGCTAAGATCATCTCCTTACGTAACGATATCATGAATTTCAAGCAACTTGATCATGAACACGTTGCACAATCTTGGGAGAGGATGAAGCTTATGATTAGAAATTGTCCCGCTCATGGCTTGAGTTTGTGGATGATTATACAAATCTTTTACGCTCACTTGTATTTCGCTTCTCGCAATATCTTGGACTCCACCTCAGGTGGAACGTTCATGGAAATCACGTTAGGAGACGCTGCAAAACTCCTAGACAATATCATGACCAACTACTCTCAGTGGCACACTGAAAGGTCGCCTGCTAGCAAAAAGGTGCACGCTATAGAAGAGATTAACTCGCTTAGTGCTAAGATGGACGAGTTGATGAATTTGGTTGCTAGTAGAAATGCTATCGTAGATCCTAATGACGTGCCACTATCTTCTTTGATTGAGAGTAGCAACGCTAGTTTGGACGTTAATTTTGTTGGTAGGAACAATTTTGGCAACAACAATGCTTTTAGAGGAAACTATGTTCCTAGGCCTTTTCCTAGTAACTCCTCTAACAATTATGGCAATTCCTACAACAACACTTATGGAAATCACAACAAATTACCCTCTGATTTAGAGAGTAATATCAAAGAGTTCATTAACTCTCAAAAGATTTTCAATGCGTCCATAGAGGAAAAACTACTCAAAATAGACGATTTGGCTAAGAGCGTTGATAGGATGTCTTTTGATATTGATGCTTTGAAAGTTAGATGCGCTCCTCCCAAGGTCAACTTGGATGAAACTTTGAAAGCTATGCGTGTCTCCATGAATGAGAGCAAAGAAAGAACCGCCCAAATTCGCGCTAGGCATGAATGGTTTAAAAGGGTGCGTTCTAGTGATGCAAATCACAAAGATCTTAAAGTGCTTGGTGTGTCTCCTCTTGAATCTTTGTTTTCGCGTGTCACACCTATTTATGGAGGGGCTGGATATGAATCCACTTTGGTTGAAAAACGCCCCAATGATTCGGAGTCCACCTATCTTGATGATAAAGGTGTGGAGAGTGGAGTAGAAGAAGTCAAAATTTTGGGAAGTAATGAAACTCCCACTTTGGATTTCAAGGAATTTAATTATGATAATTGCTCCTTGTTTGAATGCATTTCTTTGATGCAATCCATTGCAAACTCTCCACATGCTTATAGCCAAAGCAAAGCCTTGATCGCGCATACCGTAGATGCTATGATGAAATCTCTTGAAGAGAAGCTCGAACTAGAAGTCTCTATACCTAGAAAACTTCATGATGAGTGGGAACCTACTATCAAAATCAAGGTAAAAAACTATGAGTGCAATGCTTTGTGTGATTTGGGTGCTAGTGTTTCCGCGATTCCAAAGTCTTTATGTGATATTCTTGGTTTTCATGAGATTAAAGAGTGTTCTCTTAATTTGCATCTTGCGGATTCTACTGTCAAGAAACCCATGGGAAGGATCGATGATATTCTTATTGTTGCAAATAAGAACTATGTACCCGTGGATTTTATTGTACTTGACATAGATTGCAATCCTTCATGTCCCAATATTCTTGGTAGACCTTTCCTAAGGACTATTGGTGCTATCATCGATATGAAGGAAGTGAATATTAGATTTCAATTTACTTTAAAGAAGGACATGGAGCACTTTCCTAGAAAGAAAATAAGATTGCCTTATGAATCTATGATGAGGGCTACCTATGGTTTGAGCACCAAAGATGACTATACGTGATTTCATCACCTTTCGCCTAGCTAAGGGCGTTAAACAAAAGTGCTTGTTGGGAGGCAACCCAACGAATCTATCCTTTTTCTTTCTGTTTTGTGTTTTCCACACTTTCATAATTCTGTTATGATTGTGTTTTTTGTGTTTCTTTTTGCGTTTGTGCCGAGCAAAACCGTTATGATTAGTCTTGGGGATGATCGTTTGGTCATGCTGGAAAAGACAGAAACTTTCTGCTCACGAAAAGAATTTTCATTTTGTTTATGTAAGAGATTATGAGTTGATTCTTTTTGCTGCTGATTTCTAAGCAAATTCTTCAGACTTCCGTAATTTTGCAGAATTTTTGGAGTACCAGAGGTATACGAAATATACAGATTGGTACAGACTGGTCTGCTATTAACAGATTCTGTTTTTGTTGTGTTGGTTGCTTATTTTGATGAAACTATGTATAATATCGGGGGGGGGGGGGTATTAGCCATGGAAGATTGAAAATACAGTAACCCAACATCAACATAAGTAGAATTTAAGTTTGCTACAGTACCTAAGGAAGTGGTGGTTTGCTTTCTCATACTAATGTTATCACGAGTTTCTGTTTAAGTTTCGTGTTGTGAAGTTTTCAAGTTTTGGGTGAAGTTCTTATGGACAAAGAGATAAAGAGTGGCAAGAGCTCAAGCTTGGGGATTCCCAAGGCACCCCAAGAGATTCAAGGATGTCGTAAAAGCCTAAGCTTGGGGATGCCCCGGGAAGGCATCCCCTCTCTCGTCTTCAATCCATCGGTAACGTTACTTGGGGCTATATTTTTATTCACCACATGTTATGTGTTTTTGCTTGGAGCGTCTTGTATCGTAGGAGTCTTTTATTTTTGTTGTGTCACAATCATCCTTGCTGCACACCTGGAGAGAGAGACATGCACTCACCGTGATTTTGTCGAGTTTCACTTATATCTTTTGGTAGACAATTCAGCTCACATGTGCTTCACTTATATCTTTTGAGCTAGATACTTTTGCTCTATGTGCTTCACTTATATCTTTTAGAGCACAGCGGTGCGTGGCTTGGTAGTTGATCTATGCTTTGAAATTAGCCTCAAAAGGGGTAGTTATCCAAAGGGATACGAAAACTTCCACCTTCATGTGCATTGAATAGTTAGAGAAGTTTGATTCATCTCAATTAGTTTTGAGTTGTGGTTATGGTAATATTGAAGTCATGCTAGTAAGGTGTTGTGGATCTAGAAATACTTGTGTTGAAGTTAGTGATTCCCGTAGCATGCACGTATGGTGAACCGCTATGTGATGAAATCTGAGCATGATTAGTATATTGATTGTCATCCTTTGCGTGGCGGTCGGGATCGCGCGATGGTTTATACCTACCAACCCTTCCCCTAGGAGTATGTGTTGAATGATTTGTTTCGATTACTAATAAAACTTTTGCAACAAGTATATGAGTTCTTCATGACTAATGTTGAGTCCATGGTGTAGATGCACTTTCACCTTCCACCATCACTATCTTCCTAGTGTCGTGCAACTTTCGCGGGTGCACAAAACCCACCGTTAGCCTCCCTCAAAACAACCACCATACCTACCTACTATGGCTTTTTCAAAGTCATTCTGAGATATATTGCCATGCAACTACCACCATGACATGTGCCACCACGTCTATATTGCCATTGCATGATCGTAAGATAGCTAGCATGATGTTTCCATTGATGTCTATGCCCTGCTAGATCTTTGCCACGGTACACTACCGAAGGCATTCCATATAGAGTCATAGTTGCTCTATGTTTTGAGTTGAAAGTGTGATGATCATTATTAATGGAGCATTGCCCATGTGAGGAAAAAAAAGAGGCCAAAGAGCCCACCAAATAAATAAATAAAAAAATGAGAGAAAAAGAGAGAAGGGACAATGCTATCACTTTTTCCACACTTGTGCATATTAAGCACCATGATCTTCATAATTCAGAGTCTCTTGTTTTGTCACCACCATATAGCTAGTGGTAAATTTTCATTATATAACTTGGCTTGTATATTCCAATGATAGGCTTCCTCAAATTTGCCTTAGGTCTTCGTGAGCAAGCAAGTTGGATGCACACCCACTAGTTTTCTTTAAGAGCTTTCACATACTCGTAGCTCTAGTGCATCATTTCTATAGCAATCCCTACTCATTCACATTGATATCTATTGATGAGCATCTCCACAGCTCATTGATATGCCTAGTTAATGTGACTATCTTCTCCTTTTTTGTCTCGCAACCTCCACCACACTCCACACCATCTATAGTGCTATAACCATGGCTCACGCTCATGTATTGTGTGAGAGTTGAAAAGGTTTGAGAAAGTAAAGGTGTGAAACAATTACTTGGCCAATACCGAGGTTGTGCATGATTTAAATTCGTTGTGCAATGATGATAGAGCATAGCCATACTATATGCTTTTGTAGGGATAACTTTCTTTTGGCCTTGTTATTTTGAAAGTTCATGATTACCTTGCTAGTTTGCTTGAATTATTATTGTTTCCACGTCAATAGCAAACTATTGTTTTGAATCTAATGGATCTGAACATTCACGTCACATAAGAGGAATTACAAAGGTCACCTATGCTAGGTAGCATGAAAGCATCAAAAATTCATTCTTTATCACTTCCCTACTCGAGGACGAGCAGGAGTTAAGCTTGGGGATGCTTGATACGTCTCAAACGTATCTATAATTTTTGATGGTTTCACGCTGTTATCTTGTCATCTTTGGATGTTTTATGTACCTTTTATATCTTTTTTGGGACTAACTTATTAATTCAGTGCCAAGTGCCAATTCCTGTTTTTTCTGTGTTTTTGACTCTTTTCAGATCTGATTTTGGAACGGAGTCCAAACGGAATAAAAACCCCGAAATGATTTTTCCCGAACGGAAGAAGATCAGGGGGCCTCTGGGGCAAGCCAGGTGGGCTCCAGGGAGCCCACAAGCTCCCACTCCGCCACCAGGAGGGAGGCGGCGGTGCCAGGGCTTGTGGCATCCCTGGACACCCCCTGACCTAGATACTTGACCTATATATTCCCAAAAATTCAGCAAAAAATCAGGGGAGCCTCGAAAATGCTTTTCCGCCGCCGCAAGCTTCCGTTTCCGCGAGATCTCATCTGGAGACCCTTCCCGGCGCCCTGCTGGATGGGACTTTGGAGTTGGAGGGCTTCTTCATCATCATCATCGCCCCTCCAATGACTCGTGAGTAGTTCACTTCAGACCTACGAGTCCGTAGTTAGTAGCTAGATGGCTTCTTCTCTCTCTTGGATCTTCAATACGAAGTTCTCCATGATCTTCATGGAGATCTATCCGATGTAATCTTCTTTGGCGGTGTGTTTGTCGAGATCCGATGAATTGTGGATTTGTGATCAGATTATATATGATATATATTTGAGTCTTTGCTGATTTCTTATATGCATGATTTGATATCCTTGTAAGTCTCTCCGAGTCTTGGGTTTTGTTTGGCCAACTAGATCTATGATTCTTGCAATGGGAGAACTGCTTGGTTTTGGGTTCTACCATGTGGTGACCTTTCCCAGTGACAGCAGGGGCAGCAAGGCACACATTAAGTAGTTGCCATCAAGGGTAACAAGATGGGCTCTGTCGTTGGTATGAGATTGTCCGTCTACATCATGTCATCTTGCTTAAGGCGTTACTCTGTTCTTTTGTACTTAATACACTAGATGCATGCTGGATAGCGGTCGACATGTGGAGTAATAGTAGTAGATGCAGAAAGTATCGGTCTACTTGTTTTGGACTTGATGCCTATAGATATAATCATTGCCATAGATATCGTCACGACTTTGCGCGGTTCTATCAATTGCTCGACAGTAATTTGTTCACCCACCGTCTACTTGCTTTTATGAGAGAAGCCATTAGTAAACACTACGGCCCCCGGGTCTATTCACATCCATCGTTTACACCTCCGCTTTTACGTTGCTTTGTTACTTTGTTGCTTTCAGTTCTCACTTGGCAAACAATCTATAAGGGATTGACAACCCCTTCATAGCGTTGGGAGCAAGCTTTTTGTGTTTGTGCACGCTCTTGTGATACTCCTCCACTGGATCGATACCTTGGTTCTCAAACTGAGGGAAATACTTACCACCGCTATGCTACATCACCCTTTCCGCTTCGAGGGAACACCAACGCAAGGCTTCAAGGCCACGGGGGAAATCCTTTGCATACTTGCCTAGGAAGTCCCTTAAGGCGTAGCCGCAGCAGAAGTATTTCTCGCGCGGGAGTATCAAGCAACACTCCTATTTCTCACGCCATTGGAAGGTCTTTTGTTGCAGTAGCAGAGCCACACGGGGCCCACAAGCCTGCTAGGCGCGGGCCCCCTGGCCGCGCCTAGGGGGCTTGTGGCCTCCCCTGGTGCCTCCTGCCTTGGTTCTCAAGCTCCGTGCGTATCTTCTATTCCGGAAAAAAAATCTTTTCAGAGGTTTTATTCCGTTTGGACTCCGTTTAATATTCTCCTCTGAAAAGGTTCAAAAACACGGAAAAACAGGAACGCGCACTTGGCACTGAGTTAATAAGTTAGTCCCAAAAAAGATATAAAAGGCATTCAAAACATCCAAAGTTTGACAAGATAATAACATGGAACCATAAAAAATTATTCCAACTTATCACACCTTAATTTCCATAAGTTCTTTTTGGCCCCGTTGGTAGCGGGATGGTAGGACAAAAGATGTTGTGGAAGTTCTTATTGCAAGCACGCACGACTACCTTGGGATACATGCCTAATGTTTGATATTAGCCTAGATGATCATTACTTTTCTGTGTGCCTTGCCCCAAGTTAAATACATGATATCTCCCATCCATGACCGACCATCCATCTCCATAGCCTATAGTGTTTTAATCCTGGTAGTTACAAGTTGCTTTACTTTTGTTGTTTTACTTTTGTTGCTTTGCCACTATTATTTCCGTTGCCACCATCACTTCCATATCACCGTTGCTACTAATGATGATTGGTCCGTTCCTGAACCACCTCCACCACCAAAGAAGAGGGGTATGCTTTTCCTGAGCCCCGAAGTTATGCAAGAAGCTAAAAAGTCTATTAAAGAGAAAGGTATTAAAACTGAAGATGTGAAGAATCTACCTCCCGTTGAGAAATTATGTGAGCCTACCACTCATCCACCTATGGTAGAGGTACACTCTCTTTTAGAATTCAATGCAAGTGACATCCCTCATGGTAAGCCTCCTGATCAATGTTTAGATGAGCTTGATAATTTCATTGTCAAGCAAAGTCACTTTAATGAGAGGATTCAAAGCCAATTGCATGATAATTCCCTCGCTATCAAAAGTTTGCTTGATGTTTTAAGTAGAACTATTAATGATGTTAAGGCTCTTGTTAAGCATTTTCATATGGTCCAAACTTAGCTTGAACAAATTTCTAATGTGCAAAAAGATTTTCTTGCTAACAACGCCAAACAAGTTGATACACACGCGTATGGTATAAAGATCCGAGGTGGTACACACACCCAGGACCCCCTCTATCCGGAGGGGCATCCAAAGAGGATTGAGCAAGATTCTCAATTCCAGGAAGAAGACGTTGTCAGCTCCCCGAAGAAGAAGAAGAAACACAAGGAAGCTGATAACTCCAATGATCCCATAATTGATGAAGAACCTATTGTTGATCTTAATAGTATATCTATTTCTGATGCTGAAACTGAAGATGGTGCTGAACCTGATACAGATAATGAGAAGAATGATCCTCCTGAAGTACAAGAAGAACAAACACCCGACAAGTGCAAGAGATATACTAGATAAGACTTTGTTGCAAGAAGACATGGGAAGGAAAGAGAACAATGGGCATAGAAATCAATGCCCTTCCCAGGTAAGTCTTTCAAAACCAAAGAAGAAGAGCATTACAATAAATTTTGTGAATGGATGAAACCTCTTTTTCTTCAAATCCCTTTAACCGATGCTACTAAGTTGCCTCCGTACTTGAGGTATATGAAAGATATTGTTACTAATAAAAGAAAAGTTCCTAATGAGGCAATATCTACTATGCTTGCTAATTACTCTTTCAGTGGTAAAATTCCTGAGAAGCTTGGTGATCCAGGTATACCCACCATTCCTTGCTCCATAAAAAATAATTATGTCAGAACTACTTTATGTGATCTTGGTGCGGGAGTGAGTGCTATGCCTTTCTCTCTTTACAAAAGGCTTTGTCTAGATAAACTAATCCCTACAGATATCTCTCTTCAAATGGTTGATAAGTCAACAGCCGTTCCTGTTGGTATTTGTGAGGATGTTCTAGTTGAAGTTGCTAATTGGTTGATCCTTACTAATTTTGTTGTGCTTGACATGCCCGAGGATGGGAGCATGTCTATTATTCTTGGTAGACCTTTTCTTAACACCGCAGGTGCTATTATTGATTGCAATAAAGGAAAGGTAACTTTCAATGTTAATGAGAAGGAGCACATGGTATATTTTCCGAAGAAGGTTGATAAAAGGCATGGCCTTAATTCTATTGAGAATATTGAGACCGTGAAGGTTGGAGAGTGGGATTGTCTTCTACATGTGCACCACAAATACAAAACCATTATGGTGGGGACAATGTCCATTAAAATAAAGGTACCATGATTACATTATAAGAAGTGAAACTTTTTGCTCGATATATCACCAATTTGGTAGTAAGACTTGATCAACCTCGCTAACAAACATGTTTTATATGAGTAAAAAGAGAAGCTTGTCATGTTTTTAGTTCCTTTATGCTTCATCCTCCTTGCTGTATCAAACTTTTATGTTTTGAAGCTTCATATGTTTAACCATTGCTTTGAGCTTTCCGAACGTTTTGCACCTTTCGGTACTTTGATTTTTTTTTCAAAAGTGAAGTTGTCAGAAAAATTCTAGAAAAATTATATTAAAATTTTCCATCAAAAAAGAGACGCAGGGGCACCTGGGGCCAACCGGGGGGGGGGGGGCACCCTTGGTCCAGGCGGCTAGGTGGCGCGGCCTGGCCCTTGGCCGCACCCACAGGGCGCCTGGGCCCACTTGGTCCCCTTTCCACGTACTTCTTCCTCCCTTTTCTCTCGCTCTCTCTCTCTCCAAAAATCCCGTTTTTTTCTCCTGGAGCTCGAGTTCTTGCTGTTCTTGGTGGCAAATTTCGATCTCTCTCTACAACCCATCATTTGCATTGAGAATTTGAGCATTTGCTCCCTGGTATGTGACTCCTCCACCCCTCCAATTAGAATTTTGATCGGTAGTCCCATTTGTGAGTATTTAGGAGTTCTTGGTGCTGTTCATATGAGCTTGCATGCATGTTTAGAAATTTAATTATGAAGTTTTGACGCAAGTTTATGCATCAGGGAAGTGAGTAGAATAGTTTGCTCCAACTCATTTTGCTTAGAGCTTCATTTTTGTGATATACCAAAAATTTCAGAAATGAGTTTGTTTGGAAAAGCAAAAGGATCGCTTGCGAAGAAGAGACCCGAGCCTACCGATAGACTACCTAGAGCTGCAGCTTCACCTTATACTATGAGGACACGTTACAATGATGATATCGTGCCATCGGAGTTGCTCCACACGACAGACACATCACGTGCCATGGCATACCCGTGTCCAGATTTCCTTACGGCGGCATGTATTAAGGATGAGTTTGATAACCTGTGTGCAGCTGCAGGTTTGACACGTCTCGTAACACGACGTGTGCCACAATATCCAAAACTCACCTATTATTTTGTCAACTGGTTTAGATATAATGATAAAACTTCCATGATTGAATTCATATTATATGAGGATGTCTTTACCATGTCTTTGGCAGAGTTTTGTCATGTTATAGGTGTGCGGAATGTCGGGAAGACGACCAAAATAAAAGTTCAGCCCTGCGAGCTGAAATCCCTATTCGCCTCCTTTTGTAGCAAGGATCCGCGAGACATTCACCGAGGGAAGATGTCCAGCATCTTGTTTCCCCACATCAGGTATTTCACATACTATATTGCTCGAGGGGTGTTAGCTCGTGACAACACGAGCAACATTTCGGCTCTGGATCTTGCTATCTTGGCCGCAGCCCTCTTAGGAGATAACACATATAATATTGGTGCTTTGATTGCTCGTCGCCTCATCGCTAACAACGGCAAAGGGCCTCACTTTGGTGGCATTTATGCCACACTTATCATCGAGCACCTCGAGCGCACTGTACGTGCGGATGATACGCCTTTTTCTTTCATAAGCTTTGATCTTACCGCTATGAAGAGGCATGAATTTGTTACTAGGACTTCTGAGTTTTGTAACCTTGTTTATATTATGAGGTTTGGCGAGTTGATTATTAGTGAGATCCGTCTTCGTGCACCACTTTTGTTTGATTATACTAGTAGGAACGGACGGTCCTTCACCGCGATTGAGATGGACGAGTTCGTGATCCAGCAGCAGTTCCACAACCCCATGGAGGGGATTGTTCCCGAGGAAGAGGCGCCTTCTTCTTGGGAGGACAGCCGGGCATCAGACTATGCGCCCGAGGCCCCGTACGATTCTTGGAGCTACCAGTACCACTCTGGAGCCGGAGGGAGCTCCTGGAGCCCGAGTAACCAAGCGCAACTTAGGCCAAAAGCCTAAGTTTGGGGGAGTACGTACCCTTCTCCCCTTTCATTGTATCATCCGTGGTTTCCTTTTTAATCTTTTCGGAGTTTTTGCCTGTTCTTCTTTGTTCTTTCTTTGCAAAAACAACAAAATGATTTCTCTTTTATTTTTCTTTCATTTAACCTTTGGAAAACCCAAAAAGATGTCCTTTCTCTCTTTGGTTTGCTTTGTTTGGAGAGTTCAGCTCAAGACCATGGTTGCAATTGCACTTGATTATATCTTTCTACGTTCGATCGTGCAAGTGACGATGCAATGGTGACAAAGATCGACGGAAGGGATGCAACAAGGAAAGCAGGCATGAACTCTATTTGTTTCTACTTTTGTAAATATGCCTATACTTATGATCTAGAGACCAGCTTGTAGCGACATAGTGCTATGTTTACACTGCTTCCCCAGTAGTTCATGCTTTCTTTGTGACTTGTCTCAAATAGCTGGAGTGCATGATGTGTTATTGAAATGATTTGCATGCATTGCATTGTCCATGGTTTGGCATATTGGAGTGGTATTTCCCTTCGGAGAGTTTTTTGATTGACTTGGCGCATGCTTACACATGTTTATGACTAGAAGTCTATCAAGCCTAGATGATCATTTTATTTCAGAATAGTTATATCACTTTCATGCCCGATTCAATGTTGCTTTGTCGCTCTGCATGATTACGACCGTTATTTCTCTCTAGTTGGTCGCTTCCCCGTCTTCTGCTAGCCTTCGCCTGTACTAAGCGGACTGACTGCTTGTACATCCAAAATCCTCGAAACCAGTTGCGCCATATGAGTCCACTATACCTACCTATATGCGGTATTTATGTGCCCTCCTAAGTAAATTTGCATGTGCCATACTCTAACTAATCAAATAACTATTTTGTTTTGTATGCCCGAATCGCTTATGTAGCGACTAGGGGCTATCAGTATCTTCCATGCTAAGTGGGTTATTCTCAAGATATGTGTTGATTCACTATCATTCATGAGAAAGTGGCTGGTAGCCGGGATGCCTAGTTCCATGCTGAAATGTCAAATCAAATTTAATGAAAGAAAAATCCCCCAGGATTGTTGTTTGTATGGACGGTACCCGTGGATTCGGCCCGCCGTGGAGTGTGATCGATTGGTGGAGGGGGAGTAAAAACTTTACTATTCTATTTGGGAACCGCATATAATGTATTTACCATGGAAGATATTGAGATCTCTTAGTTGTTATGTTGACAATGAAAGCATACAACCCAAAATTTTGTTTCATCTCTGTTTTAAAATCTCAAGTTCGGGCACCTATGCAAATCAATGCTTCCCTCTGCGAAGGGCCTATCTATTTTACATTAATGTTGAGTCATCCTCTTCTTATAAAAAAGCATCAACTATAGAGAGCATAATTGTCATTCTGAGTGTAATGTTCATTGTCCCAAAGTACCACATTATCTTCTGCATGATTGTAATATTACTTATTCTGAAATATTTATTTCTAGTCTCCTTTAAGACTCCGAAGAAGCGTGTGCATTTATGTTTTGCTTCACTCATGGGGGCTAGCGAGATACTACTCTAGTATGTCCAAGTCATGTGCATTGTGATCTCGCCATGATTTTCAGTTGCATATTACTCATTTTTAGTTGTTTGAAACTCTTCACATGATCGAAGGATTCTCCGTGCATTGTCTTTGTAGTATTGCTTCAATACTTGTTGGACTTGTTCGTAGTGCATGCTTATATACGTTTAATGAAGCAAAAGAGTTTGTCAAAGTTTTCTTTGTCGCGTCCAGTTCGTTGAACTGAATTGCTTGAGGACAAGCAATATTCTAAGCATGGGGGAGTTGATACGTCTCAAACGTATTGACTTTTCCGAACACTTTTTCTATTGTTTTGGCTTCATTCTTGCATGATTTGAACGAAACTAAACCGGGCTGACGCTGTTTTCAGCAGACCTGCCTGTATGGTTTTATTGTGTGCAGGAAAATGGATTTTTAGGTGTCCCGGAAAATTTCAATAAAAAATAGAGAAAATACACGCACCGGGAGGAACCATCTGCCAGAAGATGGGCCAGAGGGGGCCCACCAGGCCTCCAGGTGACCTCTTGGCGCGTCCTGCTCCTGGCCGTGCCGGGAGGTCGCGTGGGTGGGGCCCACCTCCTCTAGTGCCCTACCTTGGCTCCTATTTTTACCCGTGATGGGAAAATCCCACAACAGAAGTTGTTTTGCAAGTTCTCGACGCGGAGCCGCCGCCACCCTCGGTTCTTCCCGGGAGAGCTAATCTGGAGGCTGCTTTGGCCTCCGGAGAGGGGAAATCGTCGCCATCGTCATCACCATCACCACTCCATCACCCTTGCATGGCTTCCCCTTTCATGTGTAAGTAATTCCCTGCTGTAGGTGAAGGGTATGGTAGGGATTGGATGAGTTAGATCATGTAATAGTTCGTCGGATTGTTGGGGGCATGTTGCCTATCATCTACTATGGTGTTTATCATCTTTGCTACTACTTGTTACTCTTAATGCTTGTCACTTTGGGCCCGAGTGCCATGATATCAGATCTGAATACCTTATGTTTTCATGAATATATTTGTGTTCTTGATCTTATCTATGAGTAGTATGCACCTATTATAGTCTGGAACCGGCGATCCCAATGGTGACAGCTTGGGACACCAAAGGGGATTGACTATAGTTTGAGGATTCCATGTATCCATTGATTGTTAATGATTTGTTCCGGTGCTCTTTGACAGGAGCACCTTAATCCCCAGAAGTTCCTTTTGGCCCCGTTGGTAGCGGGATGGTAGGACAAAAGATGTGGTGCAAGTTCTTATTGCAAGCACGCACGACTACCTTGGGATACATGCCTAATGTTTGATATTTGCCTAGATGATCATTACTTTTATGTGTGCCTTGCCCCAAGTTAAATACATGATATCCCTCATCCATGACTGACCATCCATCTCCATAGCCTACAGTGTTTTAATCCTGCTAGTTACAAGTTGCTTCACTTTTGTTGTTTTACTTTCGTTGCTTCGCCACTATTATTTCCGTTGCCACCATCACTTCCATATCACCGTTTCTATTAATATTTCATTGCGAAGCAAGTATTCAGGTGCGGTTGAGTTGACAACTCAACTATTAAAGCTTATAAATATTTTTGGCTCCCCTTGTGTCGAATCAATAAATTGGGTTATCTTACCCGCGAAGACTGTTGCGATCCCCTACACTTGTGGGTTAACACTCCACACCACTCGTACGGAGACGTACTTCCCCTCAAAAAAAAGGAACTTCGGAAACACATCCTCGTCTTCATCGGTTCCACTTGTGATTACTTATTACCTTTACTTGTATTTGTTTCTTGATTGTTATTATTGTTGTTAGCATCATATAGGTTGCTCACTTTGTTGCATATCTAGACAACCTATTTATTGCTAAACTTAAGTTGTTAAATAAAAGCTTAAATTGGTAGTTTCCATTCACCCCCCTAGTCAACCATATCGATCCTTTCAATTGGTATCAATGCTACATCTCTTTGTTAAGGGTTTCACCACCCAAAGAGTATGGTTGACAAAGCGGATCGGGTTGTGGAGTTGCCCGAGGCCGGGGTTGTGAACTCAGTCACCCAAGAGGATCTAAATGAGGCTATTTCCTCGCTTAGATCCTGAGTGGCTATCGAGGTCAAATACATGCTTAAAAATTTCCTTGAAGGCCTTAGATTTCCTACTCATCCATTGCGTGTTAATCCCACAACTTCAGAGTCGGATGCCAACTCCAAGAAGGAGAAGGCTAGTAGTGATAAGAATAAGTTTCCTCAAGGAACAAGCGGGGCGGATACCTATACCTTGGTTCCTCCTCTCGCGATCTATGGAGGACCGTTTCACCCGCCACATATTATTTACCTTGGCCCTCCTCCTAAACTTGTTGAGAATGATTTTGCTAATTGGTTTTTTTTCATCAAGGCTCATTTGAATCACAGCTCAACACAACTTTGGATAATCATTGAGCAAGGGTACTGCCCACAGGATCTAAGCAACCTCACTCCAAGAGAAGAGGTTGATAATCAACTCAATCACTCCACCTTGTTCATCCTTCAACAAGCTGTTCCCATTGAAGATCTTGCTCACTTGTGTCCCTTCACTCGTGCCAAAGATTGTTGGGAACACATTATATCCATGTACAAGGTAAGCTCAAGTATTCAACGGTCCAACTATGAAGTGATTCTTGATGTGGCTGATGAATTTGTGATGCTTGATGAGAGGACTTTCGGGAGCTCTACCGAAGAGTCACAACCCTTTCTGTTGCTATTCAAGATCATGGAAGCAAGGATGTGGGTGAAAATTGGATCAAGAGGAAGTTTCTCAAGGCTATCATGCCTTTCAACAAGGTCATGTGTTCCATCATCCGTCAATTCCAGTCCTTGTCCTCAAGCGTTGTGTTGGATGAGTTCATTGCCATGAATATTTTGAACAAGACCGCCGACAACGTTCTAGATCGAGTCCAACGGTCAAGAAAGAACTCCCCCAACCTTGATTTGAAGTCCAATGCCATTTTGTAGGGAGATGAATAAGAGGAAGAGGAAAGTTGTCCCAAAGACACCAAATATGCTTACCATGAGCACATGGCTCTTGCTTCAAGGAAATTTTGGGGCAACAAGATAAACTCAAGGCCCAACTTCTCCAAGAACAACTCAATTGGGTCCAAGGGCAAGCAACGCATGAGGACTTGATACACTTGTGGCAATGTGAGTCACTTTGTGGCAGATTGTCCTTATGAGAAGAGGGAAGACAATGGTGGAAAGCTTATTCACAAAGACAAGGACAAGCCCTTCCCCAACAAAAACAACTGCCCCAAGAAGATGCTCCAAAAGATGAGGATGATGATGATGATGCAAGTGGTGAAGTAATGACAATGGCCCCGGTGGCCATTGCATCCTTTATCCAAGCAAGGTGTTCCTCTTTGACGCCCCCAACGAGAACTGCATTGCCAAGTGCCTTATGGCCAAGGCATCCAACAAGGTAACCCCCAACATCAAAACTACCATTTCCACTACCCCTTATCCTATGGATAGTGGAGAAAAAAATGAGGTAAATGTTGAGTAAAATTCCTTTGATAGATTCATGAGAAAAGTCAAGGGTGACAGGAAGAAGCATTTTGTTGCTCTCTTGGAATAACTAGGAGAGGCTATTGACCTCATTGAATCTCGTGAAGAAACTATCTCTATGTTACAAGGGCATAGTCGTGACTATGCCGATGAGATAGCGGATCTTTCCATTGCTCTTGAGGAAGATCAAGGTCTTTGTTTGGATCTTGAGGAGACACGCAATAATGACCTTGCTAAATTACAAAAAGATCATGACCATGCTCTTGTTCTTACTCATGTGCTCCAATCCGAAAAGGTTGCACTTGGGGTTGACCTTGATAAACTCAAGGAAGAGTTTTCCACACTTGAAAAGGCTCACAAGGCTTTCGAGAGTGTTCATGCTTCTCTAAAATAGTCTCATGTTCAACTCCAAGTAAAACTTACTAAGGAAATAGCCACATGTTCTCCGTTTGTATTAATTTATAATGCCCATGCTACTAACCCGTGTTGTGAGCATGTGCATCTTGTGGAGGAGAATACCAAGTTAAAATGTCAACTTGAGAAAGGCCTTGTGACATGCATCCAAGGCAAAAAGAATCTTTATGACCTTTTAAGCAATCAAAAGGAAGTGGTTGCAAAGGAAGGAGTTGGGTTTACGCCCAAGTCCAAGAAGAACAAGAAGTTCAAGACCAAGCAACCTCTCCCGCTCAAGGAAACCTTTGTTAAATCCGGGGAGGGTACTCATGAGAAGAAGAAGGACAAATCTAAGGGTGGTAATACCAAGAAGGGCAAAACCCTCCCTTCCAACAACGCCGACGACTTTAACCCCTCTTATGTTTTATGCCGTGCTAGTGATGGAAATGTCTTTGCTAAATTTGCTGGTTCTTGTTATGAGTAAATTGAATGGTCTATTTGGGTTCCTAATATCCTTGTTACTAACTTGAAAGGACCCATTAAAAAAGGGTACCTAAATCCAAGCATTGATCTCTTGTAGGAGTTTGCTTCCGGTGGAGTGTCATGGTTGCTTGATAGTGGAGCGACAAATCATATGACCGGAAGCAAGGACTTGGTGGTGGACGTTCATCCTGACCCATCTATGGCCACTCAAGTATCCTTTGGTGATGACGCAATATCTAAGGTATTGGGACTTGGCAAGGTGCTAATCTCATCGAAACTTCCCATTGAGAATGTCATGCTTGTTGAGACCCTTGCATATAATTTACTTTCCGTTGATCAACTTGCACTCATGGTCTTCTCTACTTTCTTTAGTGTTGACACCATGGCCCTTTTGTGGACAAAGACTCTTAAAGTAGATTTTGTTGGGCATATCGAGAATGGTCTTTATGTGGTTAACTTCTTGAAGGGACCCACTAAGATTGCGACTTGCTTAATGGGTAAAGTTGATGTGGGATAGCTTTGGCATCGCCGGCTAGCCCATGTCAATATGAGATATTTGGAAAGTCTCCTCAAAGGGGATCACGTTCTTGGACTAAAAAGTGTGAGTTTTTCCACTGATCATGCTTGTAGTGCTTGTATTGAAGGAAAGATACACAAGACAACTCGCCGACCCACGACTATCATCTACTTGAAGAGGACCCTGGATCTCGTTCACATGGATCTCTTTGATCCTCCATCTTTTGATAGTCTTGGGGGAAGAAAGTATTTCTTGGTGATAGTGGATGATTACTCAAGATATACTTCGGTATACTTATTCAAGAGGAAGATTGAGACCCAACAAACCATCCTTTACTTTGCCAATGAAGCTCAACGTCAACATGAGGAAAAGACATTGATGATTATAAGTGACAATGTCACCGAATTCAAGAACTACACGTTGATTGAGTTTCTTAGTGATGAGGGGATCAAGCACCAATAATACGCACCATATACCACTCAACAAAATGGTGTAGTCGAAAGGAAAGAAGAACCGGACGTTGATGGACGCGGGAAGGACCATGATGGTGGAGTTTAAATCTCTTATAACTTTTGGGCCGAAGCCATCAACACCGCATGCCATGCATCTAATCGTCTCTACCTCCACAAATGCTTGAACAAGACTCCTTATGAAATTCTTACCGGTAACAAGCCCAATCCCAAGTACTTCCTAGTCTCCCCAATCAAAGAATTTTTGGATATACATAGGTACACTCTTTATATAGATTGCTACACACTCTTCTGTTTGGACAAATTGCTATCATAGTTTCCTTATCTACTTATCCTATAGTTTCCATGGCTTATATTGGTAGATATAAATTGTGGAAATGATAGTATACAATAACTAATGTTTGAAAATTATTATGAAACTTGTATTGGCAGTACATGAAGTGTTGATTTACTTTTAGGTGTACTAACCTATCTCACGAGTTCTTTTCAAGTATTGTGTGGATGAAGTTTTTGAGACTTATGTGAAACCAGGATATGAGAGGATTGAATGAGACACAAAAGCTCAAGCTTGGGGATGCCCAAGGCACAAGTAAATATTTCAAGAAGTCTCAAGCATCTAAGCTTGGGGATGCTATGCATCCTACCTCTCTTCATCAACAACTATCGGTAAGACTATGTTGATCCTAATTTTTTATTTGTCCACATGATATGTGCTATTTTTGGAATGCATTTTTTGTTTAATTTTATGCTTGAATAAAATTATAAGATATGAAAATCTTTATTGAGAGAGAGTCCTCACATGGCTACTTTATTGTTTAACTACTCATTGATCTTCACTTATATCTTTTGAGAGTAGTTTGATCGTTTTCTATTGTGCTTCACTTATATCATATGAGTAAATTATTGAATGAATTCAATACCATGAAGTTCAAATTATATGTTCATGTCATGCCTAGTAGTAGATACACATTGGGTTTAGAAAGTGAAATCTTTTGAAGGTTGACAATCACAATATTGGTCATAGAAGCAATTCATGAATGATTGGTATAAGGAAGAGAACTTTCACATATAAATATATTATCTTGGACATCTTCTATGATTGTGAATACCCATTAATTATTTTCAAACTTTAGCAAATTATTTTAAGTTGGACAAGGAAGACAACATAATGAGTTATGGTTGTGTATATTTGCATAGAAGTTATATTGTTATGGATCCTCCAACATGTGGAGTTTTCTTAGGATCGTTTGCTAGCCAAAAATTAGTACTAAGTAGAGATACTACTTGTGCGTCGAAAAACCCTTAAACCCAGTTTCTTGTCATGAGTGTCCACCTTACCTACCTATGGATTGAATAAGATCCTTCAAGTAAGTTGTCATCGGTGCAAAAAGGAAATTTTTTTGCTTCTAAATGTGTTTGATCATTTAGTGCATGAGAAAATTGAGCATTTTACGAACTTCTGATGGAAAAGTAATAAAATCGACGGACTGCATAATAAAGGTTGCTATCATAAGGGGCAATATAACGTGACGTTCTTTTGCATTAAGGGATTGTTCATACAAAACCAAAAAGCGCATGTCAACCTCTGTTTCCCTCTATGAAGGGCCTATTTTTACCTTTCAGTATTTACTTTTATACAAGTCAATAGTATGCATTCTCATTTCAATCTCAATTATTCTCTCGTTGGCAAGCATCATGTCGTGGGAAAATATCTAGCAACATATGGCCAATCAATTATATATGATCATGACTTAATTTATTGACAATAATCTCTATGATAAATGAGTTGGGAGGCAAAACATTAAGCCCCTATCTTTCTTTGTGTTTGATGGACGTCATTTGTTTTAAAAATATACTTTGAGTACTAGCAATCATAGAAGACTATATGATGATTTAGTATGTGGAGCTCTTACTTAGATTTTGTTGAGAATAAGTTGAACTGCAACTATTTGGTGACTAAGAACATGGGTTGTTAAGTTTCAAGAGAGTTCATTGTTTGAACCATAGCATGTGAATTGGCTGCTACTTTATCATGATGATTTTTATGAGAGAGTTGCTGTTATGATGATAGGAAAAGTGATTGAAATTATCATTGATCAATATTATGCACTATTCTAGAATTCACACTTCATAAATTATGTATTTATCATTTACCTACTCGAGGACGAGTAGGAATTAAGCTTGGGAATGCTGATACGTCTCCAACGTATCGATAATTTATGAAGTATTCATACCATGTTTGACTATGTTTACAATACTTTTATATGGTTTTGATGCACTTTATATGATTTATTTAGAACTAACCCGGACTGACGTTGTTTTCGACAGAACAACCATGGTGTTGTCTTTTTTTTGCAGAAATAGAAGTTCTTGGAATTGGACGAAAGTCTTTGATGATTTTTTGGAAGAAAAGAGAAATACTAGAGCATAGAACCACTTGGCGTGGGCTGATGTCTAGTGGGCACCTCGTGGCCAATCTTGGCGTGATTCCAACACCCAAAAATACTATAAATACAGAAACCTACAGAAATTACCCTCAATCAGAAGTTCCTCCACTTTAGCTCTCTATATCGACGAAAAACCAATCTGGAGAGAAAACAATAGCGAAAATAGGAGAGAAACAAAGAGAGAGATTTTTGATGGTTTCATGCTATTATCTTATCAAACTTTGGATGTTTTGTATGCCTTTTATATATTTTTTGGGACTAACTTATTAACTCAGTGCCAAGTGCCAGTTCCTGTTTTTTCCATGTTTTTGACCCCTTTCACAGGAGGATTTTGAACGGAGTCCAAATGGAATGAAACTGCCAGAAAGATTTTTTCCGAAACAGAAAAAGACCGGGAAGCCTGAGAATCAGGGCAGGGGGCCACCAGGGACCCCACAAGCCCCTAGACGCGGCCACGGGGGGCCGCGCCTCCCAGGCTTGTGGGCTCCCTGCGCCTCCTCTGCCCTAGGTCTTTCACCTATAAATTCCTTCAAATCCCAGAAAAAATCAGGAGATCATCGAAAGTACTTTTCGCCGCCGCAAGCTTCTGTCTCCGCAAGATCCCATCGGGGCACGTTCTGGTGCCCTGCCGGAGGGGGGATTCAAATACGGAGGGCTTCTTCATCAACACCATGACCTCTCCGATGATGCGTGAGTAGTTCACCATAGACCTTCGGGTCCATAGCTAGTAGCTAGATGGCTTCTTGTCTCTCTTGGATCTTCAATACAAAGTTCTCCATGATCTTCATGGAGATCTATCCGATGTAATCTTCTTTTGTGGTGTGTTTGTCGAGATCCGATGAATTATGGATTTATGATCAGATTATCTGTGAATCTTATTTGAGTTTCTTCTGATCTCTCTTATGCATGATTTCATATCCTTGTAATTCTCTTTGAGTTGTGGGTTTTGTTTGGTCAGCTTGATCTATGATTCTTGCAATAGGAGAAGTGCTTGGTTTTGGGTTCATACCGTGCGGTGACCTCACCTAGTGACAGAAGGGGTAGCGAGGCACGCGTCGTGTTGTTGCCATCAAGGGTAAAAAGATGGGGTTTTCATCATTGGTTTGAGTTTATCCCTCTACATCATGTCATCTTGCTTAAGGCGTTACTCTGTTCGTCATGAACTCAATACACTAGATGCATGCTGGATAGCGGTCGATATGTGGAGTAATAGTAGTAGATGCAGAAATTATCGGTCTACTTGTCTCGGACGTGATGCCTATATGTATGATCGTTGCCTTAGATATCGTCATGACTTTGCGCGGTTCTATCAATTGCTCGACAGTAATTTGTTCACCCACCGTAATATTTGCTATTTTGAGAGAAGCCTCTAGTGAACACTATGGCCCCCGGGTCTACTCCACACCATATTTTCAGCCTTACACTTTTTCTTCGTTTCACTTTCCGCCTTCAGATCTCACTTTGCAATCAGTCTTGAAGGGATTGACAACCCCTTTATAGCATTGGGTGCAAGCTCCTTGTGTTTGTGCAGGTACTCTGGACTTGACGAGATTCTCCAACTGGATTGATACCTTAGTTCTCAAACTGAGGGAAATACTTACTGCTCCTGTGTTGCATCACCCTTTCCTCTTTAAGGGAAAACCAACGCAAGCTCAAGAGATGACAGTTGGTTTCTGTCGACGTAGCAGAAGGATTTCTGGCGCTGTTGCTGGGGAGGATCAATTCAAGAACTCATCCAAGTAAGTGTCGCAAACTCATCTCTTGCATTTACTTTGTTTGCCAGTTGCCTCTCGTTTTCCTCTCCCTCACTTCACCAATTTTCCTTTTTCGTTTGCCTTTTCGTTCACCCTTTTTCTCGCTTGCTCTTTGTTTGCTTGTGTGCTTGCTTGCTTGCCGAAGTCACCATGACTGAAAACACCAAACTTTGTGACTTCTCGAATACTAATAATAATGATTTTATTAGTACTCCGATTGCTCCCTCCACTAGTGCGGAGTCATACGAAATCAATGCCGCTTTGCTGAATCTTGTTATGAAAGAGCAATTTTCCGGCCTTCCTAGTGAAGATGTCGCATCCCATCTTAATACCTTCATAGTGCTTTGCGATATGCAAAATAAGAAAGATGTGGATAATGATGTGATTAAATTGAAGCTTTTTTCCTTTCTCGTTGCGAGATCGTGCAAAAACTTGGTTTTCGTCTTTGCCCAAAAATAGTATCGATTCTTGGGATAAGTGCAAAGATGCTTATATATCCAAGTATTTTCCGCCGGCTAAGATTATCTCTCTCCGTAATGATATCATGAATTTTAAGCAACTTGATCATGAACATGTTGCACAATCTTGGGAGAGAATGAAATTGATGATTAGAAATTGTCCCGCTCATGGCTTGAGTCTTTGGATGATTATACAAATCTTCTACGCTGGCTTGAATTTTGCTTCTAGAAATATCTTGGACTCCCCTCCGGTGGAACGTTCATGGAAATCACGTTAGGAGAAGCCACGAAATTCCTAGACAATATCATGACGAACTACTCTCAGTGGCACACTGAAAGGTCACCTACTAGTAAGAAGGTACACGCTATAGAAGAAATTAACTCGTTGAGTGCTAAGATGGATGAGTTAATGAATTTGGTTGCTAGTAGAAGTTCTCCTTTAGATCCTAATGATATTCCCTTGTCTTTCTTGATTGAGAGTAGCAACGCTAGCTTGGACGTTAATTTTGTTGGTAGGAATAATCTTGGCAACAACAATGCTTTTAGAGGAAACTATGCTCCTAGGCCTTTTCCTAGTAACTCCTCTAATAACTTTGGCAACTCCTACAACAATACTCATGGAAATTACAATAGATTACCCTATGATCTAGAGAGTAATATCAAATAGTTTATCAACTCGCAAAAAATCTTCAATGCGTCCATAGAGGAAAAACAACTCAAAATTGATGATTTGGCTAAGAGCGTTGATAGAATGTCTAGTGATATTGATGCTTTGAAAGTTAGATGTGCTCCTCCCAAGATCAATCTGGATGAAACTTTGAAAGCTATGCGTGTTTCCATGATTGAGAGCAAAGAAAGAACCGCTCAAATTCGTGCTAGACATGAATGGCATAAAAAGGTGTGTTCTCGTGATAAGAATCACAAAGATCTTAAAGTGCTTGGTGTGACTCACATTGAATCTTTGTTTTCTTGTGTCAAACCCAATGATGATGGGGCTGGATATGAATCCACATTGGTTGAAAAACGCCCCAATGATTCGGAGTCCATCTATCTTGATGCTAAAAGCATTGAAAGTGGAGTAGAAGATATTAAAACTTTGAGTAGTAATGAAATTACTACTTTGGATTTCAAGGAATTCAATTATGATAGTTGCTCCTTGATTGAATGCATTTCCTTGATGCAATCCATGCTAAACTCTCCACACGCTTATAGCCAAAACAAGGCCTTTACCGATCATATCGTCGAAGCTATGATAAAATCTCTTGAAGAGAAACTTGAATTGGAAGTTTCTATCCCTAGAAAGCTTCATCATGAGTGGGAACCTACTATCAAAATCAAAATAAAAAACTATTAATGCAATGCTTTGTGTGATTTGGGTGCTAGTGTTTCCGCGACTCCAAAGTCTTTATGTGATGTTCTGGGTTTTAATGAGATTGAAGAGTGTTCTCTTAATTTGCATCTTGCGGATTCTACTGTCAAGAAACCCATGGGAAGGATCAATGATGTTCTTATTATTGCAAATAGGAACTATGTACCCGTGGATTTCATTGTGCTTGACATTGATTGCAATCCTACATGCCCTATTATTCTTGGTAGACCTTTCCTAAGGACTATCAGTGCCATCATCGATATGAAGGAAGGGAATATTAGATTTCAATTTCCTTTAAAGAAGGGCATGGAGCACTTTCCTAGAAAAAAATAAGATTGCCTTATGAATCCATGATGAGGGCCACTTATGGTTTGAGCACCAAAGACGACGATACATGATTCTATCGCCTTATGCCTAGCTAAGGGCGTTAAACAATCACGCTTGTTGGGAGGCAACCCAATGAATTTATTTCTTTTTCTTTCTGTATTGTTGCGTCCACACCATCGTAATTCTGTTATGATTGTGTCTTTTGTGTTTATTTTTGTGTTTGAGCCAAGTAAAACCTTTATGACTAGTCTTGGTGATGGTTGTTTGATCCTGCTGGAAAAAGACCAAAACTTTTCGCTCACGAGATGATTTTTCATTTTTATTCAGAAAGAGATTTTGAGTTGATTTTTGTTGCTGCTGGTTGATATGCCTTTTGCCCAGGAAGTCTTAATTTTCAGAATTTTGAGGTACCAGAAGTACACGTAGTATACAGATTGCTACAGACTGGTCTGTTTTTGACAGATTCTGTTTTTGTTGAGTTGGTTGCTTGTTTTGATGAAACTACGGTTAGTATCGGGGGTAATAGCCATGGAAAAGTGAGAATACAGTAGCCCAACACCAATATAAATAGAAATCAAGATTTCTACAGTACCTAAAGAGGTGGTAGTTTGTTTTCTTGTGCTAATGTTATCACGAGTTTCTGTTTAAGTTTTGTGTTGTGAAGTTTTCAAGTTTTGGGTGATGTTGTCATGGACAAAGAGATAAGGAGTGGAAAGGGCTCAAGCTTGGGGATGCCCAAGGCATACCAAGCCAAATTCAAGGATACCAAAAAGCCTAAGCTTGGGGATGCCCCGGGAAGGCATCCCCTGTTTCGTCTTCAATCCATTGGTAACGTTACTTGGAGCTATATTTTTATTCACGACATGATATGTGTTTTTCTTGGAGCGTCTTGTATCTTAGGAGTCTTTTTTTTTGTTATGTCACAATCATCCTTGCTGCACACCTTTAGAGAGAGACATGCACTCATCGTGATATTGCTAGAATGCTCATAGTGCTTCACTTATATGTTTTGAGCTAGATAGTTTTGCTCTATGTGCTTCACTTAGATCTTTTAGAGCACGGCCGTGCGTGACTTGGTAGTTGGCTTATGCTATGAAAGTAGTCCCAAAGGTGATAGGTACCCAAAGAGGATACAAAAACCTCCATCTTCATGTGCATTGAGTAGAAAGAGAAGTTTTGATTCCTCTCAATTAGTTTTGAGACGTGGATTTGGTAATATTAAGAGTTATGTTAGTAGGGTGTTGTGAATCTAGAAATACTTGTGTTGAAGTTAGTGATTCCCGTAGCATGCACATATGGTGAACCGCTATGTTAGGAAGTCGGAGCATAATTGATTTATTGATTGTCATCCTTTGTGTTGAGGTCGGGATCGTGCGATGGTTAACAGCTACCAACCCTTCCCCTCGGAGTATGCGTTTAGCACTTTGTTCCGATTACTAATAAATACTTTCGCAACAAGTATGTGAGTTCTTCATGACTAATGTGAGTCCATGGTATAGATGCACTTTCACCTTCCACCATTGCTAGCCTCTCTAGTGCCGCGCAATTCTCGCCGGTGCACAAACCCACCATATGCCTTCCTCAAAACAGCCACCATACCTACCTACTATGGCATTTTCATAGCCATTCCGAGATATATTGCCATGCAACTCCCACCGTTCCGTCTTATGACTTGTGCCGTCACTCTCATATTTCCATTGCATGACCGTAAGATAGCTAGCGAGATGTTTCAATGTCATACACCAAGCTAGATCGTTGCACAACCCGGTACACTACCGGAGGCATTTACTATAGAGTCATTTCTAAGCTTTGAGCTGTGAATCAATAAAAGTGTGATGATCATCATTATTACAGCATTGTCCCATGTGAGGAAATAAATAAAAAAGAGGCCAAAGAGCCCAAATAAAAAAAAGAGAAAAAGAGAGGCCTAAGAGCCCAAAAAAAGAGAGAAGGGACAATGCTACTATCTTTTTCCACACTTGTGCTTCATAATAGCACCATGTTCTTCATGTTTGAGAGCCTCTCGTTTCGTCACTACCATATGCTAGTGGGAATCTTCATTATATAACTTGGCTTGTATATTCCAATGATGGGCTTCCTCGTAATTGCCCTAGGTCTTCGTGAGCAAGCAAGTTGGATGCACACCCACTAGTTCTCCTTTTGAGCTTTCACATACTTATAGCTCTAGTGCATCCTTTGTATGGCAATCCCTACTCATTCACATTGATATCTATTAATGGGCATCTCCATAGCCCTTTGATATGCCGAGTCAATGTGACCATCTCCTCCTTTTTGTCTCACAACCACCACCACACTCTATTCCACCTATAGTGCTATATCCATGGCTCACGTTCATGTATCGCGTGATAGTTCTAAAAATTTTAAGAAAGTAATAGTGCGAAAACAATTACTTGGCCAATACCGGGGTTGTGCATGATTTACATTAGTTGTGTGAGGATGATGGAGCATAGCCAGACTATATGATTTTGTGGGGATAACTTTCTTTGTCCTTGTTATTTTGAAAGTTCATGATTACCTTGCTAGTTTGCTTGAAGTATTATTGTTTTCATGTCAATAGCAAACTATTGTTTTGAATCTTACGGATCTGAACATTCATGTCACATGAAATAAGTTACAAAGGACAACTATGCTAGGTAGCATTCCACATCAAAAATTCATTCTTTATCACTTCCCTACTCGAGGGCGAGCAGGAGTTAAGCTTGGGGATGCTTGATATGTCTCCAACGTATCAATAATTTTTGATGGTTTCATGCTATTATCTTGTCAAACTTTGGATGTTTTGTATGCCTTTTATATATTTTTTGGGACTAACTTATTAACTCAGTGCCAAGTGCCAGTTCCTGTTTTTTCCATGTTTTTGACCCCTTTCAGAGGAGGATTTTTAACGGAGTCCAAACAGAACGAAACTGTCAAAAAGATTTTTTCCGAAACATAAAAAGATCGGGAAGCCACAGAATCAGGGCAAGGGGCCACCAGGGACCTCACAAGCCCCCTAGCCGCGGCCAGGGGCGCGCCTCCCAGGCTTGTGGGCTCCCTGGGCCTCCTCTGCCCTAGGTCTTTCGCCTATAAATTCCCTAAAATTCCAGAAAAAATTAGGAGATCATCGGAAGTACTTTTTCGCCGCCGCAAGCTTCAGTCTCCGCAAGATCCCATCTGGGGCACGTTCTGGTGCCCTGCCGGAGGGGGGATTCGAATACGAAGGGCTTCTTCTTCAACACCATGACCTCTCCGATGATGCGTGAGTAGTTCACCATAGACCTACGGGTCCATAGCTAGTAGCTAGATGGCTTCTTCTCTCTCTTGGATCTTCAATACAAAGTTCTCCATGATCTTCATGGAGATCTATCCGATGTAATCTTACTTTGCGGTGTGTTTGTCGAGATCTGATGAATTGTGGATTTTTGATCAGATTATCTATGAATCTTATTTGAGTTTCTTCTGATCTCTCTTATGCATGATTTCATATCCTTGTAATTCTTGCAATAGGAGAAGTGCTTGGTTTTGGGTTCATACCGTGTGGTGACCTCAACTAGTGACAGAAGGGGTAGCGAGGCACGCATCGTGTTGTTGCCATCAAGGGTAAAAAGATGGGGTTTTCATCATTGATTTGAGTTTATCCCTCTACATCATGTCATCTTGCTTAAGGCGTTACTCTCTTCATCATGAACTCAATACACTAGATGCATGCTGGATAGCGGTCGATGTGTGGAGTAATAGTAGTAGATGCAGAAACTATCGATCTACTTGTCTCGGACGTGATGCCTATATGTATGATCATTGCCTTAGATATCGTCATGACTTTGCGCGGTTCTATCAATTGCTCGACAGTAATTTGTTCACCCACCGTAATATTTGCTATATTGAG